>NC_091028.1:1155416-1850833 GCF_041296385.1 Aphelocoma coerulescens
ATTTCAGAATTTGCACCTGTCCTCAAGAGGGAGGAGAAATGAACTTTTCCAAATCTTCCCTGGGCTGGAAGAAAGAAAGAAAGAAAAGAAAGAAAGAAAGAAAAGAAAGGAAAGAAAGAAAGAAAAGAAAGGAAAGAAAGGAAGAAAGAAAGAAAGAAAGAAAGAAAAAGAAAGAAAGAAAGAAAGAAAGAAAAAGAAAGAAAGAAAGAAAGAAAGAAAGAAAGAAAGAAAGAAAGAAAGAAAGAAAGAAAGAAAGAAAGAAAAGAAAGAAAAGAAAGAAAGAAAAAAGGGCAGCAATGCTCAGCTCTGTAAACCTCATTTACAGTTCCCACACACTGGCCTGTGCCCTCTGGAGCTGGTGGGGCATCACTCTTCTCCCTGGACCAGGCTTCACAGGAGGTTTCATGTCAAGCTGATGTCAAACTGCTCAGGTTTGGCTAAACAAGCCTGAGGCTTGGTCTTTGGGAGAAAACCAGAACTGTCCTGGAGGAAAGACATTCCTTTTGCAGAGGCCATGTGTTCCACCAGAAAACTGCTGATCACCAGTGCTGTAGGCAAGTGAGGCTTGGCTGAACAAGAAGAGCAGAATATCCCAAAAGGAGGGACAAGCAACCCTGCACAGGGCTGGGCACCTCTGCCCAGCCGGGGGGTCCCTGCTCTGAGCTCGTGGGCAGAGCAGTGTGGAGTTCAGCCACCTGTGGCTGGGTGGGAAGGACCACCTGAAGGTTGCTGATGGAGGTAACCAGGGTCCATGGTGGACACATGGAGTATCTTTCTCCTGCCACATTCCCCAGAACAAATGCTTAGAAGTAGATGTCTGTGGGTAAGTCAGTATTTCACTGGCTGGAAGACAGGAGCTCCCAGTCCTTCACCTCATTGTGGGGTCTCACCAGGAGCCACTGCTGAGGCTCCCCATCCCCACAGGGCAGTGGGATGCCAAGCTGGAAGGGCACGCAGAGGGACAGATGGGCAGGTGGGAGAGATCTGCACCATGGCCGGGTCTATCTTTTCTTTATGAGAGGAACAAGAATAATGAAATGCCTCATTCCTTTATTTCCCTTGGGACTGGCTGTCCCCACAGGCTCCTGCCCTGGCTTGGGCTGTTGGTAGGGCCAATCTGTGCAGCAGATGATCTCCTCCTTGAGGCTGGAAAGAAGTAACCCTTGTCTGTGGAAGAACATGAATTAATATCACAGGAGCTGATGTTACCTGCGGCAAGGCCTGACAGCACCTAAGGTGAACCAGCAGCTCCCAGGCCCAGAGCTGCCCACAAACACCCCCAGCACCCTGCTTAAGGCTAATCATGACTCGTTTTTTGGAGACGTTTGGCCAGGGAAGTTGCTGATGGGGTAGGTGATGGCTGCCTCACTTTGGGGGACATGGATCCTGCAGTCTCAGGTACCCTTGAGGGTGAGCATGCCTGACCCAGGAGGTTTGGCTGCTGTTCTTGTGGGACACCTGCTCTGGTTGCAGTGGGGCATTGCAAGAGATGCCCACATGGGGCTGGGATGGTGGTGTAGGGTCTGGGTGAAGGGGGGACTCAGGTGCCCTGGGGTGGAGGGTGCTGTGTTTGAGCCTGGGTGGGGAGGAGCAAGGGGACCGGGATCCTCAGGGACAGGAGAGCGGGTGGAGGCAGTCCCGTTGTGGAGATGGGAGTCCCTGGGGATGCCCTCCCTGGCCCCACAGCATGGGCAGGGGGGGCATTGCTCCTCCAAGCTGCTCCCCTGGCTGCAAAGCCCTACAGCCAGGAGGACTCGGAGGCACTTTGCCCTGCCAGAGTGAGCCAGACCCCCTGACTGGAAGGGGAGCAGCAGGCAGAGCTCAGCTTAACTGGGCTAATTAGAGTGTAGGACCCCTGAGAGCATTCCAAAGGGCAGTGTATTTGGGATGTCACGTGTATCCCAGGTATTTTCCCTGCTTTATCCATTCCCTCTCCAGGGGAGCCCAGCAGAGAGAGCTGAAATTCAGGGCTGCAGGGGCCACCCCACCACCCACCCTCTTTCATTCCCATCACCTCTTGCCCTGGCCTTGCCCTGACTGATCCTCCACAGAGTTCAGCACTGGGGTGGGACCTGGAGCTGGGGGAGCAAATGGGGCCCCTACAGTGCCACGGCCTCTCTGTGGCCAGACTGCCAGTCCCAGCCCTGCTGCAGTCCTGATGGGCTAGCCAGGGCTGCTGGCTGGGAGCCAGGCTTGGCCTCAGTGACCTCAGTGACCTTGACCACACAGGGACCTGCCCCCCTCAGCCCCAGGCTGACCTGTGGGCAGAGCTGCTGGATGGTGCTACTTCCAGCCGTGGGGCCTGGATCCATCCTGGTGCTGCCAGCTGGTTCTGGCCCTGTTGCACCAGCTCTGGCTGGCTGTGCCTTCCTCCTCCTGGGCAGCAGAGGAGGATGGGCTGGCAGCTCTAAACTGACATTGGGCTGCTGTGTCCGGGTGGTCTCTGCTCCCGGGGTGAGGACCAGGCACCTCTTCATCTTCAGGTCAGTGTAGGGGAGAAGTGTGGCTACATCCCAGCCGCAGTTGCTGAAGTTTCCAGACACCACAGAAAACCCAAGCCCATGTGTTAGAGGGGTGGGAAAACAGCAGGTGAAGACACAGATGGGTGTTTATGAAAAGTTTTTGCGATGTGTCAGTTTTTAAGCCTGCAGTGGTGTTTTGCTGGCTTTCTGATGGAGTTAGGGTGGAAAGGTGTGGGCATGGCTTGTTTGGGCATGTGTCCATGGGAACATAATAATGGCTTCCCAGGTTTTAGATCAACTTCCAGTCCTGGAGGTAAGGCAAGAAGCCACTGATGCCATGATGATTTTTTGCCTTTTCTTTTATACCCCTTTTATACCCTTTTACAACTTCTGTATTCTTAGTGCTTTTTGCCTACGTTCTTGGACTTGTTTGTCAAGCTGAGAGACTCAACATTTTAGAAGCTTCGTAGCCAGGGATCAGTGTGCCCCAGAGCCCAAGGTCCTCTCCAGAACACATTCTGTAAACCAAGATAGAACCATCCATGGGAAGGCTCCTTGGGGAGGGGGGCTCACTTGAGCCTTTAATTGGGGAATCTTTGATAGATCTGCTAATTAGTAACACCTATAATGATATACCAGATCTTTTGGAGGGTACATTGCAGTTGGCATGGAGGTGCATTCAACCTGGACGTGTGCACCTAAGGATCCTTAAAATAAATACCAAGGTAAAATTCCCTTTTCCCTTCTAACTGTGTTTGACTCTTGATTTTAAGATCAGAAAAAGGCATCAACACCACCTGAGTGGCCCAGACCCTCAATCAAACCAGCTCCTCTTTGAGGGATGGTGGAAGGGAGCTCACTTCAGTCACTCTTTTTTGGGCAACCATGAATACAGGCAGGAGGTCAATTTCTGGAGAAGTGGCTGAGTGATCCTCATGGAATGTGACAGCACCTCACTGACCCCAGGGCCTTGCTCCCCTCCTGATATGAGCTGCACATCTGGACACAGAGCCACGAATCAGATGGATATCCTGGTTCATGGAGACATTTCCCCATGCAAGGAAATGTTCAGCACAGGGTGAAATGTCTCATGGTGCTCTCAGACCCAGGGAGCTCTCACTTCTGTGGCTGCAGCGATCAATCGCCTGCTCTGGCAGCAGGGTTGGCCTCAAACCCACTGCCACGGTGGCAGAGGTGGTGATGAGGAGGGGGTCCTTTCTCTCAGCAGACTGCCACTTCTAAACCCATCTTCTAACACAGACTGGCTTTGAAGGAAAGCTCCTGAGTATGCGTTTCATTAAGATTTAATAAAGCAGCTGCCTGCTCCTGAAGAACAAAATGATTATTAGACCCTTTATTGAGGATTAATAGCTATGTAATCAGCACGTATCTGGTTCCTACAGGCATCTATTACATAGCTTCCAAACCTCAGTGAATATGTTTCTAATTGGCTTTTAAGAACATGCTGTTGCTTTATTAAACCCTAATTAAATGCATATTGGGTGAAGTCCATTCAGAAGTGGTTATTGCGAACTACTTGTCATTACCTAATATGTGCAGCCTAATGGGCCTTCAGCTTATTTGCTCTGTTAATTATTAGATTTTATGGCCTTTGTTTGGGCTTTGTTTTTGTAAACTGGCTTGCATATGTTGTTTTCTTCCCTATTCAAAGCCTTCCCAAGAAATGGGTACTGCTGGACACCCAGGGACTGGTACTGGCTTTGATGAGCAGAGCAGACTGGGGGAGGCTCTCCCCATTCTACAGATTTTTTTAGGGGTGCTCATGTGTCTCCTGATTGCACTGGGCTCAACCCTGGTGGAAAGCAAGTCTTCAGGATGGGCTGAGGGTTTCAGGATGGGCTCCAGGCTGAACCATCGTGGGACCACCTTGGGGCTTGAGTGAAAGACCTTTAACAGGCTCAGCTGCAGCTTCCACTCGGGACCTGACAAACCCTCCAGCCTTGTCTAGATCCATTTCCTGCCAGGTGGAAGTGGTAGGTGGGGCAGCCACACCAGCCAGCAGCAGCCTCCTCCTTGGCTTGTCTTGGTGCCTGCAAAATGAGGGTGCTGGTTCTGCCTTCACACAGGCTCTGAGCTCCATCAAACCTCTGTTACACGTCTGCAAGCCTCTTTCCCAAAACCCTGTGAGCATAAATTGTAAGACACCCAGGACTGGGGGATGTGGAGGAGGTTGGAGTACAGACTCTGGCTGAACAGCAGGGCAAGGGATGCTGATGTGGTGTTTCAGCAGAACAGAAGTGCTGCATGCATGTCCAGTCAGCAAAATGCTAACGGGAGGATGCTGTGTTGAGCACCATGGCACGGCTGAGCTCTGGGAAACTGCATGGATTTTGGTTTGAAACCTATTTTCCCTATTTCTTTTTTTCTGGCAGTATCAGAACATGTATTTTCAGCAGATTGAGGACAGGCCATTTCCAGGGCAGGTTAGGGGAAAAGTGGCACTTTGTAATCTGCTGTTGTGTGGTGTTTTGTAAGGCAAAACGGAAAAGTCAAAATCAAGGGAAGTCACAATCAGCGTAAAAACGGTTCAGTTTGCCCAGATTGAGAGGGTTTTTTTACTTGTTGTTTGATTTTTTGTTTGTTTTGTTTTGGTCGGCTTTTTAAATTTTTTTTTTTTTTTTTTTTTTAGTGAGAGGAAGGAATTTCCCATTGTTGAAGAATTTCAGAAGCCCCCGGCATCTCTCAGAGGGGATGGTGCCAGCCCTGAGCACAGCATCCAGTCCCCATCCTTTGCCCCGCTCTGCTGCCCTGCTCTCCGGTGGGTCCGAGTACCGTTCTCGGGGCTCGGTGCCTCCCCGGCAGTGCCGCGGCTGCCCCGGGGACATCGGCCGCATCTCGGTGCGTGTGCCGGGCTCCGCGCTGGGTGGAGGCAGGTTGTCGGAGGCTCGGAGGGAGAGCGGGTCATCCTGGGCTCATCTCCAGCTGCTGAACCACAGAGGCAGCACTGCCAGCGGGTGCCTGACCCCCGTGCCCACACCACACGTGCTGCTCGGGCTGTCACCTCTGTCCCCGCTCCGACGCCTTGCCCGGGGCTAAGCTCAGCTCCCAGCCCCGCGCTGCCCTGGCCAGGCAGAGCACTCGGCCCCAGGGTTGGCTCTGGTAAAAGTCTCTGCCCCTGACAGCCGCCTCTTGATCCTCAGCTTCCTGCCACTCCGGATGCTCTGACTCATGGAGAATGAGCACCTCGCCCGAACTTTCACCTCCAACTTGAACCACCCCCAAGTCAAACTTGCTAATGCTTGAAGCCTTTGGTTAGTCCCCCTCCCCCCATTTTTTTTAGGTTTTCCAGCCTTTGTACTTTCTGCATCCCCGTTGGAAGCAAGGGTGCCAAAATACTTTGTAAAAGGCTGTTCTTGCAGTGCTTCCCAGACCTTCCCTCACTAGGAAATGCCGGAAACCGTGGGAGCAAGCCTGCTCGCTGGAGAGCCTCGGCGCAGGTTTTGCAGACCCTGGAGATCTGGAGAAGCTTGAACTTCCGCAGGCGTGGACCTCTCTCCAAAGCCAACAGGAACTCGGAAACTTTGGGGCCTTTTTGGTTTTTCTTCTCTCTAGACCTTGAATCTTTCAACTCAACCTTTGTGTTATATTTATATGTTGCATGAATATGCCCTTATTTTTCTAATTAGGGTCGCAAATTCCTCATTAAAACTGCCTGCAGGCCCATCTTGCTTGACTTAAGACCAAATCAGGGAGGTATCCAGGCTTGGAGCGGTGTCTCCTCACCCTCCTTCAGAGCCAATGGATGAAGAAAATGATGCAGACCCTGGAGTCAGCTCTCCTGGGAAAAGGGTTTCCCTTCCCTGTGGGAAAAGGGGAGAGCACACAGCTGAATGAAACAGCACAAAAGGCGTTAAGAGGCATCATCAAGAGAAGCCAAAGAGAATCTCCTTCTTGTCTCCTGCCTGAGCTTTGGTGGGGATGGAGATCCATGTGCTCTGCAGAGCCAGTTTGGTCTGAAATTTAAGAGCAACTAACCACTTGTTTGTTCATTTAATATTTTCCAATGACTTTGCTGCTGGCTATTTTATTTCAGTGGGTTTCCCCTTCCTTTAGATTTATCAAGATTTTCTTCTCCTTCCTAGAAAATGCACAGGAGAGGGGAGAGGAGAATGTTTCCTTTCCCATGGAAATGGCATTTGGCTTCTTACCTGCCCTGTGTGGGGCAAGAGGGAAAAATTTCAGCAAAGCTGGAAATGAGAAATTTTCACTTTGAAGTTTCCCTAAAAGAAGCAACACTTTTGGCAAATCTTTTTGGTCACAATTTCCTTTTGTTCCATTTGCAGCCATGGAGACAAGTCTCGGGGGGGGATTCCTGCTGACTGGAGCCCTGTTTTGGTTTGTTCCTGTTCCAGTGGCAGCACTGGGGCTGGGGGATGGCCTGGAGAGCCCTGAGCACCCTGCTGCTGCCCCAGGACATTCACCTGGCCACCATGGAGCTTTAGTGAAGGACAGATGCAGACTGTGGCAGGTTTGGCTGCTGGGCCCTGGCTGTGAGGCAGGGTGGGCACCTGGACACGTCCTCAGCTGCACCAGCCGTGTCCACCTGAGCCATGTCCATGGCTGCGGGCAGAGGACTGAGAGGAGAGAGGCACCGGCCCAGCTCTCCCCATCACCTCCCCTCCAGTGGCTGGATCCTGCCCAGCTCTTCCTGACCATGTCTGCACATCCATGCTGGCTGAGGGCTTGAGCAGTGCTCTCCCTGCAGCTTCTTTGGAGCTCTTCTCCCAGTGACGGGGTGCAGCTGGCTCTGTGTGCTGCCACACCGTGCTGTGAGCAGTGCCAGCAGCGTGGCCGCGGGGCGTCACCGCAGGCGGGAGGCGAGGGCAGGTCGGGTCACTCGAGCAGGGTGATCCCCTGAGCAGAGGCCCGGGCTGGGAGCAGCAGCAGGAGATGTGTGGCCATGGGCACCTGGGGTGAGGGGAGAGAAGCCCTGAGCCTGGTGGTGCTGGGAGGAGCAGAGTGGGGGCACACTGGGTCATGGCTTCTGGCTCACCAGCTGTCCTTTTCTGCAGCCTCTTCTGACCTATGCATGTGGCCAGCGATGTCAGTGCTATGTCCCTCTGGTGCCCACATCCCTCTGCTGACCCTGCGGGTTGCCCAGCTGAGGGCAGGCATGGCTGTGGGGGTCCCACCATGGAGGGGATCTGGATCCCTTCGTTCTCCTTCCTCCCTCAACATTCCCCTTGGCCATGGATCAGCTGGCGGGACCCAGCAAGTCCTGCAGCAAAGATGAGCAAAAAAAAAAATCTCCTTATGCCTGTAAAAGGAAGAAGGAGAGCACGGCAGAGACAGGCCGTCTGATACAGCTCCACTTTCGGCTGTGGAGGCGGGAAGCCTTTCGGACAGGATTTATTTTGTATAGTCTTCCATGAAAACTGGATCCCCCTCCCCTCCTGGCCCTGCCCGGCCTTAAATCATATCCTTTGTAATGACATTTCGTGCTTGTGTGGCGCCTCGCTTCTGAGCATCCCCAAGTGCTCTGTAAACGGATGTCTCGCAGCCTGCCAGGAGGCCGCAGTACCACCCCTCCACCCCCCTGCACCAAGGGAAGGTGATAAACCCTTCCCACATCTCACCTGGATGCCTGACCATGCCTGCATTAGTGCTGCAGCCTCCCCTGCATCCCTCTTGACTGCCCTCCCACCTCAGCCACCTTCAAGGAGATCTCTGTCCCTGCTGAAGTGCCCGGAGTGAGGTACTCAGGGATGAGCAACTCCAGTCTAAGTTGGTGGGATGCTCCCCCGCAGCCTGGCCTGCAGCCTCACCTCCCACCTGGGAAGTCCCTGCCAGAGAATCACCATAGCTGCTCCCCATCATCAGAGCTGCAGGGTCAACAGAAAGCCACCGTCCATGACCCCAGAGCCCATTTTTGGTCAGGAATGGATTTCTCTGGTACACTGTGTCCTGGGGCAAGGCGGGCGTTAACCGCATGGAAATCTTGCTTGCTGAATCCAAATAATACAGCATTTCAGATTCCCTCTTCCCTGTCCAAGCCCTTGGCTGTCATCAGGTCCTCCTCAGTCCTGCCCAGAGGTTTCTTCATAGCTGCAGGGTCCCAGGAGATGCAGTGGTTTTCGTCGGACACCGCTCTGGCTTGGCCCAGCAGCGGGAGCTGCCTCCCCGGATCTCCTCCAGCTCCTTCGGCTGCTTGGCTTCCTCCGCCGGATATCCTGGGCTGTGGGCAGGCTTGCTGATGTAGGGACAGCCAGACGGCTGCTGCATCCAAGCAGGATTTTGGGCTCTGACAGATGATCTTGGAGGTTGTCTCAAGCTACCTTCTGGATTTTGGTGAAAATTGCTCTCCTGGGAAGAGGCCTTTAAACTTCCCTCAGAGCTGGAAAGCCACAGCCCAAGAGCTGACTGCTGACAGCGCTGCCCTTTGGTGGGAGCCAGCGGTGATGCCAGCTGGGAAGGGAGAGGTTAACCCTGGGTGTAGGTGATGCCTTCTTCCATTTCCAGCTGGGCATTGTTGGGAGGAGAATCAATGAAAAAATGTCCACGGACACTTTGGCTGGCTCCAGGTGCCGCTGGTGCAGCCCCTTCCCAGGGCTCTGGAGGATGGACCTCAAGTCCGCTGGTCCACAGCAGCTGCTTCTGTGTGGAGCAGAGCTGATGACCTGCTCCAGCCCTCCAGGGGCTTGGCTGTGGGTCTCCAGTGAGCCCTGTGAGTACCAGGCTGCTCTGGGCTTCTTTTTCCTTTACAGAAAGTCATCTTTATTCTTCTAAGGCACCTTGAGGAAAAAAATTGGAATCTGAGGGAAGGTTTGGGGTGAAGTGGGGAAAAGAAAATGCTCTGCTCTGGTCTGGTCTGGTCTCATCTCCATCTCATCTCGACCCATCTCATAACTTTATCCCATCTCATCATACTCCATCCCACCCATCCCATTTCACTTACCCCATCCCACCCCATTTTCTGTTCTTCCTGTCCTGTCCTACCCTTTTCCATCCCACTCTATCTCATCCCATCACACTCATCCTATTCCACTCACCCCATCCCCCTGCATACCTCTTCCATCCCATGCCATCCCACCCTCTTCCATCTCCCTCCTCTCTATCTCCTGTGGACATCCATGCCAGCCATCCCCAGACAGAGCTGCTCTTGCCAGGGGCACGGGCCCATTGGTGGTGGAGGCCACTTGGAGCAGTTCCTTATCCAGGATGTGTGTCAGTGAAAGCAGAAACCCAAGAAGCAAGATAAGGAGACGATTTATAATGGAGTTTGTGAACTTTAGGAAAGAGCTTTACAGCCAGATTTTACAGACCACACAGGGAGAGGTTATACTCTCCAAAACCTTGGAGATTTTTTAAAAAATATTTTTATATTTAAAAAAAAAGAGTTTCCAAGAATTAAATAACACGAAAGTGTATGAAATATGATGTAGGGAATGTTCCCCTTGCTCTCACATCTGAAGTTAATTTGGGAGACGCTCTGAATAGCTTTTTAAAGAGTGGATAAACATTGGCATCAAAAGTGTAAATAAAGTTACCAGACAAAGCGGCCGTTCAAAGGGAATCGTCCCTGGGATGTTGGCTGGGCAGCTCTAATGGCCGTGTTAGGAACATTTGGAGATAAAACAAGGGCCCGGCCGATTAGCGTGGGCTGCAGCTCTCTGCCTCATCTCCCTCTCCTGGTGCCAAAGGCGAGCAGCGCTGGCAGCTGCTCTGGCAGCTTTCCTGCCTGGGGACGGCGCTGGCGGGAGGTTCCCCTTGGCTGGGACCCCCTCAGTCCCCCACGCCACCACTGCCCAAAACTTGGGTCACACACTTCCAAGCAGGAGCTACTGAAGCCTAATTAAAGGCTATTGGTGCTGGTTTCTTGGAGATCTGGATCTGTCAGAGTTGTGGCCCAAAGCATTTCTGAGAAGCCCTCAGGCTATCCCGCTGTGTGTCACACCAGCTGCTTACCCCAGTACAGTCCTATTCCCCCAGATGTTTTGACTGACACATGCTGGGTTGGTCACAAATATTCTGAAATACAGCAGGACCTTCTGTGTCACTGGGGTTTAAAATTGCAGCTGGTTGGAAGAACCCAGAGGGGTTGTGTCTCTCCTGAAGCACATCTTTGCACCAGCATCAGGGTTCTCCATGACAGACCCCCAACAGTCTGTGGAGGGAAGGCAAAAACAGTGCGGTGAACTCTGACATCTCATTTAAATCTTCCCAAGAGGAAGAGAAATGGACACATTTGAACCGACCTTTTGTTTGCATCTTTTGGTATGAACATGAAGGGAAACCTTTGGGAGTTGTCTTTGATGGAGCAGTTTGTGAATGAGAGGCAGTTGTGGATTGGAGTGACTCTGGCAGTCAGATCCACGTCATGAGGTGCTTCTCCTTGCCCTGTGTCTCTACCAGAAGGGATTTTCCCGGCAATTGTAGAAGTAGGAATGGGTGTGGATAATAATACTGGCTCTCCTGCATCCAGAAGCTCTTACTTCCACAGCACCCAACGCTGAGGGCTGCTATTGCTCTTGAATATACAGTGTCAGCTCCTTCTTCAGCTGAGGCCTTGCTCACGGCTCTGCATCCTTTGATTGGTGAAGACAGGATGGCAATGACAGCAGCCATGACAAACACAGGGTGTAAATCCACCTCTGGGCTGTCTGGGAGCAGCTCACGGCTGCCTACACCGCAGTAGGGGCACAATAAGCACCATTCATGGCTGGGGAGCTGGGGGGCTGCTCTTGGCGCTCATGGCCCTGGAGACCCAAGGGTTCTGCGTCTTGACTGACCCAGCCTGGGGAATGTGGTAGATCCACCACATATCTGCCAATGTGCCAGCTGGGAATTGGGTCCCACTGCTCACTTATCACCTGGGCACTGCTGTGCTGGGTGAGGTATCAGCTCCTGAGGCTGAGGAGCAGCATGAAGGGCATCATCACAGGTAACCCTGCAAGGCCCCAGCAGTGACACATCCTGGTTTCTCCTAGCTTGCCCTGGAGATCATCCCCTCATTCCTCCTGGTACCCTGCTCTCAGAGCATGCCCTTCTTGTGTCCAACCCTGAAGCCTGCGCAGTGGAAGAAACAAGCTGGTTTGAAGCATGACCCCTATCAGGCAGAAGTTACAAAATTGTATTTTAGTATTTCACCTACTCAGGTGACTTTAAGATGGATAAAGTCATGAGACCTCATTTGCTCTGTCCTTTGCCTGGCTATTATAGGAGCTAACAATGACCACAACTCTGACCTTTTCTTCAGTCTTGACTCCGCAGTATTTTCCTGAATGATAAAGAACAAATCTTCCATTGGCAGGGCTGGGAAGATGCTGTCCCACACCCTTTGTGTTAACCACAAGCAGCAGTAGCTCCTCTCTGTGTCCCAGGGTGAGACCCAGCGGGATGGGGACGCCGCCTGCCCGGGCACCAGCTGGCAGGGCTGCGCTTCCCCAGAGACCGCGGCAAGGGTTTTATTGCAAATAACGGAATAATTACTCTTTCTTTGCCTGGGACTTGCCTGCAAACAGCTGCTGATTCCTGTGCGAGGGCTCAGGAGCCCAAATTCCCATCAGAGGGCTCGCTAGTGCCTTTGGGATGGAGGAGCCTGGCACTGAGAAGGGCACCCTGGCTCGGAGGATGCCCGGAGGGATCAGTGCAGGCTTGGGCTCGTGCAGACCGCCCTTGCGCATCAGCCTTCGTGCCACTTGTGTAAACTATTACAGCAAAGGGCAAAGGTTAAATGCAGCACATGTGTGGCATCAATTAACGGGATTTCAAGGTCTCCAGTGGAGTTTCTGCTCAAATCTCTTGTGGCAGGTTCAGTTTTCTTAACCCCTCCAATGCCATGCAGAGGGTCTTGGCTCTGCCAGACTATTGGAGGGAAATGGGCTTGTGCTGCCTGGGGGTCTCCCCAAGGACTGTGCTGGAGGGGCCTCTGGCCATTTGGGCATGGGGGGACAGGGACACCACACACACCGCACCAGTGGTCTGTGGGGCAAGTGGGAGAGACTGCACTCGTTCTACCAGAGGTGTCCTTGGAAGGGTGTCAGGCCCTGGCAAGGCAGCAAGTTGGTGTATGAGCAGCCCCTCATCACATCCCCCTCTGCTTCAGGTCTGTCTATCCCCATCTCAGAGCCCTCAGGGGGTGGATGCTCCTGTGTTTGGTCCAGCCAGACCCTTCTCCACTGAAGCACCCCATTCTCCCAATGTGTCCTACGGCTGAGTGGACAAAGGTTCCTGCTGGGCTTAGGACCACTGGCACCTTCACTCCCTGCCAGTCAAACAGACACTGTCACCCCCCACTGCCTGGGGAGACTGGGGGGGATGGCTGCAGTGGGAGCTCCAGCAATGATTCAAAACCAGGGCAATTTTGGTGGAGAAATTGCGGTTGAGAATCTTCACTGGTCTGAGGCCATTCAGGGCTGCTCCCAGGAAATGTACCCATCCACTGCTCATCTCCTCCTGGATTTATCTGTCATACCGGGCATACTGGGAGAGGGAGGGGTTTAAAGGACAGTGGCATGACTCAGGCAGCCTTTAGTGCATCCCGTGTCTCCTGCAGACGATACATCAGAGACCTGGATGCCACAATTTCACACTGCAGCTCTGCCAGGCTGTCCTCCCCAGTTCCAGGTGTTTCTCCTAAGGGCCCGGACCTCGGAGCTGGAGTGCTTGGAGGGCTTCCACTTTGCTCTTTTGAAGGGGTTTGGCAAGGAAAAGAAAGGCTTGAGCTGCCACCACCATGAAGAAAACAGGAAAATATGAGACTGACATGGCCTGAACACTCAGAAGCTTTAAGATACTCTAAAAGCTTCCTGATTGCTTGTGCAGATTTTTGCCTAGACAGATTGCTAATTTTCTGTGAACAGGTGCTGCTGAAGGGAATCCTGCCTTGAGGGATTCAGTTGAGGGTTCCTGGGGTTTCCAGTCCTGCCTCAAGGCTGGGGACCAGTGTAATGGCTGGGTCAGGGCTGGGAGCTCAGTGAGGAACATAGATCCCAACACCAACCAATGCAGAGCCTGCCAGGCTGGGGGAACAGGACATGCAAGTGCTCTTCTGCACCTGTGTGCCCCTGACATCACCTCACACATACATTCCACTCCTTTTTGGGAAATGAATCATTTCAATCCTCCAGGTTAAAAAACGTAGCCCCCAAAACATTCAAAACCACTAGAAATCCCTGCATTTTGATGATTTCGATTTGTTCATCAGTCCTGCACCCTGTTAAGATGAACAAAAAGCATGCTTAAAAAGCAGAGATACTCTGCCCACAGCTCCCCATGTCAGAACTGAGGGGAGACTTCTGGCTGAAAGATGGATTTGGCCTGGACATCTCCACACAAATACCCCGTTAGTTAGCAAACCAGTAAAAATCTTAGTAATCCCCTTGATCTGAAACAAATGGACTCTGCTGTCTGGTGCTGATTTTATTATCAGACACTGCTTTGTATCATCCCATGGCTTGGACCAGTGCCTGAGGCTCAGCACCAAGTCAATCATGTGCTGGCACGCTGGTTCTCCACACGTGTGCGGTGCCCTGGATAATACCTGGTGGGATTACAGAGCCGTGTGGTTGCCCTGGGACCTCCAGGACCCTTCAGGGCTGCTCCAACACTGTCTCCAGATGGGATGGGAGCAGCATAGCCTGGCTGTCAGGGTGAAAGATCGGGTTTTGTTGAGTTGTCCTGATCTCTTCTCCTTCTGGGGTGGGGAGCTTGGCTTGGTGGTTGTGTTTCCAGTATCTGGAGCTTCGTGCAAACACAGGATGGAGGAGCAGGAGTGTTTTTGGGTCCTAACATGATTCCCAGAGTGTCTGTCAGCCTGAGTTCCCACCCCACCATCCCTTGGAAATGGGACCTAGAACAAGCCTTGAGCATCCATGGGCTGATTCGAGGACTCTTGGGAATCTCGATGGCTTTGAGGCCAGGCAGACCCTCAGCTGCCTGCAAGGAGGTTGCATAGACCGTGGCCCCTGACAGCAGCACTCCCAGCCCCTCTCTCCCTCCATGCCGCCTGCAGCAGCTGAACATAAAATTCGAGCCCCCCGGAGAGCCACCATCAACCACACGAGCCCCAGCCGGTTTTGTTTTGATTATACATTTGTTTCCTCCCTCCTGGGAGTGTCTGACACAGCTTTTACCTCTCAGCGCGTCAACGCCCGGCTCCCCCCGCCACCTCCCTCCCCTCCCGTCGGCTCTGCTTGGATTAGCTCTGACCCCTACTGAACTCTGCTGCCAGAAGAAGTGTCAACCCCTTTCACTTTCCGAGAGCTTTCCAGCCCCGAACACTGAGCAGGGAAGGAGTGTCCTCCAATGGAAAACCTCCCACATAATTTTTTCCAACTCTGTGCTCTTGCTGTGCATCTGGGGAGGACAGACTGTGGTCTCTGTGTCTGGCCATGCTCTGGGGACAGCCTGGATGACTTGCAGCACATCTCTGCCCTCCCCCGAGCCAGCACAGGTGTAAACAGGGCAAAAGGGGCTTTTAAGGAGGATTTTCTTAGTGGAGGAACAGTGGTGGGATAGGAGAGAGTAGGAGGTTAGCTATGGGCACAGCATGGCATGGTGTGGCACAGAGCATGGAGCCAAGGGTAGGTGTTTCCATGGGAGTATGGCAGAGTGGCTGGCTGTGTTTCTTCAAGGGGACGTCCAGCCTCCATGGATGGGTGGACATCAGCAAGATGGAAGGGAGAGGAAGAGCTGGCTGCTGCCACCAGGAGCACAGAAGATGGGGATAAAATTTTGCAACTCTTTCCACCAGTTCTGATGGTGGTTGTGCTTCTCCATGCTGAGCAGCAGCAGCTTAAATGTTCTGCAAGAGCTCCAAAATTCAGGGGAAACCAGCCCACCTAAATAAAAAGACCATCCAAGGAGAGGGCAGGAGCTGGTGCCCTGTGCCCATGGCTTGGCAGGGTTAATGCTTGTGGGGCTGGGAGTGCCACCCCCACCCATGAGCAGCCACCCCGGCCAGCAGAGACGCTGGGTGGTGGATGTGGGGCCACAGCTGGGGAGCAGCGAGGTTAACTCCAGCAACACCAATGAAATAAAGAAAGGGAATGCCGCATGCTAAGGAGTTGCAGATGTTTGGATGTTGGCAGGGATTTGGGTGGAGCTGCCAATACACAACATGGTTTGCAGCAGGCAGAAGGGTGGGGAGTGCCAGGGAAAACCTGCCCCTTCTCTAAAGCCTGTGGCGTGGAGGGAGTCCTCCTGGGGTAGGTGTCATGGGGGAGTGCATGGCTGGGGCTGTGTCTTCTCTCAGAGCTCGGAGATGCCATGGAAAGGCTGGGGAAGGGAAATGAAAATAGACCTTGGAAGCTGTTCCCAAGTTTGACTGCTGCTGTGTCCCTCTCTGTTGGAGCCCCTGGAACAGCCACCTGAGCAGTCAAGAAGAACTGAGCCATGGAGACAACAGCTCAGAGCACAGTCACTTTATTTATAGGACACTGAGGATGTACCTCAGTCTTCCAGGGATTCTTTCCCCTGTTTTTGTCCCAAGCCTGCAGAAGCCAGGCAGATATCCAAAGCCATTCCTCATTTTTCACAGCTCAGTGAAGGGATGGCCTGCCTAGCTGGTGCTGGGTGAGGGCTACAGGCCTGTTTTGGTCTCACCAAGTCAGCAGAAACCAGGACTTCAGCACTGTTGCCCCAGAGCTGAGTAGTGGTGCATGCTGTGCCAAAGGGAGGAGCAGCATCGCCCCTGAAGTGAAGAAGGCATCTCTGGAGGGCTGCAAGGACTCAAGCAGGATAAATCCAGGCTGAAGGGCACATTTAGGGCTGTGCTGACCCCAGTGTTTAATGATTTTGTCTTGTCCCTGGCAAAGGGATGGACAGGGACCTGGTAAAGCCCAGCTGGGCAGGGTCAATGAGGTCCAAGCCCTGCTGCTGTACGTGAAGGAAGTGTTGGGGTGGTGGGGAACACGGGGGCTGAGGGGTCTCTGGGGATCGGAGCCCATCAACTCTGGTGTGTGGGCAGGGCAGGTCTTGCTCCTTTCTGGGGTGCCAGCTCTTCAGGATGAGTGTGAGTCCCATTGCTGGCTGGGAGATGGAGTCCTGCCCCAGAGGAGCTCTTGGGAACCTGTTCTGTGTGTCTCTTGGTGAAAGCCCCCGGAGTGCTTTGCACCTGCAGCCCCAGGCTCTCAGGAGCATCCCCTTCTCTTGCAGCCCTCCTGATGCCTCCTGGTCCCCAAAGCCCTTCAGCCATGCCAGCTCGCTGTGGTTCTCTTGGTCTTTGTCAGCAGCATGTTTGGTAGCTCTGTGGCCATCGTGCTTCCTGACATGTTTTCTTTTCCCCTGTGATTTTGAGAATTGTATTCATTTCTTTGTTGAGGAGGGAGAGGGAAAGGTCATCCCTTGCTAGCAACTCATTAAAGCAAAACAATGGAAAGAACAGCAAATGGGCTCTGGGACCCGCTTCTCCAGGCATGTGTGACGCTGCCTTTTGTCAGTGTAGGAGAGGGGCATCCTTTGAGGTGGTGGCATTGCAGGGAGGCTCTTCCACCCCCCCCAAACCAATTCAAGGCATCACTGGAGGACCTCAGTGTTTGTCAGAGCTTTTGCTTGTTTGTTTAGTGTGTGTGTGTGTGTGTGTGTGATGTACATTCAGCCCTGCTGTCATTAAAAAAAAGTTTTTAATGAAAATTTTCTCATTTCGCTCCTCCCAAGCTCCCTGGCTTGGACCAGTTCTGTTTCTTTCATGTGGGAGGCAGCTGCATTTGTCTCAATAATTGTGTTTCCCTGTTGCTATGTACCGCTGAGGACTTGGTGACACAATGAAGATGTGAAGAGTTCCTCTTTCTCAGGCCTGGCTCTAGGGGTTTGGTTTTGGCGACATTATGGCCTTCCAGGATGCCCATATGGGGTTTGAAGTCCATCTGGCATTTGGCAGGAGAGACATTGCTTAAAGCTGACGGTCGTGCTCAGAGAAGGAAGCACTGCTCCGTGCCTCTGGTATCTCTCAGGATCACTTGCTTAAATCCACCGCCTGTTCCAATGGGAAAGGGTGGGCAGTCACACATGACCATGGAGGGTGCCCAGCACCTATGTTTGAATGTCGTGCTAGGCCTGTTGGCCTCCAGATCCCAACCAACCACTGAGCCTGTCCCAGTCCCATCCTACCACATGCTGGCTGGGCAGCCGTGGTGTTCCATGAGGGAGTGTGGAGAACTGCACCGTGGGCAGAGGCTGCTTCGGGCAGCCACACCCCTGTGGTTCATCACTTGTTCTGAACCTCCCTTGCCCTGTCCTCTCGGGGACCTAACCCTCACTGCAGCACCCACCGGCCCCTGGAGGTGGGAAGTGCAGTACAGCGAGGACGACCTGCCTGAGGCACTGGGCCCGGAGCAGCGCAGGAGCTCTCCCGCTTTAAGGTGGGACACTTCATTGTATGGGGAAGGTGGGCCAGCCGTGGGGGTCTCGGGCATATTGCCAGAGCAGGGCTGGCAGTGGGAGATGGAGCATGGGTGGCATGGGGCATGAGGGGCATGAGGGGCATGAGGGGCATGAGGGGCATGTGGGAGTGGGGCTGCATCTGCTCTGGGGCAGGTGGGGCATGAGGTGATTGGGAGTGCGGGTGATGTGGGGCACAAGGGGCACGAGGGGCTGGTGTGGGGCACGTGGGGAGCGGGAGCAGGGGACGCACCTCACAGGTTCCACGGGGTTCCTCCTTGCTGGAGCCCATGAGGGCTGACATTGCTGGCTCGGAGGGGTCAGGATGTGAGGGCAAGGAGACACCTTTGGTAGCAGAAGCTTTGTGACCCCCGGGGCCGGGCTGTGCATCCCCCCGGGGCCGGGCTGTGCATCCCCCGGGGCCGGGGCCGGGCTGTGCATCCCCCCGGGGCCGGGGCCGGGCTGTGCATCCCCCGGGGCCGGGGCCGGGCTGTGCATCCCCCCGGGGCCGGGGCCGGGCTGTGCATCCCCCGGGGCCGGGCTGTGCATCCCCCCGGGGCCGGGGCCGGGCTGTGCATCCCCCGGGGCCGGGGCCGGGCTGTGCATCCCCCGGGGCCGGGCTGTGCATCCCCCCGGGGCCGGGGCCGGGCTGTGCATCCCCCGGGGCCGGGGCCGGGCTGTGCATCCCCCCGGGGCCGGGGCCGGGCTGTGCATCCCCCGGGGCCGGGGCCGGGCTGTGCATCCCCCGGGGCCGGGGCCGGGCTGTCCTTCCCCGCAGCGCGGAGAGGTGGCAGCAAAGGCCCTGGGACGGGGGTCGCGGGACCTGCCGCCGCAGCCGTGGGTGCCGGGTCCCGGCCCGGGAGGGATGCGCGTCCCCCCGTCCCGGCGTCTGCTCCCACGAGCGGGACCCACGCGCTGGAGCCAAGTCCATCTCTAGGTGACGTCGGAGAGCGGTTTCGCCCACTTCTTTAAAGAACATCTGGTCCATCCTCCTGGAAATCTTTCTCCGTCCGACCTGACCTCGAGCGCTCAGGGATAGGGCATCTCCAGGGAGCCTCACCACAGGCTCAGGGATCGGAGTCTGCTCCTAGGACTGTATGAGCGCTAGCATTTCTGCCCCCTGCTCCAGCCCGGGGCTGCCCCTCTGTGCCCGCTGACGGCCCAGGGTGTCGGAATCCCACGAGAACAGCTTGTGAGACTTCAGGACGTGCCAAAGCTGAAGTTGAACCCTTATCCCAGGCTGGCCGGGTGCCCACAGCCCAGCCAGCCCTAATCTGGGGCTGTACACTGCCCATGTTTAATGAGGTATTGTGTACAGATGTGTCTGACTGTGTGTATGCTCATGTCGTGGGCTCCGGGTGTCTCGCTCAATGTTTGCATCTGTCTGTTAGCGGGTTTGGGCATCTGGGGCTGTTCCCCTTGCCTGATCAAATGTCTCCCCAGGAGCGAGTTTGTGCAGCCAAGGATCTTATCGCGCATGTCACTGTCTGCACGGGGAGGTGCTCACAGCTCTCCATGTGTGCAGAGTTTGCACAGTGTCCGTGGGTCGTGCTGGGCTGCCGAAGATGCTTCTTCCACTGTCAGCGTGTGCTGAGTGATCGGGGATGGGTGGGTGGCCAAGGAATGGATGGATCAGTGCAGAACAGGGTGGGCTTCCCCATGGATGGTGGGTGACAGTGGGAACCAGTGCTGCTCATGGCTATTCTCCCTCCCCAAGGGCACGTGGAGCCCAACCTGGACACTATCCTGCATCCCACAGCCATGGAAGGGGGACAGGGCATCCCTGAGGCTTGGATGCAGCATCAGAGATGACCCCGTCGCTTGCAGTGAGGTTCCCTGCAAGGGGCTGCTGGCAGCTGCTGCGGCCCTGGGCAGGGCTGTGCCCCAAATCTGGCTCAGCCTGCTCTAACTCAGGTGCCTCTAGGGTTCGAGGGACCCCCCGTTGCCCAAACAGCGCACGACAGACGCAGCAGTGCCTGTGTGATGCTCTCTGCTCCCACGTGTCTTCCCTCCTGCTCTCCCTGCCTCCACCCAGCTCCATCCCGAGGAATGTCCCTCCCGGCTGGGTCAATGCCTGCATCACCCCCAGACGCTGCAGGGCACAGGGCCGGCAGGCAGGGAGGGCTGGCAGCCACGGGCAGCGGGAGGATCACAGCCTCCTGCACATGTGCTGTCCAACCCGTCAGCACCTCGGTGAAGCAAAGCCGATGCTGGCTGGGGATGTGCCCCCCAGCTCCCTCCCTTTGTCACGGAGAGCCAGGCGTGCATGCCAGAAAGCTCACCCTGTGGTAGAAGCCATCCATCCCCTCTGGAGCTCAGCATTCCCTCCTTGCTCCTTGGCTGCAGGGGTGTTTGGCTGCAGATATTTACTGAGCAATTCGCATCCAATTACAGAAGCCAGAAGGACTGGGAGGATTTTCCTTCTGGTTTCTCGCAACCGAAGCCAACTTGTCCGAATTACAACCTAGGAAGCATCTCATTAGTGGGGAGTGAGGTCTCTGAAACATAGAGTGCTTAGAAAACGCTCTGCCAGAGGCATAGGAATGTGGGCTGGCTGGCAGGTGAGATGGTGAGGAGCCTATCTGGTCACCATCTTCTCTCACCCATGGTAATTTTCCCCATCTTTTCTCCTGTGGCACCTGAGTGGAGAGGAGATGGGATTTTGGAGGCTTCCAGCTCATCACGTCACTTCCCCATTCCTGCTTTGGCTCAAGAGGTGTTTGATTTTGCTGGGCTGAAACATGGGCTGGTCTTCCCACCCATTTCTTTCCCCACCAGCTCCTCCTGCCCTTCCTCTCAGGCCATGTGGTGTCACCCCAACCAGGAGGTGAAAGTCTAGGAGCAGAGTCCTGGGAATGGTGGTTACAGGTGTTTAATAACATTAGTGGAAGTAGGATCTTCAGCAGCATCACTGGCAGGCCTGTCTCTAGTGCTGTCCCAAGAGGCTGGGGGACATCCCTCACCTGGCCTCATGGAGATCTGCTCCCTGGTGTGGCTGTCCCAGTGCGACTTACGCCAGAGGCCCCTGTGTGGAGCCTGCATAGTCCCAAAACTTTCTGGAGACTGTCTCAGGTGGGATACAACCTGGCACGGGGGCTGGGATGTGAGGAGAGGGCAAGGCAGGATCCAGAGTGACCAGCTGCGACTGCAGGGGGGCTTTCTGCCAAGGTTTGAGAATGGGAGAGATCCGGGAAGTGCAGCTGGCAGCTGTGCCTGGCCTTACATGGCTGCAAGGTGACTCCTATGCCAATGACTTAATGCCCTTCCAAAAATACTTCCCCAGACAGAGCTTGCAGGCAAACTGCTGAGCCAGCCTGTACCAGCGAAGGGATGGAGGCAGGCACGGCTCCGGTGCCTTTGTCCTGCCCGCAGCGCTCGGGGCACACGTGGCCCACGCTGTGCTGGCTCCCACGCAGGACTGGGGACAGCCGTGTTCTGAGTGGCATGGTGGGTGTGGGAGCCCATTCCCTGGCTGCCTCCCTGTCCCAGCAGAGCCTGTGGGTGCTGGTGGGGAGCTGCACCATCGCCCTGGCTCCCGGCCCGCGTGGGGAGGGGTCGGTGCTCCCCTGCCGATGGCACCATCTGCTCCCTGAGCTGCCAGCCGGGCTGACTGTCCCTGCCCGGCCGTCTCCCAACCATCCTCAGGTGCCCAGTGCCTGGGCAGGAGAATCCATGTGGGCTCTTGCTGTTGAGTTGGAGGTGGCCACTGAGCAGCCCATGCCTGCTCCTGGCACCAGGTCACCTCTGCCAGCATCTGGGTGATAGTGTGCACTGTCTCTTGTGCCATCAAGAGCCCCCTCCTCTCCTTGCTCCTCTCCTTGGCAGCTGCCAGGCTGTAGCTTCTATTTCAAGGTTGAATTTGATGTGCTCCAGCTTCCAGATGGGTGATCTTGTAATGACTCTGCAAATGAGTGTGACTCCTGCATCTCACATGGGTGAGGGTCAGGATGGCCACAGCTCCCTCAGCACAAAGGGGAAGGAAAGGCTGGCATGGATAAAGCCAAGCTGCCTGCGCTAGCTCAGCCCCCCTGACCCCACACTTCACCAGCCCCACTGGCAGGAGAGCCGTGGGGTTTCTCTGGTGGGATGTGCTTCCCAGAGAGCCAGGCTGGCAGTGCCTGCTCTGCCTGTGGGCCCCCCACCCCCAGGACACCCCAGTGTCTCAGTTCCGGGCTTCGAAGTGCCTGAGCCCCTTGACATGACCAAAGTGAGTTTGGATACTGAGCTCCCCATGAAGAGCATGTGCCACCACGCGGGAGCATGCAGAGTTTCCATCAGAGGAAGCTGCTCCTTGCCAGCAGGAGAGGTGGGAGAGGGTGGAGGAGAGGTGGGAGAGGGTGGCCTGGCCCGGCAGACATGGGATTCAGGTCTCCTCGCTGTCCCTGAGGAGCGCCCTGCCCTTCTGTGTGGGGGAATCAGAACCTCCTTTATGTGAGCCGTGCCTGCCTGTCCCTGGGGGCTGCCTGCCCTTCCTCGCTGCCCGTGGCACTGCCAGTCCCTGTCCCCAGCCAGGCAAGGCAAGTCCCCTGCAAGCCCCATCCCCCAGCGCCGCTCTCAGCGGCACGCCGTGCTCTGTGCCCTGTTCTGGCCTGGCTGCTGGCACCCTGGCGACGGCCACCAGCCCACCAGGGAGTCCCTGGCCGCAGCAGCCCACGGCTCCAGCAGCACCCCGCTCTGCCCCTCCGCGCCTGTCACCCCTGAGCAGCCATGGGTCTTCGGGCAGCTCTGCCTGCTGTCCCTGGGGGCTGGGACAGCGCGGGGGGCAAGAACATCCCCCAGGTGGCAGGGGGCTGAGAGGAGGAGTGGAAGGGGGCTGGGAGACAGGGCAGCCCACCGCCCGGCTCGGCTGCGCCGGCTCCCCTCCCCGGCCCCACCGGCCCATTTATTACCCCTCTGCCATTCATCGGGCCAGACAGATGCCCCCAAATAAATACCCCCAGACAATAGGGTGGGAGGGGCCAGCGAGGCTCCTCATGAATAAACATGAGGGTCTTTGGACACAGCTTCCTCTCTTCGCAAAATGGGACCGATTGTGCGGCAGGCATTTAAAATTCAGCCGCGGTCGGGCTGTCTTCCAGTGTCCCCTGAACTGCTGAGGTGCTTCATTTATTTCATAATTTCCCCTCCTCCTCTCTCGGCGACAGACCTGGCTCTTTTCACGCCTTGTCCTCCCTCTTTCTTTCCTTCTTGCTCCCTTTCTTTAATTTTTTTTTTTTTTTTATCTTCCTTCCTTTTCCTACTCCTTGTCTCTTTCTCTCCCTGGCTTTTGTGCCGGGGGCCGTGACGAATGGCTCAGAAAAGAGGGTGCTGTGAGAAACTGGAGCTGCGGCTGGCAGAGTGGGTGGTGAGGCCTTGGTGCTCGGGGGGGCTGGAGGGGGTCTGCCTGTGAGCGCCCGGCTGGAGGTCCCACATGGAGCTGGGGCGGGCTGATGTGGGATCCCAAGGGCTTTGCTGCCTGGGGGCTTGGGAAGCCAAGGATCGGGCCCCCTGCCTGTCCCCCTGCCTGTGGGGGGACAGCCTTGCAGTGCCCATCCCAGCACACCCAGAACGGGCTCCATGCAGACGGCGGAAAGGTCAGCCCTGCCATATCACCCACCGGGGGTGAAAAGCAGCCTTGGTGGTGCTGGAGCGCCCAAAAGCTGGGAGATGCAGATGGAAGGAGATGCTTGTGAGGCCAGGGCAGCCCCAGTTTTGGTGGGGATGGGTTTGCTGGACCCCATACCTGTTCCCATGCCAGGACAGCCCCAGCAATGCTGGTCTTTAGATCCAGGATCAGTGGCTTTTTGGGATCTTGGACAACAGCATCCCCACTGGGCTCCCAGCACCCCAAGCCCACATGTGCCACTTGGTGCTGGGGTGAAGGCAGAACCAGAGCAGCAGCAGAGAAGGGAGGGGTGGGAGCACCAGGATGTGACCAGCAGAGTGGCTCAGCATGCCGGGAGACCTGCCAGCACCCCGGTGTTTCATCAACCAAGCGCTGAGATCCTGATGCCATGCACCCCTGGGAAAGCCAGGAGGTGCCCGTGCCATGCCAGGACCGCTCCAGAGCTTGTGGAACCCCATGAGCCGCTTGCTGTGCTGCTTGGGATGTGTGGACAGGCAGAATCCCCAGTGCCCATCGTGCCCCGAGGGCTCTGCACGGTGGGATGAGCGTCACCCACGATGCTGGGGAGCTGCAGAAACTCCCTGGGCAGCTCTGGTGTGTCTCTGTACCGAAAGAAAGCATCTGCCTACCCCTTCCCCACCCCGGGGATCCTCTGCCCAAAGGCCAGGCAAGGAAAAAGGGAGTTTCTACCCAAGGGCTGGCAAGAAGGACACTTCAAGTGAGGTGTCACCTGCCAGACCATCTGTCCTTGGGGACTGGCTACCAGGAGAGACCAGGGCCATGCTGGCAGCAACAGGTGCTGGTGGAGACAGGGGGACACCACCAGCTGCAGGCTGGGAGTGGGCAGAGCCTCCACCCAAAGCCCCAGGGCCTCTCAGTGCCTGGGAACTCCAAGTGTGGCTTCCTTAGCCCACGAGAGAACACAGAGAGGGGTCTCACCGGGGCTTAGGGGTGTCACTGTGCATGTGGGTGCTCTCTGTGGGGCATTGCCCTGTGCCACCACCTGCCAGGGCTGCCTGCTCCTCTGTCCCTCTGTCCCTCTGTCCCTCTGTCCCTCTGTCCCTCTGTCCCACTGCCTGCTGGCGGGCACGGCAGCCGCAGCCCATGGGGGACGGCGCTGGCAGGCTCCGGCAGCGGGAGGGCTCCTGCATTACAATCCGGGACAATCTGTCCCCCTTCCCGCTGCCCAGCAGTGTAGGAGATGGTTACTGTTTAATCCCATTTGACAGCTCTTTCATCATCTGCCTGCCTCCCTCCAGCTTCCCGTGGCTCCTCCAAGGCTCCTTTGTGGCCGTAATCAAAGCCTGGTGAGTGATGGCTGCTCAAGGGAGGGAGGGAAGGGACCGTGGAGCGAGGGTGGCTCACCCGCGGGGGGGTGAGGGAGTGTGGCCTGGCCGTGGCTCCAGGGAAGGGCAGGGTGGGATCACAAGGTGTGGGCACCTTTGCTGTCAGATCCTGCAGGTGCAGCTGTGGGTGGTGGTGCTGGGAGCTGGGCTGGATGGAGCATCCCCAGTGCTGGGAGCTGGACTGACCAGAGCATCCCCAGTGCTGTGAGCTGGACCAGATGGAGCATTCCCAGTGCTGGGAGCTGGTCTGGGTGGAGCATCGCCAGCGCTGGAAGCCAGAGTGGGCTGAGCATCCACAGTGCTCGGACCTGGGCTGAAGTGAGCATCCTCAGTGCTAGGAGCTGGACTGGATGAAGCATTCCCAGTGCTGGGGGCTGGTTGGACCATTCCCAGTGACTCCCTCCCAGTCAGGCCAGGAGGTCCTGGTCAGGGCAGCAGGGCTGGTGTCCGAGCAGGGACCAGGCAGTGGGTCAGTCTCCCCGAGGGGCAGAGAAACAGATCTCCTCCCACAGCCCTCTCCCACGCACCCTCCGAGCACCCTCTGGGACTGGGGACATGCTGGCTCACAACACCTGTGTGCCTTCCACGCCTGGCATGTGACCCTGGAGGAGCACGGCAGCTCTCTCCACATGACAGGGAAGTCTGTGTGGGAGAGATTTTGGTGGAAATCTCTTGGGCAGCACAGCATTGCTGGCACATGGCTCACACGGGGCTGAGCCTTGCTGTGCCATGGCAGCTTCTGCCACCCCCACGGGCAGAGAGCTGAGGGCCTGGCTGCTCCCAGGCAGGCTGGTTGCAGTCAGGGCAGGCTGGGATAGGTCAGAGGGCCTCTAAGGAGGCCCTGGCCTTGACATTTCTGTGAAATTTGGGAAATCTGGCCCCAGACTGGAGGCTATGTGGGTGGCAGGCCCCCTCTGGAGGTTTTTGGCTAGAGGAGAGGAGCTCAAAATCTGTAGGGTCACCCACAGCTTCCTGCAGCTCAGCTCCTTCTGGACTGAGCCTCAGCTCCCATGCCTTGGCTTCCCCCAGTGCTGACCAGTGCCACGCCAGTGGCACAGGGGTGGAGCCCTGTGAGTATTCAGGGACTGGGGGGAGATACCCTCCTGCTTCCATTTGTGCTTCCGGCAGGGACTCAGCACTCACCAGTGCTGCCAGGGAATCCTCCCCAGCACCAACAGCCTGGCCCAACCTCACTGCGATTTTTTTTTTTTTTGTGGTTTTCAATAACATTAAACTTCTGGCTGAATTGCAAAGAGCTGGGTCTCTCCACACCAGGACTTGGTAGTGCTCTGCACTGCAGAGTTTCCCTGCTCAGCAACGACGAAGCAAGGAAGCAGGAGAGGAGCCCCCAAAAAACCACATCCCTGTGGTCCAAGGCAACTGGCCCTGAGCCCCCGTGGCTGAGGAACACCCTGATTCCCTGGGGAGGGAGCCTGCCCGACCTTGGGTTATCACCTGCATTGCAGCTGGGTGACAGCTTTCCCAAGAACACATGTTCCCTCATAAACCCCGGCTCTGCTTATCTCAAAGGGCACATCCGACAATTAGCTTATCTGCTGTGAAAGTGAGGAACGGCTTTGGATATCTGCCTGGCTTCCGCAGGCTTGGGAAAAAAACAGGGGAAGGAGCCCCTGGAAGACTGAGGCACATCCTTGGAGTCCTATAAATAAAGTGACTGAGCTCCGAGTGTGCCACAGACGGGCTCCATGTGCTCAGGGCAGGGAGCTGGAGGTGTCCCTGACTTTTAAGGATGTTCAGTGCTTCTTGCTGAAAAACCCTGCCTGCAGCTGCTGCCAGCTTTGCCAAACCATACCAGGGTGGGTGGCAATTTTGTGCAGGGTGGATTGCAGCCTCCAGTTAAATTTTTGGGGAAAATTTCAGCTGGAGACCATGGCTCTTTTCAAGAATGGGGATAAGGGAAAAAATAAAGGATTTGTTCTTATTTTGTTTTAAAAATCTGTCTTTGAAGCCATTTGGCAAGTAGAGAGGGAAGAGAGGCTGAGCTTCATCTTGTGTCCCTGGAATATGCTCAAATTTGACCACGCTAGAACACTTTATTTGGGAAAAAATGTGGTTAGCATGAGCTTGGTGCAAAGCTCTTCCATAGGAGCAGCTCCCATCCCGGGGCATGGGTTTGCCACCACCTACCTCCTGGGCGAATGGCTGCCAAAGCCAAGGGCCACTGTGCCCCCACCAGTGTCATGGGGGTCCGAGGAATGGCAGAGGGAGCTGCAGCCCGGTGAGCTCCGTCTTCTGCAGGCCGTGCCAGGGCCGTGCTCTGCCTGACTGTGTGTTTGGTGATTTACACCATTCTTCTCCTGCCCTGGAGCAATCCTGTGTGAAGAGGAGAAGAGCAGGCACGTTTGGCCAGCCGTGTGCTGTGTGATCACATTGTCCCCCGTGCAATGTTCTGCAGCCCCAAGGGTGTTTCTCCTCCCTGCCTGGCCCAGGACATGTCATCCCTCACTTGGAGAGAAAATTAAGAATTGGTTGAGTTAATTTGCTGCAGATGATTGTTTAAGGAGCAAATAACCAAAAAAGCTGGTGGAAAGCCCAATTTTCCTCCCTCCTGGAGGCTTTTTGGAGCTCCTTTTCCCTGGAAGCTTTCTGGATGGTAGCTGGTGCCCCATGTTATGCCCTGAGGAAGGCATGGGCTGCCTTTTGGGGGGACCTTCAGTTGGCTTCCTCCCCACCCTGCTCCTCCTGCTCTCCCCCAAATCTGTACCAAGAAACAAGTATATTGTTTGCAAGCTAAAAACTAGAAATGATTAATATGTTTATAAGCCCGGCTCTGGCTCCATTTATTTTGGCAAAGGAATTGTTTGCATCTTTGCAGAATTCCTTCACCCAAACCACTCATTAGATATGAATTTCAAAACAGCCAGAGGGAGCGGGTGACTCAGGGGAGTTAGCAAATGGCTTCTCAAAGACTTTTACGTCAGGGACAGCAGCTCGATTCCAGATCTCGGTGCCAGTGGCCCAGAAGACATTGTCATCTCATGTTGGGTCAGTGACCGTGAGTCAGCCAGTGTGATCGAGGACCTTGGTCTTTGACTCTGAGCTGGCAGGTGTCTTCACCATGAGAAACCTCAGCCAAGGGAGAAGCCAGAAGAGACAGGAGGAGAAGGATTCCATCAATGAACTTTCACTGGACACAACAACATCAGCTACAGGAGCTGATGGAGGAGTGATGTTCTACCATAGCTCTTTCACCCCAGTGTGAAGATCTGGGAGTTTCTGGAAAGGATGCTTGAGGAGAAGTCAGCCTTGAGGTCTGAAGAGGGGACGGATGTGACCGCTGGTGCCTCTGCTGTGGGTGTAAAGATCAGCTTGTTTTTCACCTGGAAACTATTAAGAAAGCTGTGCACTTTCTGTGAGACGGTTCCAGTTATCACTTTCCTCCTTCAGACGAGAACCCACAAAGCAACCACTGGGTGTGATGATGCCCCATCACCTTGTCCTGGCAGAGCTGCTCGATTTGGGCTGGCACTGGGAATGGGAGCAGCTGGTCAGGCTGGTATAGTGGAGGAGTTGTGTGCAGGGAGGACGTTGCTCTGCTGTTGGCACCGTGGGGGCTCTGGACAATTTTGGTGCCCTCAGAAATGTCTGCTTGGGGCAAGGGGACAGGCACATCTTCTGTGGAAGAAGGTCTGTGAGGGTGAGAGTGGTTGAGGTCACCTTGGTAGGAGGACAGTCTTCCACCCTGGACCAGGCAGCCCAGGCTAGCAGATGTGTCCCATGCTCTGAGCCTCCATGGCTACCTGGCTGTGTCCCCAGCCTCCGTGTCACCTGTTTTCTGTGGAGGCACAGCTGGAGCTCTGGCAGGCAGCGTGCCCCCGGCAGCTGGTCCCTATCCACGTGTGTCAGGCAGCTCGTGGTGCCACAAGGCTCCTGGTCTCCATCCACACTCTACCCCAACCTGCCCTGCACCCCCGCCTGGCTGTGCTGGCTCGCTCCCGAGCCAACCTTGGCTCCTTGTCTCACAAGTAGAGATGAAAATAAACTCCAGTGAAGGGTCCTTTAACTTTCTCTACTCGAGTGAAAATAAATGCACTTTCCCCACCACCCAGCCCTGTAAATTCCCTGCACTGTGAAATATCTTCCAGATATAGTAAAGAGACGGCTTTCGACTATTTTTTTTAAACATCTTTAACTGCTGTATATATTTCCAGGGAGACGTAATAAGCGCTACAGCTAATTTATCTGCGTGTACTGTAAATATTTTCAGGAGATAGCAGAAAGGATTTCAAACACATGGCTGGGAGTATTGGCACACAGCGTAGGCTGGGTGGGAAGGATGCCTTTAACCCTTTGTGTGCCATGTCCTTTCTCTTTGCTCCTCTCTCTGTGTCCCCGGCACAGCATCTGCTCGCCAGCCCAGGGCTCTCCCTCCAGCTGATGTCCAGTCAGATGTTTGGTTTGAGCAGGGTGCTGAGGCTTCTTCTTCCATTTGACCTTGTAGTCCTTGCTCTGGGGGCACTGGGAGCTCAGCTGGGAGCCAGTGGGAGCTCCCCTCCTGACCTACTGCCCATAGCCATGCCTGGATCCCTACACTCCTGCCCACATGGGACCTGATGCTAAAAGCACAGGACAAGATTTGGGGAAAAAAAGTCCTGCTTGGGCATCAAAGTGAGTGTCTTGCAGCCCCAGCACCCTTTGGGTTTCAGCAGAAATTGCAAACCCATGGTGGGGGAAAACCAGGGTGCCCAGTTACTGCCAAGCACTGGGACTGGGAAAGGAGGCTGAACATGGCAGGGGCAGAGGTGCTGGCTGCATGTTTTTGTCCCCTTGGTCCTTGGGAGATGTGAGTTCTGCAGAAGAAGGAGGCTTGGTCCACCAACAGCCCGTTCTCAGGGCTCTCAGGTGTGATGGGAGAGCCCCAGGTGATGGAGAGCTGGGGGAGCAGAGGGTAGCAGGGTGCAGGCACGCGTGGCTCCTGGGGGAGCAGCCACCAGCAGATGCAGAGGTTCCTGTCCATCCCCCACCCAGCCTGGCCCCAGGGGAAGCAGGAGCAGGCATCTGCTGGGACACAGCCCACCAAGCACCCACAACCCCACTCCTGGCTACACATCCCACTCGTGACCGCATCCACGGTGCTGTGATCCTCTGGGGACCATGACCCCGTTCTCACAGAATCACAGGGAGTCACAGAATCACCAGGCTGGAAGAGACCTCTGAGATCATCGAGTCCAACCCATGCCCTAACACCTCAACTAAACCGTGGCAGCGAGTGGGAGAGCTCTTGCAGAGGTGGGGGTCCAGTGGCCACCTTCACTCCTCATGTGCCCTGATATCCCCCAGGAACTTCTGTGGGAGACATTAACTTTTCCAGGGGAAGGTCTTGAGGAGGAAGTCGTGGGGTGCAGGCCTGGGGGAGCAGAGGTCTTTCATCACACAGCCAATGTCTGGTGTCAGCAGGGAACTGTGCTAAAAGCACATTCAATTCAATGCCTGTTATTAAGCAAACCCAGCTCTGTAGCACGAACAGCCTGTCCTGAAGCTGTGGGTCACCGCAGCCGGGCCAGCCACCCTGCTGAGGGGTCTGCTTGCCAGGCTGGGGAGGCTGTGCACCCTCTCCATCACAGCCCTCCCCTCTGCTGCGAGCTCACCACGAGCTCCTGCCTCTTGGCTGGTTTGCCGGGGGGGGGTTTGGCCAAGGCAGCGTTTTCCCTGGGATTCTCCTGCAATAAGTCCACTCCTTCACTCTGGCAGCTTGCCTCCTCCTGACCATACCTAGTGGTTAGGAGTCCTGGGGGTATTTGGGGGTCCCAGCCCTTCAGCTGGGTGCTTCTGGCTCACTGCAGGTTTGGGGTCTGTGCTGGCAGCGGGAGCAGGAAGGATGCACTGTCTGTTAGGAAGAAAGATGGGATTTCCCCAACTGTTTGCACAAGGCCTTGAGGTTTTGGGACTTCTCTCCATCGTCTGAGCACTGGGATCCAGGCTTTTAATGGGCATGGGTCTGATCCAGGCTAATTCCAGACTGGATGCAGTCCCTTTGGCTGGTTCCAAAGCATCACCTAAGTTGTGGATAGAGCAGTTCCTCCCACCAGCTGAGGCTGGACAAGAGGCTGAGGCTCTCAGGGCAGGAGAGCTGCCACAGCCACTGGGAGGAGAGCCCAGGCAAGGTGAGTCTTCCTGGCAGCAGGCACGGATGCAGTGACTGCATGGTCCAGGCAATCTGCTCCCCAGGCTCTGTCCCTGTGAAGTAATTTAAGGCAGAATAAGGACAAGAGGTACCTATTGGCTTGGAGCCCAACTGAAAAGCCACAAGAAGGAGATAAAAGCCTTTAAATGCTAAGCCTGTCCAAAGAGACAATAAAAGGCAAATGTCTTCCCAGCTTTATGTCCGTGTCTTTTTACTTGATTTATGGACTTTTTGCTATAATCCTTTATGCTTTGTGACTCTTCAAGTTGTTCAGCTGTCGTAAAAGGCCTGTGGAAGCAAATTGCATCAGCCAGAGGATTCCATATCCATCCCTTAGCCTGGGCTGATTTTGTTGTAGGGTCCAGTTTAGGATCTGCAATGCCTTTGCCTGATGTCCCACAGGATAGAGAAGCCCAGGGTGAGCCCTGGTGCCACAGCAGAGGGCACAGAGGGGGTTTTGTGGCTGCAAAAAGGAAAAGGCAAGCAAAGAGAAAGGACCCAAATGTTTCCATTCAGCCTCTGGGTGAGCAGCAAAATGTTTGGGAGCTGGATCTGCAAAGAGGATCCAGATGGGGGGAACCACAGCTGCTCCCTGCGAGTGGAGCCTGAATGTCTTTGGGAATGTGGGGTGGAAGGTTGGCAGGGGGCAGCCCTGGGGCTGGGGGGCTGCGGGAGTGGGGAGTGGGAGGCAGCCATCCCCACACACCCAGCGTGTGGGGATCTGGAGCTAATCAGCCTGACACAGGATGCTTGGGTGTCTGCTGGGGCCGGGCTATGAAAGCAATTGCTCTCAATAAAACAATGTTTCCCTCCTCCTTTTCGTTCGGAAGTGAAGCTGTGAGTCCAAATGTCCTCAGCTGACTCTCCTGGTCCTTCTGTCCCCTCTGGGGGGAGGATTGACTGAGATGTGGGGATTGGTGCAGCTGAGCACGAGCACATGTGCCTTCACATCACACACTGCGGGTGCCTCCAGGCTGAGTCCCACGGCTCTGGGTGCTGGCTGTGGCTCTGGGCAGCTGAGCAGAGCTAAAACTGGGTCCTCTCAGGTGCAATGATCCCCCTGAGGTTGGGAAGTGGAGACATCACTTCCCTTTGTTCTTCCCAGAGCAGCTCCTGTTGCAAGAGGAGCAGCTGTGGGGCTGTATGGTGGTGAGGGAGAAGGGATGGAATGGCTCCGGAAATGGTGGGGAGCAGCTCTGGGCCGGGGGCAGCAGTGGAGCACAGCGCTTCTCAGCACCTGCTCCACTCCTGGAGGCAGGAATTGTCCCAGCTGACTGGGAAAGTGCTGGGTACCAGGTAGAGGAGCTGCTGACTGTGGCTGTCCTGGGGCACCTCGGGGCATCCCCACTCCGTCCCAGCAGCTGGTGGCCCTTGTGTCCCCTGCCCTTGCTCCTGGTGGGCACAGCAGCCCCGAGAGCAGCATGTGATCCCTGTGTGGGCCCTGCAGCACCCTGGGAAGGGCACACACATCCTGCAGCTTCCGCTGCCCACAGCCCAGACCGCCACCAGTGATGCCCAGGGTGGCATCCTCTTGCCAGTGCCACCACCAGACACATTTCACTTTCATTTCTGCACAGGCAGCAGCGCTTCCGTTTGGTGCCCATTCCCAAAATCTTCGGGTGCCAGGTGGGACTTCTGCAGCTTCAGATGGGGACTTTGTGTCTGTCCTCTCCACTCCTGCTGCAGGGCCAGGCTGCCCCGGACCCCGGCTCCCGTGGCCTTCCACCGCCTCTCACACTTAGTGCCGATTTGCAACAAACCCGGTGAGGGGGAAGATTTGGGGGGTCCTGGGGAGAGGGCTGTGGGGAAGCAGAATTTGGCCTGTCCCTAAAGGTCTCTAAAAAAAAGAAGAAAAAAAAATATATATTTTCTTGCCTGTAAAAAAATTAGTAATTTTAAACCGCAGGCAAATGCTTCACATTCCTGAGCAATGCTGCCCTCTGTTTACTGCCCTTATTGTTCTCAATGAGCTGGAACCGTGGAAATGAATATTCGCTCTGACCCCATCCTTCGCCCTGAGAAAAAAAGGAAGAAAGAAAGAAAAGAGGAAAAAGAACCAAAACTGCCGAAGGAAAACAGAGTCATTCTCCCCATGATTGAGTGAAAGAATAACATGGGAGCGTGGAAATAGAGCTGCCAGGGCGCAGCAATTGATTTACAGGGGGATCGGGCTGCCGTCACCGCCGCGCTGCGCTGGGTCTCCCCGCCGGGGTGGCTGCCGGGCTCCCCGGGCACCTCGCCGCTGCGGAGCGGAGATGTCGGCCAGGGACAGGGGTCGGGCACTTGGGGGGTGGCTGGCAAAGGACGGGAGGATTTACAGCCCAGCCTGTGCTTGGATTATCTCCGGCTGGGGCACGGCTGCAGACCACACAGGCACACGCCGGGGTGATTTTTAGTGGTCCCGCAGTGCCACGGGCTGCGCATGGGAGCCGTGCGGCGCTGACAGGCGGCCTCGGCACGCCCGGGGCCTGTGGGGACACACGGTGAGGGGACCCGCAGGGGGCACGGGCCAGGGGACATGAGCAGGGCTGCAGGAGGGCACCCGTGGGGTTGCGGGGAGAGCGTGCATCGGGAGCGAGCGCACCGGCTGCAGGAGGATGTGCTTCACCTGCCTGAGGCCGCGGAGCAGAGACCCTGCCCAGAAGAGGACTCCAAGCCCCATTGCTTGGTTTTCTCTCCCCTGGTCAGCCACCAGGCTGGGAGGAGCAGAGATGGCAGCCCAGCTTCGGGCTCTGTGCCAAACATCCCTATGCCCACAGTTCCTGAGATGGGTACGGGGAGAGGACAATTATCCTGAGTCCCAGGTCCCCCCAGCGCCCACCGTCAGCAGATCTCTCCAGAGGGAGCACTGGATGCTGGGCTGCCCAGAGAGGGGGGACCCACCTGGCCTCCACCAGGGCTGGAGGCAGTGGCAGCTGGCAGGGGGAAGTCCCCGTCGCTCCTGTGCTCCCTCAGTTAATCATCACGTTGGGTAATTGCACGAGTGGCCGAGGGGGCAGCCCGCGAGGATCCGACTGCAGGTGTGGGGCCGTGGACGGGCGCAGAAAGCTTTTAACTGGAATAAGGTTACAGCCAGGCAGCCCAGCAATGCCAGGGATGCGAGGAATCCCCTACCTGCTTCAAAAGGACGCTTTCTTTATCGTCTAATTAAAAAAAGGGCAGTGGTGGGGGGGACCAGAGTGCACCTGTGCCGGCAAACACCCAGCCAAGAAAGGGGGGAGCGAGGGCCCGAGCTGGGAGCGAGGAGGGCGTGAGGGGACTGCGGTGGAGGAGAGCGGCAGAAGGGCAAGGACTGGGATGGGTCAGCACCTCCAGGACTCTCAGCTCTTCTGCTGTCAGTCGGTTGTGCCAGGCAGCCCCTGCCTGGTTCCACTGCAGCAGTGCAGGGCACACAGCCTTTCCAGCTGTGGCTGCCTTCATCCCCGTGCAATGCCATCCCTCTGCCTGACAGGTCTAGAAAGCACCCCCACAGCTGATTTATTGGCAAGGTTAATATTAATCTGTAGGGATTCATCCTAGCTGGGAAAGACGGTGTGAGCTCTATGCCCTGACACAGCTCCTGGGCAGTGCCCTGGAAAAGTTTCACACTGCTCAGCTCTTCCTTCCCTCTTCCTCAGTTGTTATAATTGGAGTCGTGTCAGTGCAGGGTCAGGCTGGAGATCAGGGAAAGGTTCTTCCCCAGAGGGTGCTGGGCACTGCCTAGGCTCCCCAGGGAATGGGCACGGCCCCGAGGCTGCCAGAGCTGCAGGAGCGTTTGGACAGCGCTGCCAGGGATGCCCAGGGTGGGGCTGTTGGGGTGTCTGTGCAGGGCCAGGAGCTGGACTGGATGACCCTGATGGATCCTTTCTCACTCAGGAGATTCTGTGATTCTGTGATTATTAGATGGGAAGAGTGTTTTAAAATTGATGTTGCAGTCAAAATGACTCCTGCAATAAATCAGCCCAGGCAGTATCAAGGCAAAATTTCCAGTAGGAAAGAGCAAACTATTCTTGGGATTAATGGGGGTGAGCCCTGGCTTGGGGATTTGTATCTCAAAAGTTCCTGTTCCATCTGGCTCTATCTGGCTCCTGCTGTGTGTGGTGAAAACAGGGCTGGGGATGCAGCATCTCCCACCCTTCCTAGAGAATGTGTCGGGATGGAGCAACCCTGAACTCTCCATCCCTCCACTGACTCCAGCTGAAATTGGCTGGTGGCTTCGACAGTTCCAGAGCTGGACACAGAGACATACCCACACACACCATGAGTGCAGAAACTCTGAGTGCTTTGGAAACTAAGCCAAAAAAGAAAGGAAAAAATGAAAAAGAAAAGGATGAAGCAGAATGGAATCAAGCCATTCATGAGCTGTGGGAGCAGTTTGGACTAAGAACCCAGCACGGGTTTAATGAGATCATTTCACACCTCTAATTAAATAGGTGCAACTCGCTGCAAGGAGGAGGCTGTGGGTCCTGGGGCACCCCAGGGGTTTGCAGGATGGAGAAGTCGGGGATGGGGGAGAGGGACTCTTTGCTCTGGATGCTTTGGTGGCTCTGGCTCTGGGGAATGGAGCCATCGCTGAGTGCATGGAAATAACCCCAGAGGGGTTGTTTGTGTGTAGAGTACTGTCACATCCCACCTCCGTGCTGGCATGCCCCAGGGATGGACACCCCCAGATCCCCAGATGCCCCGGGGGGGATGCTGGTGGCACCTTGCTGAGGCCAGGCTGGGACAGGGTCCCCCCTGTCAAGCCTCAGTTTCCCCAGCTGTGAAGTGCAGGGGGGACCCTTGAGATGCACTGCAAGGAGCTGAAATCCCGCTGAATGGGCGATGGGGCTCTTCTTACAACCTGTCCCTCCCTGCCCCCCCTAACTGGGACATGGGTTTCCCAGGTGTCCCTAGAGCTTCTGCTTCCCCCACCTCACGAGTGGGACCTGCAGGTGCCACCTGCAGCAGTGATGGATGTGTCCTGTGGTCACAGCACCCAGCACAGAGCCCAGGATGGGTGCTGGGATCTCAGCCCAGGGGTGATGTCCCGCACCAGCACCCAGCCCCAGCCTGCACCCACCCCTTGCAGGGCTGGATCTGGATGAGGACACAGCTGGATGCTGAGGCAGCAGCACGCTGGGGGGTGCCTGGGTTTGGGAAGGCTCCTGGAGCCTCTGGCAGCTCTCTTTGTCTCCAGAGCAGAGGGGCTTCGCTGCAGCTCCTGAGCCTGAGGCTGCTGCAGGTGGGTGCATCCACTCCTTGGCTCTGGCCCTGCTCCCAGCACGGGGGAAGGCAGAGTCCTCTGGGGATGGGGTGGGAGGAGAAGGACGGGAACGAGGACAGCTAAGCCTTGAGCTTCACACGCCTGATTCTACAGCTTTTGGCTTCACCTCACCTCCCCTCCCCGCCTGGCAGCCGGGATCTGCATGGACCGATGCCAGCAGAAAACAAATGCCCTTCCAGCCCCTCGGGGGGGGGAGAGGGATAGTGAGGCATGAAGGTGGGGAGCAGGACTTGGGGGCTGTGCTGGAGAGGAACAGCCCTACAGCCCCCACCATGGTGCAGGAGAGGACTCCCCCATCCCTCTTGCACGAGGTCTCTGGGCTGTGAGGGAGCTAAAGCCCCCCCTGCCAGTCTACTCCACCCTAACGACGTGCACGCTGGGCCCCCCTTCCTCCATCCCCCTTTTGCAGGAGCAGGAGTGGCAGGAAGTGATGTTCTGCCTTGGCAGCAGCATTGTGGTGGCACTGCAAGGACACATGGTCCCATCCATGCTGTGGTCCCGTGGGAGCTGTGGCACAGCCGGGGTGGAGCTGTGCAGCAAGGGGCAACCAGCCCAGACCCTGCCACAGAGCTGTTCCGTGCCGTCCACTTCCACCCCACGACCCACAAGCAGGGCCGGCGCTGGCACAAGCAGCCTCGTAATCCCCCATGCCACTCCTGCAGGGGGATGGCCAGGCTGTGAACGGCAGCCTGGGTCGGTGCCGCCTCCAGACACACCCTGTGCTCCTCAGATGTCCAAGACAGAGCTTGCAAGGACTGTCCCCAAGGCATGAAGGATCTGTACCAGTGAGAGCTGCAGGCGGCTGGACTTCTGCCCGCATCGCCTCCCGCCAGGCAAGGTCTGGGATGTGCTTCCAGCCTGGAAGTTATTTTAGTACACAAGTCTCTTTCTGAGGCAGTGCAGCTTCTGGTTTTTCAGCACATCCCTCCTGGCCAGAGGCGTGGCATGTTCCTGACCCCTGCCCCTTGTCCCCACAGTGGGAAGAGAGCCAGTTCCCTGTCCCCTGCCAGCTGTCCCCTGGGACAACATACTGCTGCTGACCTGTGCCAGGAGAGACACAGTCCCTCCACAAGCCCCCGCCTCGCATGGGCCAGCACATGGAAATCTGTCCCCAAAGCCGATGTGCCAGCTCCATCCCGGAAACACCTGCTCAGATCCCGTGAGCGTGGCACATGTGCGAGCCGGCCCCCCCGGCCCCCTCGCAACCTGGCTGGCAGCTCCTGGCAGACAGAGCCTGTGGCAAAGCTGACACTAAAGCTGTCCCTTTCTGCCCCTCTGCCTCCAGTGATGAAGGAAAGTTTCAGGGAGAGGCTGTGGAGCCTGGCAGCTGCTGGAGCAGTTTGAAGCTGAGTTCAAAATTTGGCTGATTTTCCACTGTGTGTGATGGTTCCTCAGCAGCTCACGTGTCCCTGCTCTGCAGCGAGGCCCTGTGGCTCAGCACGATGGAGTTTGGGGTGAAAACAACAGATTTGGTTAGAACATGCCTCCTCTGAAACCTCAGCACTGGTAACAACTTGGCATAGCCATGGTGCCAACCAGCTGCTCTGCCCAGCTCCCACGTGAGGAGCTGTGACCTTCCCTCAGGGTACTGCTCTGCGATGCTGCACCCACCCCTGCTCCAAGGATCTCAGTGCTGGCCACCATGGGCTTCCTCCACACCACCCTGCTCCTGTTTCCTGTGTCCTGCCTGGACTCTGCCTGAGCTCTGCCTGTGGCCTGGCACAGCTTCCTTCCCCTCAGGCCCCTCCGATGACGCTGTGCTGGCACAGCCCCACTGCCTGGCACAGCACGGGGAGGTGCTCCCGGCTGGACATGCAGCTCCACAATGCCCTCAGCTTTTCCAGAAGAGCTGTGAGAAGCCTGAGCCCAGAAGAGAACCCAGGGGTGGGGGGAGCAGGAGAGGGGAGGAGGGGGAGTTTTCCCTCCTAATTTCAATAAACTAAATGAAAGGGGTGGAAAATTGGTATTTCATGCAAAACTTGGTGAGGGTTAAACCACTTCCAGATGCTGTCTCAGGTTTTGCTCCAACCTGATCTGTTGCAGATAAAGCCATAGATGCCCCTGCCAGATATTGTATTACACACCAGTGGAGTTTCCAAGCAGTGCCGTGATGCAGGTGGCATTTTGTGCCATGCTGTGCCACAAAGGGAGCAGGGACCACTTGGACATGTCCCTCCCCAGGACTGCACTGAGCAGGCCTTGGGGTGGACAAGGTGGGGCAGGTGGCTGGGGAGGTGGCAGCCCTGTGGGGAACCAGGAGGTGGCAGATGCCAACATGAGGGATCCCCTGTCCCTAGACACCACTCTGGCTTTACTCTCTTGCACCATCCTTTTTCTGCAGGACCATCCCCAGCTTTTCCCTCTGCTCCCAGTCTGGCCTGCTCCCACCCCTGTGGGCTCTGTCACCTCAGTGGCACCCAGTGGGCAGGTGGAGAAGACCTGGGAGGGTGATCAGTGGTGACACAGGATTTTCTTCCCACAACATGGGAGAGCAGGAGCTCCCTGGACCTGAGTGAGGTCCAAGGCTGGCACAGCGAAGTCCTGCAGCTCTCAACCCCACTGACACCTCGTGCCCACCCCAGCAACCCCAGGATGGGCCCTGCCGCTGCCTGTGGCTGATGCACAGGGTGATTTTAAGGTTGGGGAAACTGAGGCAGAACCAGGCCAAGAGTAGAAGATGAGCTGACTGCACCTCTGGGGCTGCTGCTTTGCTCCACACCTGCCCATGCAGAGGAAATGAGGGTCCTGTGGCCGAACCGCAGCTTCGGCATGGCCGGCAGCGGGTGCAGCAGTGGGTCCAGCAGCGGGTGCAGCGGTGGGTTCCCGCAGTGGGTGCAGCGGTGGGTGCAGCGGTGGGTCCAGCAGCGGGTGCAGCAGTGGGTCCGGCAGTGGGTGCAGCGGTGGGTGCAGCGGTGGGTTCCAGCAGCGGGTCCAGCAGCGGGTCCAGCAGTGGGTGCAGCGGTGGGTTCCAGCAGTGGGTGCAGCGGTGGGTTCCAGCAGCGGGTGCAGCAGTGGGTGCAGCAGTGGGTTCCAGCAGCGGGTCCAGCAGCGGGTCCAGCAGTGGGTGCAGCGGTGGGTTCCAGCAGCGGGTGCAGCGGTGGGTTCCAGCAGCGGGTCCAGCAGCGGGTCCAGCAGTGGGTGCAGCGGTGGGTTCCAGCAGCGGGTGCAGCGGTGGGTTCCAGCAGTGGGTGCAGCAGTGGGTTCCAGCAGCGGGTCCAGCAGCGGGTCCAGCAGTGGGTGCAGCAGTGGGTTCCAGCAGCGGGTCCAGCAGCGGGTCCAGCAGTGGGTGCAGCGGTGGGTCCAGCAGCGGGTGCAGCAGCGGGTGCAGCAGCGGGTGCAGCAGTGGGTTCCAGCAGCGGGTCCAGCAGCGGGTCCAGCAGTGGGTGCAGCGGTGGGTTCCAGCAGCGGGTGCAGCGGTGGGTCTCGCACACCTGCCCGGAGCGGGAACATAGCCGGCATTCCTGCCCCCGGAGCCCCCTTCCTGCCCCCCCGCCGGCGCTGCGCCCCCGCTGCCTCTCGGCCTCCGCTTGTTTTCTTAGCAGGCGGGTCCCGCGCTCTCCGAGCCCAACAATTTCCTGCCCGGGCGAACGCATTCCTCTATTCCCCCATCACAGGTCCCTCCTGCCACCTCCCCACCTTGCTGCTGGATGCTGCCGCTCTCCACTGCCGGCACCACATTCCCCCTCTCTCCTCCCACCCCCCTGCCTCAGTTTCCCCAGCTGGGACCCCCACACTCCTCTGGGAAGCAGAGCAAAGACTGGGGATGCGGGATGCTGAAGTTTGCATCCTTCCGCAGTTTTGGAGTGCTAAAGGAGGTGATGTTTGTCCCCATCTGCCATGTCGGGGGGCTGGCCAAGCACCAGTGGGGAGGTGGTGATTTGGAGTGGGATCCGAGGGGACCCATTCCTGCCCCAGCCTTACCATCAGCTCCAGAACACTGCTGGCAGTGCTGAGGGCAGTGGGAATGTCCGCAGGCTCATCGCTGGCAGCTGATCCTGGAGTCCTCCCTGTCCCCCGGGAGCAGGATGTGCAGAGCAAGGCGATGCCAGGCACTCTTCTGCCCGTGGGGGGACATCACACAGGTGGGCTTCCCACCTCTGCAAGCTGGGAAAACCGAAAAAGCGGCAGAGCAGTGGTGGGACAGTGATCTGGGATACACAAGGACTGCCAGGGATATCCAGGGTGGCACTGGGTGGATGGGGACATCACCTCGGAGTGCAGATTCCAGGACTGATGGGGCTGCTGGGGGTAATAGGGAGGTGAAGCACTGGGCAGAACCGGGCAGAACCCATCAGGACCACTTTGGAGACCAACTCCCCATCACCTGGGGGACCACCGAGTATAACATGGTGGCCTGAGCCAGAGGAACCCTGTTTCTGGGGTTTGTGCTGCTGGCAGAGGGTCCAGGAGGTGGGTGGGCAGGGGCAGCGAGCCCAGCGCCAGCCCTTCCCAGCTGCCCCCAGCGCGCTGCCAGCCCTCCAACGCACCCGTGGCCCGAAAAGAAAGAAGAAACCCGGTCCCGCCCGTCAGGAAACCTCAAATCAGGGCCAATGTTTTTGAAAGGTTTTTTTCTCTTCGCTCCTTTAACACATCTGCCAATATAATCTGACCTTTTCCATATAAATAAAGCCCGCGCGCTCGGGCTTTGATCCCGCGCTCCAAATTTTCTATTTACTTAATTGGCCCATCCAAGGGCTGAGCGACTCGCGGGCCGGCAGCTGCCGCCGCCGCCGCATTCCTGGGGGCTTATCGCCACCCGCTCACCTGGTTGTCATTACCACGGCCCGGCCCCCGCCCCCGCTGCGGCCACCTGAGCCCGGCTGCCCGGGCACTGCCCTCCACTCCCAGCCGGTACCCGGCCCCGCTGCCGTGGCGGGGGCACACGAGTGGGGATGCCCCGTGGGGGTTTCGTGGAGGATCCTGCTCGTCTGCTGCTCTGCCACCCCACTGCACACCGCCTTCATCTCGGGAGGGCAGCTTGCTCCAAGGGAGAGGGAGCCCCATGTAACACGGGGCTGGACCCCCTAATCCCATCCCTGTGGAGGGACAGAGGGTCAGAGGCCTTCCCAGGCAGTCTGGGGAGGGTGATCGTCCAGAAAGGGGACCAGAGCTTTATGAGTTGCTTCTGTTTCCATACAGATCATATCCTGGTCACCCTTCCACAGAATAAGGACCATAAATGTCCCCACACGCAGCAGGAGGGAGCACAAAGCTTTGCTCTCATGTGGGACTGAATGCTCTGGGCACCTGGAGAAGATGACCCCTGAGCAGTGGCCATCTGTTCTCCCCCAGACTTTCCCTGCTGGTGCAGCAGGCCATGGCAAGGACCAAGTCCTCCTGCTGCAGGCCTCTTCTGATGAGCTGGGAGAGCTGACACCTCCTCAGCAGATCCCCACCGTCCTGGCCATGGGGAGCCCAGCCCAGGACGTGCAGGGCTGGGGCCAGCAGAGATGGGAGGGCTGTGTGTCCTTCTGCAACACTGCCTGCGGGGGGTGGTGGGGGCTGTGGGCCATGGGGAGATGGACGGGTCCCAAGCGTGGATTGTGACTGTGCTCTGGGCCTTCCAGCCATTCCTTTTTGGTCTGGAAGAAGAAAACAAGTGCAGGGAAGGCTGCAGGCAGACTTGGTCTGCTGGCTAAGGTGGTCCCTGTCCCTGCTCTGAAGAGGCAGAAGATGCTCCTTCTGCCTGTGGTTACTCAGCTTCTTGAAGCATTAATAAGGGCCTGAGTGGGCTTTGGGACCCTCCAGCTAGCTGGAAGTTGGGGAGAGCAGCACCCAAAGGGACCCCTCTCCAAGCAGGAGTGTTTGCATGCCCGTGGGCACTGCTGGTGTGACTCGGAGCCTCTTGTGGGCAGATCCCAACTATCACTGTGCAATGCCTGCTGAGGTGACACATGCAGGCAGAGTTTGGTGATGGGAGGGTTGGATCAGCTGTCCTTTACTTCTCCACCCTTCTTTTGCCACTCTCACTGGAAGGGGAGGGAGGTCTCTGCTTACCCTGGTCCACCTCAGTAGGAAGACATTGGTGGTCTTCCTGCACCAAGCATAACCTCTGATGTGTGAGAGGCCCTCCATGAGCCCTGGAGAGCTTCTCCTGGCACTTGGACAGTGCTGAGGCATGAGGATAGATTCCAGCTCCCAAAACCTCCATACAGCTGGCCATAAACCCTGGGTTCCTGATACCCACCATAATGAGGTGTGGGAGCATAAAGCCAACTACAAGACCATAGACAGCACCAGGGTTGGCCTGACAGCAGAATCATAGAATCATGGAATGGTTTAGGTTGAAGGGTCCTTAATGATCGTGTAGTTCCACCCCCTGCCATGGGCAGGGACCCCTTTCACTAGATCAGATTGCTCAGAGCCCCGTCCAGCCTGGGCTGAACACTTTCAGGGATGGGGCAGCCACAGCTTCTCTTTCCTTAGTAATTCTCATGACAGTATGAACGAGGGAGGAGGATGGTCCTGTGGTTCTGGCCACGGTGACCGCCCTGGACCAGCAGAGCCCATGCCCTGGGTTGTCGGATGCTGAAGAGAAGCAGGTTAGAGGAGGCTGTGGGTTGGCCCTGAAGTGACTGCACTGGGAGCTGAGGCCAGAGGCTGGGTCAGGCACAAGTGGATGGACCTCAGCCTCTGCAGGACACCCAGCAGGGGGAAGGAACTGGCCTGGCATGGCAGGTGCCACCCTACACTGCTCTTGTCCTGGGGTGCCAGTCCTCCTTCTGAGCAGCCAGTGGGGATTTTCCTCTGATCAACATCCCGTTCTGCTTTTTCACACTGTGGCTCATAATTTATACACCAGTGGTGGGCAGAAGGAATATTTAACTCCCAAGTACCTCTGTGTGGTGCTGCTGGATGTGCCAGCTCAAGTGACGGATGGGCACTCCAGGGTGGGAGCAGTGGACCACATCCAGGGTGCCGCAGAGGGCACCCCCAGGGGCTGAGTGCTCGGGCAGCTGTGCCGGCTCCAGCCAGGAGGGGTGACACCTCCAGCTGGGTGCTGCGGTACATGGAGCGTGTCCAGCTCAGGATGGATGTCACCCCCTCGGCTACACCAGCTCTTGTTGAGCTGCTCTCCCCGCTCCCCCAGGCAGCCCTGAAGCTGGTATAAATCCCCATAATCACTTGCACTGATGCTGGTGAGTCAGAACCACCGGTGTGCCCGGGATCTCCTTTCTCCACGGAAGCGGCTCCAGCTGCCTCACTGGCAGCTGTCTGCTCAGCTGTGGTCACCAAAGGACTGAAAGCATTTGCCTCACCGGGAAGGCATGGCTACCAGAGATCCCAGATGCTGCCTGCTGCAGCCCTGTCCCAGCTCCTTGGAGCCTTTTGAAGATGCCTCCTCCATTGCCCGGCTCTGCCTCACCCACCTCAGGCAGCAGCACTGTAAGCTCACCCAGCCTCTCCAAAGCCCTCTGCTTGGTGAACCAGTGGTTTTCAAGTGATGAGCTTGGCCCATTGGGGCCTCACAGTGATACCTTCAAGGTCCCAGACAAATTACCCCTTCCTTTTGGTGCCATGCCAGTGGGATTATGTGGGCAGCAGAGCAGGCAAGGAAGAGGGGAAGGAAGGTAAGGAAGATGGTGTCGGGTGGGATTTCAACATCTGACACGTTGACGTTTCCCAAGTAGAAGCCAGTCATTCAACATCTGGCCAAGAATATTGCGTCTTGCTTAAGAGCAACTCCAGATGTTCCCAAGACCTTTTTTTCATTATTTTATTTCTTTCATTCTTTTCTTCTCTCTGCTCCCTCCTAGCCACTCTTGACTCACTAAATCAAGGGAGACAGGCTTTTAACTCTCTGGAAAGAAATAAACGGCTCAATGGTGATATGAAACGCATTTTCTGAAGCTATGTGAGCAGATGTGTGTTGGGGGAAGGGAAAGGGGGAAGAAAGGTGAGGGAGATCAAGAGAAAGAGAGGGGCATGTCTACTTGGGCATCTCTTCATCATGAGGTGCCCCAGCTGGATGCACAGCATGATGGCCAGAGGGATGTGCAGTCTTCACTGCACGTGTAGGACTGACCAGGACAGGATTTGTGACTGGAGGAAAAAAGGGAACTGGACCAGTTCCTGCTTCAATGGGTTGACTGGTGATCTCCTCTCCCATGTAATTGGGTCCAGTTCTTACCTCCTGGAAGTGACTCAGAGCTGAGGAGGTCAAAAGAAGGATGAGTCTGGTATGTTGATGACACTCATCTGTAGAGGTGATTTATCATCCCTGACAGGAGTGGGAGAAGGAGCAGCCAAACAGCAAGAAACTTGGGAAAAGAGAAAGTTTGGTGGGAGGAGGGGAGAGGTCAAAGGCGAGAGAGGTGAATGAGAGAAAGATGGAGGAGGGCGGTGAGAAGGTGAAAGGAAGACTGAGATATATGGAAATGTGGTTTCTCTGTCAAGTTCCTTGACTCCTGCTAATGTGCTGGTCAGGCCCATAGCCTCAGTGCCCTCTGTGTGCCACACAGGCAAGGGCTTCATGGACCTCTGATGGCCTAGAGCTGCCACCTGTGCAATCTCTCCAGGTGGAGAATTGCTAGCAGTGTGCTTGCCTCCCGTTATCCACACTGTCCCCTCCTGAGCCACCACCTCCAGCTCCATCCTTTCGCCAGAGCTGCTTTGCCTGGGTTTGAAGGCTCCCAGCCCTGGCAATCCCACCCTTCCTGTGGGAGAAGGGTGGTTTGTAGACTCTTTAGGTAAAGCCACAGCACTGACACCATTTGCTCTCTCCTCTTCCTGTATCTCTAATGGCACCTGCAGAAATAACTCCATGGCGGTGGTCGAGAAAATCTCATTTTTTGCCTTCTTGTTCCCCTTTGAGTTAATGAGCCCGTTAAAACACTGGATGACCATTGCAGTCAGCCTAGAGAAGGACCTGATCACAACCTGTGTATGGCCACAACAGGCCTGGAAGAGCTCATCTCAGAGAAATGTGCCACTAAGAGGCAGTGAGGATGGTAGAATGCAGCTCTACATCATTTAACCCACTCCAGAGATCTGCCACTGGCTCCAGAGCACCCGCGGAGCCAAACACCTCCACCAGCACTCAGCACAAAGCCCTTTGCAGGACACATCCCATTATGAGCAGAAAGCCAAAAGTTCAGCAGGTGAGGCCTCATGAGGTCCAGGCTCCCCAGCCTGGGAAGTGGTTCCAGATGCCTCCCTTGTGGCAATGATGGAAAGGCTCCCAGCTTTCAGAGACCTGATGCTCAATATCCTCTGATATCTGGGTCTCCGAGAGGTCTGAGGGCTGGGGTGCACACACACAACCATGCTGAGCAGTTTCCTCTGTGCTCTACACACTTGAAGCTCATGAGAAACCCTCAGAGACCTTCTGTCTGGCAGTAAGAGCCCTTCAGAACAGGATAGAGGAGACTGTGAGAAACCACAACTACTGTCCAGTTAATGGCTGCTCACACGCTTCTGCAGAGCAGTTCAGCCCATTCATGAGCAGGAATTCAGTCTGGAGATTTGGAGCAGGAAAAGATCCTGTGGGATGACAGTTCAGGGGCTGCCAAGGAGCAGTAGCCTGGTTTCCACACCAGCAGGTAGCCTACACCAGTCCCGTGTCTCATCCATATCCAGCACCATGCTTGGTTGTCAAGAGTTGGTTAGGAAATCCCCAATCCAACTGGTTTTACCCTCTGAAAAAGCCTGTTTGCCTGGGCTGAGCCAGCTGACTGTCCCTCTCCTCAGCATCCGGCCCAGCCCTCTGAAGCTGAATCCCTGCATTTGGAGAGCGCTGGGGAGGCTCCAGGTGGGCTCACGTGGTCCCTGGCTGGGCTGCAGGTGGCCTGCAGTTCCTCTGGGCTCCAGCTTGAGCCGTGGCTATGAGAGCATCCAGGCTTCCTGCCCTGGAGCGGGGTCTTGGCTCTTGGTTCCTGGCTCTGCAGAGCAAGGCCGAGAGACCGTTCTGGCTCTTGGGAGGACCTGCACTTCAAAATTTTCCAAACAAATCACTTGGATTATTTCTAGCTGACATTTTTTGGAGGGATTTTCCTCCCACCGGAAGGGAAGGACTTGATTTATTAATTTTTCAAAAATTTTTCATCCAAACCTCCTGGATGCTCAAATGGGGGTGGAGAGAGGGACAATGAGTTTGGGCAGACCAGATGCACCAGCCCTGCCTGAAGCTGGCCGGCATGGAGGACTCTGGCTCCTGCCTCCTCCTCGCTGTCCTCAGCTTGCAGATGAGATCCCTAGGACCCCTCTGAGCGCCCACAGCCACCCCAGTGCCCTGTAGCATCCTGGCACTCCTGGGCTGGGGATCAGGGTGCCATCATCATGCCACATGCCACATCAGGGCTGTGCCCACAGCCCATCAGTGGCACTGGCTAGGATGGAGCCACCAGTTCACTATGAGTAAAATTCAAATTTTTATTCTTTGGTGTCTTTTTTCTTTCCCTTTTTTGCTTTTCCCTTTGGCTGGGGGAATTCAGTGCTATTTCCAGGCCGTGGCTCAGACAGGGCCCATAGCTATGTCCCTGCCCTAACCACAGGACACCATCTTTCTGTGCCAAGGTGCAGACTCTGGTCTGTGCTGGTGGGTCTCTCCCAGCTGGGTCAGCATCAAGGAGAGGCAGGCAAAGAGTGGTGTTTCTGCAGCCCCTTAGCAACCCCCACCTCCCCAAAATTCCCAACATCAGCAAGCACCACGGGTGTCTGGGCAGTGTGCAGACATGAGAGATCAGGACCTTGCTGGGAGGAATTGGACTGCTGGAGCCAAAAACTTCCCAGCCTTGCTGTGCCCATCTGCCCCCTCTGCCCTGGGATGGGTGGCAGAGGGGTGCTGGCACTTGTGATGGGGACAGCTTGGGGGCAGCCTTGGTGGTGGTGGTCTCTAAACATCCTCCCATCGCCTGGATGTGGAGTGGTTCCCACCACTCGCCCTCATGCTGCCACCACTGCAGGGAGGTGGAGGCACCTGAAAGGCTTCCCCACAGCTTCGTTTTGGGCACCTGATGGTGACACCTCTTCCATGCTCTCTCCTGTACCAGCTCCTGCCTGTGCCTCTGCCAGCAGGTTCTGGAGCTTCAGCTGATCTTCCCAGCAGTAGAGAGGAGTGTTTGAGGCTCACCATCCTCTCCTGCTCCAGGGGAATCATAGAATGGTTTGAGTTGGAAGAGACCTTAAAGAACATCCCTTTTCAACCCCCTGCCACGGACGAGGACACTTTCCACTAGACCAGGCTGGTCAGAGACTGATCCAGTCTGGCCCCCACCCCACACCATGGAGTCTGAAGTCCTCACCCCCACCATCGAGGCCATGTGGTGGGAGAGGTGCTGGCACTGTGCTTCCCAGTGACAGGCAGAGGGACGAGGGAAACAAAGCCCTGAGACACCTGCATCCCTAGGAATCACTCTCTTTATGGGGAACAGGGCAGATCTCTCCTCTACAGAGAGGCTCCAAAATTCAGATGGAAAAAATATATATTTTCCAACCATTATATTTCACAAAAGGAGCTGTTCCTCCACTTAAAATGTAGGTGACAAGTACAAAAGGCATTTGTCATTCTAGAGCAGGCCAAATCTTCAGGAGATCCAAGATATATGGTACGCACTCACGGCCCAGCTTCAATCTGCTCTTACACTGTAAATTCCAATTACATCATGCTGCCTTGTTTAAATACCGTGAAACCTGGCTCATGCCCTAAGTATGTTTTATATATTGCCACATGCATTTGAAATAGATGGGCAATGTGTTTTACGGCACATGTGCAAATATCTCCATATTTTTCCATCTGGGGGTTTATGGGATCTTTCAGAAAATTAATAATGGGGCTCGGAGGAAATGTTCGACTTGGAGGCAGTAGCGGAGATTTATGGCCGTCCCACTGGATGCCAGGGAAAAGTCTGAAAGCACCCGGAGCAGACGCAGGCCCCACGATTTCACCAGGCGTTCCCTGAGAGCTAATTTTGCATAACAGTCAGGACCAGGAATTTCCCCCTACAGCCAGCAGGTTGACAGGAAGGGATTGCTCGGGAAGTGAGGAGCAAGGGATAGGGATGGGGATGGAGGTGCAGGTGGGAAGCGACATCCTGGGGGCTGCTGCCAGGGGCTCAGATTTGGGCAGGGCACGGCAATGAGCGAGCCTTGCTGGTGTGGGGGCAGCCCTGCCCAGCCACCCCAACGGCCCCCTTCGGCCACCCTGCCTCGCTCCCAGCTCCAGGTACTGTCTGGTTTTGCTGGAAAAGAGACAGTCTGTGTGCATGTGCTGGCCAAAGCCACCTCATTTCTGGCTCAAGATGCCAGCGAGAGCCTGTTGGGGTCTGCTGGGTTTCCTGATGGATGAACAAACCCCAGCTGCCCCAGCATGGGGAGCACCCAGGGCTCCCAGGACACTGACCCAAGCAGCACCAACCCTGTCCCGGGGCCACAGGGATCACAGCATGGGTGGCCAGCAGGGCTGGGAAGGGACTCTCAAGAGTCACCACATACCAAAAGCCGCAAATGGCCGTGAGGTCGGGTTAGTGACCCATAGCACAGTCCCGGAGCTTTAAGCATTGGAGAAGCTTTGCTCCCACTGTCATCTGTTTGGCAGGACACAGGCGGGGGACAGGAGGGGACAGGCAGGATGCAGCACCTGGCCTTTAACCACTGCTGCTGCAGAGATCTCTGTGAGGATATCGGTGCCAGGGAGACACCCAACCCAGGCACCTCCAGACTCCTCGGATGTGCTGAGCTGGGTCTGCTCTCCCTATCTTCACCCCCTCTCTCCCTGTGCTGTCAGCAGGACCGTGGTCCCCACTGTGGCCAGTCCAGGGGTCAGCTGGGGACTGTGTGTGCCTGGGCTGGCCACTGCCTGTTCTCAGACAGGGAATGCCCCAGGACCAGCCAACTTCTGGGAGTGCCATCTCGCCCTGCTCCTGCACAACTGATGATTTCCCATCGTGTGGGTGTGCGGGGGGGAAGCAGTGTGTGGTGTTTATTTTGACAGTGAGAGAGGAGAGGCTGGTTCTCCAAGCTTTTGGGGTAGAGCGTCTTGTCCAAGATGAAAACATTGTCCGTTTATTGAGCCTCACAGTGGCTGTGTAAATAGAGGAGCAGCTTCGATGGATGCTGAGGGTCTGATCCTGCCCCACGCAGAGAAATCATTGATTTATGGAGATGTAGCATCCCTCTGAAAAAGCCATGAAAAAGGTGAGCAGTGAAGCCTGTGAGTAGGCACAAGGTTGCTGAGCCCAAGCCATGCGGGTACCAGCATGGCTCTGACGGGGCAGCAGCACCCCTGGGCAGGATGTTCTCCTGGTGCCATGACTCCTGCGCTGCTGGCAAACCTCCTGGCACCACCCCACCGCGATGCCTCGGAGCCAGCTCGGTGCACGTGCACGTCCAGGGCTGCAGCAGGATCCCCCCATCCCCAGCGCTGGCGGGGACCACTCTTCCCTTTGGCCTCATCCTCTCCATTGCTGCTGAGGTGGGAAAAACCCGGCAGGAGGGAGCTGACGGGTTTCTCCAGATGGTGCCCTGCTGACCCCAGCTGTTCCCCGTCTTCGGCTCTTCCTTAGGAAAACACGGCGCGGGCCAGCCCATCGATTAATGGTTTCCTCATGTTCCCCCCGCACCGCCAACGTGGGAAGCTGTCTCCCTGCTCCCCAGGCCCTGCTGAACTGAGCCCCCCGCCTCCCTATGCCCCCAGACCCCACACGGGTGCTGCATACCCCGTGCACACGGGGAGCATGTGTTAAAGCAGTGAATTGAGCCCTTATAAAGATGAACGAGGAGATAGATGGTTGGATGAAGGACTGCATGAGCAAATGAACGAGTGACACGGTGATTAACTCTGCTGTAATAAGTGCCCCCAAGGCTGGTAAAAATACACTCGGCATATTGAAGGGCAGCAATTTCTCACTGCTTTGCAAAAGGGGCTTGGAGCAGCTAAAACCCCCAAACACTTGCTTGACATGGTCATGAGTGGGAAAAGTGCATCCTGCCCTGGCCCTGCAGCCCCTCTGGAAGGAGCCTGAGTGGGTGAAAGAGCCCTGGCTGGGGTTGGGAGGACAGGAGGAGGGCTGGGAATTGCAGAGGCTGTGCTTTGCTTAGGAAGCAAAATTTAGGATGTTAACGAGAGTTGTGAGGGTTGTAAAGTGCCAAGTAAAACACCATACTTGGGTAAGGAGTGATGGGCTGAGTGCTGCAGTACCAAGGGCACAGGACAGAGGATGTGGCACCAGTTGGATGGACAGGATGTGGTTGGTTGGACAGGTCACCACACCTGAGGAGTGGCAGCAGGCCACAGTTGGGCAGTACCATGCCCACAGGTGGCAAAGTACGACTTTTCCATGTTATTAACCACAGTGGCCTGGACAGTATGGGCTGGCAGAGCCACCACCACTGCTCTCTGACAGCTGAAGCCACTACTACGATTCACTTGGATCTGCATGGCAGTTTGGACAGAAGTTGCTCTGTGTACCAGAGAGCATCAGGAGAACAACGAGAGCAAGACCAGGTCAGACCATGACAAGGGCCACTCTAAGTAGGTCTTGCCCCTTCTTAGAGGCACAGCTCCTCACCAGGAAGAACATTCCCAGAGCCCAGCACTGAGCTGTGCTCTGTTGGCCAAGCAACACGCTCTTTGCTTGATCCTATTGCAACTAAGGAAGGTGTTTGCCTGTGTGATGCAGTCAATTTTTATTTATGTGGACTTTGGTTACCAAGAGCAAAACGATGGAAAATACTTGACACACACATCCATCTGTCTGTCCACTCAGGCTGGGGTTCAGCTGTCCAGGCTCCTGTGATCTCTCATGAGTGGAGCTGGCTGGATGACACAGAAAAAGAGCATTGAGTTTTCCGTAGTATTCTCACATTTTCTGTCTTTCCTTGGCCAAATTCCAGGTTTTCATGAAAAACGTCCACTGGCGTTTTGAAATGAGAAAAATTTCAACCAGCTGCAAAATTCAGTCCCAAAGCAGGGGGGAAATTGCAAACTTGGCCTCTATTTCCGCTGCCTTTGTGTCTCAAATACTTTGCTCCAGCTGAATACTGGGAAAAGACCTGTTAAATAAAAAAACACGGATGGAAATGTGCGTGGTGGTTTTGGCCCTTCCCGCGTGGGCCGGCATCCGCCGCCTGCAGCAGCCAGTCCCAGCACGGTGCTTCTCGGCACGCTGAGCTCGGCCAGCTGCTGCACAGGGCGGGGGATCCATGCTCGAGGAACCGAGAGTGCACCAGAGCACACCAAAGGCTTTTCAGATGTTTTGCTGAATTAATACTTTTTTCCTTGAAGAGCTATTTTGGAAAACATATGGCTTTGTAGAGCCAAGGAGAGTTTGCACTGCAGTATCTCTCTCTTGCCCTTGCAAAGCCCGCAGCGGTTGGCTGCAGCCACCAGGACTGTGTGGCACACCCTGCTGCCACCTGAGCCCCCTGCCCTGTGTCACCCACGGGCTCTGGCAGCTCCTAGCGATGCAAAGCATTCCCCATCACCAAAGGGGTAGCCAGGGCTGTGTGGGTGCTGGTGGATGTGGAACTGCCCCTGGATTTGCAGCCCTCCACCAAACAATGCCTGTGCTCCAAGCCCTGCCCGGTCTGTAGGGCAGGACAAGCAGCACCTCTGAGCAACTCCATGGTGCCTCCTCCGCTGCCCTTAGGGCCCTGGCACCAGCTCAGGGTGACCCAGCTACAGTGTCCCAGGTACAGCTGAACCCATGTGCAGTCTCCAGTTCCTGGCTGGCCATGCCAGGCAGAGGGAGAGGAATAAGAAAGATGAATTCTTGTTTTGGACATGAAGGACATGGAGGTGACATAAGCAATGGAAGTCAGGAAACGTCCTTCATGGATCAGACTCAGTGAAGGTGCAGAGTGGCTTCCTCTGGTCCTTCAGCCAGGACTTTAGGACATTCTCCAGCCAAAGGGAGAGAGGGAGAGAGGGAGAGAGCTCCTCTCCTCGGCACAGACCATGGAGTGTGTGGTGGTTCTGCTCTGGCGTCTCTGATCTGCCCCAGCAGACACTGAGATGCCAGCTGGGAGCCCTCCTTCCTGAGCAGTCCCAGATGGCAGAGGTGAAAGAAGAGGGAAGAGCTGTCTGGGAGGATAAATGGAGAACTTCAATCACCAAGTTCCTCAAAGAGTTTTAGGTGCCCCACTTCAGTGGAGAAGAAATCAGGTGCCAAAGAAAACCCTGGAGTTCCCTGCCTGAGGAGGCTGTGCCCGGGGACTTTGGGGAACACAGACACATTGTGCCTCTCCTGAAGGCTGTCCTTGCTTGGAGAAACCACGTGCTGCTGAAAGCCCTGCCCTGAGAAGTATCCATGCCCATGGAACAGTGGTGCTGCCCTGCTCTTTCCTGGGCTGTGGCTGCAGAGAAGAGGGGTCAGAGAACCTCCACACCCCATGGGGCGATGCTGAGCAGTGTCTGGGACAGAAGGGATGTTCCTGATGAAAGTCCTGTCCTTGCACACCCAAAGGGTGTTCCACCACTGAATTCTGTGTGAGAACTCCTGCATTTGTCCAGAGCAGCTGTGGCTGCCCCATCCCTGGAAGTGTCCAAGGCCAGGTTGGACGCAGCTTGGAACCATTTGGGATAGTGGAAGGTGTCCCTGCCCATGGCAGGGGTTGGAAGAAGGTGATCTTTGAGGTCCCTTCCAACCCAAACCATGCTGTGATTCTGTGACTCTTGGGTGCAAGGGGTTGCAGTGAGCCTGGGCCAAGGGCAAGTCTGCTGAAAGTAGCCGTGGCAGGAAGAGGAGAACCGGGTGGCCCAAGTACATCAAGAGCCATCTCATGGCAGAGGCCAATAGTCTATGACAATCCAAGAGGAGCCAGGGATGGAAGGATCCCCTCGGCTCAGACAGAGGAGGGAAGAGGGTCTGTGTCTGGAGGGTGGGTAATATCAACTCATCGAAGCCCAAGTGGTCCCACATACCCCTTACCCCTCAGCTTCTGGCCTCCCCCCACCTCTGCCCATGTCCTGTGTAGGCACCCAAGTACCCGTGGGACCTGAACAATGGCACTGCAGGCCCTCCACAGCTCTGCAACATCACTTCCAGCATCTCCAGCAGCTTCACCAATGCACCTGCATGTCCACACAGACATCCCCAGGGCCTGGATCCTCACTCCCCAAATTCCCTTGTCCTGAAACCCAACAGTGCTCCACCAGTCTCTTCAGCTGGAAGCTCCAACACCACACTGGGGTGCTGAAGCTCAGAAGCACCACCATCAAATGGGGAGTCCACACAAGCTGCCGTGGGCTAAAAAGGGTAAAGCTTCATCCTAATGGACTGGAAGACTGTGATGTAGGCTACAACCCCTCACTGAGCCATTCAATAAGCAAGGCAAGGTTTGTAGGGAAAGGAATAGCTGTTGTCAGAGCACCTATTATTTCTATTCATATTTATTGAGCCAAGACCGCTACAATCTCAACGTGGGAAGATACTGGAGTCTGTTTAACCAGAGACTAATACACGGTGAAGAAGATATAAAAGACTAGAGGTGGATCAATGAAAGCTCTTCTCTCTTCCTGTCACCTCTGCCTTGTGCATCTCCTCGGACAACCTTGGCCACAGCAATTCTTCCCAGGAGAGCACACAGTCTGGCCTGCTCTGAAAGGTGCACACCAAGGCAGATGGTCACTTGGTGTCATCTCAACAGAAACAGGTGGAATTATGTCAGCTGGTACAAGGAACACAGGCACAGAGACCTGGGTGGATGGCTGATGATACACCATGGCTCCAGTCAGCCTGTCCAGTCCAGCCCAGGTTCAAATGGAGCAGATGGACATGGGAGGGGAAAATGGTGTGTCCAGATGTTTCTCACTGGGTTGTCTGGACTAGGCACCAGGACAGTGACAACCAGGGGTTGCCAAGTCTGTCCCTTTCTCCCTGGTGGACACAGTTCTGCCTGGTAGTGGCCACCAGCACACTGCCAGGGCCTGGCTCCTCCCTATGGCACCTCAGCCTTGCATGGGTCCTGCCCCAGCCACAGTGCTGGCCCGTGTGAGCCCAAGGTCACCGGGGAATCAGGCCTTGTAAAAGTTCATTTGTCCTTCCTGGTGGAGCTCCTGGGGCTGGACGCTCTGCAGCACTGGACAGTTTCCACTCATCACAATGAGGGACGGAAGATTCTGACCTCTTGTTCCTCCTGGGCAAGGAGAAAGGCAGAGAGAGGTCTGGCAGCAGCACATTTTCAGAGTGAGGAAGGATCATACCCTGGATGCTGGAGAAGTGAGAGCTGTCAACTGAGATGTCAACACTGGGCAGAAGACAACTGTGTTAAAGGGAATATAAAAGCCTTGAACATGAGCTCCAGCATGCCCAGAGCAGGACACCAATCCCCTTCAAGCTCCTTCTGGCAACAGGCACCCACAGGACCTCGCTTCACTTTGCTCCTCATTAAAGGTTTGTCGGTACTGCATTATTTTTAATACACACTTAGAGAAAAGGACCGACACGCACACCCACCCATGCACACGCACACATCGGGAAACCATGGCCAAAATATACACTATAGACAAAGAGTCCGTTCACACTATATATATGTACAGAGTCTGTGGGCGCAGTCTGGCAGCGCCCAGCTGGGCTGGGGCTGGGCATAGGGGACACGGTGGCTGCAAACCCCTCAGGGCTTCACGCACTTGCCCTTCTTCTCCCGCCGCTGCAGTTTCCGAAGGCGGCGTGTCCAGGCATCCCGCCACTGGATGACCAGGCTGTTCTTGTCAGCCATCAGTCCAGGCCGGTCAGTGGAGTTTTCGCTGATCCCCATGACCAAGTACTTCTTGCTGATCTGGATCTTGGGGCACTTGCAGGACAGGTCTTTCAGGTGGATCCACAAAAAGTTGTCACCGCGCTTGACCCGCTCGTCACGGCACTTGTAGACAGAGAGGATGTTGATGGTGAACTTGGCCCAGTTGGCCACCGTCTCCATTTCTAGGATGTTCACCTGGACCACTGAGGGAAAAAAGAAAGGCACAGGGATGGGGGATGCTTTGCCTTGCTCCCCAAAGGAAGGCTGGCGACAGGACCTGCTCTTCCCCAGCAGCCCTACCTGCCTCATCCATTGCAGCCTTGGGAGGGCTGATCTGGGGACCCCTCTCCATATGGAGTGTTCCCCACCCTCTGGATGCCTTCATCTGGCCCACCCACAGCCAGCCCTCACCTGCCTCTGGGACAAAGCCCTGGGTGGCCCAGGGAGGTCGGAGGTCCTTACCATAGTCCTTCTTGCAGTACTTCTTCATGTTAATCTTGTAGTTGCCCTTGGCTGGTTTGCAGTAGGAGTCACAGTCTGCAGCAGAAGAACAGTGAGTTGAGCACTGAGGGGCTTGAGGCACATGGGGACTCATCCCACCCCAGGGGAAGAGGGAATGGGGTGGAGGGGACAGCAGCAAGACCCAGCCTGGCAGAAGGTGGTGGGTACTTGACTCCTCCTGAGCAAGGGCCTGGGCACTGCTGGGGATGGGGGTCTGTTGAGTCCAGCTGCTCCCCTGGCACCTCACAGGGGCTGGGGGCTCAAAGACCAGCACGAAAGCCCGATACCACATCAGCTGAGAAGAGGAACCAAGTGGCCTTGGGTGCCCTGAGCAGACTCTGTCACTTGTCCTGCAGGATAAGTCAGCACGGGGTGGTGGAGGAAGCCTGGGGACTCCTGCCAGACACAGAAAGGGAAGGATGGGAGGAATGCAGGTGAGGTGACAGTGGCCTTCATGGAGGGCCAGCAGGGGCCATGGCCAAGGAGAGTCAATAGATCAGCTGGGTGATGTGGGAAAAGAGGATTTGTCAGCAATCCCACAATCAGCCCCACAGGGGGCAGATCCAAAGGCAGGTCTGACACCAGACCAAGGGGGTCATGATCCTCAGAACGATTCAGTTCTCAGGGGCCAGAGTGGTGGGAAGCACCCTCAGGGGCAGCCCCTCCAGGGACCTGTGCCTCCTAGGTTCCCATGAGTGGAGAAGGGGACTCAGGCTGTGGGAAGGAGGCAGGTGACGGAAGTGGCTCTGTTCCACCATGCCACTCCTGCTGCCCAGGCATCCCCTGCTCAGGCTGCTCCAGAGGTGTTGGGGAGGCCACCAGGCTGTCCTCCACTACCCTGCTGTCCCCCAAGGCTCCTATCCTCCAGGAAGTTTTTTTCTGTGCATTTCTAAAGCCCCCAGATTTGCATCTCAAGCAGAGGGAGGGCAGGGAATGCCTCTTTCCTTCTCCCCAAAGCCTTTGATCCCAACAATTGCCCGAAGCAGCCCTGTTCTCCTCCTTTCTTTCCCCTGCCATCTTTCTTTGAACATCTCAATTTGTCTCTTTCCAAGTGGCATGTTTTTTTCTGAGCCCATCTTTCTTCTTTTCTCTGCCTTTCGCAGGTTCTCCCTCTGGCTTGGCCCCGCATCCCAGGACAGAGCCAGCAGCCTCTAAAGTTGTCTTTGTTTGCGGGTTGCCACAGTGATCACTGGGGATGGAGGCGAAGCTCTGGGGGAAGACGGGGAATAACAGAACCCTGTGCCAAGGGGAGGAGAAATGAGGAAAGAAAGAAGCCCAGGAGCACAAACTCACCCTGGGCTCTGCTGTTCTCCTCTCTGCCCAGCTCCTTTTTATCTGGGACTTCATGCCACCTGTTCCAAATTTGTCAGTGACAGAAGCAGTGCAGCGCGAAGCTAATTCTTGGCAGAGGGGGGTGAGCTCTGATTTGCAGTTCAGCCCCCACCGTGCTGCCACACTGCCCCTCTGCCTGGGCTGGCAGAGCTGCCTTGGCCCTGCTGCCTCCCCTGAGACAGCGGTGGTGGCTACCCAGGGGGCTCAGGGCCTCTCCGTATGGGGGTGGCTGCTGAGCGTGCTGGAGTGTTTGGCGGTGGCACTGAAGGTGCCCTCACCCACTGCACCCCCGGGCTGTGCTGCAGCCTCAACCTGGCTCCTGCTGCATGCCCAGGATGTGCTACAGCCTCAGCCTGGCTCCTGCTGCATCCCTGGGCTGTGCTACAGCCTCAGCCTGGCTCCTGCTGCACCCCCGGGCTGTGCTACAGCCTCAGCCTGGCTCCTGCTGCACCCCCGGGCTGTGCTACAGCCTCAGCCTGGACCCTGCTGCATCCCTGGGCTGTGCTACAGCCTCAGCCTGGACCCTGCTGCACCCCCAGGCTGTGCTACAGCCTCAGCCTGGACCCTGCTGCACCCCCGGGCTGTGCTACAGCCTCAGCCTGGCTCCTGCTGCATCCCTGGGCTGTGCTACAGCCTCAGCCTGGCTCCTGCTGCACCCCCGGGCTGTGCTACAGCCTCAGCCTGGCTCCTGCTGCATCCCTGGGCTGTGCTACAGCCTCAGCCTGGCTCCTGCTGCACCCCCGGGCTGTGCTACAGCCTCAGCCTGGCTCCTGCTGCACCCCCGGGCTGTGCTACAGCCTCAGCCTGGACCCTGCTGCACCCCCAGGCTGTGGATCCCGCTCTATCCTCTGGGATACACTACAGCCCCATCCCAGACCCCCCTGTGTCCCTTGAGACAGGCCACAAGCCCATCCCGACACACTGCTCTGTCCTTTCCTGCTCCGTGAAAGGGACTCTACAGACAGCCTCCCACCTTATTTTGGGGAGTGCCCATCAGGACAGGAGACTTTTTCCTCCCCAGGCAAAGGGGCACAGAAACCATCCTGCCACAGGCCCACCCAAGGACACTGGGTGCCCTGGGGGAGGAGGGTGGCATGGCCTGGCCATGGCTGGAGGGTGGCCCGGCAGGGTGATGGGTGGTGGAGTGAGGGGTTGTGGGGTGATGTGCGGTGGGAGCAGGCTGCGGGGCAGCCTCAGCCAACCTACCACCCCCTTCCCTCAGCAATGGGGATGAAAGAAAAGCAGGAGGAAATGCAGTAACTGCCCTGGGCTCCTGCTCATGATTAACAACATAACAATGTGATTCAAAGGAGCCAGAAAATGGTGTTGGGAATTAACAATTTAGGATTAGTCTGGGGATTTTTTAAACCACGGCTTTGTGCTGAGGAACATTCCTCCTGCTCCAGTTATCTAAGAAACTTGGGAAGGAAAAAAAAAGTCCAGATAACTGGAAGTGTTTCCTTTCCTTGGCCCTGAGCACATGGCCTCCATCAATGGGTGTGGGGCAGACATGGGTGCTGTGGCTGGAAAGTGGCCAGGTATGTCAGGGCAGATGGATCCTGCCTGCACCTCCCCAGACTGCCTCTCTCTGGGCATCCTGTCCTGTTCCTGAGGGGTTTTGCCATAGCAGGGCTCTGCTCAGGGTCTCAGCCCCCCAGTCCTGATCACAGCACAGCTACAGACCATGGTTCCATCCTCCGGAGCGCGCTGGGATGCTGTGTGCCTGATGGGGGCTCTTCCCACAGACAGGGCCCAGAGAGCCCACGGCGTGACACATTCCACAGTGGGGAGAAGATCCACCTGCAGCCGCCCTTGTGCTGTGTCCCTGCAGCTGGACAGGGCAGCCAAGCCCCACAGAAGGGCTGGGGGTCAGCAGAGACCTGACACAGCCCACGGCATGAAAGTGCACACACAAACCCTGAAATGCTGCTGCACCCCTGGGATATGCTACAGCCCCATCCCTGTCACTGACACTTGTCTGGGACAAGCTACAGAGCAATCTCTGAGACTGAGACATCACTGGGATGTGTTACAGCCCCATCCCTGACACTGCTGCATCCCTGGGGTTCACTACAGCCCCATCCCAGGCACAAATGCATCCCTGGGACACGCTACAGCCCCAGCTCTAACACTGCTGCATCCCTGGGAGATGCTACAGGTACAGAGTGGGAGGAAGAGCTGATAACCAGAGCCACCAGCCTCGTGCAGGCATTCCCCATCCCTGTGGGGCATGGCGTGGCTGAGAGGTGGCAGGTTTGCACATCTGGTTTACTTCTCCTCTCCTTGAAAAAAAAGGAATATTTTGTTTTAAGAGAGATGTAACTTAATTAGGTGCTATGGCTGCAAATCTTTTACTGCTTACTTTGGATTCCTTTAAAGCCCTGTTTTGCACTCCACGAGTTTTGTTAATTCTGCTAATGGGGAACGTGGATTTTATTTTTTTTCCACTAAGTGGAAAATATGTTAAGATAATAGTAATAAAAATTATGAGAAGTGGGCCCAGGACATTTCATCACCAAGCTAGTCAGTTGCTCAGGCACAGACATCAAAGCTGGAACTCAAAGGCTTTGGAAGATTGGAAAGGCAGGAGAAAGCTGGGAAAAGCAATGCAGAAGATGGCAATGACAGTGAAAAGCCTGGACACACCCAGGGACTGAACTCCTGCATGGAGGAGGATGGGGAGAGGGCGGGAAGCCCAGCACCTGAGCATGGCAGCCCTGAACAATGTCCCCCTGTTCCTTCAGCCAGCACCTGCTGCCAGAGGCAGGGTGGGAGGTGGGGAAATGGGGGGAGAAGGGGCTTGGAGGCTGCCAGAGGTGCTGAGGGCCCCTTGGGGACTGCCCTGCTCAGGGGCAGCTGGGGGCTCCTGGGGCAGAGGGATGTAGGCAGAGGGGCATCAGGGAGCAGGCAGGGAGCGGGCAGGAAGGACCACTGTGGCAGCCCTGCGTGCAGCACGAGCACAGCAGGTGCAGGTCACCGTGGCAGTGCCAGCCAGGGCAGCATCACCCCCCACCTCTGATCCCTCAGCCAAGGGAGCAGCAGGACCCCCACCGGGTCCCCTGATCCTGCAGTGGCACAGACTCCAGGCAGAGGCAGCTACTTTGCCTTAAAGATATTTGAGCTAGAAGCCAGAAATCTTAAGCCAACAAACCCACAGATAAACTGCAGGCAGTTTGAGGCAGACCCGCTCCGCTAAAACAGAGCAAACAACCCAGCTCTCCGCCAGTGCTGTTTATTTTTGCGCAGCTGAACAGCTCAGACATCACTGTGAGACTGTTCCTATTTATAAAGCACAGGAGGGGAGTCACCTTGATTAACTCCGCTCCATGTGGCGCTCTCTGTTGGCAATAAAACTGGCCAAATCCCCCATTTTTTTCCTTTTCCCAAAGCCTGATGTTCCAGCTCCCTCCTCACAGCTGGCAGGGTGGGCAGGGCAGGCAGGAGCAGAGGTGGTGCTGGTGTGCCCTGTCCCACGCAGCCCCCCCAGCAGCGGTGCCATCACTTCAGCTCAGCACCTTCCCACCGGGCAAGGGGCGCACTCCGAGTTTCATCTTGCCCCCCTCTGCCACCGTGAGGAGGGAAACCTCTGCCAGACCCAGGCAGGGCTGCTCCTCACTGTCCTGAAAACACCTCCTGTTTTCCAGAGCCTCTGTGGGGCAGGGCTGGGAGGGCTCAGCAGTGCCCATAGGTGCTGGCTGGGGTGCTGGGCAGAGCTCCCAGGCTCTGCACTACTCTGTGGGGTCCACATGTGCTAAGCCAGCACTGCCCTGCAAGGAGCTGCTGGTTCCTCCTGTGCATCTTCCCTCTCCACCCCCTCCACACACTTTACTCCTGCCAGAGGAACACAGAATTGTTAAGGTTGGAAAAGGCCTCCGAGATCATTAAGTCCAAGCTTGAACCAAATACCACGGTGCCCACTAAACCACATTGCAAAGAGCCACATCTACTCGCTTTTTGAACACTTTCAGGGATGGTGACTCCACCACTGCCCTGGGCAGCCTGGTTCACTGCCTGACAACCCTTTCAGGGAAGACATTTTTCCTGATGTCCAGCCTGAACCTCTCCTGGCACATCTTGAGGCCATTTCCTCTTGTTCCCTGCCTTGTTCCCTGGGAGCAGAACCCGAACCCCCCGGCTGCCCCCTCCTGTCAGGGAGTTGTAGAGAGAGAAGAGGTCACCCCTGAGCCTCCTTTTCTCCAACCTGACCCCCGCCAGCTCCTTCAGCTTCTCATCAGAATTGCGCTCCAGACCCTTCCCCAGCTCCTTTCCCTTCTCTAGACATTCTCCAGCCCCTCAACATCTGCCTCGTTGTGAGGGGCCAAAGATTCCACCCCTTCAACACACCTTGTCCCTGGCCCTCCCCTGCAGCCACTGAGCTCATGCACAGGGCTGCAGCGGCTGTGCTGGAAGGTGTTCCCAGAAGGCTGGAGAGCACATCCCAGGCACACACTAGCCTGGGAAGAGGCTGTTGGCATTTTCCACTGCCAAGGCAAGGTGGCCACGGTAAGGGGAGCTGGGGAGACGGATACAAACAGAGCACTGGCTCTACAAGAAGCGTTTAGGCTTCCTTGGGGAAGCTGCTCATTAAATATGGGAGTGGGGAGCCGGAGGTGCCCCTGCCGTGGTCACAGGAGCACGTGCCATGGGATGGAGTGGAGGATTGCTTGGGATGTCTATTCCACCACAGTGAAATGCAGAGGAAGACTGGTGTCTTGGGGACAGCAGGAAGAGAGGTGGCCCAAGGAGGGAAGGGGCTGCTTCTTTCCTGGCTTCTCCCCCTTCACCTGGCTTGGAATCCCTACAGACGGATAAACCTGGGATGGTGGGAGCAGCCGCACTGCGGTGCTGAGGGGACTGCGGAAGGAAGAGGAGGGGAGGGAGGAAAGCCCTGCTACAGCCCTCTTTACCCTGCTGGGCGCATCCTGCAGCACGGGAAGGCTGAGCATGGTGGCACTGGATCCAGGGGCTGGCACAGCACTGCTTGGTGCTGCTGGGATGTGCCATGACACGGTGGGAGCTCAGGGTGTGTGGGTGGGACCTTGGTCCCTGGCCAGGCTGGAAGAAGGACCTGAATCCATCAGTGCAGGGAGCATCCATGCACCCACCCAGCAGTGCCCAGCCCCAGCCAAGCCTCTGCAGGAGCACAAGTGAACCTCAGCTTGTACCGAGATGCCAACCTTCCCACTCCAGTCTGGGGAACCAGGGCAGCTCTTGAGGAGCTCTGAGGACCATGGCAGCAATGCCTCCCTTGCCTGTGCAAGGCCGGCAGTCTGTCAATGGAGCTGCCACCTCTCACCAGATGACCACAGCAATGACACTGGTCCTTCCGGGGTCCAATCACCCAAGGTCCCATCACCCTGCACAGCCAGGACAAGCAGCTCATACCCAGACCTTTCACTCCTGCAGACCTGGATGAGCACCATGTCACCCATGTCCCAGGGGAGACCTGGCAGCCTGTGCCCCAGAACAGGGGCCCTGGAGCCTGCCTGAGAGCTGCCAGATCCCCACTGCCCCAGCACCTCCCAGAGAGCTGGGGCCTTGCAGAGGCAAAGGACACTGAGGAGAAACCTCTTGCACTGGCGCTGATAAAAGGAGGTTGAACAAAGCCAGCTCCCAAGCACCCACTGGTGCCATTTGCCACAACCCCTGCCATAACCTGCCAAGGGATGGCAAGGCCCCAGTGGGCTGCACCCCTGCACTCCTCCTTGGAGGGCATGGAGAAAGCCTTTCCCTAAAGCGTCCATCAATCTTAGTCAGTTCCTTTCCAGAAATACACAGGATTTTAAACCTCAGTCACACCTTTCATCAAAATTTTTCACCCTTAATTTTTTGCCAAATGGTTTGGTAGAGCTCGGCCCTCCCCTGTGCTGTAGCAGGGAGAGGGGAGGTGGGATCAGCCCCCAGGTCTCTGGGCAGGGCTGGGGCCATGGACTCAGGCAGGGACATGGAGCACTTACCCGCGGGTGCCTCCGTGCTGGTGACCAGGGAGGTGGGGTTGATAGCAGGAATCTCTGGAAAAGAAAGGGAGAGGTATCTTAAGGATAAGACCCCCAGCTCTGGGGGTGACAGCTGGGCAAGAGCCCTCTGCAAATGGGCCACAAGGGGATTTTGTTGGTCACAAATGAAAGATGATGGGATGAATCTGATGTGACCATTGCAGACCATTGAATAGACCTGGAGATGCACAAAGTGAGTTCAGTGAATTGGGCCAGGCTGCAATTCTGCAACCCCTGAGAGCCCTGAGGATGTGTGCTCCAGGGATGGATGCTCAGCTCATCTGAACTCAGCTTGGACATCAGATAGGAGCTTGGCTGATCTCAGCATGCTCCAGGCTGCCCAGCACAGGGATAAATGTGGGAAAAGATAACGCTTTCTCAGGACTCTTGGCAGCAAAACCTGGGGAGATTTCTTTCCTAAACCCATATTTAGGGAAGAACAGAGAGAGAGGAGCCAGCTCCACCAGTCACCCACACTGCCACTGCTCCAGCAGCCCACCAAATGCTGCAGGGTGGGAAGTTGTTCCTCTGCCACTTGGGTCAAATTCAAACCCACTGTGACAATAAACAGAGTTTTATGCTGACCACAGCCTCTGGCCTTGCCCCAGAAGTGTCTGTGCTTGGGCCTCAGCTGAGTGAGGAGGGCACGTGCTGTACCAAGGATGGGAGCCAGCAGAGCTGTTTCAGCCAGCCAGAAGCAGACCCAAGGGGGCATCCAGAGCCTCCTGCGCTGGGGCAGGTGAAGCCCAGCTCAGCCCAGAAAGTGATGAGAGAGCCCTGCTTGGCCACTTCCTGGAGAGCATCCATAAGGACAGGCACCGTCTTGTCTGAGCCTCCCACCCGCCACAAACCATCCGAGGTGAGTGGGGGACCAAGGGGCATCCCCCAGTGCCTGTGGGGGTCCCTGAGTGCAGGGCGAGGTGTGGGGCACTCACTGATGCAGGGGGCCACTGGCGAGCGGCTCTGCTGGTAGCCCTTGGCACAGCGGTTGCAGGTGAGGCCGGTCACGCCGTCCTTGCACGGGCACTGCCCCGTGGTCTGGTTGCAGGTCTTGCCGGCTGCGCCAACTGGGTGGCAGTCACAAGCTGAGTGGGAGAGAGAGGAATGGTTATGGGAGAGGGAGGCACAATGCAAACCCCAAACTGGGCCCCAGGTGCAGTCCCAGAGGGGTGAAGAGGAGGGGGACCCTTCCAGAGCACCACTGGAAAGCAGCTGCTGGGGCTGGCACAGCACAGACCCAGCTGGACCCATGGATCTGGACCAACCATGGCCCCACATGTGCTGTGAGCAGCACAGGCAGGAGGGCAAGTGGACAAAGGGGTTGGCCGGGGTATGGCCTTGCTGACAGGGATGCTCAGGATGAGCACATGGAGCCTCTGCAATTCCCACAGGTGCCTGCAGCCACCAGCTCTCATTTAAGACCTTCCCCCACCTCAACTCCAGGGAGATGTTCCTGTTGCAGCAGTAAAAAACATTTTCTCCAGCTGCTCCCCTGCCTCCAAGCTTTTCAGCCCATGGAGCTGAACCAACATGGGGTTTTGGCACAAACATTTACCTTGTCTCAGTTTTAGAATGAGGTAGGTTTTCTCAATGTTTCCCAAGCTCATGAGTCTTGATGCCCCTCCTGACTCCTGGAGACCATGGGCAAAGGATGACCCCCCCACAGCTTTCTACCACAGTCTCTCTAAGGACAAGCCACACCTGAGGTGGGTGAAAGTTGTCTTTGCTCTCAGCAGAACTCTCCACCACGTCACACTGGGTGATGGACCCACTGAGGGTTATCTACATGGAGGGATGCGGGAAGGAGATGCTTGTGCAGGACAGGACCTTCCCATCTGCTTGCCTGGAGCTGGGCTGGCTATGAGCTGGAGGAGGTTATCTTGGCCTCCATCAGTGTAGGAGTTGAACGTGATTTCAAAGCAAAACAAAAACATCTCCCCCACCCGCCCCCGCAGCCCCCTGATGTTACTGTTTCCCTAATTTTCACCAGATGGGACTGGTGGGAGCACCATGGCACTCGAGCCCCCTCCTGCACAGCCAGAAACCAGAGCGAGCAGCCTCTAATGGGGACCAGATGCTCCATCCTTATCAGATCTTGGCTAGGACTGGAAGCGGACGTCTTTCTGACAGGGATATTTCGGGGGCTCAGCTGTGATAACAAATGGCAGCGAGCAAGGGAGGCTTGGCATGACACAGGGATGTTGGAAACGTGGGGGCTTTCTTGGGCCCCAGCGGTCTGTTCCTGGTGTAAAGTTTATGGACGGACATAAATCTGAGCCCAGTCAGGACCCAGTTCATCTAAGCTGATCTCTCTGCATGTGGTGGAAGGCAGATTTCGGTGACTCTGTATGTTTCACCCAGATCAGTAATTAAGGCAGCTTTTCTCATCTTAAGTGCACAACCGATCAGTGTCATTGGGGTATGGGCTTGGTCTCTGCCAGACCAATCTCTGCCCACTTGCCCTGCTCCAGTGGGATTTCCCACAGTCCCACAAAAATGCACTGTTCCCATGGGAAGAGCATGCCAGGCAAGAGTGCTTACCCTGCTGGGTCCCACGCTGCAGCATGGCCCATCCCGCTGCTGTGGCTGTGGCATCTCTGTCCTTCCTCACCCTGACACAGCCTGTCCTGTGGAGGGGGCTGCCCCAGGGAGCCCATCCCAGTCCAGGGCAGGCAGGGCCGGGGGCACGGTGCGGCTCTGCACCGCTGCCCACACACCGAGCCCTGCTGCTCCCAGCCTCCGGCCGCCAGGATCTGGCCCATGGAGCTTGAATGGTGGATTAAGTCACTAGCTTGGAGCTTAACTCATCAAGCCGTGCTTGCCAGAAAGCATGTCTTGCACCTCATATTGAGGGTATTTTTGCATCCTGAGGCTTAGCTGCTACTGCTTCATCAGTTTTCATTGGAGAAAGCTCACGGTTTACAGCTTTGTTTAAATTACCAGGATTAATGCACAGCCATCCTTTATTTGACTTTTCAATTACCACCATTGAATTAATCCTGGAGGTTGCTCTGCCTTTTCCATCCCTCCAGCTTTTCCGTCTGGCAGGGTCCAGCAGTGACGCCGGCAGCGGGAGGGAAGCACTCCCCACTCGCTGGCCGAGGGCTCTGCTCCGGTAGACACAGGCCTGGGCAACCTGCAGCCGGAATTTTTGTGCCTATTTCCAAGATGGTGCATCCCAGCAGAGGCAAACCATGGTTGAAGGGTTATTTAGTAACATGCTGGGGTTTGTTTAAATAAGATGCAGTGGTTCCTGGCCTCTGGGTTAGTGATTTGCCTCCTGAATAGGAACTGAGCATCTGCAGCCTGGACTAGTGGAAGGTGTCCCTGCACATGGCAGAGGACTGGAACCAGATGATCCTCAAGGTCCCTTCCAACCCAAACCAATCTGTGATTCTATGAGCATCTGCCTTCATTGCGATGCTCAGCCTCTGCCCTGGGCCAGCACTGTGGTTGGTGCAAAAGCCTTTGTTCAAAGCCACAGCACACTGTTTCCATTGGCCTGCTCCGTGCCTGCTTTAAACATCCACTGTCAGCTTCCCTTCCCTTCCCTTCCCTTCCCTTCCCTTCCCTTCCCTTCCCTTCCCTTCCCTTCCCTTCCCTTCCCTTCCCTTCCCTTCCCTTCCCTTCCCTTCCCTTCCCTTCCCTTCCCTTCCCTTCCCTTCCCTTCCCTTCCCTTCCCTTCCCTTCCCTTCCCTTCCCTTCCCTTCCTGCAGGTATGGGGCCCATCTTTGGAAAAATCAAGTCCAAACTCTCTTGTCACATCTCTGTGTATTTATGTGCCTCTCTGGCAGCACCAGTTCTCCTTTGCCAGCACCTGGGACCTTGCTCCTCCTCTAAGGAGCTCCCAATCCCAACAGATCCACCCCTAGATAAGGGAGGGGTAGAAATGCTTTCTGCTTTACTGAAGGAGGGGCAGCCAAAGAAGCAGAAACATCAGGGATTTTATTATAAACTCTGTTCCCTGAGGGAGAGACAGGAACTGGCTCCCCAGACCCAGGGTACCACTTTCACTGCCAGATCCTCCTCAGCATATGCACCGTGGCAGGGGTCGGCCCTGTGCACATGTTCATCTGGCTCGGCTGAGCTTTGCAGCACTTCCAAACCACGGGCAGACCCTGCCAGCCCTCCGGAAGCAGCAGCCCCCGCCCGGGCTGGCAGAGCCCTGCCCGTGGTTGGCACAGGGACAGAGGTTTGTCTGCGAGGAGGGACCTGTCCCGCTCCTCTGCTCCTCTGCAGCCCAGGCATCGCTGGCTGCCCTTTCTCCTGTGCTGCAGCAGCTGCGCTCACCCCATCCCATCAACTCCTGGGCATCCTGGGATGCTCTGCCCGCCCTGTCCCCTCCAGAGGAGCCACCTTGGATCAGAGATACTTTCCATCACCATAATGCTTCACAGTTACTGCCCTGTGAGGGTGGTGGAGCAAGGCTCGCACTGACAAATGGCAGGCACGGGCAGATGGGAGCAGCCAGGGCCCCTCTGCTTCCTCCATCCCCGGCCCTGCAAGCAGAGGGATTTGAGCCACAGCCAGGTAGGAAACACTGCACCTGCAGCATCCCTGCTCCCACAAACCCATGCTATATTCAGTGATCCTCCCTGGTCCCAGCCAAATCTAGCTTGCTTTATTAGGTTTTGGCATTTTTTCTGTTACTGCTCTTTGGTAAGCGCTCTCTTTCCCATCTGGAGCAGAAACTGAGCCCCTCGATGCCCAGGGAAGTGGTGCTGGGGGCCCTGGGGAGGTGAATGCCTGCAGGGCATCTGCTTTGCTTGGGATTGTCTCAGTTTTGGAGCAGAAGTAGAAGGAGCTGGTCATAGAATCACAGAATATCCCAAGCTGGAAGGGACCCAATATGATCCCTGAATCCAGCTCCTGGCCCTGCCCAGACACCCCAACAACCCCACCCTGGGCATCCCTGGCAGCGCTGTCCAAACGCTCCTGGAGCTCTGGCAGCCTCAGGGCCGTGCCCATTCCCTGGGGAGCCTGGGCAGTGCCCAGCACCCTCTGGGGGAAGGACCTTTTCCTGATATCCAGCCTTAATCTCCTTAATCCAAAGAAAAGCAGAAACCATTGCTTGGGGAGTGCTGGGAGGTGAGGTGCTGCCTGCAGGAGATGAAGGGTGAGGTGGAGGCAGCACAGCCACCCCGCTGCCTCTCGAGTCTTGGGGGAGAGCCTGCAAACCCTCAGCACCTGACAGAATCCTCACGGAAAAGGGAATTTTGCTGCAGCTGCCCCAATCTGGGGGTGCTGCAGCAGGGGCTAGGGGCTGCTGCCATCCTTCTCTGGCCTCATTCAGAGCCAGGACCCCTCCTGGGAATGGGAAACAATCTAGGATGCTGTGCCAGACATCATCAGGATGCATGCCTTGTCCTGCCTCCTCCTCTTCCTCTCTCCCAGGGTCTCCCTGTGTCACCCCGAGGATGCTGGCACCTGGCACAGCTTGGGACCTGGCTGCCACCTGACACAATCTTCATCAAAGGGAAAACCTGGCTGCTGCCAGGGGCTGTGGCATGGCTTGGCTAAGGCCGTGGGGTGGAAACAGCTGGGAACACGGGCTGTGAGGGGGACAAGTCAAGTCAGCTGCTTGGGTTGTTGAAAATGATTAGTTTGGTTTGCTAACGAGCTGGCTGCAGGTAGGGCTCCTCCTGCCAGTGCCTGCTCAGTCCCGCTCCCGCTGTGACACTGCGCAAACGTGGGAAGTTTCTCCCTGCACCCCATCCCCTCAAACATTCCAGGGGGGCAAGGATGAGGAGAGGCCACTGGCACTGCACAGACAATTTATTATATTATTTATTATATCCCAACACGAATGAGCCAGACCTCCAACAGCACTAATGCACCTGACAGGGGAACCCCACAAGTCAAATCCTTCAATTCAGGTCCATGGCCACAACTTTAATGGTCCCAAAGCAGCTCCGGTAGTTGCTGTAGGCCCTACATAAATGCACAAGCATCATGTTCTTACAGCAGTGAAGGTGCCCAGTGCCCACACGGCTGCAAAATGCGTTGGAGAGAGATCTGAGAGGGACACTGTGCTCCCTTCCAGGAGGGACTCACAATCAAAGACAGAAAAACAGGGATCAGGGATGAGTTCTCAGCCTCTAAACAGCCGTGGCTGACTTCCCGCCCATTTGATGTTCCAGTCTGGACTTGACCAGACCGTGGGGACAGGCAAGATGCTTTGTTATCTCAAATTCTTCAGTGAAAACATTGTTTTGAAAAGGCTCCACAGACAGGCTGATCAGGGAGAGGGAAGAGGAACCAGGCAGGCTTGGCCAGGAGTTAGAGAAGGGAGAGGAGAGGTAGAGGTCCCATGATGTTTGGCATAAGCTGGGGACCTTGAGAGGTCAAGCTGCAGTTTGATGGCTTGGAGCCAGCGTGGCTGCTGGCCAGCTCAAGGCTAGTTACCAGGAGCCACAGTGTTCAGCATCTCCCCAAAAACAGGTCCCAAGAGCCACCCCATAGCTGAAAACCACAATGTGGGGTCCTGGCCCACAGCCCACCTGGGAGATGTGACTTCCACCAGCATCCCCAGCTCTCCAGAGCAGGGAACCCATGCTCCAAGCATGTCTATATCCCAGACAACATCCACATCAGAGACAGGTTTCCAGCACATCTAGTCACGTCTGCTTCAGCACCTCCCCAGCATCTCTCCAAACACTGACCAATGGAGGTGGTAACTGCAACACACCAGAACCTTCCCAGGCTCCTGGCAATCTGCTCTCTCCCTTCCTGTCATCCTGCTCCACCTCGAGTTGATGCCGAGCTCAAAGCGCTATCCCTCCCTGGTGCCCTTGGGGTGGTAGAGGTGGGGTGTGCTCAGCCCCTGCCCTGGAGGGATCTCTGCTGAGATAAGAGATTTCGCAATCGCCCAGCAGGACTCCCTGGAAAGGCAACCACTGCTTTGGTCACGGTGAGAAAAGACAGACCCACAATCCTTTAGGAGACCCTGTGCAGATCCTTTGTAACCCATTGGCCTTTATCCATGCCCTGTATCCCTATAAAAGCTAAGCCCTCTGCCCCTGTGAGGGAGAGCTCTCGTCCCTGGCTTTCCCCTTTGCCGGAGGGGACCAACAATAAAGCTCCTTCCGTGCAGAACCAGCCACACGAGCCTCTTGTCTCTCTCTGGTCTGGCTTGGCCTGGAAGCTGCCCTGCAGAGCTGAGCTGGAATCACGAGCTGACAATCACTAAAGAGCTGACAGCCTCTGCAAGGGCCCTCCTGCCAGCAGCTGAGGGAAGACACTGGGCCTCAGGAAGGCGATTCCTTTTGGGACCATCTCCCCGGACCGGTCATCTCTTCCTGGGTCAGAGCCACTGACCCCCATCACCAGCTGTAATAGGTAGAGGTGCTCAGGGTGGTGGAGGCTGGAGCTGACCTGCAGCTGCCAGAGTGAGCAGAGGAACATCCCGAGGATGGGAAGGGAGAGCAAGGGGACCGAGAGAGATTCTCTCACCCCTCTACTCCCACAGAGACCCCCCAGCTTACCTTTGCAGGCCTTGCGGTCGGTGATGGCCTTGCTGAGGTCGCGGTAGAAGCCCTCCTTGCAGTAGTGGCAGTGCCTGCCCGCCGTGTTGTGCCGGCAGTTGAGGCAGACGCCGCCGCTCTTGCGCCCCGACAGCTTGTACAGCTCCATGTTGAAGCGGCAGCGCCGCGCGTGCAGGTTGCAGTTGCAGGCTGCGAGGGAAGGGGAGAGGATGAGGGCTGAAGGTGAAACCCAGGACCCTCTGCATGGGCTGGAGCTGCCCTGGTGTCCCCCACTGCGGTGGGGGGCTGTGCTGGGATTGGGATGGACACAGCACAGCACAGCTCATCCCAACGTGCCATCCAGATGTGCAGCATTCACCACCCCGTGGGGCCGGTGCTGCGAGGTCAGGGCAGAGGAGAAGGGGCACATGCAGGAACTGGCACCACTCAGCTGAAGGCAAGCAAGAGTGGGACGGAGGGCAGCAGCTGGGGGGTTGGCAGTGCCAGCTGGGCACTTGCAGCCCCACGGTTCCCCTGCCCCTTCCCAGGCAACTGGCTCTGGTGACAGAGCCCACCCAGACTTCCAGCAGGACCACCCACCTCATGCCAGGGTGTGTGACAGCCCTCCCTGCAACCGAGCCCCCAGCTCTTTATATTTACAGCTCTATCTATGAGCCACACACACGGAGAGACCCCCGAGCAGCCCCTGTGTGCTCACACCCCTGCGTGTGCATACACAAGCACATGTGCACTCTGACACGTGCACGTGTGTGCCCACAGACGTGCACCAAAGTACCCCCAGAGCCGTACGTGTGCCCACAGGCAGGCACACACACAGATGTGCACAGAAACATCTGCACACCCTTACATGTGCACGCACAAATTAGCCCCAGGAAGCACAGAGCCCTCCTGGCCAATTCCACGTGTGCGAGATAAAAAGGCAAAGCCCTGCCCATTCCCGCTTAACACACTTGCAAAAAGATAATGGGAACAAGATTTCCTTTGGCAAAACGTGGCGCCCCGCTCCCCCAGCCCCGGCCCCCTCCCCGTGCTGGTAAATTGAGGTTGGGTGAGAGCTTTTCCAGGCGTACTGTGAAATTCATTAACGTGTCAGCCCAGATTTAACTGCCTGGGCCTGGCTTGGCGGCCGTGTGAAGTTGCCTCCCCGCAGCCAGCAGCGCCAGTGGGAGCTTCACCCCGCACAGATCAAACGCTCCCCCGGCTGCCCCGGCGCTCCGGCCACGGACACGCTGCGGGGAGAAAGTCAGAGCAAACCCCAACCGTAAAAAAGAGCTTTTTGGAGGCTTGAGTTGAGCGGAAGGTTAGTGCCAGCACACTCCAACCTCAGCTGCCCCCAGAGCTCCCCCGAGTTATGGGATTAGTGAGAAATCACATGGCAGGCATCAAAATAACACCCGGTGTGGCCGTAGGTACCTTCAGGGGCTGGTGCCTTTTGAGTTATTTACTTTTTCCCTGGTGCCACTGGAAAATAGGGATTTTTAAGGCAAATTCTGGGTTGCAGTGTGTGGAGGGAAAGCAGCAAATACTGCCCAAGGCCCCAGGTAGTACAGGATGCTGCTGGACTGGGGATGCTGACATTCCAACAGGCTTTGCCAGGGCTGGAAGAGACACAGCGAAGTATCCTCACACCCAGGGTGCTCTTGCACTCTCCAGATAATGGGACAGGGACAAGACAAGGTGGTTTTTGCTACAGAACTGTGGCAAACGAGCAATTTTTGGGAGGAGAGGGGCCTTGTTATCCCCTTGCAGCAGTGAAAGGCAAGTGGGGTCATCCCAAAAGGCAGTTTTGTGTCCCTCTCGGAACGCCCCCAGCATCCTCTGGGGAAGGAGAGGGGCTGGCAGCCCAGATGGGAGGTGATGGGCAGTGGAGGAGAACAGCTGGGTAAATGATTCGCTGCCCTCGGCGCTGGTCCTCTCTGCATCCAGTTTAATTGGTGAGAGAGTAACTGGTGGGGCCTTTTCCGGGCATCATTGACCCTGGCACGTCCTGATCAGCCCCAGGGCCACCTTTCCCTGGGAACACGCTGCAGACCCTCTGATCCTCCCAGGAGCTGGGTTTGGGGAAGAAATCTCCCCTGGCAGCCCAGCATGGTCCCCTCTCCTTCAGGCAGCGGTGCTGCCTGCTCTGGGCCGGCTGTCGGGAAACTGCCAAGCCGGGGTTCTGGAGCCAACAGGGGCACCTGGCTGGGCTTGGCCATGCTGGGTTGGGTGGCTGTCCCTACTCAGGGACAGGGTCACACCAGCACGTCTGACACTCCCCTCACCCCCCGGCGCAGCCATCCAGAGCTAATCGGGGCAGACAGGTCCCCCTCTTACCCAGCTAAATACTCTCACTGTTCCTCAGTACTGAGGCAGTTGTAAGCTCTGTCTGTCTCCTGTTAATCACTAATTAAAGGCTTGAATGTTCCCTGCTGTTTGGGGTATTAATAAGAATTTAATTGCACAGTTTGGAGCTAATTACCTGGTAGCTCGCTTCCGCCCTTGTACAGTATGCCCAATTAAACAATCATATGATCAATTAAACAATCACAAGATCTAATAATTTGCAATAATAGACTAATTAAACGTTGACACCTTGCAATGGAGCAACTTTTTGTCTCCCTTTTGATGGTGTTTGAACCCCTTCCCAGGCCCTGGCCACCCCAAAACCTCTCTTCCTCCAGGCTTGCTGCAGATGTAGGAGCCTGGAATGACGGCACGAAGGGCTTTGGGAGAGAGACCCTGGCACGGGACCGGCAGCGCCATGCACCGAGGCACACGTGGGGCAGGCAGGGGAGCCCTCAGGGCAGGAGAGAGGCTCACCGCCCCTACAAGTTCCCTGGGAATAATTACGGAAGGCAGTCGGATCAGCGAAACCCTAGACCGGCTGCTGCTGCCAACCCGCAGCAGATTTGAGCTACGCCCCTGCTTTGGCTGGAGGACAGCCCGGCTGGGACACAGGGCACGATGAGGCTGCACCTCTCGGTTCCACGGGAGCCCAGACCAGAACAGCCCCTTCCCACCCATCCACACTGTCCCTGCATCCTGGGGAAGGCGTTGGGAGAGAAGGACTCGCTCTGCTGCTGCCGAGAAGCAGGAGGAGAAGCAGGACAGAGCCCTCCCCAGGGGGCTGCGAGGGACAAGGCTGAGGCACTCCAGCCCCATCCCGGGAGGAGCAGGACTCAGGATGGTCAGACAAGCGTAAAGCTCCTCTGCCGGCGTGGCTGCCTTCTCCTGCACTCCAGATCCGCTGGGATACTGCCCAGGCGGGGGTGGCAGGGGCACGCACTCTGCTTGCCCACCTCCCAAAGCCATCGCCCTTCCCCCTGCTCTCCCCAGGGAAGGACCGTGGCTGATGCTGCTGGGAACTCACTGGTTTCCAGCACATCGACTGGGGAGCAGGCGCAGAGAGCCCTGTCAGGGGAATTCCCAAGGGAAGGGGCAAACGTACGGGAAGGGGCACAGGACACAAGGGAATTACATGTGATCTTCCAAATCCCACCCGCTCCGGGGACTGGTGTTTTCAGGCACCGGCATCCCGGCTGGATCGCCACATCCCCCCCGAGCAGCCTGCGAGGTCTTCCCGGGAGAGCGCCGCCTCTTCCCCGCCGAGGCCCCGGATCAAAGCAAGCCCCGGGCATTATCCCGGTGCTCCGGAGAGTGCTCCTGCCGCGGCGGCCACAAAGGGAACAAGAGCTCCCGCATCACCAGCGAGTGCATCAATTACTTCCAGTGGCTGCCTCGTGCTAATCCGCTTCCCCTCCTTCCCCGGGCCGGGTGTTTGGGGGCCGGGCTGCCCCCAGCAGCTCGTGGGTGCGGGCTGGAACGGGCAGCAGTGATGGGGGGAGGGAGGAGGAGGTGTGAGTCTGCAGAGATAAAGATGGGGGGTCCCCAGGATTTTGGCAATCCTGCTCCTGCCGGCCACGCTGCTGGGATCATCCTTCATGCCGCCTGTCCCAGGCTAAAAGCTCGGGGAATACGTGGATGGGGACATGTCCCTCCTCCCTGCCCTGGACACACCAGAGGACACACAGAGCATCCCAATACCGGCAGGGCAAGCTGCTTGTGGGACATGAAGCCCCGATGGGGTGTCAGGGGAGCCTCCTGGGCCTGTGGACTGATGGCCTGAAACCACCAGGCACGGGCCCATGCTCTGTGTGCCACAAAGCTGGCACCGTGCCCCCTTGCCAAGCCAGCAGCTTGGCAAATCCACTGTCACTGTCCTGGCTGCGACAGCCCCAAACCTCCCTGCTTGCCAAACTCACACCGACCCCCTCAGTGCAGCACAGAGATGTCCCCACGAAGGCCACAGTCGCCCTATGGCGGCCATGGTGGGGCTGTGCCCTGTGCCAATGCTCAGAGCCCAGGTAGCACTTGGCTGTTTCACCTGTTCATTTCCCAGAGGCAAAAACCCTGGTGAAACAACAAATGTTTGTCCTCACTTCCAGCTGCATGGATGGATGTCCCAGCATCGTGCCATGCTGCAGGACATCAGTTTGTCCCCATGCTGGAGCAGGCAGAGACTCCCGTGCACTGGACTGAGTCAAACCCCCATGCAGAGTGCTGGGGAGCACAGAGCCAAGAGCTGACATACCCCAACATGACCTGAAGCTGTACCAGCCCCACGGATCCGTGCTCACTGCCTTTTAGGGTGCTGCGATCCCCCACCCTGCCCCTGGGCTGTCACTGAGCTGCCAAGCTCCGGCACCCACCCACTCTCCTCCTCTTCCTCCCCACTGCCAGCCACGCCTGCCATCCACCACCACGAGCCAGCATCACCGCTGTCTGACCACAGGACAGAGTCCGAAACCCCGCAGCCCCCAGGCTGAGCAAAGGGAACTTCCCGGGCAGCCTCTCCTTTTAATTGGTGCTAATTGCTGCGTCTGTTCGTGCTGGCTGGGGAGATGTCATTGTTGAAAGGCACAGAGGGGAAGGCTCGGGGAGCTAATCCAGCTTTCAGCCGCTAAGCCCTTCGAAGGCGGGTGATGGAGAAGCTCTTTCAGGTCCCTTCAGAGACGGCACAAAGCCCGAGAGGGGAAAAGGAGAAAGAAGGGGAGCGAATCAACAGGAAAAAACTACTTTCACACGCAGCTCGGGGAAGGGTCTTTGTGTGTGGGGCTGTCGGGGGGGCTTGAAGGGATGGCGCTGCGGCCCCGCCTCCTCTTCCCTCCCTCGTTTATCTTTTCAGCTCCATCTGCCAAAAGGGTGACGCAGCTGGGGGCAGGATGCTCAGAGCAAGGGAGTCTCACCCCGCCCTGGACGAGATGGACAGAAAACCTGCAGATGCGCCTCAAAAATGAGCCTCCTCTGGTTTAACCCCTTTTGTGCCAGCAGAGCCACCTCCACTGCTGTTGTGCTGCTTTACTGGAGGACGTGGCAGTGAGGCAGGTGCAGAGGGGGGCCGCAAGGGGGGCAGCCAGCGGGGTGAGGTCCGCCTTGTGTCCTGGGGGTTTCCGCGGGCTCACGCACCTGCTGGAGGCCTCCCCTGCCCGACCCGCAGCAGCCCTGGGAGGGTGCAAAGTGGAGGGTTTTTTTCTGAGCTCCAAAACTCATCTTTCTGGAACAAGTGGAAAAACACAAGAGCTGACGCATTCCCACAGGGCACGAGGTGGCTTAAAGCATCAGCTCCAGCACTTGCTTTGAATCCACTGCCTTTTTAGCCATTCTTAGAAGAAATCCGCTGTAACATGTATATATTGAAGCGGACATCTGGGTTCTCAACAAGACATCGATCACAAATACTAACAAGTCCTTCTGACCTCTGGCACATCCACTGAGCCTTTCAGAGGCTGATTAATGGTACAGCTTTCCCTTGTCTCCATCCTCCTGCCACCCCCTGAGACCCGGGCTCTGGTCCAGGAGAAGGGAAAGGCTGTTCCTCCCTCCCCAGACCTTCACAGGGCTCTGGCATCCCCCAGCCCCATCCCAAACCAGCACAAAAGGCAAAAGTCTCCACCAAAATACCACAAAGATTCATGAGCAGGACAGCCAAGTAGTAGCAGTTTGATGTTTTGGAAATTTTGGTTTCATTTTGGTGACAACATTTTTAGCTTATGGAAACCTTTGCAAGGACAGACAAAACCACCACACAGACTGAACATGAAGGATGAAATGTTGAATTGGGATATTTCCGCAACCTCTGCCAGGTTTTTCTGCCTGCTCCCTGTCCCCAAGCACATCTCCCAGGGGACTGCTGTGATTGCCCCTCCAGCCCCTCCAGCTGGTTTGCTGCCCAAGGGAAACAATCCCAGCTGGGCATCCCACTTTGAGGTTTGCTGACTGGCTGGTAGACACCAGTGCTTTTTGGGAGGGTTTTGGTGCTTTGGCTCACGGCTGAACCACTGCATCTCTTACAGGACACCTGCAGCAGAGACAGGGTAGATGGCTGAGCCTTTTCCAATCCTCCAGCACAGAGGATGCTCCCCAGGATCTCTGGACAAGCACATCCCACTGCTTTGGCTCAGCACCCATCGCTTCCTACCCTGATGACCCGTTTTAGCATTTCAGCCGCAGAAAACAAAGATGTTTAAAAACGCCTTACCCAGACACTCGTTGGCCTCTCTGGCGCTGGCCCGCTGCCAGGGCCGGTCGTAGTGGAAAGGCTTGCAGCGGTCGCACTCGGGTCCCTCCGTGTTGTGCTTGCAGTCGCACACCAGCTTCTGCTCCTTGTCCTTGACGCAGCGCGCCGCGTGCCCGTTGCACTTGCAGCGCCCGCCGACCTGCAGCTCCCCCACCGCGTAGTAGTAGGGGGTGGAGCCGGTGCCCCCCTCCTCCTCGCCGGCGTCCCGGGTGCCCAGGTCACGGAAGAGATGCGGGCGGCTGAACACCACGCGGATGTCGGTGGCCGTCACCCAGTCCTGGAGCACGGGGCTGCTGTCGAAGTCCTGGGCCGAGGGTCGCCCGTCGAGGGTGCTGAAGGCGATGAGCCCCCCGGTGAGTGGGTAGAGGTCGGTGAGGCCGTCGGTGCACAGGGCCTCCTGCTCGTTCTGCTTGGTGACGGTGGCTTTGCTGGGCTTGCCGTAGATCTTACGGCACTGGGAGGAGTAGTACTGGTAGGGTACCCAGGTCTTGCCGTAGTCCATGGACTTGAGGATGGCGGTGGACTCGGGCCGGGGCGAGCAGAACTGGAGGCTGACGTAGACCACCTCAAACTTCTTGCCAAGGGAGAGGGTGAGGGTGACGTTCTGGGGTGAGTGGTGGAGGGTTTCCGAGCGCCAACAGGTCATGTTGGAGGCCGTGTTGAGGTCAGTCAGGTAGGCAGGTGGGTGGGCTCGGCGGGGGTCCGAGGCGTTGCAGTGCCGAGTCGGGGGCTTCCCGCACGTGCTGGAGGCTTGAACCTCCTTCCCAAAGGCAGCATTGACAAATTCAGGGATGCAGCGTCGAGGAGCACCGCTCTCATCGTAGCAAGGGTCTGGGGGGGTCTGCTGGGCCACGAAGGGGTTCACTGTCTGGGACAGGCCCAGCATGGCAGTGGTGAGGAACAGGCGCAGGAGCTGCAGGACCTCCATCCTTCTGGGGAGAGGGAAGTGGCTCCTCCCTGGAGGAAGAACAACAACAGTGAGTGGCACCAGCAGTGTCATGGCCACAGCACCACCCATGTTGGGAGGGCTGGGAAGGGATGGAAAACTCCCCCGTGTCTGGCCCATCACCTGTACCCATCTTCCCACCCCATACCACTGATGCGGTGTCCTGGGAGCAGGGCAGGGAGGCAATTACTTCGTGTTGCCTCTTCCACACCAATCCCTCACCGCTCATCAGCAGGACTGAAATACCATGGAAATGGGAAAAGGACCTGAGCTTTGGATGGAGGAAGTTGAAATCAGGGTACAGCCCTTCCCATGCCTCTTACAAAGTGTCCTGGGGTGACAGGAATGTTCCTGCCTGCCAGTAGCCCTGGCTGTCACACACAGCTCAGAGGCTCTGTCACTGCATGGCTGACAAGGGCTGGTGGTGGGGAAGAGCGAGGGGAGATCTTTAGGATGCAACTGGAGCTGCAAATCCCAAGTGATCCACCTGTGGCACAAAATAGCTCCTGACAGAGCAGGAGAAACAGACAGCAGCAAAAACACCTTGAAGGCACATTGTGCAAGAGGCAGGAACTTGTTGGGATGAAGACCCGGGGCTCCTGAGCACAGCACCACTTTCCTTGCTGGCTATGGGCACAGTGCCTTCTCCAAGCCAGGGCCCGGATCGCCTCCGAATTCCTTTGCCACACTACCCAGTAGAAAAGGAAGTTATTCTGGCCTCACCCCCAAGAAATCCAGGTCTGGATCTGGTGTGTTTGTTGACTGGGGGAAAGGCCAGAACCAAATGCAGGACCTGTCTGGGCTCCTCTGCCAGCAGCTGCAGCACAGGGCCAGGGAGCTTAGTGGCTCCCAGGGGATGTGGCCCATCTCCTGAGTTACTGGCTTGAAGAGTGGAAGAGGTCTGGAGGTCACATTCCCTCCTGCTGGCTGGGACTGCGTGAAGGACCTCCCACACAATGCAGATTGGCCATGTCCCATTCTTACCAGAGCAGACCCCTGAGCCTCCTGGATGGGTGGGTGGCATCAGCCCTGCCATCCCATGGCTTGTGCTGAGCCAAAGCCAAGTTGTCCAGCCTCAACCAGCCCAACGCCATGAGCAGGCAGGAGGAGGGGATCCCCCGATCGTCCCCTCTCCCACTAGTAAATCCTTACCAGATGTCTTGTGTTTCTCTCTGAGGAATGAAGCCCTGCATGACCCAGCCCAGTATCCCCAGCTCCAGCCCCAGTGCCACTCCTGCCTGTCCAGCTGCCCACTCAGGCCAAAGGAGGCTCCAAGGAACAACCCATTTCAATGATCCAGGACCTTGTTTTTGGTTTGTTATTCCATTTTGCAAAGGAAAAGGAGCCGTGACTGTGGAAGAAAGCTGCCTCTCCAGGCTGCCAAACCACTAATGAGGGGAAGCTCCTCCCTGCCCAGCCACGGTCAGCCCAGCAGCCACAGCCTGTGCCTGCCACAGGAGCAACAGGGACAGGGGTCTCAGCCCATCCTGGTACATCTCCCCCAGGGCAAAACCTGCCCTTGCCACTTCTGTGCTGTGAAAATTTGGCAGCTCCCTTGGTGGTCCCTGCATTGCCCCAGCAGCACAGTTCCAGCTTTACCACAGTGCTGCAGAGCCTTTTGGGGACGCATCAGCCAGCGGCTTGGTGACTTGACTGCCAGCAAGACATAGGATTCTGTCCCTGGAGTGCCCAGAGCATCGAGAACCCGCTACTTGAGGAGTGTGGCTGCAAGGTTAGAGACTGCAGGGATGCAGAGGCGGTGCCATGCCACGGGCACCAGGCAGTGAAGAGCATCCCCTGCCGCAGGCAGCCCACAGGGCCCCGCTGGGATTCCCAGCCCCACTGCAGCAGCTGCCTCGTGGGCAGGAGATGAAGCCATGGCTGCTGCCAGATCTGCTTGTTGAGCAGAGGCTGCAGCTGGTTAATCCCCCAATACAATCCTGACAGGGTGATCCCCAGCCCCTGCCTGGTGCTGAGCAGTGCACAGTGGGTACGAGCCCCTGCCAGCCCACTGGCAGAGCCCTGCGCCTGTATTCCCACCCAGCAAAGGGGCTGCAAGGTGCTGATGGACCCCTCTCAATGGCCAGCAAGACCCGGCCGTGCACGTACTTGCAGAAGCCAGCACAGCACCTTCGGCCCTGTGGTGCTGCCAGCCCTCTCCCTGTCATTGTCCCCCTGCCACTGCACATCCCACAGATGGCACACAATCAGGTGCTGCAGCCATCACCTCCCATCCCACCACCCACAGGGCAGCACTAGCAGGGAGACAACCCTGTGGGAAAACCTCTGTGCCAGGAGGAGAGAGGAGAAACCCCCAGGGGTCCTCAGCAGCTGCATCCATCCACCCCAGGGAGAATCAGCATGTATGGAGCAAGGCATCTGCTAAACCCTGCCAACAAAGAGTCTCCTGCACCCCCTCTCTGCTGTGTGGCACCAAGGTGACAGGAGTAGGGACATGCTCAAGCAAAGGCCTTTTAATTTCCTGTCTGGTAAGACATAAAGGTGTGGGGAAACCCTTGCCCAGGGGAAAGCAACAGCAGCAGCATCTCTGGTAGCCAGAGGAGAGGCCACAGGTGAAGCTGTTACGGGCACTGGAGCGGCAGGTCTAGGACCCAGGACCAGGTTACTACTGGTGTAGGCCTACACGGGGGCATGAGCATCTCCTGCACACCCTCCCTGTCCCCAAGGGAAGCTTTGTCCCTCCTGCCAGCCTTACCAAGGCACAAGTCCCTGAGATTCAGTGCCAAAGTTTTGGTGGCTCTGCTGCTGGGGAGCAGCCATCAGAGAGCCAACGCTCGCCCAGCAGCACATCAGGCTGCGGAGGCAGGGCATGAGTGGAAATCATTATCATCTGCAGGACCACACACAGGCACACACGCTCCGTGCTCAGCTCACCCCATTATCCCACTGAAAGAGAGCTGGGGCCAGTGGTCTCCGTGGGCCTCACCTCCGTATTGGAGAGGAGGGCAAGCTGCAATCTGCTCCCTTTTATGCATATTCAGCATGACCCCGGGACTGCCGGCAAGCTGCCAGAGAGGCCTGGGAGTGGGTATTTCTCTCCCTGGCCCCCATCTTCCCCCCCACTCCCTCCCCTTTCCGCTTCCCATCTTTGCTGCCCCCGTTCAGATCAAATGGAGACATTGCTGACTAAGCAGAGAGAATTGGGATGAGCCCTGGATGCCGAATCCAGCCCAGCACGCTCCTGGGTCTGGCATGAGGAGGGACGTGAGCAATGGGGTGCCTTTCCCAGGGACAGCATCCCTAAAGTGTTCCCAGCGAGGCTCTCGCGTGGCTGCCAGCACCCGTGGCCCGGGGGCATGCGGCGGCAGGGCTCACCCTTCCCGAGGAAGCGGCCGCCCTCCCAGCTCCTCCCCAGAAGCGGCTGCATTTTTGAGGTGGGCGATTTCCTCACTCCTCCACTCCGGGAATGCTAACAGCCGTGCGGCTTGGAAGGAAGTCATGCCGCCGGAGCGCTTCAGAAGTGCTTTAAAAAAAAATTAGCTTCCACATCCAACACCTCCACACCCCTTCTCTCTACAACCACACGCTTCCCAGAGCGACCAGCAGTGTTTCCCTGCCTTGTGGGAGACTTGTCAGGGCGATGCTCCAGCTCACCGTGGGCTCCTTTTCCATCGTCTTTCCAGGAGGCAGTGCTACCGAGGGTGATGCTGGGTGCAGATGTGTGCCTGGAGCTCCAGGTCTCCCGCTGCCGAGCCACCGGGTAGGTGTTTGGTCCCCAAAATCGAATGGATGAGGCAAATGCAGCAGGTGAGGCAGGGCAAGGAGAGCAAGCTTCCCACAATGTGGATGCTGGTGCCTACAGCAGGCCCAGGATCACCACCTGGCAGTCGGGGCCACAGCAACTTTGCTGAAGTAATTACAGGATTAGGTGGAACAACACAGGGCAGGGAGGGAAGCGGGTTATTAACCAGATTTGATCCCAGGACCTTTGCAGCACAGGAGCAGCCTTCTCTAATTAAAGTGGAGGGGAAGGCACGAGTGGTGCTTTGCTGTTGGAAAAATGTGGGCTTAGAGGGCAGGTGGTGGCTAAAGCTGAGCAGCCAGCACTGCCCTGGAAGGGGAGGGGAAAAGCCCAAGGAATGACAGGGGAATGGTGCTGCCCTCCTGCCAGGGACCTGTGCTGCTCCCCAGGCTGGTGCCCCTGCACCCGGGCTGCTGCCATGGTGCAGCCAGCAGCGTTTCTCCTCCAGGCCAGGACAGCAGGGTGTGTGGGGAACTTGCTTCACTTGAGGAAAAGACGTGGCCTTACTTGGAACTGGTTGGGATGGGAAGGGCTGGTTGCCGTGAGGTGCTGCATCGCCCTGTGCACAGAGATAAGGTCCTGGGGGCCAGTGTGGGGCAGGGACGGAGCCACCCACCCGCATGGGGTACAAATACGCACAGCAAAAGCCATGGATCAGGAGGCAGAGATTCCTGGGCAAGGACCAAAGAACCCGAGTACTTGAGGGGGCCCAACAACAAAGACTCTTTGGTAAGACTGGTCCAGGAGGACTGCTCGTTCCTGAACTGTGACATCCCCAGTAAAGCCCACCAGCACCTCAGATGCCCTCGGAGAAGGAAGCCACTGGGGGGGTGGGACAGGACCCAAAGCAGAAGAGGAATGATGTGCTCAGAGAAGCTGAAACCAGGCACAAGTGACCAGAACATAACCCTTAACCAGGGTGTATCTGCTACTACAACCTGCACATTTTCACCTTGTTACAGGCCCTTTGTAGTGAGGGCATCTGCACTCCCTTGCCATACATGCTGTGGGAGCAACCCCCTGCAGCTCTGCCCCAGCCCATGAACAAGATCCATCCTGGGAGGCTGCCAGCATCCCTCGATACCCAGGTCCCTCTCCCACCATGCTGATGCCAGCTGGGGGAAGCTTAATTCCTCCACCCAACAAACAGAATCAGGCCCAAACTCTGCTCCGGCCATGGATAAATCATTCCATGTGTTTCTGGGATATAAAAACACAGCCAAGAAGTATTTAAAGTGAAAGGAAAAACTCCACAGAGCCAAGGTACTGGTCCGGCTCAGCTTTCCAGAGGGAGGGAGCATGTGCTGGGAGGGGCTGGAGGGATGCGGTGTGGCTGGGAGTGCTAATCGCCTTCCCAGCCGCTAATGGAGCAACCGGTGCCCACTTGGGACATGGCTAATGGCACAGAGGAGATGCCTCACTTTCCTTTACAAGCTTCCTCATTTCTCCTGATATTGAAGTACCAGAAGCTTCTGAGTGCTTACGGCCCCACATCCGCAGGGCTGCCCACTCCACGCAGCCCCTCGGGCTCTCAGCCCCCTGCACGCACAGCTCAGGGGGGCAATTACACAGCAGCATCTTCCTGCAGCAGGCACTGCAGGTGATGGATATTGCAATGCACTCTTGGCAGGTCGGAGCCAGAATTACACAAGCCATCCGATACCCCGGCGGTGCCAGGAGACGCGTACAAATTACACTGCACGCAGGAAAGGATGGGCCAGATTCTGACCTCAGTGCTTTGGCATCAGCCCGAAGTAACTCCATTCACACCGGGCCAAACCAAGACGTAAGCAACTCCATTCAAATTTACACTGGCATACCTGTGGTCAGGATCTGGCCTGGCTTGAATTAGTTGCAGCCTGATGTTACAAAAGGCAGAAACGGAGCCCAGATTTCCAAGGTTATCGAAAACAACCAAAAAATAAAAGAAAAAAGAAATCCACCATAAAGCAAACAGTCCCCAGGCTACTCAGCTGTGTGCATGGAGCTGTCAAATGCAGGATGCTCGGACACATCTCTGCTCGCCAGTTTCAGTAACTCAAAAGCCACGCTGACCACAGGAAGGAGGGACCAACACCCAGCATGAGTGTCCTGCTGGGTCCCCCGTGCCCACTCTTATCACCACTGGCCCTGGGCAGAGGTGGCCGTGCTCCCGGGAGAGGAGACTTCAGCATAGTATCACCCACGTGAGGCGGACCTGAATCCATTGTGCTGCAACGCTCTTGCGTCTCCCAGCTAGTGCAAGCTGGAGATCTCCTAAAGCTCCCAATGCAGCAGCAGCTCAAGGAGGCATTTGGAGCAGGGCAAGCAAGCACTGCCTGGATGCGTTTGCACTCAATGGTCCTTGTGGTTCCCTTCAAACTCAGGGTGTTCTATGATTTTTTTCTGCCCAATTTATTAACCTCTACTACATCTTGACCAGTTCGTTGTTTTACCCGACTCTAACCCCACCTCAGTCTCCTGAACCCCTTTGCACATTTCTACTCCAGTGCTTGGCTCTATTGTGTGGTCTCAGCAGCGTCCCTCAAGGTGCAGAGGGTTTTCCTCCCACTACTCCCAGTGGATGCAAGGGACTCACAGTTCCAGTCCAGAAGTCCTCATTGCTTCCACCCCTTTCCACTCCATATGAGAATAAAGTGGTCTGGTTTCCATAACATCCCTCATTGCATTTTCACAACATGCCGGGCACAGATGTTGAAAATAGTCTGGATGAATATTTAAAATGGTATTCAGAGATGACAACATTTGGCCGGCTTTGAAAGATCTCTCACATCGGGCAGAGGATGGCTCACAACAACAGGCTGGAAACACACTGCACTTTGACATCTCATTTTTTTTACCCCCACTCTGGCTATTGGTACGATATTTCATGCCCCTGGTGTCCCACAGTCTGTTATTGCTTGAGTGCCAGCCAAGCCTGCAGCATTAGGAAGAAGCTGTCACGTACGTTTTTAAACATCACGGGGCAAAGCGGAATATGGAAAATCTGTCGCGTTTCCATACCGAGCACAAGTGTCCTGCGCAGGCTCAGGGAGGGGCTCGAAGGGGCACAAAATAATTGCTTCCTTATGGAGCAGGGCCTGACTAACCAGGGTGGGGGAACGGGGCAGAGGTGCTGCCTCAACACCCTTGACACGGTGGGCTGCTTCCCTGTTGAAGATATCTCAGCACACACCCCAAGGTGTGCACTGACGCTCACCTCCTTCAGGCCTGGGGAAACCCCCTCTCGGAGTCACACCTCTGCCAGCAGCCAGCCAAGGTGGGACCTCCATTCTGTCCAACGCAGACTGAAGACACCATCGTTCTGGCGCTCAGAGAGCAGAGGAAACGCTCCTCAGCCTCGACACCTAGCACCTTGCATTTCTGGTGAGCATCTTGTGCTCAGCTGCTTCCCTAGGCCAGGCTTCTCTCTTCCAGAGCCTGCAGACACACATCAGCTCCTTCCCAACCTGGCATTACTCCTGCCCTCTTCTCTGCAGGGACTTACCTTCCTTCCACACACAGGTGGAAGAGGAAGGAGTGTTGGGATCCTTGCAGCCCACCCTGTTCTGGGACTGCTGGATCTCTTGTCCCCTCATCAGCCCGCTCTAAACAGGTGTCAGAACAGCACAGCAGCTCCCTCTGTTTTGTAAATGGGATATTGCAGAAAAAGAGAAAAAAAGTTGCCCTCCATCCATCCAAACACCTTGGAGGGTGTTTCCAGCACACAGCTGAAGCCACATCCCTCTCCACCGGTTACAGACGGCTCTAGCCTCTCCTGGCTCTGAGAGATAGGCAACAGCAAACTTGGCCAGGGAAGAAGGATCTGTGGCATTTCCAGCCATGCAGGATGTGCACATCCAGGTCTACGCTCAGTATTGTCTCAGCCTGGCTGCAGGTCCAACACAAACAGCACGGATGGAGGTGGGGATGCTCAGCCTGGCTTACATCCCATACATTCATGGGATGAGCTCCCTGAGAGAGGGGTATGCATGCCCAAGTGCTGCCCAGATGAGCATCAAGCCAGCAGGACCACTGTGCTGCCAGAGGAGCTCGTGCTCCTGCCCACGGGGCCTTCCTCATCCACCGTGCTTGGCGACGCAGCAGCCTGCCAAGCACCACATCCCCATCACACCAGTTAGTCCTTATCCCAAGAAAGGTATTTCCACCCACGCACTCTCCAGTGGGCCAGGGAAGCTGTGGGTAGGATGGCGTTTTGAGGAAATGAGGCTTCAGCAGCTCCAAGAGAGGAAAGCAAAAGCAAACCCACCAAACGCAGCCCAGCTTCCCTTCTTCCCGTGAAGCCGCCTGCTCGCACGTTCACTAGCCAGAGCTCTCACCCCAGCCGTGGCTCAGGGCCGGGTGCTGGGGGTGCCGAGGGTCTCACCCAGCCTGGCCCCGGAACCGCAATGGAGCTGAGCACATCCCACGGGAGCCGTTTCCAAAGGGAACCGACCCTCTGAGCCGCCCCGCAGGGAGGTCTCTTGGGGCAGCCGTGCTGGGAAGGGACCAGTGATGAACCCAAGCCTGGGATGGTGACAAGGGCGATGCCACCCGTCAAGGTGGCTTTGTGCGGCGGAGCCCTCCACAGGCGGAGAAGGGCCTCGGTGGGAGCGGCGTGCATGCCTCGTGCCCGGTCAGCCGGGGCTGGCACCGCGGGCTCGGCCTGGCAGGGCTCCCGCCGCTGCCCGCACCGCACCCGCACTGAGCAGGGCCGGGACTCCGCCGGGCTGCGGCACTGCGGGGCCCCGTACAGCGCCGAGAACCCCCGAGCCGGCTCTGCGGGGCGGTGGCAGCGAGCCGGGCCGGGCCGAGCCGGGCCGGAGCGCTGAGCGGCGGCGGCCGGAGCTGCCCGGGGACGGGAGCGGGGCTCGGCGGCGGGCGGGCGGCCCCACCGCGGGGACGTCCCGTTCTCGGCGGTGAAAGGATGGAAAGGGAAATAAAGGGAGGGTGAGTGCGGGGGGAGAGGGAGGAATAAAAAGCAACGAGGGAGGGAGCGGTGGGGAGGAGAGCGGGAGCCCGGAGCGCCGGGAAGTTGGGAGCGCAGCTTACCGCGGCCGGGCAGGTAGCGGGGCCGGTCTGGGCGACAGGTCCGGGAGCGGCGGCGAGAGGAGCCGGGGCCGAGGCGGGGCGGACGGCGGGCAGGGGTAGCTCCTTCCCGGTGCTGGCCACAGCACGAAGAAAGGAAAAAAAAGTGAAGAAAAGGGTGGTGGGGGGAAAGCAGTGATAACAAATTTCCAGGGAATTGTGCGTCGGGGACAAAATAAAGCGAAATAGTGGAAAGCGGGAGCGCTGCTCCCGGCGGTGCGGGCGGGTCCCAGCGCCGTGCCCGCAGCCGGCCGCGCTCCCGCCCGCTCCACCGTACCGCCCGCGGCTGCTTCGGCTGCGGGAGGGAGGGGGGAGGCGGCAGGGGAGGGCGAAAAGGAGAGGAAAGGGAAAAGAAAAACACCCCTTAAAAAAAAAAAAAACCAAAAAATAAAAACGAAAAGAAAAGCAAGAATTGGAGAAACTGAGCCCCAACCGCCGCCTGGACGCGGAGTAAAAAGGCTCCAATAAATCCCGGGTTGAAAAGAAGGGAAAAGTCACCTCCCCGAGGAAATCAGAAGCAGATTTCGAGCCATTTAATCACATGCAGGGAGGTGTGTGCGTGTGCGCCGCCCGCCGCCGCTGCCAGCCCTGCCTCCGCCCTCCGCCCCGCCGGCAGCCCAGCGGGCAGGGCCGGAGCCGGGCGGAAAGCGGGGCCGCCCCGCCGGCGGGCAGCCCTCCCCGCGGGCCGCCCCGAGCCCTCCCGCCGGCCAGCGCCGCGGGGGTCCCGGTGGCCGCGGTCCCACCTGCCGCCCGGCCAGCCCCGCCGCATCCCGGGAGTTCGCTCGGCCCGCAGCGGGTCCATCCCCGCCGAGTGCGGGTGGCTGCGGGCCGGAGCCCACCACGCCGAGGGCTCAGCGGTGCCGCGGTCAAGGCAGCTGGTTATTCTCCCTCTGCTTCCCAAAGCAAATGAGGCATTTACCAGGCGGGAGCAGCTCCTCTTATGGAGGAGGATGGAGTCTCCGCTCCATCCCGTGGTGCAGGGACTTTTCACGCGCTGTTGCACCACAGTCGCCCTTGGTCTCTGATTTTTGGGTAGGAAAAGAGAGGAGCGGGGCACTTCCGTGCCCAGCACAGCTGCCTCCGGCCTGGTCCCGGGGGGCTGCTCCGCTATCCCCAGGCCACCTGCGAGCGGGGCACGAAAAAGGTGAAACTAATTTAATCAGTTTGTGCGAGGCGGTGGAGGAGAGCAGGAAACCCGGACCTGGATTCCCTCCTGCACTGGGGCCGCGTTCACAGCCCTGCAGCCCCCACATCTGCCAGTTTGGCCTGGGGAACATCCTCTTGTAAAAGCCTTTGCAATGGATGCGAGGACTGAAAACAGCACCGGAGGTGGGAAGAAGGGCAAGGTGCCAGCACAGTGCCCACCCGTTACGTTCAAAGCCCCCACCCACCATCACCCCACTCCCGGGGGACTCCCAGTTACCCACATCCTGTTGCTCTGGGGCAGCAGGTTGCAGGAGCAGCTCTCCCAGCCGGCTGGCAGATGCTCGCTGAAGGAGCAGACCCCAGCTGGCCACGAGCCCCAAGGGAATTGCTGTTTGCTGCTCTCTGCCTTGTTGCACTAAACATGTTTCCCCCCCATTCCAGCAGCAGGGAAGTGGATAAACAAGGGTAAAGCCACCAGGTGACAGGACAGAGGAGACCCAGGCCATGAGCAGGGGAACATCAAGGCTCCAAGTCCAGTGCTACAGGTGTCTTGTAGCCCCCCTGTCTCTCTCAGGGACACTTGTGCATTTGGAGAGCTGGGCAATCAGGACAGAAGCCACAAAAGCAGCCCTAATGCAGATCCCAGATGAGAAGCAAGTGCAGGACCAGTGTTTGCTTTGTGTGGGATCAGATCAGACTGCAGGGCAGAGCAAGGGCCAGGGTTGTCAGGACAGTGTGGGTGGCACCAGGGACAGGCTGGCATGATGAAGGCAGTAGGGCACAATGGGGAATGGCTAGAAGATCCCGAAGTGACACAAAGCAGGAATTGTCCAAGGGATGGACCAGAAGGCTTTTTCCTCACCAGGAAACACAAGGACAACCATGAACATGAGCTGTGATACTGAGCCAGCCTGGCCTGGCTGCTCCAGGGTGGTGCTGAGCTGGGGGGGGGCTGCATCAACACAACCTCAGTGCTGCTGTTTTCACAGCCATTGGACCCCCACCATCCTGTGACCCAAACATGATGTTAGAAGTGCTGGCCACTGTATGGAAAAGTTTGGGGACTGCTGTCCACAGGCCTCACATCAGTGAAAGCCCAGCTGAGATGGACAGAAGCTGTTTCCTGAATCCCTGTTTCGAAACCCTGTTCCCTCTTCGCAGGATGGAGAGTCTGAGAGAAAGATGTGAATGGGGGTCTGGCAAATGGGAGTGCTACAGACATCAGCAGGGATGGAACACTCACTGAGGCAGGAATCAGACTGTGAGACCCTGTTGGTGTTCCTCAGCATGCTGACATCACCCAGTGCTCACTGCCTTCCTGGGCAGATCTGTCAGGGCTGGGAGGAGGAGAAGGCAAGCACGCTGTGTGGTTTGTCACCCTGCTGTCTGCAGGAAGCTCTGTCCGCTGCAAGCTCCCATTCTGTATCCATTCCTGCTCCCTGTGCCTCATGAAGGCACAGCACTTGGTGCCAGCCAGGCCTCCCAGTCAACAAAGGATTGCTGAAAGGACACAGACATCCACAAGCTGTTGGAGCAAAAGCACCGGCACCAAGTCAGCTGGGGCAGATACAGAGTTGTAGAATGGGTTGGAGGGACCTTAAAAGATCCTCCAGTCCAATTGCACAGCAGGGATATCTTTCACTAGACCAAATTGCTCAGGCCCCCATTCAAACTTGAGCACTTTTCAGGGACAGTCCAGCCACAGCTTGTCTGGGCACCCTGTGCCAGGCCCTCACCACCCTCACAGGGAAGAATTCCTTCCCAATATCCCATCTAACCCTACCCTCTGGCAGTGGGAAGCCATTCCCCCTTGTCCTGTCACTGCAAAGTCCCTCTCCAGCTCTGTTGGAGCTGCTTTAGGAATTGGAAGGGTCTCTAAAGCCTTCCTGGAGCCATCTGTCCCCCAGGCTGATGCCCCCTCCTGCCCTCTGTACCTCGCCCCCCCTTCCCTCCCCCTGCAGCACACGCTCAAAGCCAGCCCAGCCCTGCAGAGGACTCTCCTGGCCATTGCCTTCTGCCCACAGAGTGGCTTGGACCCAGCGCCAGACACCCCCTGAGCTCCCAGACACCCCTCTAAGCCCCTGGACACTCCCCGAGCCCCCAGACACCCCCCGAGCTCCCGGACACCCCCCGAGCTCCCGGACACCCCCCTGAGCTCCCAGACACTCCCCGAGCCCCCGGACACCCCCGAACCCCCGGACACCCCCCTGCGCCCCCGGACACCCACGAGCCCCCGGACACCCCCGAACCTCCAAACAGCCCTCCGAGCCCCCAGACATCCCCGGGCCTCCGGACCCCCTGAGCTCCCGGACACCCCCGAGCCCCCGGACACCCCCGGGCCTCCAAACAGCCCCCCGAGCCCCCGGACACCCCCGAGATCCCGGACACCCCTCTGAGCCCCCGGACACCCCCGAGCCCCCGGACACCCCCCGAGCCCCCGCACACTCCCTGAGCCCCCGGACACCCCGGAGCCCCCGGACACCCCTGAACCTCCAAACACCCCCCGAGCCCCCGGACACCCCGGAGCCCCCGGACACCCCCGAACCTCCAAACACCCCCCGAGCCCCCGGACACCCCCGAGCCCCCGGACACCCCTCTGAGCCCCCGGACACCCCCGAGCCCCCGGACACCCCCGAGCCCCCGGACACCCCTCTGAGCCCCCGGACACCCCCGAGCCCCCGGACACCCCCCGAGCCCCCGCACACTCCCTGAGCCCCCGGACACCCCGGAGCCCCCGGACACCCCTGAACCTCCAAACACCCCCCGAGCCCCCGGACACCCCGGAGCCCCCGGACACCCCCGAACCTCCAAACACCCCCCGAGCCCCCGGACACCCCCGAGCCCCCGGACACCCCCGAACCTCCAAACACCCCCCGAGCCCCCGGACATCCCCGAGCCCCCGGACACCCCTCTGAGCCCCCGGACACCCCCGAGCCCCCGGACACCCCGGAGCCCCCGGACACCCCTCTGAGCCCCCGGACACCCCGGAGCCCCCGGACACCCCTCTGAGCCCCCGGACACCCCCGAGCCCCCGGACACCCCTCTGAGCCCCCGGACACCCCCGGGCCTCCCGCGGTCGGTGCGCGGCGCTCGCGCGCCCCCTGCCGGCCCCGCCGCTCCAGCGCGGGGTCCCCGCTCCGCACCGGGGCCGGGTGCGGGATGCGCGGTGACACCGGGGCCCGGCACCCCGCGGCTCGCTCGCTTGCCAGAGGATTCCAGCTGTAATCCAGCGCCCAGCCCCGCCGAGGAAGGAGGACGTGTCACAGCGGGCAGCGCCAGCCCCATCCTGGCGTGTCGGAACGTCTCCTTGGGGTGGAGGCTCATGTTTCCAGACAAGCAGGGAAGAGACCCTACCTGCTGCCTCCCCACGTCGTTCTTTAACCTCCTCACTGGAGAAGGAAGAGGTTTACTGCCAGAAGGGAGGACTCTTTCCTTTGCCTGGTCCCACAGGCCCCTCTCCCAGTGCAGTAAGAGAGAAGGATCCCATTTCAGCCACTGGGTCATCTTTAGGATGACTCCATAATTCTCACGTTTCCCTTTTTTCTGTGCTATTTACTCTTCCGAGGGCACCTCACCTGCCTCCCTTTTGGGACTATCAGTCTCCTGATAGACACATCTCCCTTCCCACTCTGTCCTCAGAGTCTGTTCCCACACATGGTTTCTTCTGGAGTGCAGGTCACAGCAGCTGTTCCCAGGAACTGAAATGTGGCCTTGCAGGGAGGTACAGACACCCTCCTCGTGGGGTGTGCTTTGCCCCAGGCAGGCTGCCATGCTCTGTCACACCAGTGGCTTGGGGCTCATTTGAGCCTCAGCAGCCCTTGGGGGTCTGTTCCCTCCACCCTGACTCTCCTGCTCACCACCAGCCTTCCTGCAGGCCCAGTGCGTCCATGGTGCATTTGGGTCCCCCCTCTTGCTCTGCACAGCCTGGGAACAGAGACGTCCTGGGCTGCCTCCCCAGCCTGGGGTCCAGATGATGGCAGCATCCAGGGTTTGAGCACTGTGGGGATATGGGGACAGCCCAAACAGGCCCTCCCTGGGGACCAGTAGCCCTGCTCTGCACCACAACAGCTCTTCTCTGCCACCCAGAAAGGTCAATAGGGGCAGGTCACCCTGGTGGAGACAGGGTCTCTGTTGAAAGGTGTGCAGTGAGTGTGGCTTGGGGAAAAGGAACCAACAAACCCCAGCATGTAACTGCATGTAACACATAGAACCACTGCACTGACAGTGTGTGGGCTTTGCCCTGCCCTGCCCCTGCTCACCCCGGCGTGAACATCACCCAGGTCAGGCACAGTGCTGGAGCTTCAGCTAACAGCCCCAGGCCAAGGTGGAGCAGCCAGGGGACTGCAGTCCTCTAGCAAGGTGGAGCCGGGCAAGGCTGGAGAGATATTGAACCTGCAGCAGTGTGTGCTGAGGCCATGTTCTGGTGTCGTTGCCATTCGCGGTCTTGGGCTGGGGGATGTTGTAGAAAGACGCTGCAGAGGCCAAGGACAATGTGCAAGACAGCCCCCAAACACGCTCCATTCGCCCGGGAAGTGGCAGGTCTGCAGGCACTCCAGCTCCTGCTCTTCTAGCACATCTTCAGCTCTATGTTGTCCCCCTGTGGCTACTTTTAGCCCATGGCAAAGGGACTTGCATGTCCCTGCTCACAGTGAAAACATTCCTGGACAATGCCGAATGTGATGAGCGTGTCCCCCTATCCAGCAAGCAGCTGGGGTCAGGAACTGATTTTGTGCCTCTTTCTCTCTCATCAGCTTCCTGAGCTGCAAGACCTAAGTCTGGCCCTCTCCTGAACACGCTTTGGTTCATCTTTAAGTGCTTCCATTCCCGCATCCCTGCCGTGGCTGTGTGTGCAGACGGCTCAAGAGTGTCACCCCCACACCTTACACTCCCGTCTGTGCTCTGCAGTGACCGCTACGGCACCGGCATGTTCCTTCCCCACGGCAGGCAAAGGGCCACGCGTGTCCCCAAGGGCGCGATCGCAGCAGCCGCGGGACCGTCGAGCCCCGGGGAGCGGCGGGTGCGATCCCGGCCCGGCCCGGCCCGGCCCGGCGGCCGCGAGGTGGAGCCGCTCCCCCGCAGCTGCGGCCGCTCGCTCTTCGCCGGGGAGAGGCTCCGGCAGCCGGGAGCGGGCGGATCGGAGCAGCGGGATAAGCCGGTCCCACGCGGGCGCTGAGAGTTGAGTGTGTGTTCCCATGGGCAGGAGGATGCTGCGCCTGTCCTGTTGCCATCGGGGGGAAGGTGGGAGGATGCTGTGCGTGTCTCGCACGCCTTGTGCCACGGCAGGAGCCTCGGGATGCTCTCGGGGCAACGGCGCCTCTCAAGGATGCACAGCTGCCCGCCAGCAGCACCTCTGCCGAGCGGGATTATGTGGATGCAGAGTCAGGGTTTCTCCTGAGAAACATCTCACCTGAATTTTAAGAGCTGTTTTCCAGGGGCCCAAATGCTGTTCAGGGCCCTGAAGTCAGAAGCAAAGTTTAGCTTTAGCACAAAGGGCTCTTTTAATAAACCTCATCAGCTACCTCAGCATCCTCACGTGCTGAGGACCCCGCTTCCGTCTGCTCCGGTTTCCCGGCTCCAATCCTTGTGCCGGGATCGGAAGGACTTGGGCGGTGCTCTCTCGCACCGGAGGAATGTGAGCCCTGCCGGCTGGCAGATAACACCTCGTCCGAAGCGCTGGAGGAGCAGGCGTCCACCGCAGAACGATGTTGCAATCGGAGCACAGAGTGTGCCTGGTGCTTCAGGGGTGTTCCCAGCGAGACACCAGGGGAGGAGGTCCACAAACTTGCCTGGCAGATGGAGGCTGTCCTGCGTGAGCCGGGAGCAGCTTGCTAGGCTGCCTCTGGCATGGCTGGGGTTGAGGTTTGGCTGGCGTCGTTTGCTCCAAACCAATTCAGTGTTTGGGTAGATTTGGGTTGGGATTCCAGAGAGCCTCAGCAGCTTGGGCTGTGCTTCTGCTGCTCAGCTGGGCACGGCATGGGGGGCCCTTGGTTGCCCGAGGGTTGGGGGCCCCGGCCTGCTGCTGGGACCATGAGTTGCAGCATGGAGATGCCAGCCCATGTCTCCAAGGCAGCAGGGCTTGCTGCTGCTCAAACTTGCCTCCAGCAGCTCCTGTGTCTCCAGAGCCTGCCCAGTTGCAAGCAGCAGCAGCTACTGTGATATAAACAAATCCCTGTTTTTTGAAATGGTGGTGGGATTGAAGTGCCTGCTTCCTTGTCCTCTTTGGGAGTGCAGACACACGGGCAGGCCCGTAGGGATGAAGGCAATTCACAGCCCCAAACTTGCCAGAGCTCCTGGAGTGTTTGGACAACGCTCTCAGCCACATGGTGGGAACGTTGGGGTGCCCTGTGCAGGGCCAGGAGTTGGACTCGATGTTTGGGGGCCATTTCCAGCTCAGGAGATTCTGTGATCCTGTGAATTCCTGTGAGGCAGCAGAAGTGTGAACATATGGTCAAATGCACGCAGCCGCACTTCTCCAGTCCTCCGGATTGTCTGGGGAGGTCATCCCTCCACTGCCTCTGCTGATGATCTGGGGCTGAGCTCCCAGTGAGGGAGGAGCCCAGGGGGGTCCCTTGGTGTAGCCATGTCAGAGCAGGTGGCACAGGCCCTCCTGAATCAACTAAAGGCCTTTGTCTGAAGCTGTCCTAAAAATGAGTCTTTCTGAAAGGTGGTGGTGGTACCTGGCTGGCAGCCAGATGGCTGGGGGAAGAAGGGGTATTGAGAGGAAGGGCTGGAACAAAGGGCTGGGAAGGAGGGACCAGGGTGAACAGTGAGAGAAGGAAGGCAGGAGAGGAGAGGTAGGAGGGAGGGAAGGGAAAGAAGCTCATAGGAAAACATGGTGTGAAGAGGGAGAGAAGAAGGACGGTTTGGGGGGTTGGGGGGAAGAGAAACACACAGAGAGTTTTGTAACAACTTAAATTCATTCCAGACAATGTCCAAGGAGCCCTGGCAGCACGGGTTGAAACTAACCCTGCCTTTGATTTTATGAGTTCATTATATGTTGTTTGGGACAGTGATTCATGCATCTTGGCTGCTTCACATTTTCCCTTGTGTCACAAATGAAGAGGGGACCACGAGATGGATTCTTTGGATGGAAAGTATTCCCTCAATTGTTAGGTAGATGTCTCTGCCGTCCAGAGATCCCAGGAGAGTGGTCTCCTGGGTTGCCCCAGCTCCCTGCACAGCACACACAACCTCTGTGCCTCGTGTCTTGCTCCCTCTTAAAGGGAAAGCGCTGGGAATGGCTGGGCAGAAGGAGGTGAGAAGATGCCCAGTGGTGGCCACGTATGTTCTGTGCCTGCCCTTCACTGCAAAACCCAGAATGGGCCAGAGGATGGACCACTGGGACAGCTCAGACCTGTGTGGGGAGGATATCCAGCCACCAAGGACGGTCCTGTGACCGGTGTCCCAGAGCCCATCTCTGCAGGTGGTGAGGGAGGGTGACCCCGAGGTCACCGTCCCAGCTTGGGGACCACACTGGGGTCATGCTGCAGCACTGCTGTGGGTGCTCCTCAGCTCCATCCCCATCCCAAGAGCATCACTGCACTTACAGGTTGTCTCTGCTCAAAGGTGCGAGGCCCTGGATGAGCTACAGGGAAAACCATTAACGAATGGGTTGGTGGCTCCCAGACCATTTTGTTTGGGAATATTTACAACCCTAATAATGGGCCCTGGTCAGAAAAGTAACAAAACCTGCCCAAGCCAGCATCAAAGTTTGCATTGCAGCTTATTGAGAAACACCAATGACTTGGTTGGGTATTGTTACTATTTTTAGCTTTTTGTGTCATTTCAGGCTTTCCAGTCTCACAATTTTCAAAAACATATTGGTAGAGAAAATACAGGCCTTCAAAACTGGACACCAAAAGCTCTTTGCCTGGCCTTTTCTGGTTTTGATTTAAAGTTTCTCTTCTAAATGAGATGAAGTTCAGCAAAGTGTTACATTTTGACCAGAAAGGCATTTTTCAGTGTGGTTGGTCCTGGCCTGAGCCCTGTGAAATGTCAGTGCTTCTACCTTGGCGAGCTGTGACCAGCCTGCAGAGCTTCCCATGCTGCTGTACCTTACACTGACCAGTGGGAAAGGGCCTCGAAGATCCACACACTTATTGGGGCATGGAAACCTTTACAGTGGCCTGAAGTGGCTCAAAAGGAGAGCTGAGACTTTCTTACAAGCTTGCTCTAGTGCTGGATGAGCTTCATGTGGACTACCAGGTAGAACCACCATGCAGAAACCCATCTTGAGATGAGGACAAGAAGCACTGAGGTGGAGTGGCTGAAAGCTCGGGGTCTGGTGGGGGGGAGCAATAGCCCAGCCCTGCAAGCCCCAATCTGCCCTGCTCCACCTGAGTTCCTGAGACCCAGGTACCCCACACTGCCTCCTTTCTTTAGGCCTGGGCTCAGGCGCTGCTGGTCCTGCAGGGAGACTCTCCTGAGGATCCAGCACAGTCTTTATTCTGCTGGGATTGCAGGCCAGCATCTTTCCCCAGCACAAGTTTCACTTCAGGAAAACGAGGGTTTTTTTGTTTGTTTGTTTGAATGTTGTTGTTTTTAAAGAGAATTCTTAGGAAAAACACTCGCTGAGATGGATCAGCTCATTTTCGAAGTTATCCTGAGGCAAAAGGCAGAGGGTGTGGGCTGCGATACACACCCACATCTGTACAATGAGGAAGGCAACAGCGCAAAGCAAAAACAATTGCATGAAAAGCTTTCCAACAACAAAGTTTGCAAACCCGCAGAGCCCAGGCTATTTCTTGTGGTCGGTGGGTAAGAGTTCCCAGATAATAGGGCCTGACAATAGAACAATGGGGGCCGAAAGACGCGGTTCATGATTAGGAGTTATATAACAGCGGCTGGCATTTATTAATAACACTCGTGTTGGGCTTCATTTTCTTAGTTAGCACTTTTCAGGTTCAGAGCACTTCACAACCCCCGGCCATTTCGTATTGGATGCTTGGCACGAGGTGACCTGGAGCAGTAGGAACAACCTTCATGCCTGCTTCTCTTGCAGACCTTACAGGGGAGAAAGGAAAATGGCAAGCAATGGGCTTTCACTGGCTATTTGGGACCTTTCCTGTACCCCAAAGCCATGGGGTGGAGTAAGATCACAAAGGAACATCATTTGGGAAACAGAGTTTTCTGGGATGTGTCACTGAACCTTAATGTTTACAAAGTGCTCCTTTTCCTGGAGAACGAGAAAAACTGGGACTTTCATTGGGACACAGGAATAAGGTTGGGTGTGATCCCAAATGGGAACCAGCCCTGGAGGAACGGTCCCATAGCCAGCCAGCAGTGATGGCATCTGCCTCCTGGCACAGCTCTGGGAGCAGGAGTGATACATCCCACACAGACAACCCCGACGCTGCCTACCACGTCCTGGGACAGGCTGGTTGGAGCACTAGGCATGGCTGTGCCTGGAGGATGCACTCGGGGCAGGCTGGGCCGGGACAGAGGCTTCCTGTGGCCGGCTCTCATGAGACCCTGACGCAGAGCAGCAGTCATCCCGCCGGCACAGGGGATGAGCGGTCCAGTCTGAACAGGTTGTCTCCTTCTGGTCTGGCTATTTATTGCTCCTCTGACTGTTGCTCATGGTATGTGCTGACCGCTCAGCCTGCTCATGAAAAACAAGAGAATTCCCGTCCAAGCTCTGGTGCCAAGCAGGCAGCGACGCTTTTCTTCTGAGCAGGCCTGAGAACCTCTCCTCAGCCCTGGGAGGCAGATGTCTCAAAAGCGGCTCAGACCTGTGAAAGTTGTGGTCCAGGATCAGGCTTTGGCCTCAAACACCCAAACAGCTCATCAGACTGTCTGCTCCAGAGGCAGAACCAGCACAGGCAGGAGAAAAACCTGCCTGTGTGCATGGAGCCGAAAGCAGAGGGCCTCGTGGCCCCACAGCTTTACTCCTAACCAGGAGGCATGGGAGAGCTGCAGATTCCCACAGGGGAACACTGCAAGGAGAAGGAGGCAGGGTTTGCACCTACAAGGGATAGGACCTTGTGCCTTTTTTCACTGGTTCTGGAAGTGCATGTGCTCCAGTGAGCAGTCCTGAGGCAAGGAAATTCACACTTCCAGCAGTTCCTCTTATAGGAAAGGCCTGGAGATGCTGAGCAAAGCCAAGGGCAAAGAGCCACCCCAGGGCCAGCCCTATGACAAGCCCCAGGAGTCCCGGGGAGGTGCCTGCACAGCCTGACCGGAGGCACAGGGCTGTGATGCTGAAGTGATTCCCAGAGCCCCTTGAGCAGTAGCCAAGCTGATGCATCCTGTAAGGAGGAAACCTCTTCTTTTTGGTAAGATCGAAATCATTCACATCTGTCTGGATGTGCCTGCCTGCACAGGAGAGATCATGAGATAACAGATATTGTGACCCTGCTTTTTTTTTCACTTGGTCTCTCAGAGATGCTGGCAGCACCAGGAGCAATTTTAGCACTTGTAAACCATCCTCCCACATGGGAAAAACCTCCCACGCCATCGGCTAATGCTGTCTGGTGGAGAGCAGATTGCACTCCAAATGCCAGAAGCATCGATGGTTTGGGGACTCTGCTCACTGGCAACCGTCTGCCAGTCGATGGCTTATCAGCTCTTCTTCCTCAAAAGGGTTTGGGGGCTCGCCCCTCAGACTGGTCCCTGCACATCCTCGCAGCCCTTTGGTGCCCGCGTGCCAAGTGGTGTGTGAGGCAGAGACAGCACGGTGCCAGAGGCTCAGCGCCCAGGCAGGGCTGCTAGCAGGGGTCACTGGTGCCACACGGCTTGGGCTGCGTTGCTCTCAGCTCTTTGGCTGCAGAATGTATTGCTGGTGGTGTCAGGGAAACCAGGGTGTTTCCTGGGGTTCATCTCTCCTCATGGGTCTGGCTCAGGTTTGGGAACCTCAGTCCTGGGGTTTCTTCCTGGTCCTCCTGTGTGCCTTCCTGCACAGCTGGGGTGGATGGCAACCAGGCTGGATCAGGGGGACCCCACACAGCATGACCATGTCATGGCCATGCTGTGTGACACGGCTACTAAAGGGGAATAGTGCCCCTCAAGCCCCCAGCCCAGGACATCTGGCCCTGATGATCACTGGTGGGCTGCCCAGGACAGCCCTGCATATGGGATCCAGCTGCCTGTGCCTGACTCCAGGTGAGGCAGAATGAGGTGAGACTGGCTGGATGAGACAAGCAGCCAGGGGAGATGATGAGAGTAATTTCAGACCTTTTAAATCAAGACTTAGATGTGCCCTTTGCTGCTGAGATTGAAATCAAGACCCTCCTAGCTTCAAAGACAGTGAGCATTAAAGGTCAGATTTCTTTGCTGTACATCCAAGGTGAGAGCTATAGCCAGAACTGTCTGACAGCACACTGTTACAGGCAGGAAAATCCTTTTGTTATGTGCCTTCAAGTACTGAACAGAAAAGGCTTAAATACAAATTAGTTTTTTGAGGGGAGAAATACATACTGACCCAGGGAAGTTGATGAGGATTAAAACATTCTCCTCACACTTACTGGGAAAGGATCACGTCCACCATCTGGCCTGAAAGGAACTTCCAGTTCTTTTTTGGCACCCCAATCTGAATCCACAGCATCTATGGGTTCAAACTGGGTCAAAAGGCTCTGGTGCTGTCTGGGGGAAATCTCTAAAATCCCCACCATGACCTTTTCCCTACAATTTAATTTGATGGGAATTGCACAGGCAGAAAAATAATAGAGTTTCAAGGTAAGTTTGGTCTACAAAAATTTCCTGCCAATGGCAAATGCAGTTCATGGGGCTGTTTCCTTCTGGCATTTGTCTCTGCACCCATCTTTCATGCCTTCCCACCTCCAGAAAAGGTGCATTTAACAGCATGGCACTGGCTTAATGACAGATGGTGCCAAAGCTGGTCTCTCTGGATCCTAGTGGCAACTACTCAATGGCTCATCTTGTGTTTCTCCGTCTGCTCTGCCTGTTGGAGGTTGGGGTTTTTTTGGACTTGTCCTTCTGATCATGGCCTGCACCTCGGAGATCAAATTGAAGAGCTTTTAAGAGAGGAGAAGGAGCTCCATGTTCTCTGAATCCATGGCCTGGGGATTCCCTGGCTGTGCTCCAACAGCTCTCAGGGCAGAGCAGAGCCCCCCTTAGAGCTCAGTGCCACAGAAGAGGAAAGGAAGAAGCAGGGCCGTGATGGTTGGAAGTGAAACTCCATGGGGTTCTTTAGCAGGAATTAGTGCCTTATTTACCAGTGCACTCCTCTATGCTCAGGATTAAGTCCTCACATCCCATGTTTCAGCAGGTTTGCCCAGAGCATGTGAACAAGAGCTCTTATTCTCCTGTATGGGCACCCACAGTCACCTCCTGCCCGCACTACACAGGGGAGGAGGTTTGCAAATGGTCTTTCTTAAGCAGATGTGCCACATAGTCCCTGCTAGCACTTTTTGATGAAAAATGGCATAAAAATATAAAATTTGGATGAAGAACAGAGGGGAAAAAAACCTGACTGAATTTTCACAATTCCTTTCCTGGTTCCTGTCTCACTACAGTTGGTTGAATGTTTCTAAATTCAGCTACACTTCAAAAATTTCTGACCAAAAAACACAAGGATGTTTTTAGAAAAACGTTTCTCAGTTTTTCCCTTCTGGTTTGGCCATGTGTTTGACTCACTGAGAGGAGACTCCAGTTGGTTTTTCTGACTAGAACCACACTTTAAAGAGAACAGCCATTCCCTTAATTTGGGCTGATAAATCTCGCAGTCACAGATGAAGATAAATCACATTTTGAACCCAGAGTACAAATTCTCAGGGTTTAAACATTTGTGTGGTATTTGTTAAGCAATTTGAAATGTTATTGAAGTAACTGAGCTGGACAACAGGGTTGGACCTGGCCCAGGACAACAACTGTGTACAGAGACTAGGCCTGTATGGAATAGGGATAGAGGGTCCTGGCTGAATCCCACTTGGAGCATTCATGGAGGGTATGTCCTTTCTTCTATGCAGGGTATCTTTGGTTGTGCTTCTTCCACTGCTCCCTTTGGGAGGATGGAGGGATGCTCTGTCAGCCCCTGTGGGAAGCCTTTATATTCCAGGCATGCTAAATCTCCTCATGAAGAACAAATTTGCTTCAGCCCCCAGGAGAGTTACGGAGGACTTTGAATTTCTTGTGCCTGTCTGCTGCTGCTGCTGCTGCTGCTGCAGACTCCAGAGGAAAAAGAGGCTCCTGCCACAATGGGGTGGCCCGAAGGGGACCCCAGGGTCAGCACTGGCTGCTGCAAAGCTGGGATTCCTGGAAAGCTGCTGCGTGTCCAACACGCGCCATCCCACCTGGGCACAAAGCTCCGGCCCTGCCCGCCCCGGCTGCTCCGCAGGACGGCACAGCTCCCTCGGAGGGACGAACTCCTCCCGGGCACCACCACCCTGCGCCTTCCCCAGGGCACCTGGCAGAGGCTCTTTCACGCCCCATGGCCGGATGCTTGTGGGGGTGCGTTCCCTCCCGCCTCCAATGGAGGCACCTCGAGGTGCCCCGAGCCCTGTTCCGGGTGCCGGGACCCTCGGGGCTCCGAGCCCTGTGGCGGTACCGGGACCCCGCAGGACCCAGCGGGGCCGGGCCGGGCCGGGCGGGTCCCGCCTGCCCCTCGCGGCCGCCAGGTGGCGCCACCCTCCCGGGTCAGCGCGGGGCCGGGGCCGGGGCCGGGGCCGGTGTCGGTGTCAGTGTTGGTGCTGGGGCCGGTGCCGGTGTTGGGGCCGGTGCCGGTGTTGGGGCCGGTGTCGGTGTCGGTGTTGGTGCCGGTGTCGGTGTCGGTGTCGGTGTTGGTGTTGGGGCCGGTGCCGGTGTTGGGGCCGGTGTCAGTGTCGGTGTTGGTGTCGGTGTTGGTGTTGGGGCCGGTGTCGGTGTTGGGGCCGGTGTCGGTGTCGGTGTTGGTGTCGGTGTTGGTGTTGGGGCCGGTGTCGGTGCTGGGGCCGGTGCCGGTGTTGGGGCCGGTGTCGGTGTCGGTGTTGGTGTCGGTGTCAGTGTCGGTGTCGGTGTCGGTGCTGGGGCCGGTGCCGGTGTTGGGGCCGGTGTCGGTGTCGGTGTTGGTGTCGGTGTCAGTGTTGGTGTCGGTGTTGGTGCTGGGGCCGGTGTTGGTGCCGGTGTCGGTGTTGGAGCCGGTGTCGGTGTCGGTGTTGGGGCCGGTGTCGGTGTTGGGGCCGGTGTTGGTGCCGGTGTTGCGGTCGGTGTCGGTGTTGGGGCCGGTGTCGGTGTCGGTGTCGGGGCCGCGCTCACAGCAGGGCCGGGGCAGCACTCTCGGCTGCAGCGCGGGCAGCACCCCCGTGGGGCTCCGTGAGGACGGAGGGCAGTGCCGTGCTGTGCCTGGCCAGTGGTCTCTTCATCAGCCCCCGTTGTGACTCCCAGAGCAGTGTCCGGCAGCAGGAAAAGCGCCCGTGTTCCCGCTGAGAAGCCATGTCCCAGCCCGGTCCAGCAGCCTGGGCAGAGGGCACCTCCCGGCACAATTCAGCCCAGGGCTCTGTTGGGTACCACGATGTCACAAACACCATCACCACGTCCTGTATTAGTGTCCTTCTTCATCCAGCTTCATGGCTACGCGTTGACCCACAGGCTGCCTCTGCTGGCTCAAACAGGTGTTCAAGAGGATTGGTGGCTGCAGTTCCCGGGTGGGAAGGGAGGAGACAAAAGTAGGCTCTTTCCTAAAATATGGTCAAAGAGCAGAACACCAAGTGCAGCTCAGTGCTTAATCTCGGCTCCAGGATGAAATATGGTCTCTGTCCCAATAAAGTAGATAAACTGAGCCAAGTCCTTTGTTAGTACCATCTCCTGGAGAGAAAGTGTCTTTTGGCAGCAAATGTGATGGAAACAGACCAGACAATGCTTGAGGACACAGCCAGTCTCAGAGGGGATCTGACGGCTCTTGCACAACCCTCCAAGAAGCTGATGGACTCGAACACCTGTACATGATCCAGCATCCATGACAAGGAACTTTTTTCTCTGGCACTGTTCTATTTCCCACCCCAGACTCAGAGCTGGCTCTCCGAAGGCTGTCCTGCCATGGCACCCAGGACTGCAGCCTTTACTTCCCTTCTCAGCCTTCCTGCTGCTCCACTCTGCCTCCTGATACCTCCCCAAAGGCTGCCCCCAAAGCAGCCAACGCTGAGACACCGGAGCTGCAAGGAGCACTGGCCATGCTGCTGCTCATTGGGTGGAAGCTGCATCCTGGGAGCCCCAGGGTCCCTGCTGCCGACCCACAGCAGCTCTGGCAGCACCAGCGCCAAAGCCTCAGCTTCTTTTAGTGGCGTGCAAGACTTCCCCTGGGGAAAGGTCCAGATCTTACCTAAAGTCAGAGTCAAGGGTCAGTGGGCTTGGCTGGGCACCTTGGTCTCATTCTCCAGCGTGGGGAAATCAGAGGTTTCCATGGACCATGTTCACAGGTGGCAAAGCAGCCGGGACATCGCTGACCATGTCCCATATCTGCACACCCTTCACTCCCAGCTTCCAGGTACAAGAAGGAGCCTTTCCCATCACCTGCTCTGTCATATCGCTGCGACCGTGGGCTTGTGAGGGCTCCCCTCCCTTTTTAGGATATCAGTGTGATGCTGGAGAGCAGGGTCTCCTACCATATCCCAGCAGGGGGCCATGGGCCCTTGCTGGTCTGTGTCCCGCTCCAGGGTGCCCGGTAGGAGGCCAAGGTTCTTTGGGCAGGTAATTGAAACTCCTTGGGAGGAATGGTGAGGCCTTACAAAGAGAGGGGCAGAATCAGTCCACTGAAATTCACTGGTGGGCTTGGATATGGCTGCAACAGCCACATACCACACATCTGTTTCAGGGTTTGGGTCAGACTCATCCAGAGGAAAGAAATAAAATATGTAGACCGTTTTGCTGTTTGCAAACAGGCCCTGTTTTTTTGTGAATGGATTCATTCACCGTCCTCCTGAAAGGGCCATTTTAGCCAATGGCCGGTTCGCAAGCACTGCCTCCCAGCTCCTCCTGATTTGCTCTTCGTGGCTCTGCCTCTCCGATTGGGCTCCCGGCACCACATGACACTGTCCCTTCTCCTTGATGGGGTGTCTGACACTTTTAGGCAGAATACCAAACAGCTAATGCCGAGGAGCAGCCATGTCCCTGGGATGCTGCTGCTGTTAATGTTTGGTTTTAATCACCAAGGGGGAGGGGAGGCTCATGCATGGCCTTTGCAGATGAGCCAGCAGCCCTTCTGACACCTCTGGAGCATCAGGAGGAAAGCCTTATACTCCCTCATGGAGAGGGGTCAGGGTCCTGCTCTGCCCAGCAGCAGCTGGGCATGTGGTTGGGTTTGCTATAGATGGACACAGCAAAGGAGAACTGCAAGGGAGTGGGAAGGCATCCCAAGGTATGTCTGGCACAGACGGAGCAGAACCCCCACCCTTGCACCTGGTAGCCCTGAGGAGATGGTGAGACGAGCCCGCAGGTCACACCTGTGGTCAGCACAGGATCACTGAGGCTGGAAAAGACCTCTGAGATCATTGAGCACTGTGCACCCTGGCACTATTAACCTCAGCATTGTGGCTTGATTTCCACTGTGGTGATGAACAAGGAGCTGGGGGTGCCTGAGGAAGTGGCTCCAGCTCAGCTGGAGCTCCCGACCAGCAGTGGTCAGCAGGATGAGCTCAGCAATGACCTGCTGCTAGACCAAGCAGGGTGTGCAGGGAGTCTGGCTTTCCCTGATAGCTCCTGGTGGCCATGACAGGCTGCAAAGGTGAGTGACAGCAAATGCTCAGGATGGAGGAGGACATGAACACAATTTTGCGTGTTGAGAAAAAGTTTAGCTTGGGCTTTAAAGTGTGAGAAGGCCAATTACTGCCTCCAGCCCATTCGTCTGCCTTTCTAGGAATGATGAGTGATGGGCTTAGGTCATCACCTGGGCCTGAGTCAGATATCTCCAGAGCTGGCACTAAATATCTGCGAACCCTACCCCCGTGAATCTGAGTTACCCTGGCAGAGCCGGCACGCTGACAGAAGCTGCATTCCTGGGCACTGGCCTTAGCTGAGGGGACACAAGCTAAACAGGGAGAGGCGGGGCAGAAATTGGGGATGAAATATGAAATACCCTTTGCCAATGGAGACAAAAGAGTTAACCTGCTGCTGGTTAAAACCGAACTGGGATGTGAAAGAGGAGTGGAAAGGTGACTTCATCCCATTGAATCAAATGTCAGGAGCCATCCTGAACTCATTCTCTCTTCCAAGAGAAACAGGACAATCTAAATCCGGGGTTCGTGTGTGGGAGAGCAATTCACCAAGCAACAGAAGGGCCTTGACATTCAGAAGGAAGAGATGGAGACCTCTGCAGACCTGAGAGAGGGGTTCTTTGCTTCAGCCAGGCTTTGTTGGGACTACAAGGAAGAGATCCAGCCAAGGGAGCTCCTGAACAGCACGTGGTGTTGGAGCAGGTGAGCTCTGGCCAGCGCTGGCTCTGGAGAGGAAAGCTGCCTTTGCTTTCCTGCCATGCCAAGGGACATGTGCCTGCAGGACATGGAACATCCATTGGGTCCCATGGAACTTCCTTCATCACATGTGCTCTGCCCTGCCCGACGGAAGAAGGGCTGATCTTCCAGCTAACCACCTTCTGCTTAAGCATGGACGCTCAGTATGGAGAAGGGACACTGCAAAGCATGAGGCTCAGTGCGGCTTCACAGGGCATGGGCAGGTTCCCCTGCTAACAGCGGGCGAGTGGAGGAGCAGCTGGGTGCCCAGGAGCGCGGGCGCACAGCCCTGTCAGTGAGTGCCCACGGCCGTGCGTGGCTTTTGGCAGTGCAACGGCAGGCGGGACCTGAGTTAGAGGATGGCAGCCACCCTCAGTGCTCCAGCCCTTTTCCCAGGCCGTGACCCCAGAACACAAGGGGAAAGGCCCACGTCTTCAGAAGCTGGCACCCACCGCATCTCGGGGTTCTGCCGGTTCTGCCTGTTCTGCCCCCTTCCCCCTGCAGCACATCCCTTAATCACAAGCAGCTTGGGGAGACAATGAAATAACCGCACCAAAGAACCAGCCTTGTTCCCCTTTGTCTTCCTCTCCTTTGAGGCTCGGCAGTTGAGGCGGGCCATCACGCCCACGGCCCGGCCGTCACACATCCGACTCACCGCCTCCCGGGGCAGCCAAGCTCCTCGGCACGAGGGAACCGTGCATCGGCACGAGGTGACCGTGGTCCAGTGCTGTGGCAGACTGCAAGGCAGGGCCGGGTGGGCTGGCACACGCCCCACAGGGCTGTGCTCTGCTCCCCAGCCCTGGCCCTCACCGAGCACCTTAGCTCTCAGCTCTCATCCTTTCACCTCCAGACAAGCCATCATCTCAAGCGGGACCACTGAGATCTCCCCAGAGACGGAGGCAGCCCCCCTCCTCCCTCCAGCACATGGCATGGAGGCTCTTAGGCTGGTTTTCGCTGAGTTCACACAAATCTCGCCTTCCCCTTTCCCAACCCCCACTTCCCCGTGCAACTGAACTCAGCCATTGAGCCCAGCGAATGGTTTATTTCCCAGGTTAGCACAAAGCAGGGGTCTCTGTGTGCCCCTGGAACCAGCAGAACAAAACGCACAAAGACGTTAGAGGGCCATTTGTAACCAAATCCCAACACACCAGATACTGTTGGGATTATGTCAGAAATATTTTCCCAGAATGCCTTCCCCCCATGCTCCCTCCTACAGATGTTCGGCCCCCACACCACAGATGTTGTTCCTCTTGCAAAATGAGCTTTCCCCTTTCTCTCCGAAATGCCCCTGATGTTTTGCACATTGTCTTTGCCGAGGTCTCCTTTTCACCCTGCGTTCTGCATCCCCCCCTTCCCGGATCCCTCTGGTGGATGTGTGGAAAGGCCAACCTGCCTCGTCACATGGGGACGAGGGGATGGCTGCAGGGCTCTGCAGGGATGTGGGCTACTGGATGTCACTGTCCCGCTTGCCTTGTCCCCACCATGCCCATCTCAACAGCTCTGTTTCAACTTCAATCTGTGTGTGACCTCCAGGCTCTGCAGGCCTGCTTCATGGGACTTGCTGGACCTCAGTCCCCTCAGATGACGATGGAGGGATACGAGCCAGACCCCTTGGAGGGTCCTGGTGCCTTCCCGTGGGCTTGGTGTCATGCTGCTCTCCTGTGCTGCATGCCAAGCTGGAGGGGGCAGGGTCTCCTTGCTGCTCCGCAGCCGCCTTGGGGGAGAGCATCTCCTCACTGGCCGGGGCCTTCGGCTGCAGTTTGTTCCTCAGGGATGCCGGGCACGTTTCAGACACCAGAGGGAATGGCCAGACCTTCCCCTCCAGCACCAGCAGCCGAGGCAGAACACGCAGGGGAATAGCCTGGCAGCCCGTCAGGGCCCCGCTCCAAGCCCTGTGACAGACCGGCAGACAGATAGACAGACAGACAGACAGATCTCCGTCGGCAGTGGGCTCGCACTGCCCGTGCCCCGCTCCCCGGTGCTGGGCTCCTCCCCAGCCCGGCTGTCGGAGCCTGCCCGAGGGAGCCGTCCCGTTTCTGCCTTGCCCTGGCTCCACGAGCTCCGCTGGCCCCGCACACGAGCTGAGGGCGCTCCACGGCACCGCAGGCTCTGCCGAGCCCCGCACACCCCCAGCGACGCCGCGGGCAGCGATGCCGGGCCCGGGGCTCCGTGGCGGCAGCAGGGCAGGGCGCAGGGCGCGTCTCCATCCTTCCCTCCTTTGCTAGTACCGGCAGCCGAGAAAAAGCATTTGTTCCGACACACGCGGGGCTGCCAAGCTGTGTCAGGCGCTTTGATGGCCGGGGCAGTAACCTCGACCGCTTCCTCTGCCAGCAGGAGAGCCGAATCCAAGAGCCGCAGAGCATGGAATCTCGCAAGGACTTCAGATGACACCTCCAGTCCGGGACTTCGTAGCTCTTTCATGCCTTACGAGACATTTCTCTCCCGTCGGTGTTTTTCTTTCTCCCCAACAGGTTATACACGCAAAGAAACCCCAGAGCGGATTCCTGGAGAGACAGAAACCGATGGAGCTGTCCCGACTTTTGGTGCATTTTGTGATTTGCACCAGCGTGGCCCAGGCAAAGCCCTTTACTCATCACCTGCTCTGAGCAAGAATCCGAGTCTCCGCTGGTCTCCCAGGGAGCTGGAGTGCAGCACGGGGTTTTTCTTCAAAGATAGAGTTTATTGCTAAAAATGTTTTGATCAGTGATAGCTCATATTTACATTGATATGTTTTTTAAGGAATATTCAAGTAAACATTTCCAATAGTTTCTGGCATAATCTCTAGCTTTTTTTTTTTTTTCCTATACACAAACGTTAAAAATAAATAAACTGTACACAGAAAATTTCCTTTAACATCTCTACACGACTATATGTATTCCCACACAACAAAACAATTCCACTCTTTCATAGATTTGTACTTTTCTTTAAAATTTCCTTCTTAATTAATTGTTATACACTTAAAAAACCCTAGAGAGCTTGGCAAATTAGTTCAAACATCAGTGACAAGGTCTGAAGACAAAAAAAATACAGCACAGAGAAACAACCGTTCAGGGATGCTGCGGTTCCTGTTTTTCTTTTTTTACACCCCCCGCCCCTTTTCTCCTTTTGATAAAAACACCTTTACAAGAAATTTCTGCCCTTCCCTTCGGCAGGGAAGTGCTTGGGTTCTGTGGGGATGGGTTTAAAATGTGGTCCTATGTCTTTAAAATAATAATAATAACAATAATAATTATAATAATAATAAAAAAAACAGCTGCGATTTCCCCCCCTTTTCCTTTAAAATCTCTCTATTTACACGGCTGGTAGTTTTTTTTCCTTTTTTTTTTTAAGTTTTTTTTAATTTTCCTTTTGTTAGAAGGCTATATACGTATAAAAATAGACATCTGATTGTAGTGCTTTACTGTGCCTTTGGCCTGCCCTGCAGTTCCTGGGTTCGCTTTTCCCCCTTTTGAATAAAATAACATTAAAAGAAGTCCAAGGGAAAAAAAATAACAAAAAAATTAACAACAAAAAATCAAACAACAAAAAACCAACCAAACAAAAAAAAACCCCAAAATTAACAAAAAAAAAAAAAAAAGCGGTTCATCTTCTCCCACTTCGCTCTGGGGGGTGGGAAAAAAAAACCAAACCAACCCTCCCCAAAAACTATCCCAAAAAAACCCACCCACCAAAAAAAAAAAACCCACCCGAAAACCTCCCCCCCTAAAGTGATCCGGAGGAGGAGGGCGGCAGTGCAAGGGGCCGGGGAGGCTTAGCAGGAGCACTTGCACTCGGAGATGAGCGGGTACTGCACGGGGATCCAGGTGCAGTACTTCTGACTGGACCAGCCCTGGCAGTGCCAGCGCAGGAAGGTCTTGGTGACCGACTTGACGGGCTTGCAGAACATGCCCTCGGGCAGCGAGCAGGACTTCTCGGCCAGGCAGTTGCCTTCCTTGATGTAGCGCGGCCAGAAGCGCACCCCCAGGTCCTTCCAGGCGTAGAGGACGGGGCAGTGGGTGTGCGCCCAGAGCCACTGCAGCACCTTCCGCCGCGCCTTCTTGCCCAGCCGCAGGCGCGGGCCCCGGGGCGGCCCCAGCTCCAGCCGCCGCAGCTCGGCCGGCAGCGCCGCCCGCCCCCGCCCCGCCGCCGCCGCGGCGCCCGAGGCGTTGGCCGGCCCCGGCACGGCCACGGCCATGAAGCCGGGGTCGAAATGGCTGCCCAGCTTCTTCCTCAGCGTCCTCTCGTCCAGATCCTGCTCCTTGGGGTCGTACTCGGGGTCTGGGTGCTCCACGATGTCCTTGACGGGCAGGTTGTCGCTGGGTGAGGGTCGCAGGCGCAGGAAGGGCTGCCCGCCCGCCGGCAGCCCCAGGCAGAGGCAGAGCAGCAGCGCCCGGATCGCCGTCATGCTCCGGGCGGGCCCCGGCGCTGCTCCCGGCGGGCTCGGCTCCTAGCGCTGCCCGGCGGCGCCCGCCGGCTCCCGGGGGCTCATAAATAGGCAGAGACACCAGTGTCCGGCGGGGCCCGTTACTTTAAATAGCCCGGCCGGGGTTGTGTGACAGCCGCATCTGAGGCTCGCCCCGCGCCCGCGGCCGCTGGCTCCCGGGGCTCCCCGCCGGGCCGGCTCCAGCCGCGGTCGGCAGCGCCGGGGGGTCCGAGCCTCCCCCGCGGGGGAGGGCAGGGCACGGCGGCGGCCGAGCCTTCTTCCTCCTCCTCCTCCTCCTCCTCCTCTGCCGCCGCCGCCGCTCTTGCTCGCTCGCTCCCCCCCAAAATTCACAGCGGACTCGTCTCCATCGCCATGGTGACAGCTGGGCCGAGCCCCACGACAGCTCGTCTAGACGGTGTGACAGGGTTTGGCGTGAGACCGGAGCCCGAGAATAAAACCCTCCTTTATAGCCGGGCGCGCCGGGCGAGGGGGCGGGAGGAGGGTCACGGCGCCGGGGCGCTCGGGCGGCCCCTGCGCGGGCACGGCCGGGGCACGGGGCTCAGGCGGCGGCGGGCGGCGGCAGCAGCGCCCGCGGCCCGGCCGGGTTCCTCCTCATGGCGAGCGGCGGGGGCGGCCCGCGGGCCCCCGGGGCATCCTCGGCGTGGTGGGGCTGGGGGGGCCGGAGGGTGTCCCCGGCACCGGCGAGGCGGCGCGTCCCGATTCCCTGGCGGCTCCTCGGCGGGGACGGGCAGGGGCGGACTCGGCCGCTGTTCAGAAGCCCCGGCGGCCCATGCTGCTGCCGCTGCTGCTGCCGGTGCTCCGGGGACCCGGTCGTCCCCACCGCGCTCAGCGCATCCAGCCGCGGCTTCGCTCCGTGCCCTGCGCTGCCGGCTCGGCTCGGCGCGGTGCGGTGCAGCCCGGCCAGACGGGACTCGGCTCGGTGTCGCTCGGCTCGGCTCGGTGTCGCCCGGTGTCGCGGTGTCCCGCCCGCCGCCGCCGCCGCCCGCCCGCCGCGCTCTGCCGCGCCGCCGCTGCCGCCCAAGTTAAATACGCGCCCGACGCGCGGCCGCCCCGCCCCCCCTGTCACTTTCACCGCGCGCTGAGTGACAGCCGGGTCCTGCCGCCACCCCCCCGGAGCCGCCCACCCCCTCCCCGGAGCCGCGTCCCACCTGCGGCCCCGGGCCCCGGGCTGCCGGGAGCCGTCACCCCAGCAGCGGGCACGGCGCGGAGCGGGGGCCGATGGCCCCGGAGCAGCGGGGCACTGCCTGCTCCTGGCGTTCCCCGTCTGCACCAGCCCGGGCTCCGGGCACCGCACAGACCCCCGGGTAGCGGGACCCTCGCTCTGCCTCTGCCTTCCGCAGCTGCTTTGCTGCCCCACCGCGTCTGCTTCTCCACAGGAGCCCAGCCGCCATCAAACCCCCTTCCAGCTTTGCGCAGAGCTCTAGTAGAATAGGGTACCACGTCCTTAGAGCCCCTCTGGGACAGCACACCAGAGTGGGACCACTCCGGCGCCAGCATCTCGGCACCCTCTGCAAGGGAGTCCGCAGCCTTCCAGGAGCACCGCTCTCACTCGAGGGAAAGCATCCCTGCATCCCTCACTGCAACACGGTGTGATAACCAGCCAGGCTAAAACAGCCGCTCTTCCTTCACCCCCTTCTCAGCCGTGTGGGGCTACGTAATTTTCTTTTTTTTTGGAGAACAGCTGGACCCATAGCCTTTGAGGCACAGAGACTGCCAGCCTGGTGTGTGTCAACACTGCGAAACCCCAAACCCTCCTCACCTCCTTTACCTCCACATTGCTGAGCACTGAGCTCACACTTGAACCATGTCCAGAAATTGGACACACAGCTGGTTCCTCCAGGCTGACAGTGTGTAAGAACATTCCTGCCCATGCCAGTCACTCTCTCCCAAAGCCATGAGATAACCAGTTACCCACCGGAGCCAAGGCAGGGTGCAGAGGGACCGACGTGGATTGTGGGGCTGGTTTCTCATCGCAGTGTGCTTCTGACCTAGCAAAGTGAGGGGCTGCAGGGACAGGTCAGCCCAGAGCATCCCGCTGGCACATGCTGGGGGTTGTGCAGAGCTGGCTTCACTTACTAGACTAAGTGACAGAGCATCCTCCCCAGGCTTCTGTCTCTTCATCCTCCCAGAAATGCCAAATGTTGGGTTCAGACAGGAAACAAAACCAAATCCCCCTAAATTAGAGAGCTGGACATCCAGCCCTGAGTCTGCATAGAGTCAGAGCATCTGCTGGACTTTGGGGACACAGAGCTGCTGCGCCAGAGTGGGAGCTGATCCCAGTGCATCCCAGTAATTTACAGTGTGCAGGAGTTTCAATGTATCTAGCCTTTCTTCCTTGGCTCTGTATTTCTGCTTCCACCATCCCAGCTTGGTTTGCTGAACTTGGAGCTTTTCTTCATTTGGCTCACACACACTCTGCAATTAGAGCCACGAAACTGTACCATTTCCCAGCCTTTTCAGCATTAGCTCTCAACAGTTCACAAAAGAGATGGGTATTGCTATCCCCTGGGGCTGAATATTACCAGTAAAACATTCCCATTTATCTGTTTTCTGACCCCAAAGCACATGCAGTGCTTGAAGTGAAGGCAACCTGAACGTGCAAGATGTGCTCTGCCATCGCTCGCTGCCGGGTGGGAAAACACAGCGCTCTCAGCAGTGTCAGAACTAAAGCAAACACAGAAATGAGAAGCAGCTCAGGGCAGAGACACCCAAGAGTTGGGAAGGGGGCAATTACTCAGCAAGATGTACTGCTGTTGGCACTGCTGCCTGAGTAAAATCCTGGTGAGGGGATTAACATCTGACTGTAATTGTAATAATAAAATCCAACATGTATACAGCATTTTTCATCCTGAAGGATCCCAAAGCACTCAAGTAACTTAACTCCTTCAGCTGTCTCCTGGACTTTATAAACATGCTTCTTAATCATCCCACCCCAGCTGAAGATATCTTTGCTCTGGCCACCCTCACCTTGCTTCAACAGGTCCCCCTGTGGGAGAGGAGAGGCTCTCCAGGGTGGGCTGGAGAAGATTTCCCCTTCTGGAGGCAAGATTCCTGGAACCATGTCCCAGGGTTAGTGAGGGAGAAGGCACCAATGTCTGCAGGGGGCTTGGAAGACTGCAGCTAACTGCCCTGCTCTTGTGCTAGCCACTGTGAAGCATTTCACTTGGCCTTCTTCTGAACTTCCCAAGGGGGAAAGGGGGAATGAAGACAAGACCCTAGGCAGAAAATTTAAGGCTTCATTCTCTCGTCAAGGTCCACCATGAGAGCCAAAGTCTTCCCTTCCCTTCCCTTCCCTTCCCTTCCCTTCCCTTCCCTTCCCTTCCCTTCCCTTCCCTTCCCTTCCCTTCCCTTCCCTTCCCTTCCCTTCCCTTCCCTTCCCTTCCCTTCCCTTCCCTTCCCTTCCCTTCCCTTCCCTTCCCTTCCCTTCCCTTCCCTTCCCTTCCCTTCCCTTCCCTTCCCTTCCCTTCCCTTCCCTTCCCTTCCCTTCCCTTCCCTTCCCTTCCCTTCCCTTCCCTTCCCTTCCCTTCCCTTCCCTTCCCTTCCCTTCCCTTCCCTTCCCTTCCCTTCCCTTCCCTTCCCTTCCCTTCCCTTCCCTTCCCTTCCCTTCCCTTCCCTTCCCTTCCCTTCCCTTCCCTTCCCTTCCCTTCCCTTCCCTTCCCTTCCCTCCCTTCCCTCCCCTGGACCAAGAGGCTGAGCAGTGCTATACATTCACATATCCCTTCGCTCTTACTGCTCCCCGTGGGCACACAGCCCAGCTCCCAAATCTAGCCCTTAAGTAAAGGATTTCAAGTTGGAAAGGGTACATATCCCATACAGAAAAGCCTTATCAAAATAGTTCTATGTAAGAAGAAAGATGTGATGTTAAAGGCACTTTCTGAAGGCTAAAATGGTTACCAGCTGCTTATTTTTGCTTCTTTTCCTTATCTGGCATCTTTTTGCCAGCTAATGAAGACCTGGAAAATTTTGTGACAAAAAAAATACTTGTGACAAAGTAAAAGGGCATCTTTATTTCATGTTTGAAACTGTTTTCCCTGGAAGGCTGTAAGCAAGTAAACTCCAAGCAGGAGCAAAGCATCAGTGATATGCTCTTAGCAACGAAGTTTTTCATCTGACAAAGTGTTTTATCTTTTAGCTTGTGTTGGACAGCACTAATTTAACTGAAAGCCAAATGTAAAGATACTGAGTGAAACTGTGTTTGTTTCAAAGTCATTTCTATTCCTTCAGCTGTGGGCATGGAAACTTCATCCACACCTGAAACCTTGGAAAAGTCTCTTGCCAAAAGCAGGAGCACAGGAAGACCACACTTGGGAAGATGAAACTGAGAGGAGAGAATTGAAGAGGATTGAAGAGAATTGAAGAGAGGGAGAGGAGAAGAGAAAAAGACAAGAAGAAAAGAGAAGAGGAAAAGAGAAGAGGAGAGAACACAACTCCCAGCCAAAAGCACATTGTCTCTTTTGGTTGTATTTTTCCTGCTGCTTTCTGTGTGCTTAAGTTTTCCAGGATCTCTTTATGCTTGAGAAATAATGCTGATGGGCTGGCATGGCAAATATGAGGAAAGGCTTGGGTCTGACAAGACAAAAGCCCTAATTTTCACTTAAAGAACAAAAAACTCCGATGGTGCACCGGGTTTTCATTAGAGATATGTTTATTTTCCAGTAGAAATACATTACCCTGCTCTCATCAGTGAGTCTAAAGGAGCAGTTCTCAAAGTCTGCCACGGCAAGTGGCTGGCAGGGCTCCAGGGGCAGCCTCAGCAGCAGCTCAGGGGCTGGCCGGCTCCTGCTGTCTGCTGTGAGCAGGACACATTCGGAGCCTGAGAGCAGCTGGCTGGCCCCAAATCCTGGTGAAGGTGACAGGGACAGCGAAGGCCACAGAGCCGCCGGGGCTGGCGGTGACTTGGCACCTCTGGGCAATGTGTCTTTAACTGGGCAAATCCTCCTGGGGAAAAAATGTCACTGTAAGGGTCAGATGAACGGGACGTGGACACACAGACACGCAGAGTGTCCCTCATGTTCGTCACAGAGCTACTGAAGTTTAATTTATGTAAGGAGTTCCATAGTCCTGGGTTTAATGAAGTTACTCACCAGCTCACGTTTCTCTTCAGGAGAATGGGATGGCATGAGATATGGGATGGCAAGAAGGTGGCCCCAGTCACCTTCTGCTAAAATCCATGTAGGTCTTGGACCTGCTCAGTTCGCCCCCACTGTCTCCTCCTCAGCCTTGGGCCACCAGCCCCAGCAACCCCTGCACTGGCTGCCCAGGGCTGCCCTTCCCCAGTGGGACCAGGAAGGAGCATCTGGCGAAGGTGTTCTCTGAAAGCCAAGCTAACAGTGTCCCAGTGGAGCCCTCCAGCCACGCCTGGGAGGTCAGCACTCACCCTGCACTGAGTTCAGGTGCTCCAAAATGCTGATGGAAAAAAACCCAATCCCCCCTGAAGCTCCAAGGAGGAGATTACCTGGAGGTTAAGGGATTAACACTAATGCTCAGAAATACATTTTCTCTATATATCAAATAGGGTGGTTTTGCTATTCTGAGCTTCCTGGCATTCCTTTATGCCCTTATCATAACACGTTTTTCTGTTTTTCAAGCTCCTTGTGGCTTTCTCCCTCTTGGCATCATGATTTTGTGCCCCATCCCTCTCTGCCTCACCCCTTTCCAGTGGTCACTATCCCTGGAAGTGTTCAAAAGACATATGGATGTGGCACCTGGGGACATGGTTTAGTGGTGGCCTTGGCAGTGCTGGGGTGATGGTTGGACTCAATTATCTTAGGGGGCTTTTCCAACCTAAAGGAATCTATGACTCTATCATTTGTGTCCAAACTTATTTCTTGTCATACACCAGGCCTGGTATCTCCCTGTTTTCAGTGGAGCTGTACCTTCCATTTCACTTCAGCTGCCTTGAGTTGGTCCTTCCGCATCTGTGCTGTGCTGCCCGCTCTCTGCGCTGGCTGCAGCACCTGCATCTGCCATGCCTGACACCACTCACTTCAATGCCCCATTTCCCTGTTGTCCCTGAGACCTCTAAAATTACCCTACCAGTTCCAGCTAGCAGTCAGCCCAGTTTCTGGCACATTTTTAGTAGTGCCTGATGTTATAAATGCTTTTGAAAAACCTGCCCTATCACCATTACACGGGAAGAAGTCCAAGGTGGTGGTTTCCTCCCTCCTCTCTTACAGCCTGGAGTTGGTTACATCTGATTTACTACAGCCTATAGCCTGGACAGCTGGGAGAGGTGATGCCCAAGGTGGTGGAGAAGGCTGCTCTGAGGTTTGGTTGGTCTCAACCCATGCCTGGTGATTAGAACACTCATGAGCCGATGGGCTGTACTGACTGGGTGGATGTCAGGCAGGCGGCAAGCAGCAGGCTGTAAATATTCTCAGGCATCAGGCATTGTGCTCCTGTGCTTGTGGGAAGGAGATCTCACCCTCCAGTGAGGGAATCTGCAGAAGGCAAGTCCCTGGTGCAGCAGTTTGACCTTCCTGACCCCCCTCAGCCCAAAGCATCCACCACACACTTGGGGGCTTGGAAAAAGCTGGGATATCAGGATGGAGCCCTCTAAAACTCTGCAGGGTGAGTTCTCCTCTCCCAGGGGACCCGGAGGAATGCTGCTCGGTGCAGAGACCAGGAATGATCCCTGGACATCTGCCAACATTAAGAAACAACAACGTGGAGCTCTGAGGTTTCTACCCTCTTGGCATACATCTGTCACCACATGTGTTGACACAGAGCAATGCTGCCACGTCATGTTGTACGTGGCAGTTGCTGTCAACACCAGTTCAGGGCAGAGAGAACTGCTCAGGGCAGCTATTTTTTGAAAATGTCCTGAATAAAGGGCTGGAGCAAGCCTTGGGGACACAGCCTGCCACTAAAGGTGGCCATGCTGGGGAGCACTCTGGCTCGGGCACTCCTGAGGCACAGCCCAGGGAGAATGTGCATAAACCAAAGACAGATGACCAGCCCCAGGCCAGCCTGGTGACACCAGGCTTTGAAAAGTTTGCCACCCCTTCCTTTCTGCTCAGACAAGCCTTTTGCCCCTCTGCAATACAGGAAGACCTGGTGGCCAGTGTTGGGAACTCTTGCCAGGCAGATAAACAGGGCATAGAACCACAGAATTATTAGTGTTGGAAAATGCCTCTAAGATCATTGAGTTCAACCATTAGCCTGGCACTTGCAGGTCCACTAGCAAGCCACAGCCCTGCACAACACATCCAGCCATTGCCCAACATGAATGGGAATCTATAAGGACCCTCCTCCAACAGCAGCTGGACCAAAGATCCAGCTACAGCCCACCCCCCACCCACTTCCCATCCAAACAGCCGTCCCCCAGCAAACGCTGCTGAAGGACACAGCACTTTCTTTCTGCTGCCTCTTCTCACCTGCCCTCAGTGCTGGCTGAAGCTCTCCCTGCTGCAGGGCTCTGCCAGGTTGGTCCCAGCCTGCCCTCAACCTCTTCCCCAAACCAGCTGCTCCAGGCTCCCACCTGGGCGCAGGCCCATGTCCCACCACAGTGACCCCATCACAGCCAGCTTGAGGCTGAAGGAGCACCAGCAGTGATGCTCCCAAGGATGCCAACTTGTGGCTGTGGCTGATGTGTGTTGGAGGGACCTCAGGATGCTCCAGCTCAGCTGACAGCCAGGACAGGGTGCACAGGGAATATCCAGAGGTTCGGTTGCCTGCACTCAACCCTATTCCCTTCGCAGCTCCCAGCACACTGCTACCCGGGACACCTCGTGCTGGGTGACCTGCCACGCTCCATCTGCCTCTGCAACTGCATCTGCTCCCCAGTCTGGCACCCCAAGCACACCCCATCTTTCCCTGTCTTGGGAGTGGCACTGAAGGCAAATGTGCATGGGCAAATTTTTTACATCTTTGTTTTTTTTCAAGGTCTTTTTAACCTTTAAGGAATTTTTGCCTTCTTTGATTTTTTCTTCTTCAAGTATTGCCCTGGTGGGCGGCCTCAAGAGGCAGAGATGTACTCTCGTAACTGTGCTGGGGTGCTGCCTGTGGGACTGCCTTGCCAGCTGGCACAGTGGGTGACCTGTGCCCATTGCTCCAGGACACTGTGGGGTCTCAGAGCAGCTTGCTCCAAGCTCACACACGTGCACAGCCTTTTCTGGGTCTTTCCTACAGAGCCACTCCAACCTTCTCACTAGCTTTGGGAAGCTACATCCCAGAGATTCTCCCAAGGAGAGGCATCTCCTCCTTCCAGCACTGCTCCCCTCCATCATCAAAGCATCAGAGGAGGGAAGGGCTAGGAGGGTCTGACAGCTTAAATTACCAGGAGTCAGGGAACCTCAGCAACTTCGAGGATCTGGGCCGAGTGCCCACTAAACCAAGGTCTGTGGAGGCCAGAGCAATCCTGGAGTGTGTTCAGGGCTTAGTACTGCAAATCCTGATGCTTCTCCTCTACAGGGGACAAGGGTCAGTTCTGGGGTGCCTGGGTCTGCTTCCTCCAGTTCCACATAGCTCCAGGAGGGACATTTCTCACTGCAGTGACATGGGTCCCTGCCCAGGAGAAGCTAATGGAAAACAGCAGGAGGCATGAGCTGACACAGGATGGAAAACAAGATCCTATGTCAGCATGTGGCCTCGTGCTGTCCCTGAGGAGGTCGCTTTTCACAGAATCATGGAATCTCCTGAATGGGAATGATCCATAGGGATCATCCAGTCCAACCCTGGCCCTGCCCAGACACCCCAACAGCCCCACCCTGGGCATCCCTGGCAGCGCTGTCCAAACGCTCCTGGAGCTCTGGCAGCCTCGGGGCCGTGCCCATTCCCTGGGGAGCCTGGGCAGTGCCCAGCACCCTCTGGGGGAAGAGCCTTTCCCTGATCTCCAGCCACATCTCCCTCCAGTCCATTCCTTCTGCTCCACAGTGCCGGCAGAGTTTACTCCTCACTAGCAGCCGGAGGGAAAATTCCTCTTCTGGTTAAATCCCACGAAAGCTGGCTGTGCCCCTGCGAGTGATTAGCACTGAGCCACCTCATCCCTCAACAAAGCCCATCCCAAAGCCAGGAGGGGCAGAGCAGGGCTGCTGGTGTTCAGGAGATTCTCCTCATGGAAGAGATTTCTTTTCACCCTTTTCACCCTTTTCACAGTCTAAGGATGGAAACTGGTACCAACTCAGAGCATCCTCTGCAGCCCAGTGCTGGAGGTCACACCAGCTCTGAGCAGCCTCTTGCACTTGGTTTTCTCCCACAGCTTTGTTCCTAGACAAGGAACAGGAATCTTGCCTGTTGCAGATGGTCCACCCAGAATTTCTTCCTCCAATCTGAAGATTCAATTTATTTCAGCCACAGGAGACAAAGGGCTTTCTAACTCAAGACACAGAGCAGCATCCCAGCTTTCCTGTGTGCAGGCTGGAAGTCCTGCTACCTGCTTCAAAATCTGTGGGAACGACAGCTTTCCAGCTTTCCTTGGGCTTTGGTCAAATCCCTGGGGCAGTTTATATTGCACCCATGCAGCCTCCTCTCAGCTGTGTTCTGCCACTCTATTTGTTTTCTCTTGATTCAGCTCCAGCTTTACTTGTTGTCATGGTTTAACCAGCACACTTGTCTGTGAGATGCTGTGGAGATGTAGGGAGATAAACACGGAGCCAGGTGACTCAGGGACCTGGCAGGGAGGGAGCTGGCACAGCCAGGGGGTGGGTGCCAAATCCTCCCTAAATTCCTGTTTGAGAAAGCCAGCCTGTGAATAACAATTCAATGCAATAACGTCATCTCTGACTGGTTCTCGCTGTCCCTGCAGGGCCTGAGGAACGCGACGCCCGCAGAAGAGCAGCTGTTGTGGACAGAGGCAACGAGCATCCCAGAGCGTGGCCAGAGCGGGCAGGGAGGGCTTGCAGGACCAGCAGCACATCCCAGTGCCCACGAGGTGCTCCTCATCCCAAGGCTTCTCCACACAGGACGGCTCGGATGGGAGCTCCAGCTCCGCGTTCAGGACCTGTTGACACAGCAGTGGTCAGGGCTTGGGCTGTGTCTTGGGTGCTGCTGTCTGAGCTGGGCTCAGTCGCCCTCCTGGGACAGCCGGCGTGGCTTGCAGGGCCAGAACCTGAGACGGCATTTGCATTTTCGCCCAGATTTTCCCAGTTAATCGGGACCCTTCAGTCTAGTCGCTTGCTTATTTTTTTAAAGCAATGAAAGAGATTTCCCAAATCCAGGCAGCTCTAAGATTACACACAGGCAGAGACACCATCAGTCTCTGTCAGTCATTCGCTCTGGCTGGAAAGTTGGAGGCAAAGGAGTTCAATTGCAGGAGCAGCGGAGCTGAGCCTGGCTCCAGCCCCTGGTGGGTGTGTGGAGCTGCTGCTCTGCCCTGCGACATCTCACTCCCCCCAGCCTATGAAAATGGTTGCAAAAGCTGCCAATTCGCATCCAGAAGCTCGTGGGTCTTTGACATGGTCTTTGTCCTGATGGACATTTCAGAGGGCATCAGCAAAGAAGGAGCAAAGAGAGGGAATAACATGAGAAGGAAAACATCAAGCTGGGGATAGCTGTGAAGTGTCTGCTTCAATGTGAGAATGGGCTCTTCAGTGCCTTCCCACTCAGGAGAGAAATCCCTTCTGTTCATGCTACCCTGAATGGGCCCTCCGTGGCCTGTGGGGTCTCCCTGGAGAAACAGTGAGCTCTTGACAAAACACTGGATCATCTCCCTCAGAGCCCTCTGAGACCGGGGCTCTCAGCTGGGGACAGGCACTGCCAGGCAGAAAGGGCAGTGCCCGCCTGTAGGGTGGCCAGAGGAGGGGAGAAGCCCCAGCACCAGCTGGTTCCCGATGGGTTCCTTGGCAGGCAGGGCTTCCTCTGCACCCCCTGCTTCAGCAAGCAGTGGGAGCTTGTGCAGCCCCTGCACATGGAGCCAGCCACTGCAGGAAGCCATGGGGCCAGGACATGTGCCACAGGAGAGGGGACACAGGCACTGGTTGGAAGAGGCTGGAAGTGAACAGGGAGGGACAACTGCACCTGCAGCTTTGGGATTGGGCTTTCCCCTAGCACCTGCATGGAGTCCCCAGCTCTGCTTCCCCAGCTGGTCAGGAACAGAGGAAACTCTTTTCTTAATTTGATCTAAATTCAAGACAAGTCTTGATTACCTGAATGTAACAAAAAATGCAATTCCTCTAAAAAGTTTGATTCAGCACTGTCTAGATTCTCCTGCTCCAGCATCTGGCTGCCTCCAGGGAATATGATTTGGAGAGTAGAGGTAAGGAAGGGGTATGAAAGGTGACCCCTTGCAGCATGTGGCGTCTGAGGGCTTGGAAGGCAGGGTGGTGCAGACAGAGAGGATGTGAGTTCCTTCCTGGAGAGGAGTGAGGAAGGCAGCACTTGTTGCAGGAGCATATCCTGCCCTTCCCTCCATGCTGATACACAGCCCAGACCTGAAGCTGCTCCAGCTCACAGCAGGGGGTTGGCAGTCTTTTCCAGTGAGGAATCATTTATTGGCGTTCTGAACCAAAGGACGTTCCTTGTTATTCAAGCCAACTTCAATTAACCAAGTCAAACTTACAGCCGTACTTCTCAGTGCCTTCAGACATCCACAGTCCTTGTCCCGTTCCCTCCTAGTCACCACCAGGGTTCCTGCTGTGTTCTTGCACTCTTGACTCCTGCACCAAGCCAGAAGCAATAGTAGCACAAGTCAGAGACGACATAAACCCGATGCTTGTTCCTGTGCCAGGAGCACTGACTGGACCCAGCTAGAGACCGGCCGTGCTGGAGCTGGCTGGAGCCAGGCTTTGTGGGTGTGCTGAATGGGACAATCTACTAAAATTAAGTATCTTATTCTGTAGCTCATCACCTTGTCTGTCTCGTTTGGTAACTCTTCAGCTTAGCTGGGAGGATTTGGACACTGGTTATTCAAGCAGCGTTGTTTGGAGGTTGGCTCACGAGAGGCTGCAGTTGGATTCACCAGCAGTGATGCTAGTGAGGGGCGTTTACACCTGTGTTAACCACAGAACCACTTCCAACCCCGGCTGGCTTGGGTTGAAGGGACCTTAAAGCTCATCTTGTCCCACCCCCTGCCAGGGACACGGACATCCCCCACTATCCTGGGGGCTCCAAGCCCCATCCTGGAAGCGTGTTGAACGCTTCCAGGGATCCAGGGACAGCCACAGCTTCTCTGGCTCTCAGCTATCAACAGTTGGTCTCTTATGAACACAAGCACTGTCTGGAGGTCCCAAAGCAACCCCCTGGACCAGACTGTGAGCAGAACAAGCCCTGAGGGTACATGTTGCTGTCCTCTTCCAGGCATCCCAACCAGGGAAACCAGGATGCTGCAGGTTTTGCTGCTACAGCTCTGCTCAGCTCCAGCCCCTCCACAGCCCATCTGCTTCTCCTCTTATTGTGACCCTGCTTTGCCTCAAGGCCTCACTCTGGTGTCACACACCCACTGACTCCTTGTCTCAAGCTTCCCATCTCCAACTGGTGACACAAGCTGCCCCAGGAACCTCAGTGCCCACAAAACTCCTGATTTCACGCTCCTAGGCCCCATACAGGTCTCACAGATCCACTCCCTGCTGCAGCAGGCTGGCAAGGACTGTCACCCAGCCCAGACCCTCCAAGACCCTCCATCTGCATTGGGCACAAGCATCCTGTTCGCTTTCAACTGGGGCAAGCTTCATGCCACTCCCAAGGGACTGGTATGGAGCTGTGTCAGGGAAGGTTTAGGTTGGATATCAGGGAAAGGTCCTTCCCCAGACGCTGCTGGGCACTGCCCAGGCTCCCCAGGGAATGGGCACGGCCCCGAGGCTGCCAGAGCTCCAGGAGCGTTTGGACAGCGCTGCCAGGGATGCCCAGGGTGGGGCTGTTGGGGTGTCTGTGCAGGGCTGGGAGTTGGACTGGATGATCCCCGTGGGTCCCTTCAGACTCAGGAGATTCTGTGATTCTGTAACTCCCCATGTGTTCCACCGAGGTCAGCCCTGGCTGCCTGCCTCCAAAGACTCCTCCAGCTAAAAGGATGCCAGTCACAGGAGTCCCAGCATTTTGCTGACTAATTTCCAGTGGAATCAGGAAGCTGGGTTTACAGGGAGAAGTTATGAATGAAAGGAGCCGGCGCTGGGTTCCACGCAGACCAAAGGCATTACTATCCTACGCCACGTGTAATTAAATTGTGGAGCTCATGGCCACAGGATGCCGCGCGGGCTAAAAATACACACGGCTTTGAAATGAGATTAGACAAATTCACCGAGGGCAGACTCGTGGTCTGTTACACACATACCACTCCTGCCTCAGGAAGTCACTAAGGCATCAATTGCTGGAAAATGGAAGGGTATCACAAGGGCAGAGCTCCTGCCTCTATCTGCCTGAAATTTGCCACCGTTGCTGGCTGGGACTGAGCTACCTTGTCTGACCCAGCCCACTCTGCTGCTCTCTGTGTGCCAAGGATGGCAGTGGGAGTTTTGGGGGTCCTGGCACCCTGCCCAGTCCCATCTGTGTGCTCTTCTGCATTGCCTCTGAGCTGCCTCTCCCAAACCTCTGAAACCAGGGCTCAAACCGTTCCTGTTGCACACAATCACCCAGAGGTGCTGCTGCTGCTGCAGGTGAGCAGTTCCTGGCCCTCTGTGCCCTGACCCATCCACAAACCCATGAACCCTTTGAGCTTGTTCTGTCCTTACACTCTGGGGAGCTCTTGGGGTGGATGAGCACCAAGTCCAATCCCTGCCTGCCCCACTGAGATTGGTACTGCTGAGCATGTGCTCTTCCCAAACGCCAGCAATAAAGTCTCTGTCTCTGCAGGTCTCTTACCAGCAGCCTTGGGGTGCTGCTGGTGCAGAACCAATGCTCTGTCACTGCCTGCTGAGACCACATCCCATCCTGGCAGACTCCCAGGGCAGGTGATCCAGATGTGCCATGGGGCTGTGGGTCTCAGCAGTGGAAAGCCACCTCACACCACACTGTGGGCCCCAGCTCACGCTGCTGCCCCTCTCCATCCCCACTGGGCTCAGTCTTTGCACACCCCAGGGATTTCTCCAGGCCTCTCATCTCTCTTCTTCCCTGGCACCTTGTCCTCTTTCCTATACTGCAGAGGTTTTTCAGGTCCACTGGACTGCAGCAGGCTCAGTTTCAGGAATCTTGCTCTGCTGTCTGTTCTTTTGGCTGGAGTCTCCACTCTTGATGCCTTGTCTGTATCTGTACAGAATCCCTTGGCCTGGATGGACAGACACACTGGAGCATGTCCAGAGAAGGGAACAGAGCTGGGGAAAGGGCTGGAGCCCCAGGAGCGGCTGAGGGAGCTGGGAAAGGGGCTCAGCCTGGAGCAAAGGAGGCTCAGGGGGGACCTTGTGGCTCTGCACAAGTCCCTGACAGGAGGGGGCAGCCGGGGGGGGGGGGGGGGGGGGGTTCGGGCTCTGCTCTCAAGGAACAGGGACAGGACAAGGGGAAACTTCCTCAAGTTGTGCCAGGGTAGATTTAGATAGAATAATGGGGAAAATTTCCTCACTGGACGTGTGGCCAGGCATTGGAACTGGCTGCCCAGGGGAGTGGTGGACTCCCCATTCCTGTAAGTGTTCCAAAACCGATGTAGGTATGGGACTTGGGAACAGGGTCAGTGGTGGCCTTGGCAGTGATGGGGTTAATGGTTGGACTCAGTGGTCTTAGAGGACTTTTCCAACCTTAGGGATTGTGTGATTCCATGAAGGAGTCCGCAATCAAGGCCTGTGCTGTCTCATACAGCAGTGCCTTGCCAATGGATCCATCCCTCCCCGATGCAGAGCTGCTCTGGTGCCTCAGTCTCTCTGCTTGCCCGGTTGTACCCTGTAGTCAGCCTGACCCCTGTGATGGTGCCTGTGCTCTGGTTCAGAGTGCTGGGCAGGGAGCATGCAAGTGCTGGGCTGGCCATGGTGCCACGCACATGCACAGGCTGGGGCAGGGGATGGGGAAGGAGTTCCCTCCACCCTCCCTGGCACACACATGAAGGGCTGGAGCCTTTAAAGAAAGCAAAGGAATAAAATTCTGATAAAGACTTTGACTTTGGGATTTGTTTTTGGGTTTTGATAGATCATCAGGAAAAGACGACAAATTAGTAGGACACTCTCTTGAGGAATTAGGCCCAAAGCTTGGAGCAGCTGAGGAAGAAACTGTGGGGAAAATACTGTTTCTTTATATAAAACAGGAGAGGGGCTGTGAACAGGCAGAATCTGGACTTGTGTGGGTTATTTTGGAGACGTGAAATGTTGCCACCTTGAACAGAGGGTGGTTAGAGAGGTGTGGCTTGAGAGTATTTGTGAAACATCCAGTACTGAAGAGACTGAGAAAAGACACGAGTGACTGGATGGCCTCATGCGCTCACAGGCTTGTCCTCCAGTGCTGCCCCACCAACTCTGCCTGAAAACAGTCAGCCTGAACACAGGGAGGGCACAGCAGCTGCACGAAGGTGTTTGAAGCAGGAAGGGTGTAGGTGGTGCACGCACGGGAGCAGCACTGGCAGCTTGCGGTGGGTCTGGGACTGGTCCCCACTCCACAAACCCGGCTTGTACGTGCCAGGTGGGTGGCCAGGCCTTGGGGACTGAGCTGAACACAGCTCAGCACAATGGCTGGCACCTCCCCACCCTGTTCCCTGCCCACAGGCAGCACAGACAGCCTGGCCTTTGGGAACCTTTAGCTGGAGGGAAGCAGGAGCCCAGCAGCTGCAGCAGCCAGTGACCCAGGACGGAGAGTGATGGCAGCAGACTCATGGCCATTCCTGGGTTCCCTGCTCTTCTCACGGGTGCAAGGCTCACCCATGTTCTTTTGAGGTGGGAGAGGTAAGTCTGCAGCACCCAAGGGACAAGAGAGCAGTGCCAAAGGCACGATAAGAAAGCAGTGCTGGGGTGGGAGCAGGGCCATGCAGACACACCCATGGCTCACGGACATCTCAGACTCTGGCTGCTGCTGGGACAGGTGAGGGTTACAGGGGCCTTGGTTGCATTGTCAGAGCAGATGGAGGTCAGGAAAAGTGGCTAACGTGTGCTGTTGCTTTTTCCCTGTCACTCTTTAGTTGCTCACTTTTTATTTTTCCTTCTTCAAAAGAGTAACTTTTAACTAACTTCTTAAAAACCTAAATTTTCTGTCCTCTCAACTCCTCCAAGAACGTTTGTACAACTCTGCTCACCCCTCTTCTGCCCCATCTCCATCCTGCCTTTCCCCATTACATGCTTCCCCCTCGTCCCTCCTCCCTCACCCGCTCCAGGCCCTGCGTACCCGCCCCTGCCCCCTTCCCAGGCCCGGAGGTACAAATGATTAGATTTTCAGCCCAATTAAGGCAGGCTGTCTCCTGGCTGGGACAGAAAAGGCTGGCTCTGGAAGGTGGGAAACAAGCTTTGACAGGTCCTGGCGTCCCCAGCGCCCTCCGATGGCTCTGCCCGCTGGGCCCCTTTGTGCTGCTCCAGGAGCGGGACCAGGGCTCAGCTGGGGGCCGGGGGTCTCCTCTGCCCCTCCTCTTCCCCGGCCCAGCAAAAAGAATAGCTAATTAAGAGGTCTAAACGCAGGCAAAGCTAATTCCCTATTCAGAGCTCCGAGGGGCAGCGGGGAGGGAGGGGAAGGCGGCAGGCGGTGAGCTGGGGAGCGTGGCAGCATCTCCTGCAAGAGCAGGACCCGGGCCAGGGTTAACCCTCTCCTCTCTGCCCTCTGGGGCGATGAGCCGGGCCAGACCCATCGCCCCATGTCCCTCACGCACCAGGGCAAGGCCCCCGGTCCCCCCCAGCAGGGATGCCCAGCCGCGGGTGCTGCCTCCGCCCAGCGCTGGCTCCAGCCCAGACAGGCTCCGGGAGGAGAAGCTCTGCCGCAGGTTTTCCTCCCGTGTCCCTTCCCTACCACACACGGGCAGCATTAGAGGCCCTGCTGGTGCCCAGCAGCTCTGTGTCCCCCCTGTGCTTCCCTGGACAGCTGCTCTGTCCCTGTCCCAGCGCTGTGCCTGTGAGCTCCCCGCTGCCTGTTACGGTCCAAGCCTCGAGCCGTGAGCCACCTCCCCCGCAGCTGGGGACAGGCCTGAAGGACCCAGGTCCCTGCTTGCGACTGGATGCTGGCATGCAGGGTTCAGCCCTGGGGAGGCTGGTCCTCACCCTGCCCAGCACAGCGGGCTCTGAGCAGGGCACACTGCCTCTCCCTGCTTCTCACAGCCTGACCTGAGCCTGCCATGAGACCTCCTACCTGGAGGTGAAGGGTTGAAGATTCCCTGGAAGAGGAGGCAGGAATTTTGGCCGGCCCAAGGGGATGCTGCTGGGATTTAATTTGCTTTGGATAAAAGGAACCATGTCCACCCAGGTGACATCAAGATGCACGAGGTGAAATACAGCGGTCCTGAGCACAAGGAATTCCATGAGTGTTCCTGCAGGCAGGATACATGCACAAACCATCCCATCTCTCCAAAGCCAACTTCCCGAGGCCGGAGCGCTGAGCCATGACCCAGGCACAGCACCAGGCAAAGCTGGGCACTGCTGCTGGGTTCCCATGCAGAGGCATGGGGCATGGAGAAGAGCAGGATTCCTCATACTGCTTTAAACACTCTTCCAGAAGTCTGTCCCTTTGGGGTTCTTGTGGGAGCTGAGCTTCCTGGACACTCAGGTCCTCATTGCACTAAGAGCATCCCCAAGGTGAGGGAGGAAAGAGCAGGTAGTGACTTCTGCCTGCTGTGCCAGCCTCTTTCCCTCCCTCCAGTTCCTGGAGGGCTCACATACCCTGGGTATGAACGTGTCCAGGTTCACATTGGAGTGAGGACATCGCCATTCCAGGTATCCCTGTCCTCAGCCACCGGACCTCCCACTCCAGGGGCTGGTTAGGTATTCCCAAACTCCCTCCACTTTTTCCATGGCACACTCAGAAGCCCCCCCAAGGTTCTCTTTGGGCCCCCATGGCCACAGCCCGTTCACAGGGCATAGTGCAGCGGGGGACGCTGCTCCTGCAGCAGGACTGAGTGCAGCCCACTGAGCTGCTTCTTCCCAGGTACTGCCTGGAGCCAGGGAGTGTGCACAGGCTCCTCCACGTCCCCACTGCTGCAGGACACTGATGCCACCTGCACTGGATTGAGTCCCATGGGTGATGGCAGGTGATGAATGGGCAGCCCCAGTCCATCGCAGGGGTTTTCTGTGGAGGGATGGGGGTATCCACCAAAGATGAGCCTCCCAGCAGGAATCACTGCCCTGCTGGGAGTGATGAATGGTGCCAGACAGCAATCCAAAAGCTTTTTGCTGCTGGAGAGCTGGGAACATTCAGGCCAAACTGTGGTTAGGAGGAGACTGGGATCTCCAGAACTTCTCAGCCCTGCCTGGAAGCAGCTATGTTCCATCTCCCTGGTCCTGGTTCTCCAGAGGAGCCCAGGCTGGTGTAGAAGGCACGAAGATTTGTTCCTAGTGCTCTTCACCATCCTAAGACATGGTGGGAACAGGAGTCTGCTCTGAGCAGCAGGCAGGGCTCCAGCAGCTGTTTCCATCACAAGCCTCGTGCTTCCCAGCACCTTGAGGCTGCTGCAGACTTTGCTTCTGCCCAGCTTTACTCTGCTCTAGGAAGGGTTTTCCCCATGAGTTTCCAGTAGATTCCTGGGGTATTCTACAAAAAAAAAGCTCAACATGGTCTTGCCCTGCCTTCAAGTGCAGTGAGGATTGCAATTTCACTTCTCCCTTCTGAAAGAAGTCCTTGCTCCTGGAAGTGTCCAAGGCCAGGTTGGACATTGGGGCTTGGAGCTCCCTGGGGTAGTGGAAGGTGTCCCTGCCCAGGGTAGGGGGTGGTCTCTAAGGTCCCTTCCAACACAAGCTATTCCAGGGCTCTGTGGTGACCCTCTAACTCCATGACCTGGGGGGTGTGGAGCTGTCAGGTCTCACAGCACCATCCATCCCGGTTTCCTGTACCATGGGTTGGATCCACTGGCACCACCCAAGACAATGCCCGCACTGGGCCGCATGCCCCACACACTCACCAATGGTAAATCCCCTTCAGCTAAAGGGTTGAGACAGAGAGAGGGTTGGGGGGGGAACATAGGTCTTGATTTTTCATTAAAACTGGATTATTTTCCTTAGAAGTAGATGGAGGGAAAGCATAAAGAAAAATCTGGAGAATTTCCGTGAGGTTTTACAACGCCACGTCTTTCAAAGGGATTCCATGGAAAATATCATCAGCCAAGTGCCTCCACACTGGGGAGAGCTGGGGGAGATGGTCCTGGGTGATGCTACATCTTGAAACCTTTGGGTGACTTGACCTAAAGCAGGGAGAAGAATTTAGAGGAGAAGCAGAAATGCCAACCTACATCTCCAGCCCAACTTTCCCCAGCCCAACCACGGTGTCCAGGTGGCCAAGGCGAGCTGGGTACTCCCATCCCTGGCCAAAGGGTGCATCTGCCCAAGGTGATCGTGCGAGCTGGGGCAGTGGGAGGGGATGCTCAGGGCCCCTCAGGAGAACCAGCCCTCTTCCTGCTCAGGCTCTGTGGTGTGGCCATTTCCTTGGTCTGGGCCCCAATTAAAAGAGCCAAATGGAAATTGCCAGAGAGAAAGAGTGAAAGAAACAACATTTCCTGCCTGAGGAGATTAACTCTCCAAATTACATGTGAACAGAGGGGGAGGCGAGAGGGGAAAAGGAAACCCAGCTTCCACCCCAATAAAAGCCAGTTCATTTAATAAAGGAGGAGCAAGGAGGGGGAAGGTGGCTGAAAGAAAATGAGGCTGGGGGGTGTGGAATTAGCCTTGTCAAACAAGGGGCTTTGCTGTCCCAGAACTACTTCTTTATTGTTCCAATTTTTCATGCTTACTTAGCTCTCAATGCTGCACAAGACAACAGCTCATTATTGGGGGGGGGACGGGACAGGACAGACACGGCTGTGGCGGTACTGAGAAATGGAAGGAAAATAAAATTTTTTAAAAAGGAGTCCTTTCCCTGGGGCTTTAGCCTCTCCCCCCTGCGTGGAGCTGCAGACATTGTGGCTGGGAGGAGCAGGGCACTGCCAAGCTGGGAAAAAGGGTTTTCCACAACCTTTGGCACCCGCACTGGGACAAAAGCAGCTGACCCTGAAATGCCATCCTATGGCCCGGTGAGGGAGAAGGAGGGGTGACTGAGGGTGACACAGGGAGCTCCCCCATCTCCTTCACACTCCTGAAGCCTGTCCCAGTGGCTGCTGAACGAAGGGAGGCTGAAACAGGGCCGGGGCAGGCAGGACCATGGGGACAAAGCCCCCTCTGCCCCGTGGCCAGGCTGCTGAGTCCCTGCAGATCAGCCAGCCAAGGCACATCTGTGGCATCATTGTCTACTAAACAACATCTGCTCTGACTCTGGAAAGCGACTTCCAGCCTCCTCCCCGGGCTCCTTGTTTGTTTTCTCCCCAGGATTTTCCTGATCAGATTGGCTTGGCGTACAAAGCCAAACTCACACCAGAAAGGCTATCAGGATGTTTGTGGGTAGGGAGGTTATGCTCCATATTAGTGATGCTGCCTTATAAAGCCCTGTTTGCACAGGCTCATAACTCTGCGAAAAATGCTCCCTTTTAGGATCAGACGTGGGGACAGCTCTGAGAGCCAGCGCTGTGCAGCTGATGCTCCCCACTGAGTCACCTCCCACCCACCCATGAGATCAGCACTGGGGACAGGGCAAGCTGGAGGGCCTGCAGGGGCCTGGGGCACAGAGGAGCACAGATCAGGGACAACAGCAGCTGTGGCCAGGCTGGATGGTTTTCTGTGGTCCTTGGCACAAACCCAGGAAACGAGTGCAGCCTGACCTTCCAGGTAACAGCCATCCGGAGATGGCAGCCCCCAGAGGTGACAGCCACAGGGGACCGGTGTGGGACACTCCTGGCCTACAGGGAGCACTGACAGCTCCAGTCAGGGCTTGCTTGACACCTGCAATGGAAGGAGGGATTATATTTTGTTTTCAAATGGGTTTTGGTATTTACTTGCTATCCACAGCTTAATCCATCAGGGGATGCCCCAGTGCTCCTATGCTGAAGCTGTTTGTGAGCACCAAGACCCAGCTGTGCTGCTGTCCCCAGGAAAATTTGTGGAAGGCTTCCGCAGATGATGTTGGACTTGGAGATGGTTTGTACCCACATTCACATGCTACAGGTTGAGTTACCATTTCTCAGTGGAAGATGGCCAACCCTCCCAAAAACAGAAGCCTCTTCAAATGGATGTTCTCCAAGAGTGGAGCCACAATATTCCCCCATTCTCCCCAGTCTGGTTGGGTTTCCCAGTTACTGGATGCAGCTCCCGTTTGGGAAGCTGGAAGTCCGGTGGGGTCTGTTCTGGAGGCAGGAGAAGTGAGGGTCCCTCAGGACAGCCTTAAGCTTCAGGGTGTTTCCCCTTCAGCAGGCGCAGTCTGGTCAGGTGCACAGTGCCACCAGCGAAGGAGCAGTCACAGAGGGGGCACATTGCTTTTGGTGCCCAGGGAACCTCTGTAGCCCAAGAAGCTCCTGATGCACTGGACCCAAATCCACCCTGGCCACGGCAGAAGATGCCCCCAAGCTGTGGGCACCCCTGTGTCCCTTTGCTCCGTGACCAGGGCTGGCGCTCGCTGCCTGGTTCAGAGCGAGCGCTGCTCTCACAGCACTGTGATACGAATGCTGGAAACTTCTCAACTATTCAGAAACAGCTCCTTTTCTCCAAAAATTTGAGGCATGCCTCACTTGGAGAGCTGCATTCCATCCCTCCCACCATGGCAGTGGCAACGTGTGGCAGCTTGGGCTGCAAGCCTGGGGAAAGTCCACCTGAGGGGGAGCCTGCAGCCCATGGATTAGAGCCCTGCTGTCACTGCTCTTCTGGAAGCGTCCCAGGTCTTTTTATGCTTGGGAATAGTATCCCAGCACCCTCCCAAACCTCTGCAGCTGCAAAAGCTTTTCTTGAGACAGGAGATGGAGGATAAACTGGACAATGAATGCCATGGTGCCGTGTGCCAGAGTACCCTGGTTGCCTTTTGCCTTGATCCCTGAGCCTGCTTGGCTCCTGGCAGCAGCTCTGGGCAGGATGACAGTCCACAGGATAGGTGACAGGCAGTTAATGTTGGAGCTGGAATTTTACCTGGCAGAGGTTGGTTTGCCCTGTCCCACCTGCCTGCATCAGGGCACAGCAGCCATGGGGCCGGCTGGGCCTCTCTCGGCCGTTGCACCCAGGGCAGGATGAGGGGTTTTGTGGGCAGCAGTACCCCTGTGTTCCCCCTGCCTGTCCTGCCTGCAGCCTTACAGCCTGGGAGGATGTCCCAGTTCCCAGCCTGGAGGACACCACTGGGCTGATGCTCAGCTGCTCTCAGGAGCAGGTGCTTGGTGGGACCAGAGCTCAACCCCTCGGTCAGATGCTTTTCAAGGCAGGATGGACAGACAGACAGCAGGAACCTAAAGCCAGGCTGACACTTTGCATCACTGCTCAAAACCTTGCAGGATGGTAATCCCAGCCTCTCCATGGAAAACTGCTTCTCTGAGAATTTTCCATCCCTGCTCAGGTGTCAGCTCCAGAGATGCATGTCCACCTGGGGCACAGTTTGGGTTTGTGCCCGTCTTCCCTGGGGACTGGCACCTTCTTTTCTTCCCCCTCTCTCCTCTGCACTCTCCTCCCTCCTCTCTGCCTTCAAACAGTAAGGAACAAATTCCAGGGATTTTGCCTGGGGGCCCACGGAGCGGGGATGCGAGCTGGTCTCCATCTGACTGCGACCGAGTCTCTCCCCCTCACTGGAAATTGAAAGCAGAAGCCGTGGAGCGGTGACAAAAATCTGCATTACGTTATGGCAACTGGATTTTTTTTTTTTTTTTTAAGATTTTATAATACATCGTTTTGAAACTCTGCCAGTGATCATCATCAAAGCGAGAGGAGCGCCTTGGAAAGAACAATGGTGGCGGAGGGTGGGGAGCAGGGTGCCTGGGTATTGATGTGTAATCCTTTTTAAAGCCGGTTCTAGAGACAGCATGGAAGAGGGTTTTTGTATTTTCCTGAAGTGCAGATACAATTTAGTCTGGTAAGGGCAGGCAGCAGTGCCAGAGCTCTAGACTAAGGGGCTGGATCACTGCGGAGCAGTCAACCCCTCCCACACTGCCTCTGGGCCCAGGAGGGCAGGGAGTGGGCAGGGGGGACAGGAAACACAGAAAGGTCCAAAACAGAAACTCAGGAGATACAGAATGAGAAGAGGGAGAGGAGAGGAGAGGAGAGGAGAGGAGAGGAGAGGAGAGGAGAGGAGAGGAGAGGAGAGGAGAGGAGAGGAGAGGAGAGGAGAGGAGAGGAGAGGAGAGGAGAGGAGAGGAGAGGAGAGGAGAGGAGAGGAGAGGAGAGGAGAGGAGAGGAGAGGAGAGGAGAGGAGAGGAGAGGAGAGGAGAGGAGAGGAGAGGAGAGGAGAGGAGAGGAGAGGAGAGGAGAGGAGAGGAGAGGAGAGGAGAGGAGAGGAGAGGAGAGGAGAGGAGAGGAGAGGAGAGGAGAGGAGAGGAGAGGAGAGGAGAGGAGAGGAGAGGAGAGGAGAGGAGAGGAGAGGAGAGGAGAGGAGAGGAGAGGAGAGGAGAGGAGAGGAGAGGAGAGGAGAGGAGGAGACTATTGCTGGAAGGGCCAGGGCTCTGGATCCTGCTGGGAATCACAACCCAGAGACATCATCACGTCCTAGGGCAGCAGCTCGTGTTCTGCCAGCACAGCCTCTCGGGCTCTGCCAGTGCCCCTGGCCACCCGTCTGTCCCCCCATCAAAGCCCAGCCAAGCTGGGGGAAGACTCCCACAGGCCCCAGTGCCTTGACATCAGCTCCTTTGCCTGTGTGCCACCCTCTTACTCAAGTAGTCATTCCACTGCCCCTATTTCCCTTGCTACAAGACCTCCTTCTTCAAGCCGAGCAAAGCAAGGGACTTCTCCTGATCCCTGCCTGCTGAACTCCTCCTGCTGCACAGGGTGAGGGCAGTGACACAGCACAGCACGTGTCCCAGTGGCAGCAAACTGAGAAACCCCACTGGCTCAGAGAGACAGAATGTCAGGGTGTTCAGGTGCTCCCCAGAGCCTGAGTCTCACTTATGTTCTTCTGGCTAGAAAAAAAAAGAAAAGCCAATCCCCAGGAATCAGCCATTGACAGTAATTTTCTCACAGCAGCCATGTCAAAAGCACCCACCACTCTGGAAAAACTCCTGAGGATAAAGCTCATTATTTTGGCATCTTTGTGACATCAGATCACCAGCCATGCCAGTTGCCCAGGTGGGACATCACAGGAGATTGCTGACCAGGTGAGAAGAGCCCACGGCGCCATGGGGCCATTTTGCATCACCTGCTGCTGCTCTGGAGTCCAGTGAGCTGCAGAACGCTGGCCCCACTCGTGCTGACCCAGACATACTCAGCCAGGCCCGCCAGGCTCGTGCCTGACCTGCTCCAGGCTGGATCTGCAGAGGCAGTTCCTTGCTGCTGCCATGGTAAATCAGGCTGCAAGTTTTCCTCTATGCCTTTACCAGCAGGGTCCAGCCCTAAGGCATCTCACTCAGGCCCTCATGTTCCTACCACTGAAGCAAGGCTTCCCACACCTCCATAGCCTTGTTTCCTTCTGGGAAGGACAGAAAAAATGCTTCCTTCCTCCAAGCAACTCATGGAAACTCCGTGTCCCCAGAGAGCCCAGTGCCAAGCTTGGTGCTCCAGCACACTGGGGGTGCTCAGCTGTGTCCCACACACTCATATCTGAGAGCAGACCTCATCCCGTGCATGCCAGGTTGGAGCAGAGCTGGGGGAGGCAGGCAAAGGGCAGCAGCAGGGCAATGGTTCAAAGCTTCTGTGCCTGTCAGGCCAGGCCTTCAGAAGATGACAAGTTGCCTGGGCTTGCTGCTGCTCTGTGCTCAGAGAACGCCAGCTGAGGCCACCAGTGTGAACAGTGTTCACACAGCTCACTCTTCTCAGGATGTGAGATGATCATCTAAGCATACTCTGGCTAGAAATCATAGAGTCATGGCACTGCTGAGGCTGGAAAAGCCCTCTGGGATCACTGAGTCCAACCATTCCCCCACCACTGCCAAGGCCACCACTGACCCATGTCCCCAAGTGCCACATCCACACGGATTTTCAATCCCCCCAGGGATGGTGACCCCAGCACTGCCCTGGGCAGCTGTGCCAGTGCCTGACCACCCTTTCCATGAAGAAATTTCCCCAATATCCAACCTGAGCCTCCCCTGGCCCAGCCTGAGGCCGTTCCCTCTCCTCCTGTCCCTGTTCCCTGCGAGCAGAGCCCGACCCCCCCTGGCTGCCCCCTCCTGTCAGGGAGTTGTGCAGAGCCACAAGGTCCCCCCTGAGCCTCCTTTGCTCCAGGCTGAGCCCCTTTCCCAGCTCCCTCAGCCGCTCCTGGGGCTCCAGACCCTTCCCCAGCTCCATTCCCTGCCCTGGACAATGCACTTTGAGCCTGGATCACCTCCTTCTCCATACTGCACGTGCAGCAGCCTCTCCAGTGCCACGTTCAGGTGCCCTCTCTCTCTTCCTTACCAGATCACCTAACAGCAATTGCTCAGTTCCCTCACACCGCGGAGAATTGCACTGCCCATCAGGAACTGTAAATCTTCCAGGAAAACTCCTGCCCACCTCGTTAGAAGTGCCCGATGGCAGCAGCTCGGTGCTTCCCGGTTGAGGAGATAGCCTGCCAGCTAACGACGGGCTGATAATTAAGTCCAGTCCTTTCCAAGATCAGCTTCCCCTACCAGTTAATCCCAACAGCAAATAAGGCTGATTGACTTTGCCTTGGTCTGTAAATGCAGGACTGCTCTGTTCCGAGAGCTCCCTGCTGTCCTGTAAGGAGGGGTCCGGCTGCACCCCGGGCTCTGCCTGCGTGGGGAGTAGGTGCAAAATGCCTCAGCGAGGTGCAAGCTCAGCTGGGCTTGGGCCACCTCCTCGTAAGCTGCCAGGGGGGGAGCAGCCACAGCTCGCCGTGTGGGTGCAAAGTGCGAGTGTTTTGGGGTGGTCCAGGAAGGCAGACGCAGGGTGGAAGATCAGAGAGCCCCCAGCCTGTGTCCTGCTCCCCATGGGGCAGCCTGGGTTTGTTGAGGCAGCAGGCACTGATGGGAGAGACTGGCCAGGGGAGGAATTCAGCTCCCTCCACCCTGCCCTGCTCCTTCAGCACTGGGCAGCACTGAGCTGTGGAGGCAGAAGAGGCAAGAGAGAGGCATTTTGGGGCTCACTGCCAGGCCAGCATGTCCCAGGCAGAGTGGCATGCCAGGGCTGGATTGCCAAGGACAGATCCAGACAAAAACCATAGAATCACAGAACACCCTGATTTGGAAGGGACCCGCTCTGTGCCTGAAATCATTGTCCAAACACTCCTGGATGACGGGGCCGTGGCCATTCCCTGGGAGCCTGTTCGGTGCCCAACCACCCTCTGGAGGAAGGACCTTTTCCTGATACCCAACCTAAACCTTCCCTGACACAGCTCCAGCCGTTCCCTGGGTCCTGTCCCACTGGACAGAGCAGAGAGCAGAGACTGGAGCTGCCCCTGTGCTGCCCCTTGGCAGGAAGCTCCGTTTGCCCCTTCCCAGAGCTGAGCTGCACACGCTGTCACAGCTGCTGGGGACCTCACTCCAGCTCTCCAGGCCTCCCACCCCTGGGTCGTGCAAGAGACTCTTTCCCTCCTTGAACTCCCCCATGTGCCAGCTCTGGGCATTCTCTGCAGGGTGAAGGGTGATGTGAGCCCTGTCCCTGAGTAATTTATCTTCCCAGTATTCTGCCAGGCAGGGATGCCCGGTGTCTCCAAGAGGTGGTGAATGGCACATGCCGAGGTCTTCCCAGCACTGTGCAAGGTGCAGATGTCCAGCCTCTGCCTGGCAGAGCCCTGTCACTGCTCAGGGTGGGCATCCCACCACTGTTTCCACCATCACATGTCAGGCACCGAGACCCTCTGGCCACAGGGCTGCGTGGCCAGGGACCACAGAGGATGTGGGCTCTGGGCCAGACCTTGCCAGCCCTTTTCCTGGACCTTCTCCTTGCATGGCTGTGCAGGCAGGCTGCTTCAGCACGGGGTTAAAACCCCACTCTGCTCTGAGTCACTGCAAAATGGGTACATTTTCTGGAGCCCTCTTTGGGATGCCGGCCCACATGGCCAAGCCTTGCTGGATCCCCTGTTGGGATGGCATGGAAGTATTTCTGCCTTCCTCCTTCTGGTGTGAGCCTGAATGGCCCTGCCATGCCTGCTTTGAGCAGTTGCCTGTCCTTGGCACGAGTTTCTGGGAGAGACCGTGGGGGGTGGAAGTGTGAAGAGGTGTCCTCAGCTTGGCCCTGGTGCCTGCAGGAGATGGCCTCGGTCATTACCATGAAGCCCAAAATTGTGTTGAGACCATTATGTGTTCATGGCTTAGTATCAAGGGGAGCTTTGACCCAAAGACTGCCAAAGCCTGAACCCATCTTTCTGCCCCTGGTGAAGATGCCATGGCAAGTCGAGTGGGGGAAATGGGGAAAGGTGCCAGCAGTGGTAGCAGGTCTTTAAGGATGGTCCCAGGTAACCATGGCAAGAACAGGAACCCCTTTGCATTCGTGATTTCAAACCACTGTCCTTTTCCCCTTTTCACCCATCTCCTCACGTGCACCCATCTTAACAGCAGAACCCTGGGCTCGTGCCCCCAGCAGATCCCAGCCCTGCTGTCCCGTTCCCCGCATTGGGTGGGTGGGCACAGCATCCCGAGACACTCTGTGTGCTCTATCACCTTTATGCTCCCCTGCACAGCCCCACAGCCAGCAGAGCCTCAGCAGGTACGAGGGGGGCATTTGGCTCTGTGCTGTTAGCGGGGGCCCCTCACCACCCAGCATCTTCTGGAGGCAGACAGCACCAGTCACATGTCCCTGGCTCCAACCCGGGTGACAAATATTCTCCTGCAGACGCCTTCCACACTTGTATCAGACTGGGTGGGGATGGGAGTGTCTCCCACTATGGCCAGAGATGTGCTCTGCAAAGCCCCAGGGTCAAACACGGCTGGGATCCCTGGTTCCCTTGAAAGGTTCTCCCTCTCCTTGGGGCTGTGGAGCACGGAAGAGGAGTGCTGTGACATTGTAGGGGGGTTCCTGCCACCAGCTGCCTGCAGCTGACTGCATCTGGCTGGGAGCCCCCAGAGACACCGAGAAGCCCAGTTCCATCGCCTCCTCACTCTCTTTGCCCAAAATTAGGACTGGTTGGTATCACTGGGTGCTCTGCTCTCAGGGGGAGGGTCCCTGCCCCAACACCTTCCAGGGGGAATGCAGTCACTGCACAGGGTGTTGATGTCTCTCTGTTCAGCTGGGGGATGATGGGGCCATCCTGGCCAGCTGCTCCCAGAAAGCTGCCAGCGGTGGACAGCCAAGGAAAGGACCAGACATTAGAAAGGCACTTAGCCTATTATGCCTTGCTGGTTCCTTGCTGGGCCGTGGCTGTCACCAAGGTGGAGGGAGGCATTGTGTCTGTGTCCTCTCCTCCTGCCTGTGGGGCAGAGAGTGGGGCAGAGGCTCCTCCCTTCCAGCCAGCTCCTGGAAGTCCTCAGTCCCACTCCCCTGCCTGTCTCTCTGCGGGTGGAAGGTGAGGGGAACCCCTCTCACCGGCTGATTTGGGGGATTTCCTCCATGGCAGGCAGGAAAGGGGTATGAGGGGATCTGCCTCTTGATGTCCCCTCCACTCTTGCTACAGCACAAGAAATCCAGGGGTTTCTGGACCTGCCTAAGGTGGGCCAAAAATCCACCGCCCCAGAAAGCTAAAAAAATGGTCAGCTGCACATTTTTGGCTCTTTCAGAAAGCAGCGGGTTCCTCAGCCTTCCCCCATCACCTTCCTGGTGGAGTCTTCCTCCTCTGCCATCCAGCCTCGGGATGCCCTCTCTCTCCCGGTCTGGGAAGGTGCCAGTCTGTGGGATCCAAGCAGGATGGCCACTCCTCCCCTCCGCCCTCGGATAACTCGGAGGCTCTCTTGTTTCTCCCCGTGTGCCTGGGATGGATCCCAGCCCCAGCTGCCTCCCGCCCCCCTTCTCGGCGGGTGCAGGGATGGAGGGTGCCGAGGAGGGGCCGAGCGCACCCCCACACCCCTCCACACCCCTCTCCGAAAGGATCGGGCTCTCTTTAATGAAAAGCAACAGATGGGTATAGCTGGCAAGTGCGGGCTTCCAGGACGGGGGCGTTAATGATGTCTTTAAACATTGTGAGCGTGTCTGTCTCTCACTCGTGTCCCTTCTGCTGTGCAGTGGGGACGCCTCTCCCCAGGCCGGTGCCTTGGGAAGAACCCTCTCGCCAAGCGGGGCAGGTCAGCGAGATGAAAGCATGCCTGCGAGCCCCAGCTCCCACCTCCTAGGAGACGGACATCGCCTCCCAGCCCGGGGACAATGGCGGGGTCTGGTCCCCCCGCGTCGTCTCTAGGTGATGTCACATCGATCAGAGCAGCCGTACTGAGGGGAGGGGAACAAACACGCACACACACAAAGGAGCCCGCTTTGAAGTCCCGCGGAGGAGCGTGCCTGCGCCTCCGGGCTGCCCGAACCTCCCAGCGCTCGGGCCACGGCCGTGTGTGAACGGGGCCGGACGGCACGAACAGCGCGGGGATGCCCGTGGTGGCCGGACTGGACACTGGAGCCCCATAGCATCCACTGTGCTCCCGGGATGCCAAGGGGATGGAGGCTTCAGTTGTGTACGCTCAGCACAGCCCGGTTCACATGTGAGCTCTGGAGCTGCTTTGCAGGGGCTGTGGGAGCCAAGCCGGCCTTTCTGTGGCCAGAGGGATGTTCAGGGATCCTCACCATAACCACACCAGCCACACTGGGTTTTGGGAGTTGCTCTGGGTTGGCAGACAGTGGTACTACCAGCAGTGACACTGATCCACTTGACCACCCAGAAACAGGGCTCCAGTTTTAGGCAGTAATTACACACCACTGGGTTCTGTGCATTTCTCTCTCGATGGACCAGTTTTCTCCACTACTGGCAGGCCTGGGACACTATCCAGTGAAAACAGAAATGGTTGTTGCATCACAGAATCGCAGGATCACGGACTGACAGAGTGGGTCAGGCTGGAAGGGCCCACAGTGGCTCATCTGGTGCCACCTCCCTGCTCCAGCAGGGTCATCCCAGAGCACAGGGCACAGGGCTGTGTCCAGATGGTTCTGGAATATCTCCAGTGAGGGACACTCCACCTCCTCTCTGGATAACCTGTTCCAGTGCACAGGAAAGCTCTTCCTCATGTTCAGTTTCTGCCTTTGCCTCTGGTGCCATTGCTGGGCCCCTGGAGCAGAGCCTGGGCCCTGCTTGGAGCCCTCCCTGCAGACAGGGACACCCAGGGATGGGGGCCCCTCTCAGCTGTGTCTCTTCTCCAGGCTGAACAGCCCCAGCTCCCTCAGCCTTTCCTTGTCAGAGCATCACACGACTCCAGCAGCTGGGGATTTAGTGGGAAAGCATCACTATGGGTGCCGACTACTGCCAGGGAGATGAAAGCAGGCCTTCATCAGTGTGACCAGCCTTCAGCAGCTTGTGAAGAATATGGGAATGTTAAAATGCTATGGACTATGTGTATCAGTGACTGGCTTTGCCACCAGATTTTCTCCCTGGCTGTGCAGAGCAGCAGTTCCCACCCACAAAAGGAACATGAAGCACCCATCACCCTATACCACATCTGCCTTGCGTTTGCTTCAAGCCATCCTTGCTGCACTGGTGGCATTACTGGAGTCACCAGGATCCTTCCAGCTGGCTACTGCAAGAGGAATAACACATGAAACCCCCATGGGCAGCTCAGGCCAGAGCTCTTGGTGCCACAAAGCAGTGAGACGAGCTGTGGTGCCTCAGAAAGCTGGGCAGAAGAGCAGTGAGGAGCTGCTCATGCCCGCAAGAGGAGCATGTGGAACAGGAGCGGTGACTGCAGGCTGGACAAGCTCTCATGCATCGAGAGCCGTGTCCCCAGCACATTTCGGTGCTGGTGGGATGGACAGCATTTCCTATCGACTTCAGAGCTCATCTCAGAGGCTGCACTTCCTCCTCAGAGAATAACTCACTGATTGGTATAATTTCACTCATTTTACACACCCACTAAATGCCACATCAGTGCCAACCACCCTGGTTTCCAACCTCCACCCAGAGCATAACTTCTGGCCTTGGTCACATCACAGCTGAACGAAGCAAAAGAAACTGTTGGCTCCAATTTTTAAAAAGTGAGTAATTGTTTTCAGCATCTTCTTCTTCATTAGAAAATTAGGGGTCAACCGAAAAACACACAAGAAGAATTCAATTTTTAGAGAGAGCGGCGCACTTGTCATCTGGAAAAATGAGACAGCAGGCAGCTAAAAATAGTGTTCTCCTGAACTTTGGAAATCTGTGCCCACTTGTGCTGCTTTTCTTCCGCTCCAGCCACACGCGAAGCCATCAAAACCTTTTCCTCGGCTCCTCCGTTTGGGCAGCAGTTAAATCGCAGAGCCCAGCAGCAGCGGCGGGGGCCGGCAGCCCAGCCCCGCTGACAGCAGCCCCTGCAAACCCTGGCTGCACCGTTTGTTTGCAGCGCTGAACGCCCATGAAAGCGGCGGTGATATTTAAAAATAAGGATTTTTTTCATCTTGTGCAGAAAGTCCTGGCCTGGCCTGTGCTGCTGCAGAGAGGCACTTGCACTCTCAGGAGCTGGGCGATGCTGCAGCGGCTCCCACAGTGGGGAGGATGTTGTTCATGCCAGGACCCTCTCCTGGCTGTGCCAAGCTAGCACCAGACCCACTGTGATCTGCCAACATCCCTGCCCTTCCAAACCAGTCTGGACAAAGGATGTACCTCGGCACCAGCTGGGCTGAGCGTGCCTCGGGAGCTCAGTGTGGTGGTGCCACAGCCTGCCACACTGCCGTCCTTGCTGATGGAGACAGGAGGGCACGGCCCCGTGGGGCGCAGCTCAGGCTCTCTGCCCTCGCGGTGTCGGCAGGCGTGCCCACATGGCACCGCACACTTTTCAATGGTAGAGCATCTTCCAGAGCATCTCCACCTTTAAAAGAACCCCCCTGGAAGCCCAACCCGGAATTCTTTGCAGCCAACCGAATGGACAGTCACATCTTGTGCGTGTTGGGTCTGCTGCCTCACACCTGGAGGAGACCAGATGCCAAATACAAGAACCAAACCAACCAAAGGAAAACACCAACACCACTCTGCACACCTCTGGCCTGAGAGGACAGGAGGGAAGCGAAAAGACATGAAAGAATAATCAAACATTTAAGCAAAAGCTCTAGGGCATCTGAAAAGGAAGGAGGTAAAAGCTTCAAGTACCATCACATCTTTTTCCTGTCAGAGCCTCTCTGCTCCTGGTAGAGCTCCTCTCTGATAACAACACAGAGCATTTTTGCCCCGCTAACCCACTGATGGAGAACCCCTGGGCTTTCATTTTCCACCCAGCGGGTACATTTCTTTGGCATCTTGGATGTCAAACATTCCTGAGGCAACACGGTGAAAACACACTCAGCTCACAAATGGGGGATGTTTCGGGGCTGCAGTAAACACCAGTGCTACTCCTTTTTGGGGACTTCTCCTCCCCTCTCCGTAACCCAGACTGCACCACAAAGCAGCAGATGCTGGCGCTGCTGCAATTTATTTTAATTCCAACCCCTCCATCTTTTTCATTCCTTTTTTTTTTTTTTTTTTTTTTTTTTTATTTTGCGTGTGTCTGGGTAAATTTAGTTCCCATAAAAGTGAAGGACTGTCAACACCAGCTTTGGAGCCAACCATACTGTCGGCAGCTGTTGTGCGGGCTGTGCGCACAAAGCCCCTGAGTGCACCTCGGTCTGTCCCCCCAGCCCCAACACAGCCCTTCAGCAGCTCCAGCTCGTGACCCCTCGGCTCTGTCCCATGGAGAGGAGCCCCTCCTCGGCTCAGATCACACAGCCCCTGCCTCCACTCCTCCCAGCCACCCGATCCCCACCGCCTGGCTTGATCCCTCCTGATCCCCACTCATCCCCACAGCCAGGCTGCTCCTCCCAAGCTCCCTGTCCTCTCCCATTTCCCACAACCTCCCAAGGGGGCAGCCAGACAGAGACACTGTCCCTTTGGCCGAGGCAATGCTCCAAGGGCAGCTGAAGAGGGACAGGACAGGGGCCGGCTGAGGGAGCTCTCCTTGGATGGGGAATCCCAGTAAGGTAGCTCTCCTTGCACGGGGATCCCACCAAAGGAGCTGCACATGGCCCAAACAGGATGGCCATGGTGGAGGGCCCTGCAGCACTCTCCATTCCCACCCCTCTGCCCTGATCCTCCCCTCTGCATCCCTTGGCTCCCTTTGGGCACCAGCGGAAGCTCAGTGGGGGTTTCCTCCCTCCTGGATCTCTGCCACTGTGGGCTTCCTATGTGCAGCCTCCAGCAGGCAGGGGCTGAGGAGCTCTGCAGGCAGCAGCCCTTTGCCAACTGCTCTTCCACCAGCAAAACTCAAGTGTTTTGCTGGACTTTCCTGTGAAACGGTGTCTAGAGACATTTGGGAGGAGCATGTCCTCTGCACAGCGGGGCCAGCCCAGGCTGTCCCCACCGGACACCTCAGAGCACAGAGCAGCAGCTCTTGGGCTTGGGGACACAGAACCCAAGCAGCACCACCTCCAGAGTCCCATGGAAGCAAGTTTCTTGTTCTTCAGATGCTGAGGGACCCCATCCCCATCGTGGGCAATCCAAGAGGGACCCAAGGGCTGAGACCCTCTCTCCACTTCCCCACAGCTCCAGGATGACAAGGGGATCTGCTCTTCTCCCTAAATCATGAGCTGGCTTTTCAAAGCCTGGGGGAGCACTTTGTTTTCACACTGCTCTTCAAATGGAGAAGTTTGGAGTTGATGTCGGATGTGTTTTGTGTGTTGATGGACCTTTGCTGGTACCTCTCTGCTCCTCCTTGTGCAGGAGACCCCTGAGCATGGCGCTGCTGGCACTGCCCACACATCCTGCTGCATCCTTCTGCCCTGGGGGTGCCAGTTCCTCTGACTGCCCCTTGGCCTTGCTTACCCATGGCATCACATCATCTCCTCCCTCCTGTGCAGCTCCTGGCCCTGACTGGGTGTCCCGGTCTTGGCTGGGGTTAAACCACAACACCAGGGCTGCAGGTCCTGAAGAAGAGCCTGGGCAGGTCTGGGCGTCTGGGCTTCCTCCACGTGGAAACCTAGCTGTACAAGGCAAAGGATCCTTGGCAGGGGCTTTCTACATGAGGCAGACTGAACATCCAGCAGAGAGTTGAAATCTCTTGGGGCATGGCCACAGGGACTCTGAGATCCCCATGAGCAACACAAGCTTGTGGACTTGTACCAGCAAGCACTGGGCACAGAGCATCCAAGCCAGCTCTGCACCCCACATCCCTTCTCAAGCTCCTAAACACATCCGACAGGAGGCCCCAGAGTCTGTCTCAGGGTCTGTTGTGTGGGTGAGGAGGCCCCAGGCTGGAGCAGGTAATGCTCAGCCTGTCCCTGGCACCGCAGGAGGTTTGTCCTTCCAGCGCACTGCGGTCCCACGAGGACGTGGTCTGCTGGCCTCCAGTTCCTCTGAGCTGCTCGTGGGCTGTCCCTGCCAAGGACTCATCCTGCCTCTGATCCTCTGGGACGCCAACTGCTCAGACAGCCGGGCTGAGCTCCCTCACCCTCTCCTGCTCTGCTGCGCTGCTGGAGCCTTCTCCATCCAGCACCTCCAGCAACCCGCGCGGCCTCCTGAAGGCTCCCCATGACTTTGGCTGTGACACCAGCCCCCTCCATCCTTCTTCCCGGGGAACAAGGGGTGATTCAGGAGCTGGGGGCAGCCTGGCAATATGGCAAGGTGCCACATTTGCCAGGGACCAGCCCAACTTCACCTTGTTTGGAGGAGGCGGCTGGGAAGCGGTTAACACTTTGGTACTGGATTGATTTCTCCTGGAAGGAAGGAAGTGTCCTCACGCAGAAAAAATGCAGAAATAACAGGGTTGGGGTGGGTGGGTTTTTTTGTTGGTTTTGTTTTTTTTTTAAATAGCTATTCTTTTTTTCCAGCCATCTGTGCCATTTGCAGCTGATGGGAGGGGGGACAATGCTGGATGGGGGGAATCATTTGGGTTTGGGACCGATACTGCATTTACAGTGTACAAAACAAGGGAGGACATCTGTCCCCAGTGGAGTATTACGCACCGAGCCAGGATTTTAGCATTGCGCTCACGTCCAGTGCTGTCATTACAGATGCACAAAGCAGAGATGGTCATGCACAACCCTGTGTTCCCTCCTCCTTGCTGTCTTCCTTGTCTGCACCCTCCATGTCTCCCATTGCCCATGGTCCTGCTATTCCCAAATCTCTGAGTGCTTTCCAACCTTCTCCAGCCTTCTCCTGTCCCTTTTCCTGCCCGTGGATGCTCTGGGGAAGCTCCAGGCAGGAGCCAAAGGCTGGTCCTTCACACCTCTCCAGAGCCAGCCATGGAGAACACCTTCCTGGGCAGAATGAGGGCCTCCAAGCCTAAGTCAGGAACAGCCCTCAAAGACTGTGGCCTCATTCCTCATCCAGATAAAATGTGGTCACAGACAGCATCCTGCCAAGGGCTAGATGTGTGTGGTGCTGCAGCTCACCTCTCTGGTGAGCCTGGCCCTGGCTGTGTTCCCTGATAGCAGCAAAAGGGTAGTTTTATCCCAGCCCTGTGTAAAACATGCCAGGCTTGTCTGCAGAAGACGATCTGGGCACTCTGCTGGTGTTTCCCCAGGGACAACTCGAGCTGGAGCAGAGCAGCAGAGCCCCTGTCTTGGGAATGGCTGCTGGGAGCATCCCTAGGGAGCGTGTGGAGGGCAGGAGGCAGCTCCTGCCGAGACCCAGCCGTGCCAGGAAGATGGAAACATTGTACGGAGCCTTCGGCTGGGATGTCCTTGGGCACAGTCCTTTCACTCGGAGGATGGGCCCTCATTAGCCCTGTCACACGCCTGGGGGTCCCTGGGCGGGTCCGACTGCGGCCAGTGTGGCTTTGCCAAGAGCTTTTCCACTAAACCTTTAGCCTGACTCCAGCTTTCACTCTCGGCATGTCCCATGTGCCTTCCTGGGTCATTTCCTATGGAGCAATCACCCATGCACTATTTCCAATCCCATCAAAAGAGAATTTGAATTGTTAGTGAATACTCTAATGAAGAGAGATGCTGAGATGCTGCTCTGTTGGCTTGAGCGAGACAGGACACCTTTGTGTGCAACATGCACAACATGTGAGGGCTTCGATAAAAAAGCAACCTGGGGAATTTGGCTCTGTTGGAGAGGTCTCAGGTGCCCTGCTCCTGCCCTTGACTTTGGAGAGGAGAGGGGCAGGTGAAAGATGAAGTAGAGGAGAGAGAAGAGGGAATTGGAGGAGCAGAGCAGCCCATGTTAATTTTATTATCTATATATAAATGTGAAGGTTTGCATGTGCCAGCTGGAGGTTTGCATGCCATGTTTGTGGCCAGGCAGAGAGGCAGTGATGACAGGGCAGAGAGGGCTACCACTGGCCAGGAGAACCTGCTCTGAGAGCAGGGAAGTGAGCACGTGCCCCACGGCTCCATACGAGCTGCTCAGGCAATTAATCTCCCTTGCCTTGGGACCCTGGAGGAGAGAAGCAGCAGACTGGTGGCTGTGTCCCGTGATTTACAATACATCTGATAGTTCTAGTCCATTAATAAAACATGCAGTTGGCCATGAAAGGCACATCTGCCTATTTTAAAGACTATAATAATGGATAAAGCTCTGACACATGGATTTCTGTAAGAAAACTAGCACTGCAAATAGCATTCCAAAATTATGTATTCCATCAAATTCAATGGGACAGTTATTGTATGCTAATTAAATACTACTGAACTATTCAACGTTTGGATGGTGAATAGAGACACGATTGTAGAAAGGCACACAGTCCCTCAGAACACCCACAGACTCCCAAGATTTCACTGTCATTCCCAGCCTGCAATCCGTTCTGATGACGGGCTGCAGGCAGGACAGGGGCTCACAGCTCAAGTGACCTTACAGACCTTACAAGTCTGTAAGGAGCTCTGGGAACATGGGGACATGGTTTAGTGGTGCCTTGGTAGTGCTGGGTTGAGGATTGAACTTGATGATCTCAGAGGGCTTTTCCCACCCTAACACTTCTACGATTCTCTGAGCACAGATGGAATTCACTGTCCGGGTGGGTAATGATGGTGAATGAAGATCACCTGTTCTGTCTCCTGGAGCAAAACCTGCTCTACTGCTGCTCTTTGTCTCTGGAGAGAAGAGCTCCACATGCTCCTCACCGATGAGCCTTCCCCCTTCCCAATAAGATTTCCTGACTGCACTGCTTTCTGAGACTTCAGTTTAATTCACCTGGGTCTGTTGGATGGATGTCTTGGGTTCTCCAGGCAATGCAGACCTGTTTCCACGTGGGTTACAAACAAGCAAAGCCATGAGAAAGGGATGACTTCAAAGGCACATCCTGTGTTTGCAACGGGAAGAGAAGCTGGATAAAAGAAACAGGTCTGGTGCCAGCTCTAAACTAACCTGCTCCAGGCGTGAGGTGTTCTCTGGCAGTGATGGAGAAGCCGGGGGGGTTTCCAGGAGTGATGCCATGCTCCACAATCCCACGGGAGACCCTTGTCCAAAACCCTGGGCTGCGGCATATCACCTCTCACCCACCTCCTGCCAGCAGAGCTTCCTCCCCTTCTTCCTCCCTGTCCCTTTCCAGAAACAGCCAGACCAGAAGCAAATGAAGCAGAGACAGACAGACAGAGGGACTTACAAATCCTCCCTGATGCCTCACATTATAGCCCAATACCGATCCAAACAGGATCTCATTCCACCCAGTCCCTTGGTCTGGGAGCTTTTGCACGACCCAGCCCAGGACTGCCAAACTCTCTGCACCGGTGCTGGGTATGGATAAAGCCTGTGGACACTTTCAAGTCTGCTAAAAAGATGTTCTGAGGTGACAGATCATAAGCAACACACAGAGCTGAGCGCTGCTCTGCTCTCCACACCCTTCACCGCTGCCAGGGAAAAGCAGCCACTATCAGTGATAGCTGGATCCAATTTATTAGGCACTTCGAGGAGACATTCATCAGGCAGGGAGATAAATAATCTTCAGATGGAACAATTAAATTTAATTGCCTGAAGATTATTTGTCTCCTTCCCTGATGATTGTCTCTGCTGAGCGCCTTATAAATTGGATCCAGCTATCAGCAACATTAATGGCGCTTCCCCTCAGGACTGGCCCAGCTGCCCAGACCAAAACACTGGGCTCAGAATGAACTTTCACTGTTACAGACTGTCACTGTTATCGAAACTGATGCTGCCTCAAGACTCATGGGTGGTTTTTTCCTGCTCTTAGACAGGGCTGTGCTCAAGGTGTCTGGGTTTTCTGGTCCCTGGTGGTGCCTCATGAACTCGGCACAGCTGCTCCAACTCTGGCAGCCCTGTGAAAGTGATGTCCTGCTTGGCAAAGGCTTGAGGAGGGATGTGTTGGGCCCCAAGGTGGATCGTGCAAGGTTTCAGTGGGCTGGATTTTGTTGTGGCTGGCTGCAGAAATGAAGAACTGAAGCTGTGGGGTCCATAGCACACTGTGGAGCAGCGATGGCAATTAGTTCTGGCCATGCTCGTGCTGGCCATTAGAGAAATGGTGGCAGAGCTGCATCTCAGCCTGAAGAGACCTTCAGCATGTGTGTGCCCACTAATGCCTGCCCCAGCCAGTCTGCCAGCTCGAGGGCCAGCACACCGCAGGAGCATGGCTTTTCCATGCAGAGGCAGAGCCAGGGTAGCCACCTTATTCCTGTTACTCCAGGCCAGGACCAAAGCTGGAACCTCTTCAACAGCCCAGGAGCCATCAGCTCCCTCCTCTGTATATGTCTGAAGTCTGGAAAATATCTTAAATATGGGAGAGGAAAGGGAGGGGTTTGATCCTCAGCTGGTGTAAATCAACGGAGCTCCATTGACGTTGTTGGACGATTACTGAGACTTATGTCCTCTGACCCCAAAAATTTCTAGGGAGGGAGGTAATGACTGCAGAGCATTCCAGTGTTGCAAGAGATCTTCCTCCAGCCTGGCTTCAGGGAGGCTGTAACTCCAGGGGCTGGGAAGCACAGGGATAAGTGGTTGGGGGAAAGAAAGGGAGAAGGAAAGCCCCAAGGTACCCAGCTCTGAGCCGCAGCCAGAAGGCAAGCTGGAATCCAGAGAGGCTGCGCTGCAGGGACCATAAACCATGGGGAGATCTCATCCTCCTGCACCTTCCTGAGTGTGGAGGATGGAGGGCTCTGGATACAAACACCACGACGTTCTGTTCTCACCCCCTTCTGGGCAGGGCTGGAGTCTAATGCTTCTGGTCCAGCCCCACTGGTACCCTGGAACAGTCAGTGGCTCACCCCACATCGTCCACCCTGCCTGCCTTGGGAAAGATTTGGGCTGTTGGCCATTGCCAAGAGCCACGAGCAGCACGGCCTCCACTCCAACACTGCCAGTCCTCCGACAGACGAGCTGTGTCCAGGCGTCCCTGAGCGAGAGGCAGCATTTGGAGGTGCAGGCCGGGCGCCAGCGCTGTGCTCCTTCCTGCGAGCAGCGCCGAAAGACCCTGGAATCAACATGTTTACTTGACAGACTCCTGCGCTGTTGGCCTGCTTTTCTAAGGAAATGAAGCTTGTGCAATCGCATTGTCTGGGGGTGTCTGTTCCTAATAACTTCTCAGTCCACCAGCCAATTCCAATCCAATTTGTCGGACGGGGAGAGGTCTCAAAATATTGCATCCTGCCCAGTCTCCCTGCAGTGTGCTGGGCGGCGAAATGGGGTGCAGGTGACTTGGACCAGGTGAGGAATAGGAGCACCTTCTACACAAAGTCACGGAGAAGAGCAGCAGGGTCGCAGTTGGTGGCCAGTAGGCAGCCCCAGCCCTGCCGGGAGAGGACCTCTCCAGCTGTGGCCAGAGCCAGATGCGCACCGTCAGCTGAGAGAAAATACACGTCCGGAAGGATGGAGCTCCAGCTCCTTAGCGCACGTCTGGGCAGAGAGGACGGAGTCTGCACGAGCCATGGCTGCCAGAACGCCGGAGCCGAGCGCTGAACAACCTCCAGCTCCCCGAAGCGCTGGGGCTGAGGGTCCTCGGCAGGAAAGCAAGGGCTCCCCGTGGGCAGAAGTCCCCCTTCCTCCGGGGATGGACGTTTCCAGGAGCGGGCCCCTGGCCAAGCAGAGTGGGACCTGCAGCCCCTGGGTGTCGCGCTGTGCTGCTGCAGTCTGGACGGGATCTGGACTGCAGTGCCTCGTTTCTCCTTTGGATGCTGGTTTAATTTGCTGAAGGCGCTCCGTGGCCCACATGGTCTCTCCAGTTCAGCCCTGCCAGTAACATGAGCTTAACAGAGCTGGAGAGGACTATTTTTTTAAGCGCCTATACAAACATGATTTGTTTTGTAATAACTCTTCTTCTGTTCTGTTTTGAAGGGGATGATGGCTCTGGGATCTGAGGAGCTCCGAGACAGCTCAGAGCAGCTCAGATTCCTCCCCACGTGCTATCAATTAACATCTTCATTAAACACCCGTTCAAAGCCACTTCCAGCCAGAGCATGACAGCGCAACAGAGCTTGGCTTCGTGAAGTCACTCAGAATTGATGACAAATCAAAAAGGGCTTGGTCTGTCATGTACCAGCCACACGTGGAAATGGGAGAGAGCTGCCGACGGAGGGAGTGAGTGTCCCTGCTCAGCTTCTCATCACCATGCAGACCAGAAAACAGCACCCAAGCCATGGGGGGACCTGCTGCCTGTGCACTTGCTAGGAGAGGCTGCAGTGGCAAATCCCCTCCCCTGGCCCAGCAGCCTGCTCCCAGGCCAAGCCCCCGGTCCCACCAGTGCCCGGGGCAACTCTCCAGTTGACTTCACTGAGACTTGACCTTCAGTTAACCCAGCAAAGCAGGAAGGTTGGGAAAGCCATCTGGAAGGAAACGCCACTACAAAATTGTCCAGACTGGTGTTTCTTAGCGACTCTGCATTGTGTCTTCTCCTTCTAATTTACTTAAACTATGGGCATCCAGGAATCCCAGCCCCTGGCAGTGTCCAAACTGCCTGTCTGGATCACCATGCACAGCCTTGTGCCCTCAGGGGTGACCAGCAAGGGACCACAGCCTTTTGCTAGCAGGCCTCCATCTCTGCTTGCATGGCAGTGATGGCACCAGCTGGCTCTGAGCCAGCCAATCCCACATCCCAGACCCACTACAAATATTTGTGTTTCAGCCTGGGGCAGAAAGGTATGTGTCCATTTTCAATCAAAACAATGAAACCTGGGACTGAAATCGCTGAGAGAGCTTGGGTGCACTGATCATCCACACTCAGTGCTCAGCCTAGACCGCTGACCCCACCTCAGGCTCTTCCCCTTCGTTAGACACCAAGAAATCTGAACCCCCTGGTGAAATCTGGTAGCACGGGGTCCCACCATGCAGGCAGCCCATCCACCTCTCTTCCCACCCTTCTTCCTGGTCAGGGTGTACTGGGCACCACCACCTCACTGTGGTTTCTCACTTGGTGCTTGCAACAGCCAGGGTGGCAGGACCAGGCAGCTCCTGCAAGAGGATAAATTGGGAATGGCCAGGGCCTGTCTGCCAGCCTTGGAGTGAGATCCACAGTCATGTTTTACAGGGATAGCAGTGGCACCTCGGGACATTCTCCATCCCTTGCTTCTGTGCACAAACACATTTGGGGCTGTTCTACTAAATGTCACCCAAGGGACCTATTCTTTAAAGATACCATAAAATCATGGAACCACAGATTGGTTTGGGTTGGAAAGGACCTTAAAGCTCATTTTGTTCCACCCCCCCCACCCTGCCTGCCATGGCAGGGATACCTTCCACTGTCCCAGGCTGCTCCAAGCTCCAATATCCAGCCTGGCCTTGGACACTGCCAGGGATCCAGGGGTAGCCACAGCTGCTCTGGGCACCCTGTGCCAGGGCCTCCCTACAGATCCAGATACATGGATCTATAGTTAGTAGCTCATTTCCCATGTCCTTTAAGATAAATTTAGCAGACTTTGGCACCTGGTTCCATTTGATTGTGGGGTTTTATTTGTGTTTGATTGTGAAATTGGGGGGCAAACCTTTGTGAGAGTGAAAATCCAGCAGGGACCTCATCTCTGCCATGCTCTTGTACGGAAACCTCCATCTGTGACCTGCTGAGCTTTGCGTCAGTGGATGGCACCAGGCTGGGTTTGTTCTTAATACAGATCCTTTACTGAGTGGCTGCTCGTGGAGGAGCAGGAGCAGCAGAGCTGGAACTGGGAACAGGGAATATCAGAACACCTGTGGCCACAACACCTCCCAGCACTCTGTCCCACCACATCACTCACCTGTGAACCACAGCACACACTCCTTCCAGGACACCTCACCCTTCTCTGCCTCCTTCTCCACGCATCATGGCCAGGGCCTCAGTGGGATGGATTTCCACGACCTGGCAGCTAGTGCATTTGATTTCCAGCGCTGAGGCATTGTTGGAAACCAGCTGTGTTAAGGGAAAACACTGGGAGTCACGTTAACCGATAGCAGCGTGGTGATGGCTCCTGTACAACTGCAGCAGGAGCGGTGACATTTGTTTGCAGAGTGCTCTGTTGTGGTTTGGCTGTGGCTGGCTCCACACGGGGCTTTGGTGGAGGGAGGAATGTGCCTGGGCCCAGAGCAGCACGCACAGCTATTCCTGCCACAGCAAACAGCGCCGCGACGGAGGAGCTGCCGTGATCCTCAGCAGGCCGGGCAGCCAGCTCCAGCCTGGGGTGTCCTGGGGGCTGACACAGGTGGAAGGTGGGGAAACCGGTGACTGAGAGGCTGGACATGTGCTCACAGCCCAGAAAGTCAGCTGTGTCCTGGGCTGCATCTTCAGCTCTTCAGGTGAGACCCCACCTGCAGAGCTGCCTCCAGGTCTGGGGTCCTTGGCATAAGAAGGATGTGGAACTGCTGGAACAACTCCAGAGGAGGCCGTGGAGATGCCCCAAGGGCTGGAGCTCCTCTGCTCTGGAGCCAGGCTGGGAGAGCTGGGGGTGCTCACCTGCAGAAGGCTCCAGGGACACCTCAGAGCCCCTTGCAGGGCCTAAAGGGGCTCCAGGAGAGCTGGAGAGGGACTGGGGACAAGGGATGGAGGGACAGGACACAGGGAATGGCTTCCCAGTGCCAGAGGGCAGGGATGGATGGGATATTGGGAAGGAATTGTTCCCTGGGAGGGTGGGCAGGCCCTGGCACAGGGTGCCCAGAGCAGCTGTGGCTGCCCCTGGATCCCTGGCAGTGTCCAAGGCCAGGCTGGATGGGGCTTGGAGCAATGTGGGCTAGTGGAAGGTGTCCCTGCCATGGCAGGGGGGGGGACAGGATGGGCTTTAAGGTTCCTACCAACCCAAACCATCCTGGGATTCTGTGAAGTCGAGGACTGCACTTCATCAGTTTAAAAACTATCAAAGAAAGAAGAGCAGAATCATAATTTGTTGCTATCTTCATGCGCAGATCAAATTAAACTACTTCAGGACAAGCACATTTGCATCTTCAAATGTTCTTTGAAGCCCGAGACGGAAAGTGCACACTCAGCTTTGAGCATGTGGTTTATGATCTATGGCATTAAACTGGGGCTTGAGGGAATACTGATATAAAAACATTGTCTGAACACATTATCTGTTGGGTTTTTCTTTCTTCCTCCCACCAAAAAATGCAATTTTACCCATAATATAAGTGTTCATAAAGGGTTCTTGGTTTCAACAGAAGGTATCCTCCAAAATTCTTGAGTTAGAATAAACTTGTAGATGGTCACTGGTTTGTTTCCATGTTTCAATGAAAGTGAGTTAGGTTGAAAAAAAACCCGGTTTGCTTTTCCTTTTTAAGTGGAAATAAAATAAAATAATGCCCTGCTGCTTCCTCATTAATTTGTATCTTTGTATTCTCAGTTCCTGTTTTCACAGCATTTTATTTTTCAGGTTGCTTTGGGAACAGAAGACTTCCCTGTGTCCCAGGAATTTTCTTGGGATGGAAAGAGCTGTTTCCTGCCTGGTCTGTACGTGGGTTTGGAGAACCTCAAGCCAAAAAATCCTAGACACACCAAAGTCATCCGGAGCTTTCTGATGGTGCTAATGTTACCCAGACTCTCATCTCCTCCAGCCCAAGTGTCTTTGTGGTTGGGAAATTTCAATCTTGCTCTAAAATCCGTGCTGTCCAGCCCGGTTCCACATGGGAAGTGGTTTTGCCCACAGCGCACAGAGCAGACCAGTGTGTGGTTTCCAGGGAAGACTGAGATCCTGAGCAAAGGCTCCTGGACACGAGCCTCAGGCCAACGGGGTTTTGCTCTGCAGAGCTGCATCTTCCATGGGCACCCGGGCAGGGGACAGAACGTGTGGGCACCCTGCAACCCCTTGGTTCAGCGGCACAAATCCCATCACAGCACCTTTCAGTCACACAGCAACGCTGCTCATAAGCTCCGTGGGCAAACAGCCCCTGCCACTGCTCAGGGTGGTACGGAGTTCCTACAGATGACAGAGAACTAATTAACTCAGTAATTGCATGTGCTGGGATAGCCCTGGAACTTCCACGCTCTTTTGGATGGCTGCTCATGTTCTCACCTCCTGTTTGAGGGGACAAAGGCTTTCACTGCCTTCAGCGAGGAGGGTTCGGAGTGTCTCACCTCTGTGCCATCGCAGCAGCTCTTCAGCCATCCCCTATAACCAGAACTAAGGAAAGAAGTGTCCCAGGCAAAAAAAAAAAAAAAGAATAAATAGAGGTGAGGAGAAAAGAAAAACTCAAAAAACCTCAAAAAAAAACCCTAAAAAAGCCCCAAACAAAACACCCCCATGTCTCAGACTCAGAGAGCAAACCTTGGGAAACACAAACCTGGATTCATGTCAGATAACCTGAGCAACTCCCTTTGGATGGGAGAAAAGCAAATCAGATGCTTCAGAACTGATGCCAACAAGCTCCTGATTTTGGGGAGGAAATTCAGTGTCACAATTCGGGTTTACTTCTATGAATTCACACGATGTGAGCAGAATACCACTGAGGCATGGCTCCTTTGGCAGTGGAAATGAATACATTCCCATTAAGCTGCATGGAAGAACTCTGGGTTTCCCCTGCTGTGATCCTGGACCTGGGCCTGCCTCCAAGTGAAGGGAGGAGACCTCTTTGTCCACCCGGACAGGTTCATACTTTGCTTCTCTGTGCCCAGGAGCAAAAACCAATGCACTGATCTGCATTTATGTGCTGACTGAAATGATGATGACAAAGAGACAAAAAACCCTCAAAAAGTACGAATTGTTCTGCAGCATCATCTCTTGGTGCTCCACAGCACCTGGAAGAGTAGAATGTCCCCTGCCTCCAAGGGAAGCTGGGAAATGCATCCCCCTGTGGTGTCCACTGCTGACGTCGCCTGCTTCTCCCCACCTCCCAGAGGAACTCAGACCCACTGCAGCCCAGATGGGATTTTTAAGGATGCACATCTCCAGGATGTGGGATTGTCCAGGGAGTGTTGGGACCGAACCCAGGTAGGGATGGTGTGTGCAGGGTGTTGGGGTGGTGTCAGTGTGTCCAGAAGGACCTGTGTGGTGACAGTGCCTCTGTGCTGGGCCACTGGTGAGGCCACAAACCCACATCCTGGGGGCAGTCCTGGGCGCCTCATGATAGGAAGGACATTGAGGGCTGGAGCGTGTCCAGGGAAGGGAGCAGAGCTGGGAAGGGGCTGGAGCCCCAGGAGAGGCTGAGGGAGCTGGGAAAGGGGCTCAGCCTGGAGCAAAGGAGGCTCAGGGGGGACCTTGTGGCTCTGCACAACTCCCTGACAGGAGGGGGCAGCCAGGGGGGGTTCAGGCTCTGCTCCCAGGGAACAGGGACAGGAGGAGAGGGAACGGCCTCAGGCTGGGCCAGGGGAGGTTTAGGTTGGATATTGGGGAAATTTCTTCATGGGAAGGGTGGTCAGGCACTGGCACAGCTGCCCAGGGCAGCTTGGAGAGATTTAAAAGCTGTGTGGTGTGGCACTTGGGAGCATGGGTTAATGGTGGCCCTGGCAGTGCTGGATGAATGGTTGGACTCCATGATCCTAGAGCAATTTTCCAACCTGAACGATTCCCTGATGCCATGATACCAGTGCAGAGGGGTTAGCAAGCACTAGAGGTGCTCACCTGGGTTCAGGTGGGTGCCTGGCACAAAGGGGGGTGCACGTACAGGTACAGGTGTCTCTGTGCCTGGGTACTGGCAGTGCCCATGTCTGGCAGTGCTGGGTGACACAGCTGTGTGCACACACGGTGCCCCAGCCCTCCGGGATTCCCACCTGCTTTGCTCATTAAATACTGGAGGAAAGGGATGCTACAAGTGAAACGATGCCTCTCCCAGCTTCCATGATGGGAGAGGGCAGGGCTGAGCTCAGGTGCTTTGGGGATTCCCCTCCCTCACCTGTGCCATGGTGCACATGCCAGAGCGAGTGCCAGCGGAGAAAACCCCTTCACCAGCCCTCTGCACCAGTGCACGGAGACCTACCAGGGCTAACCCTGAATCCTGCTGCTGCTGGGCTTGAGTGCCCTGGCTGCCCCTCACCCCACACCTCGTCACAGCACCTCAAAGAGCCACCGTGGCTCCCACAGCCCCAGCACTGAGATGGAAGCTTTAAAAACTGCCACAGGCAGAGCCTGCTGCTTTCTACTCCCATTCCTTGACTGTGGGGAAGAGCAGGAGAGCATCTGAAGGCTCAACAGCCTGTTCAGAAAGAAAACATTGGGATGTGCCCATGAAACCACCCAGGGAGAGAAGGAGAAAGTGAAAAGAGGCAACCACCTTGCAAGTGCCATTCTTCAAGGAATGTTGTGCAGCAGAGGCCACAAAGATGATGAGGGGTCTGGAGCACCTCCTTGTGAGGAGAGACTGTGGGGGCTGCGCCTGGTCAGTCTGGAGAAGAGAAGACTGAGAGGGGATCCCATCAATCCGTACAAACATCTCCAAGGCAGGTGCCAAGAGGAATGTGCCAGACTTTTTAGTGGAGCTCAGTGACAGGAGGAGTAATGACCATAAAACAAAAACACATCAAGTTCCACCTCAACATTAGGAAGAACTTCTTTCCATGGAGGGTGGCAGAGCCCTGGAACAGCTGCCCAGGGAAGGTCTGGAGCGTCTCCTCTCTCAAGACATTTGAAACCCACCTGGATGTGTTCCAGTGTCACCTGCTCCAGGTGACCCTTCCTGGAGGGGGTTGGACTGCGTGATCTCCAGGGGTCCCTCCCAACCCCAAATCTTCTGTGATTCTGTGAGGAGTGTGTTGCATCAGGACATCACACATCCCCATGCCCCTGGTTGTGGGGCTCCCCACACAACACCTGTGCAACTCCTGCCCTTCCCACTTTGCATCCAACTCTTCTCCTATCAGGCCCCTGCTCCTTCCCTCCTCCTGTCCCAGGCAAGGGGAGGAGGTCCCCCACTGTTCCCTGCAGCCAAGGGATCCAAGCTGCTGTGTGGCCAGAGCAGCTCCTGCAGAGAGCTTTGCACAGCCAGCGAGACCCTTCCATGGGCACAGCTCTGCACAGAGGTGGGGGCAACCAGCCCCCAGCTGCAGAGGGTCCCAGGCCCCCCCCAAAGACCAGTGCCTGGCTTTGGGTCATGGCTCCATCTCTCTTGATGGAGCAGGGCTTTCTTAAGGAAAGGGGAGGTCTTTTTCCCTTCTGGGGTCAAATAAAAGGGCATCAGGAGTTGCACGGCTCCATGCTGAGGAGCATCAGGGACACAGATGTAGCTTTCTGTACATAGCCCTGATCTAACACTCAATTCACTCTGTGACTTCCAAAAAGCCACTTAGTTTTCCACCAGTTGTGCCTTCCCTCTGCCCTGCCTCAGGCTCTGAGCATCCATAGGTGACACATGCAAAGGGCAGGGCCACCCTGCAGCTCCTGCCTCTTTGGGATGTCAGTGCCTGTGGATGCCCAACAAGGACAAACACCATGGGAATGTCTACACTCACCAACCCACTTCTTCCTTGACCTGGGAGAGTGGGACTGGTTTTAACTTGAGGCAGAAGACAAGCAAAGGAGAGAGGAGATGGGAGAAGTGCCTTTTAAAATGCTCCTTTGTCGCTCGCCTCCACATCCCATGGCGGTGCCTGCAGTGACGTCAATGCGGTGCTGGTTGATTTGCACCAGCTGAGGGGCTGGCACAGGATCCTCCCCTCCACAGCGGCTCTGACGTGGGGCAGGAAGGGTTCGTGCTGGGATATAGCCCTGCCCGTGCCACACTGGTTGCCGCAAGGCGAGGAATGAGGAACCTCTGCAGAGCGACAGCCGACCCATGCGGATGCCCACAGAGCCCCTCCTGTGCCCTGGCACCCAGCGACAGGGGCTGCTGCCCAACCCTGCTCCCTCCATGCCAGGAGAAGGGCAGCAAGGTGGCTGCTGCAGGGGCATCAGCATCGGGAGCCTCACCTTGCCAAGGAGTGCCAGACTGGCACCTTGCCTGCAGTGTTTGTGCCAGCTGTGACACAGGCGTGAGCTCTCGCTGCCGTCCCTGCTCCTCTCCTGGGGTTCTTCCCTCTGTGGAGGCTGCACGACCAGACCATCCAGCCCTACGGCTCTGGGGTTCCACCACCCTGTGGAGGTGATGCCTTGGCGTGCCCAAGCTTATCTTATCAGAGCAATGAAGCCCAGAGGAGCATTTTTCACTTGTACTTTGCTCCCACACGTGTGATCTGTGTGTTAATGGAACGCTGCTTGGCGTGGAAAGCATCCCAGTAAACACTCCTGGGAAAGAGGAGGCCAGCCCTTGGAATCGGGGCTGGTTTGGGGGATGGATGAGGGAATGCTACGCACCGAGCCACAAGAAGGACAAGTGATATGCAGTCAGCAGCAGTCGTCTTTACTATGGACCACAGGAGATCAGAAAAGTAACCTTGTTAACAGGAGACCTAGTGGCTAACAAAATGTCATGCTGGAGGACGTACAAGAGAAGCACAATCACCAGAACAAAACGGCACCCAGGGGGACGGGGAAGCCCAGGGGGTTGCAGGAGATGCCCTATAGCAAACCTCTAGTGTGGTACTGACACGTCTGCGAGTGCAGGGGGCTGGCTGCATGGGTTTCTTTAGCCTTGGACACAAGTCAGAGGATCTTCACCTTTACCCAGCTCCAGTGGCTCTGGCACAATGATTATTGATGTTTTTTCAGAATAAAAATACTAATAGAATTTTGTTCCAAGAACTGTGTGCAAGAATCGTTTCTCCAGGTGCAGTGAAAGGAGGGCAGATAGGAAAACACCCTTCCCAGGGTTGTCCTGGCGGCTTGTGCCCTCTCCTCACTGACACCACAGCCCTCCCCAGCAATCCTCTGTGGCTTTGCCTTCAGTGAATCCCAAACAAGGTTCTTCAGAAAAAAAAAGAAAGGGGAAAAAAAAAAATGTATTGCTGCTTCTTCTTGTAATATTTTTTCCTCTCTCTCTCTCCCCCCTCTTTCTCCTTAAAAATGTTTACTTTCAAAAATTCCATTCCTGCAGAGATTCCTCCTGAGCTCTGAGGTCTCCGCACTCCACCCTCCTCTTCTCCAGTCAGAAAAACTGAGTCTCGATGTCTCTTTGGTTAAAAAAAAAATTTAAAAAATAGCACAAACAAATAACACACAACCCAGTATGATCCCATTCCACCCCGCGGACGCCTGATGAGAGGGTGTCTGTGGAAGGAGGAAGCATCAGAGACGAGCTGTCTGCTCTCTGCAAGCCGAGGTCTCCGTGCCATCCCGTGGGCTCTCCTCCTCTCATACGGTGGTCGCCGGCCCGTACTGGAGCAGCAGCGGGGACGTCTCCTTGATGCGGACGTAGAACCGGCCCTCGGGCTGGCTGGTGTGGAGGGACAGAGGCAGGAAGTCATCGGGGAGCCACCGCTCGCTCTCGTCGGCACAGAACACCAGTCCGAAGTGCTCCAGCTGCTCCTCGCCGTAGCAGACGGCGGCCGAGCCGCCCAGCACGTCCCGTGAGATGCTGTTCATCTCCAGCACCACCAACTTCACCACCTCCCTGGCGGGCGTCTGGCCAGTGATGTGCAGCTGTGGAGAGAGAGAGGCGGGAGAAATGGATGGTAAGGGGGAGGAATGAGCAGGACCAGGCGTGGAGGAATGGTGAGGATGGAGGAACAGCTGCCCCAGTGGTGCCCCTGAGCAGGTGGCAGCAGCCTGGCACAGAGGCATGGGCACATCACACGGAGGGAATGCCCAGGGAGTGTCCCAGCGTGCCAGGACTGCTCTCCTGCCTCCACTGCTCTCTTCAAGACCTTGCCACTCAACCCCTGCATGTGTCACCTACAGCTCCACTCGCTGTCCCACCACCTCACCACCTGTAGCTGGAGAGGGACAGTCCCTGTCCTACTCCTGGCACCATGGAGGGATCTGTGTGAAGTCCCTCTTGTGAGCAGGGTCCAGACCCTCAGACCAGCTGGACCACAACAGCTCTGCCAAACTAGAACAGGAACCTCTTTGGAACGTGGCACTAAATTTCATCCTGTGCAGAAGCTTGGGGTTCTCCCACCAACAGCTACCCTTGCCCTCCGCTTCCCTGGGGACAGCCCTCTGAATCCCAAATCCTCTCAAGAAAATGAGCTCATCAGGGCCCTGGGCTGCTAACGCCAGGAGCTGCTGCTTGGCTTCAAAGGCCCAAAGGCAGGACATCCATCCTCGCCCAGGCAAGGCAGCGTTTCCCTTGGCACATCTGTGAGGGCTTGCGGAGCGCCAGGAGCGCTGCCCCGGCAGGGTGGTCCCAGCCCTGGGCCCACGTGAGCGCTGCCAGCCCTGAACAGCCATGGCAGGGCTCAGCTGATTTACACCAGCCGAGGAGCCGTGCCTTTGAACTCGCCTTTCTTCAAGGAGAACATCGTAAAACGCTTTCAAGCAGGCGTGTCCAGAGCTTTGCAACTTCAAAAGCTGCGTGGGCAGCCCGCCAAGAACCCGAGGGCTGTGCTTCAGCTCCATAGAAATCCATGGGCATTCCTCAAATGGAAAATAATCCTGCGAGGCAGAGTTGTCTCTGCTAGGATGTCCTGGCGGGTGCAGAGACAACTGGCTATCAAACCTCCCCAGCAATAAACCAATCAGCCTGTTGGCTCTGTTCTTCCTCTGCCATTCCTTTAGGGTCGCTTTCAACCCAAACCAGTCCATGATTTAATGATTTTCTGCTCCATCATCCTCAGTCCTGGGCACCAGGAATGTCTCGGAAGAGAAATTTCAACAGGGGAAGGATCTCCATGCCTAGGACCAAAGGAAGCCACAAAGCCAGAGGGGGACCTGCCCAAGATGTGTGTCCTGGGGGATGCCTTCCATGGGGGATCCCACCTGGAGTAGGTGTGAGTGATCAGAGCTGGGGGCTCAGCCCTCGGCAGCAAGGCCCTCATGGAGAGGAGTCAGGTCACACCTCAGCTCCAGCTGAGCCCGAAGGAGCGTGGAAGGAGCTCTGCCTGCTCCTCCATCTGGAACTGGCGTGGCTTCTGCCACTGGAGTTGCCACAGGCTGGAGACAAAAGGCTCCTGCTCTCCCTTCGCTAACAGGGAAGGCTGGAGCAGGGAGCACACACCCGGGAAGGGGGGGCTGTAGGAGGACCATGGCCAGGGCAGGGGTGGCGGCTGAATTTTGGCTGGGAAGGATGATGTGTTTGAACACCAGCCCATGGCAAGGGAAACCCACAAACGTGTCCTTTGCTCTGCCTGCCCACACTGGCTGGCACCAACCTACTGTCACCTGCTGAGCCACAGACCAAGAGCTGAACTTTGGCACCACTGCCTTGCCCCCAAAACCTGCTACGTGTGGCCCTGGCTCGCTCCTTCTGCAGCAGCGGCTGTCACCCCTCCACACACACCCTGTCCTGCCAGGAGCCCCATCACTACAGCAGGGACAGAGGGAGTCAGGGCAAGAGTGCTGTGGGTCTCCAAGGGACCTCGCCCCTGGGACGGTGGAGGATGGGGAGGGCAGTACCAGGTGTGGGGCACACGAGCCCTGCTGCCTATGCCCCCATCCTGCCAGCCCCATCCCTCTGGGCATGACAGAGGGCTCTGCCACCCGTTACAGCCTCCGGTACCTTGACACTGGTCTCTTTGGAGAGTCCCGTTTCGTACTGAGGGCAGACCCTCAAGGTGACAGAGCCCAGCTTCTTCCCTTGATCGCCCAAGCCCCCGGGCTGCTCTGGCTGCTGCTCTGGCAAGTTCTGAGTCCACTCATCCGAGCGCGTCCGGCAGACGGGCTCGGAGCCCTGTCCGCCCTGGCGGCGCTCAGGGCTGGGCGTTGAGCCAGTCCCCAGCCTGAGCTGGCCGCAGTGGCCCGCGGTCCTGCTCTCTGTCGGGGAGCTGTCCACGGAGCCGGGGCAGGACTTTCTCGGGGCGGGGCAGTGGGGCTTGGGGAAGTCCAGGCTGCTGGTCCGGACACAGTACGCCTGCCGCTTCTCCGTGATGCGCAGCAGCTCAATCTGCCGGCTGGGCAGGACAAAGTCGCTGTCGTAGAGCTCGGGCGGTGGCCGGGGCTCCTCTGGCGGTGGCGGCACTGGGGGTGGGGTCTTGAGCTCGTGGCTCTGCAGGACATCCGGGGCACTGTCCCGCAGGGTGCGGGAGACCCTCCGGCTGCAGCACTCGGGCCCCGAGGAGGAGGAGTACACCAGGTCGAGCTCCTTCGGGCTCTGCGCCCGGCTGGAGTCGTAGTCGCTGTCGGTGGCCAGGAACACCTCCGAGGAGCCTTCCTCATCCGACAGCCCATGCGAGTCTGCGAGGGGTGACAGAAGCAAAGAGGGGCTCAGCCTGAGCGTGGGCAACCCCGGCTGAGGTGGAATCCAAGGAAGCCTCTGAGGTTTGCCCCTTTGTCCCACCCCTGAGCTGCGCTAGCCACAGCACAGGCGGAGCGGGTCCTGCCCGCTGAGACTCGCCGCCCTGCCCGTGCTCCCGGCTCCAGCCCTGCCGGCACCTCGGGTGCAGCCACCCCTGACCCACCGAGCACGGGCAACCCCTGAGCCCGCCGGGCACAGCCAGGAGCCGGGCACAGCCAGGAGCCGGGCACAGCCGGGTCCTTACCAGAGTTGAGCTTGCGGCTGGTCTCTGGTGAGGGCACCGGGGACGGAAGGTAGTCAAGGTGGGACGAGGAGGATCGGGTTTTCTCCTTCATTGGCCCCCCGGCCTCGCTGAGGAAGCCGCTGAGAGAGACCCCACAGGAGGGCTGCTTGTAGCGGGCGTGCTGCAGGGCATCCATGATCCAGCGCATCTCTCGCCAGATCTCCTCCATTTGCTGCCAACAGAGGAAACGGAGGAGCCCTTTCACACAGCAAACGACAGCAGCAAGAGAGTGCCATGGCAAAACACGGACTCTGTACACACACAGAGCTTTGGGGGGAATCCCTGAGCCAGGAAATGCAGAGGAAGTGCTCTCAGGTAGGGGGAGGATGCAGCTGCTGGTTCAGCAGGACCTGCCTGCGGTGCTGCGACAGGGGCAGTGTGGGATGCTCTTTTGCAAGGCCATTCCAAAATGCACTTGCAGGCCCTTTTCTAGCAAGGAGAGCACGTGCAGAGCAGGAGCCTTTGGCTCTCTCCTCAGGATTTTTAATGTGATCATTGCAGTAAGAAGTTGCTAGATAAAGCAACTGCAGCCTGGAGAAGAGAAGGCTCCAGGCAGAGCTGAGAGCCCCTTCCAGGGCCTAAAGGAGCATCAGGAGGGCTGGAAGGGGATGAGGGACAGGGCCCTGGAGGGACAGGACAAGGGGGAATGGCTTCCCACTGCCAGAGGACAGGGCTAGATGGGATATTGGGAAAGGAATTCCTGGCTGTGAGGATGGGGAGGCCCTGGCACAGGGTGCCCAGAGAAGCTGTGGCTGCCCCTGCATCCCTGGCAGTGTCCAAGGCCAGGCTGAACAGGTCTTGGAGCAGTCTGGGCTAGTGGAATGTGGAACTGAATGAGGTTTAATGTCTGTTCCAACCCAAACCATTCCATGACTCTATGAAAGCCCAGCCTGCTGCTGCCCATCAGCCACACCAGAGAAACCCCCCAGGGCCACCGAGGCCAGGGAACAGCCCTGGTGCAGATGCTGCTGCTCACTGTCCTGGCAGGTGTGGGGCACTGTTGAGCCTGGCTCCCACCCCATACCTGGATGTAGTCCTGAACCTGCTGGTGCCTCTGCTTGGCGGTGGAGAGCTCAGCATCGGAGAAAGCCTCCCTGAGGCTCTGCTGGGAGAGGAGAGACTCCAGCTCCAGCAGGGCAGACACCTGGCAGTACTGCGTGATGAACTCCCGGTCGTACGTGAAGAAGTGGACTGGGGAGAGGAAACAAGGGGGGGGATGGAAACCATGAGGTCCCAGGCTGTGGGTGCCCTACAGGCTCCTCCCTATGACTCAAGATGTGGAGGCAACACTGTGCATTAGTCCACCTGGACAGCCCTCTGTACACCCCTAATCCCCTCCTCTACAGGGAGTGAGGGAATTCCAGCCCAGCCCACTGCCCAGCTCTCAGGAGGCCTCAGAGGACAAGGGGACCAGCAAGGTTTGGTTTTGGCATTCCCTCTCCTCACCCAGCTCGAAGATCTGCAGCGGCAGTGTGAGGAAGCCGGAGCGAGGGGTGTAGGGGTTGTTCTGGCCCGGAGCAGTGCAGACATCGTCTGATGGAGGCAGCAGCAGCAGGAAGGAGACCTGATCCCCAAAATCCAGCACCTCTTGGCTGTACAGACGGAAGTCTTTGGCCTGCAAGAAGACAGTGCAGGTAACAGCTGCACACATCACCTGGTGGGTCCTCTGCCCAGCCCTCATGCACAGAGGAGTCGTCAGGGACCACCTGCAGCCAGGGGACACTGCAGCCTCAGCACACAACCAGAGGCTCCTTGCTTTTGGCATAATCTGCATAATCTCATCACTTCTTCTCTGATTTTTCCTAAAAGTCTCAAAACTTCTGGTCAAAGTCACCATGGCAGGGTGTCAGAGAAGTGCCACCAGCAATGGTTCAGTGATGCACAGGGAGGTGCCCTCCCGGCTGCCCAGCCAGAAGCACATGCCTGTCATTGGGGATGGTGGGTTCCTTCCCAGCAGATACCTGGCATGGTGGAAGAAGGTTTCTCCTCATGCAGTCTGGCTCCAGGGGCTGCAGCTCCAGCCCAGCACTGGCCAGGGACCAGCCTGCGTTGGAGGGGCAGAGCTGGGCTGGTCTCGTGCTGCCCAGGACCAGAGCACGTGGCAGCAGTAACAAACTCAGATTCACCGTTGTTGCTTTGGGGGTACCGTGTGGGAAGGACAAACAGCTCCTGTGGACACTGCCCCTGGGCCAGCAGACCCAACACTCACCTTCTGCTTGCACAGGACTAAAATCTGGGTGCTCCAGCCCCACAAGGAGGGCTGGGCATGCAGTTTCCTGCCTGCTGCAACCACCAGCACCGTGCTCACAGCCCCGTCCCCTCCCTCCGCCCCAGACCTTGGCTCCTGCCTCTACCTCTTGCAACGGGATGTTCACCAGGGTCATCAGCTCCTTGATGGCCACTTGGAGCTCCTGAAACAGGGGGTTCTGGGATGTGTCAGCCTCTGGCTCTGTGGGAACAGGCTCCTCCACACTGGCCATCTTCTGCAGCCACTCCCACTCCTCCCTGGAGAAGGTCAGAGACAGACAGGTGAAGGAGGGAGCAGCTCAGGTGGATGTGGACACAATCTCTCTGAGAACTGTGTTTGCTTGGCTGCTCCTCTCCCAGACAGTGCAGCATCCCCAGGGATGTGGGAGAGGTGGAGGTAGAGAGAGAACTTGGTTTGCTCCAGGCTGAATCAGAATCACAGAATATCCTGAGCTGGATGGGACCCACAAGGACTGTCGAGTTCAGCTCCTGACCCCACACTGGACACCTTAACAATCCCACCCTGTGCCTGAGAGCATTGCATGGCAGGGATAAGAGGGAATGTTGTGCTGCTGCTGAAGCGGGAGGTGTTGGGTGCTGCTAGCCTGGGTGGGGCACAGCAGCCTGGCTGCCCCAGCTGAGCAGCCCTGCAAATCCCACCTGGAGATGTTGGGGTTGGAGCGAATCTTGACGTGGCACAGGATGTTGGGGAGCCGCTCTGGCACCAGCACTCGGATCTGATCCACGGCGCTGCAGAGCTTCAAGTAGCCCAGGTAGAGGCCCGGGGAGAGGGCATGGCTGCTCCGCTGGTGGTAAGCCAGCTTGTCCTGGGGACAAAGGCACTGCTGGACTGAGCCACTCCTCACAGCAGGGCTCGCGCTGATGCCGCGGCACAGCCAGTCCGGCTGGAGAAGGGGAGCGGCACAGGGAGAGAAACTGGCGCTGCCAGGGTGAATCTGGCACCAGCCTGATGCCTCCCCTTGAAACAACAGGATTTTTGGAGGCTTGCTGAGCTCTGCTCCCCCTCTGCTGTGACCTTTCCAGGATGGGGTGGAGCAGGGAGCACTGGTGGTTCCCAGGGGAGCGCGCTGCAATCCCTGCCCCACAGCACCAAGACACACCTGGACGGAGATGAGCAGCGTGTCCAGAGCAGTGGGCTCCTCCGGGGAGGACACGGACTTGCGGCTGGTCTGCAGCTTGCAGATGGGAACCCAGCGCACGCTCTCGAAGGTCTGGTTGGTCTTCACCTCCTTCAGGGTGACGATGAGGATGTTGCCCTGTTTGTCTTTGATGGGCTCGAAGAAGACCTGCCCCAGGTCCTGGATGCCCAGCAGCCCCTGTGCGACGGGGTGGGAAGGCAGGAGAATGCAGAGGGTCAGGGGACATTCCGGAGGCAGAGTGGGTCTGCGCAGCTGGGATGTGCCTGCAGCTGCCTGCTGGAAACCAATCTGCCCAGCAAAGCACCCTGATGGTCCCCAGCCCCTCTGCATGGGACTGCCATGGCACCCAGCACCTCATTGCCCCACGGCCGGCGTCCTGCCAGGGAGGATGAGGCAGGGACCCACGGCCATGGCCAGCAGGTCCTGGGTTTATCCTGGCTGTGCTACATCCGTGTGCTGCTCCCAAGGGAGCTCAGCCTCCAGCGCCCCACTTAAAGTGTTTGCTCCCCACCCAGGCCGACCCTCACCTGCATCTGCGAGATGGCCAGCAGCATCTTGAAGCGCGTCTGCAGGATGCAGGAGCAGGAGGACTGGGACACGGTGACACACTGCCGCAGCCACAGGATCTCGTCCCACATACAGGACACCTGCACACACCACAGAGTCAGCGCTGCTGCTGCTGCTGGGCCACGCCAGAGGGTTCTGGGGAAATGGTTTGCCTCTCTGTTTGAGTTGGGTTAGGGATGTGTGCGGGCATGCAGCACCTCTCAGCAGGGCTGCAAATAAAGGCACTGAGATGCCTCCGGAGCCTGCACCCGAGGGCAGCCCTGAGCCACGGCCACTCACACCTTCTTCATCTAGGGCTGAAGCCTGAGGTTTGAATACAAGTTGGCCAAGGTGGGGAGGCAGAAGAAAGCACTCTCCATCAGCAGATAAGGACCACCCAGCAAACTATTTTGGCCCTGAGCTGCCCACATGCCCTTTCCCTAAGTCTGCTGACAGTGCAGGCGCTGGCAGCAGCTCCCTGTGCACCCTCCGGAGAAGGCAGAGGTGCCATGGCAGGATGCTGGGGGGAAGCAGCTCAACAGCCACCGACATCCCTGTGGAGAGACAGTGCCCACCCACCCTGGCACACAGCCTGCCCAGTGCAGCACCGCTCTGTCACCCATCTTTGGGCTTCTAGGGATTGGGATGAAATGCCATTCCCTGGAAGTTTCCTGGTCTGTGCTGAACCCCAGCAAGCAGCAAGTCCATGGGCTGCCTGCACTGCCAAGCCCCTGTGTCTGGGCTGGAGGGGCGGCAGTGATGCCTGATGCCTTCTGGGTGACCCTAGCACTCCTGGCCCTCTGCCCAAGCACAGGGTCCCTCGGCCACCCACCTTGGTGAACCAGAGGAAATCCTGCATGAGCAGGCAGGAGTAGGTGTCATCAATTTCCACCACAGGGATCTGGTCTTCATGGGTCACCAGGATGTTGTCGTCCTTGTAGAAGATGGCTGTCAAGTAGAGGCCCCTGCATGGAGGGAGGACAGCCTTCAGTGTCACCCCCAGCTGCCAGCTCCATCTCCTAAAGGATCTCCCTCCTGAGGGAAGAGGAGACGCCCTGCCCCAGGTCTCCACTCCTCTCCAACAGCCCGTGGCAGGCGAGGCTTGTGGCTGGTACGGGAGCAGGAGCAGGAACCCAACATGTCGCAGCAGACACCATGGCCACTGATGCTGCAGCACGTGGCACAGAGGTGGGGCCACGCTGTGCAGGGGACACTCTGGGTCTGGACAAGCTGGGGTGTCAGGTGACCCTCAGAGGTGGCGCAGGGATCTGAGCACCAGCACAGCTTGGCCAGTCCAAATGGAGACACCAAGAGAACCTTTGATCTCTGGGCCATGGGACTCATCTCCACCAGCTCACTCCTGGTGCAGACCCCACTCTGAGCACCCCCAGCCCCCAATGTGCAGGCCCAGCTCTCAGGCTGGGCAGCACTGCTGGGACGGGCTCTCACCAACCCTGTGCACCAGCCTCTCACCGCTTCAGTGTCTTGAGAAACTTGCTGCCAGGGTGGAAGAGGTGCTTGAGGCTCTTGGAGACCGAATGCTTTCTGCTCTGGGGCTGGTTCTTGCAGGGCTCTGTGGAGCAGAGAGCAGAGGATGCTGCAGTAGGAGATGAAGAGCTGATGCCAACCGGTTGGGAAGGCTCTGCCAAGGTCCCACTGCCTGAGCTGTGTCCCTGCTCTGCTCATCCATGGCACAGACCTACTCTTGCACCACCCCAGCTCCATGGATCCCACCACAGCCCTGGGGGACTCAGCTGCACCCCCCCAGCCTCCCTGGAGCACCGTGCTGTGGGCTCACCGTGGCAAATGCAGTGCTGGTGGACAGTCTTCACCTGGCCCAGCAGATGGTCCAGAGCTTCAGCCTGTCCCCTCCGGCGCGGCGCCCGGCCGTCGTACTCCCGCCAGTCTGTGGGGGACAGACCAGCGTCACCCCCGGCACCCTGGGGGAAAAGGGCCTCCCATCCCCTCCTCCCACATCATCTGGGCATGGCAGCAGCTGTAGGTGCTGGGCACCTCTGGGTGTGCTGGCAGATCCCCAGTTTTGTGCCACTCTTCCCAGGAACAGCGAGCTCAGCACAGCCCCCTGTGCCCACCGGCCTCCCCACAGTGTGGCAGGGGCACAGCAGGGGGAAGGAACAAGGTTCTGTCTGTTGCTGCTGAAACTTCACTGGCCTTAAAAAATAAAATTCTTTCCAGTCTCTTCCTCCAGGTCTTCCCCAGTTCCTCCAGATGAGCGCTGGGAGCTGGGCTTACCTCAACAAACACATAAATAAACTCCTGCCAGCTCCACCCGCTGTGGGATGGCAGCAGGACCATGAGCAGGGCCGGGGAGGTGCCGGCTCTTCTCCCTCAACTTTGTATTAATTGCTTCAAACACCCCCTGTGTCCTGCCCGCTGCTGTTTTCCATGGAAAGTTCAGCTCTGTTAACTTTGGCTAGAACTTGCCGCTATTTTTAGTAGCTTTAAAAACACCCAGGGAGGTGCCTGACTATATTCTGCTAGGCCAGGGAGGGATCTCTACTGAAGGGAGAAATAGTAGTGGCAATAAAAATAAATAAACCCCACTCCTGTCTGATTCACTTCAGCCACACTCAATTGATGCCACCTGGATCTTGGTCACAGGGAATGTGGCCTGTGTGAGGCGGCAAATGGGCTTTAAAGTGGGTGCAAACATGACAGGGACATGATAAAGCCAGGGTAGTGGACTGCTGTGCCCCTGCTGTGTGCATTCCTAGACATGCAAATGGATTTTTGGTGATTTCAGTGCTCTGTGGATCTGCAGCCAGAGCTGTGCTTGGTGCTGCATGTCTCTGACCCGTCACTGTTCAGCCCCACCTGTCCCCGGTGCCCTCACTGCTCCCTGGGTGGCTGCAGCATGCTGGTACAGGATGTGCTTCCATGGCCTGGTCCTTGGGACAAGCAGTCCTTGGGCTGCTCCTTACTCGTTCCCAGCACTAATCCCATGGGACACCACACAGGCACCTGTTTTGGGACTGGTGACAAGTGGCAGAGGCCATTCTAGAGCCCCCTCAGTCCTGAACTTCACCCTTCGGGCTGCTCCTTCCAGCCCAGTCCTCCTGGCCCTTCTCCACGCAGCACCCCAGGGTGCCTTGTGTGACATTGGGTGGCTGTTTCCTGACACTTTTCCTGAGGCCAGCATGGGGAGGAGAGTGCTGACAGCCCAGAACTGGTCTCTGCTGGGGCTCGTGACCCCCATCCCAGCTCGATGCCAGGGAATGCAGGTGCTTGGGTCTGGATGGGAGAGACCATGTGGTGGCACAGAGTGGGAGGCCACTGCCACCCAGGACCGGGCCACTCTGAGTCCTGGCTCTGAGCCACGTCCTGGCTTCCTCCTTGGGATGGGCTGATCCAGGTGGCCTGAAATGGCTCAGCCTTTCCCAGGTGGCAGGGATAATGCAAGGCTGAAAAATCCCTATTTGGCAAAGCACCTGTTGGCTGGAGGCAGCATCCCAGACCCCCAGGCACAGCCTCCCTGCCTGGCCTGAGCCTCCAAACTCTGCCTTGGCCCTGGGTCCCCTCACTCCCATCCCAGCAGTGAGAGGGACCCCCGGATGGCACAGGGAGCTGCCCTGTCCCCCCCTGCCCTGTGCTGGCTCCCATGGGGGTGTTCCTGGGGGTACTCACTGGAAGGGATGGCGAAGGGGGGTGTGGAGGCTTGCGGGGGACCCCAGCCCTTCATGTTGTAGGCAGACACCCGGACGTGGCACGCCGTGCCCTGCAAGGAGAGCAGCACACTCAGCACACCCCTGCCTCCCCTGGCTTGGCAGGCAAGGCAAGGAGGATTCACCCAGCCCCCTGCTCCAGGACACCACGAGGAGCACTAAACTGGGAGCCCACAGCCCGGGTCACTGGCTCTCACGTCCCCTCCTGTACCCAGTCCTTGCTATCAGACACGAGGGAATCCCTGTGGCCCTGCTGGGTGGGTTTGGGGCACACAGAGGAAGGACTGGACATTGCAAATGCCCCTTGCCAGAGATGCTCCAGCCCGAAAGACTCAGTGCTGCTGTAGATTGGGGTGCTGGCGATCCCCTGGCATGTGTAAGGATCCGGCCCGTGGAGACAGGGAGCTGGCCCAGCACTGTCAAGGGCTTGTAGCACAGTGACAGTGATTAAAGCCTCTGATTAAAGCCCAGTCAAGCTGCCAGATGTTGCCAGGCCTCCAGGCACTCATGGAGGTGACAGGAGCCTGTGAAGCAGCTCTGAGAGTGTGATTGATGGGCTCGGAGCAGCTCCTTGCAGCGACGCAGCTCCGGGCTCTGCTCGAGCCCCTCCTGCGGGCAGCTCGGCGCTGACAGCGCTCCTGAGCTCTGCACTGCTGCCATGCCTGAGCCCCTCGCTCCTCCCCAAGGCTGCTCTCTGCTCCTCCAGTCGGTGGTCCCTGCCTGCCTACCCCTGGTAAGGGTGACCCCATTTATCCCAGCGTGTGCCCGCGTTCCCACCCTGAGCTCCATCCCACCGCTGGCCCAGGGGACAGCTGACAGGCAGCATGGCTCTTGTGGTTCTCAGGGAGATAAAACAGCAGGGAGCCACAGTTCCACCAGCCATGACCTTGCCGAGCTCCCGAAGATGGAGATGGGGCTGGTCCCCCCTCTCGGTGACATCGGGGCTGGGGCGAGGGGTTGGACTGTGCAGGTGGCAGAGGAATGAGCCACTGATTTATTGCCCAGGAAGAGCCTGGGTGGAGACAGGAGTGGGGTGGGGGACGGAGGATAAATCAGGCATTGGGTGAATGGGCCCATTCTGCCTGTCACTGCCGAGTCCCCAGGCACCCTGGCAGGGACGTCCCCCGCTGTCAGTGGCTGCGGCCGTGCAGGGACAGACAGATGCCTCTCCCAGCCCCACGCTCTTGGCTCTGCCCAGGCTGTGCCCATGGCACGCAGCGTGGCACAATCCTATTGTTCCTGCTCAGAATGATCGTAGAAACAAAGAATCATTAAAGTTGGAAAAGGCGTCTAAGATCACTGAGTCCAACCACTGCCAAGGCCACCACTAAACCATGTCCCCAAGTGCCAAATACACGTCTTTCGAACACTTTTAGGGATGATGACTCCCCCACTGCCACGGGCAGCCTGCGCCAGCTCCTGATCCCCTCCCCATGGGCTGCACTATGGCCTGTGGCTTTTCCCAGCTGTGGGCTCTCCCCACCGAGCCCTGCCCGCTGTGGGCACCCTGGCACTCACCGACACCAGCCCCTGGATGGTGAAGTGCAGGTCCTTCAGCTTGTCGATCACAGCTTCTCCCAGCAGGGGCGAGAAGGTTGGGGAGCAGCTCCACTCCACTGCAAGGAGAGAGACCCCCAAGGTGCCATGTGGCCCTGGAGTGGGGACAGGCCACCAGGGCTGGGGCAGCATGTCACAGGCAGCAGCTGCAGGGGGACTGCAGACAGCACAGCAGCTGGAGGCAGCGGAGTGAAGGCAGGGGAAAAGGTGATGCATAGTGGGGGGAACGCCATGGGGAGCTGCTGTCCTCACCAAGCCATGTCAGATGGGGTCAGGACCTTTAACTGGTGTCTCAGAAGTGGAGGATGGAAGAAATTCTTCCAGAAGGCAAAAATATCTGGTTTAAGTGGGTGAGGGGTGCAGGACAACAAAGTCCACCCAATGTGCAGGATGAAGGGGCAGCCAACAAGCGACACCCCAAGGTTTGCCTTGGTGCATGATGATGTTTGGCCTAGCTCAGAGAATTTGGGTGATTGGCAGGCTGTCCAGCAGCCCTGGCTTCTTCTGTGCTCCAGCATAAAACTGGCCTGACTGGGGCTTGGCAGCACCGCCCATGGCACTGTTGTGTTGCCACGGGGTGCAAGGCACCTGCTGTGGCTGTGTGACCCTGCCCTGCTGTGGGGATCCTGGTCCTTACCTTTGTACTTGGTGACAACAGCTGAGTTGACGCTCAGGGGCTCCCAGAAGGTCACCTGCAACGAGGAGCTGCTGGCCACAGAGAGGTGGACGCTGCTGGGGGCATCTGGCACTCCTGGGGACAGAGAGTGCAGGGACTGCTACAGCGAGGACGGTCGCTCTGAACCCCCCTGTGTCTCTCTTGGGCCTCTCCCCGGTCCCAGGAACATACCCCCCGAGTGGAACATGTTCTCCCCTCCATGCACCCATACTGCGAGCCCTGGCCACAGGGTGCAGGGACCCTCTGATGGGTGCTGGTGCCACGCACAGCCCCACTCCTTCCCCCGGTGCAGGGGCAGCCCCCCGGCCCCAGCCCTCCTGCGGTCACTCACGGGCATGCTCAAACCCTGCCTTCATGCGCTTGTACAGCCGGAACCGCCACTCCCAGGCCTTGAGCTGCTTCTCCTTCTCGGAGCAGTCAGCGTTGGGCGCCTCGTTCACCACCTGTGCCATCAGCTCGTTGACGCGCTGCTCCGCTTCCCGCACCAGCGTGGAGAGGTGCAGCGAGCGGCTTTCCAGGCTCACGACTGTGGGCGGGCGGGCATGGCCGTAGGGCCCAGGAGGCGAGGGAGGAGAAGGTGGTTAGGGCAAGCTCTGCCTCCGCTGGCAATGAATCCCCACCCTGCGCCCCCATCCTCCCCTGCATGTCCTAGTCCCGGGGTGCACTCGAATGCACGGTTCCCCTCGAGCCCTGCTGCAGCCTGCCCCAGTCTCCCAGAGCCCAGTGATCGCCTCCCCACCTGCACCCAACGCCTGTGGTGTCCCACTGCACCACGCTGGACACCCAGGTGATGGGCACGGCACAGCTCCCTGTCCCAACTCACAGTGGGGGCTCTCCTTCGCTCCTGCCTGCAGCAGGGCCCTGGCGATGGGAGCATTGTTGGTCATGATGGCGATGTCCAGGGGCAGGAGCCCCTCGCTGTTGGGGGTGTTGAGGTCCAGCTCCTCAGGGCTGTAGTGCTTCAGCAGCTCCTGCACCCTGTCAAGGTCCTGCAGCTCCACGGCCTCAAAGAGGGCGGCATTGCTCTGGAACTGGGTGAAAAGAGAAACGCAGCTGGGCTGAAACAAAGCATGGGGCATGAAAAGACAAACAAAGCATGGGGCACCCTCCTCCATCCTACCAAACACCCTGGACCCTCACTAGCACCCCATGAACCCAATCAGGGAGAGGGTGCCCTCATCCCAAAGGCTTGGGAGCATCAGCTCTTTGCAGACACATCTGGATGATGCCAAGCCAACACCTGGACCACCTCCAACTCAACTCGCCACGGCTTCACTTAACACATTCATGTGCTCCAACCCAGGTTCCAGCATCACCCACACAGGGACCCTCCGTCCCCATCTGGAGGGAGCCAGCAGGCACTGACCAGGTAGGACTTGCGGAGCTTCTCCTTCTCGCCCCGTCCCACCAGGCTGCCCTCGTCGAAGGAGGTGTAGTTGACGCGGAATTTCCCGGACAGGTTTCGGTAGAGCCTCTTGGCCGCGTTTGGTGAGGAAGGGCCCGGCGGCTTCCTGGCCTGCGCCAGCTGCAGGTCCCGCATCTGCTGCGTCATTTTAGGGGAGGATGACCTGGGAAAAAGCCAGGAGAGAAATGAGGCATGGAGAAAGTGGAAAATGTGCCAGAAAGGCAGAGGCACATCTGTATTGTCGGGACCAAGAGCAGAGCTCTCCTGGGCAGCATCCATGTGAGCGGCTGCAAGGTGGATGCCGGTGCCAGCAATGCCCTGACCCATCTGTTTTCAGCTGAGGCAGATCTGTTCCTCCTCCTCACCCCTGCTGCTGGCCCTGCAGGTGCACCAAGGGGCTTGTATGATCCCTGCAGGTAAGACATTTCCTTCCAGACACAAGCTGGGATGCCCAAAACGACCTCAGGCTGCTCAGCTCTACAGCTGGTCTGGATCCATCTCACCAGGGCAATATCTCCACATGCCCAGTCTCCACCATCCAGCTCCTACAGAGATGGGCTGCCCCATCTGGGCATGCCCACACCCTCAGAGTGCAGTGGAGGCCGCAGGGGCCGGCAGCCCCCAGCCCCGTGCTGGGTGAGTGCTGTCCATCACTGTTGGGATAGCCTTGTGTACCCTCTCCACACCCACCCTTCCACAGGAACCCGTGTCCTGCACTTACCACCATCCCTCAGCCCTCTTTGGCACATGACTTTTCTTGGGACTGTTATCCCAGTGAAGGGCACCCTCTGGAAGTGAAGTGGGAGCAGGGAACAGATGAAAGGCCATTTCTAATGGCATCTGGACAATGCCAGGTCCTGATGGGGACCATTGACCTCAGTCTTCTGGTCACCAAGAGATCCAGGCTTCACAGCTGCTCCTTACCTTCTCCATCCATTAACCTACAAAATCTTTTCTCCTCTCTGATTATAGAATCTCAGACTGGTTTGGGTTGGAAGGGACCTTGAAGACCATCTAGTTCCAATGCCCTGCCACTGGGATGGGATTTTGATTCTTATTTTCAATATCTACAAGTCACAAGGAGAGCTGGTGTCTTTTCTGGGGCTCCCCAGAGTGGGAGCTGTCCCTCTCCTTGCAGCCAGGACCCTCCTGCCTCCATCAAGACCTCATCCCACCAGACAAGGTCCCCTGCTTTGGTGTGAGCGTGGCCTTGTTGCTGTGTGAGGCTTTTGCCCATGAGTCATCCCCTACAGCACGGAGGGTTTCCGCTGTGTCAAACATCTGATCCCCTTCTTGCCAGAGCTCTGGCGCAGTTCCCAGGGGAGCACCAGGTCTGAGGAGCATTTAGCACGGCTACACTCCACACGGTTTCTCTCCGTTTTGACCCCATCCCCCTGTGTACAAGGTCAGATATTTAGGGGCAAGGTCTTCCCCCACCGCTTTATTGGTTAAATATCAAGTGTGATGGAAGCATGGCATTTGGCTGGAGGTCGTGCCAAAGCACTCCAGCGAGGCTGTGCCTGTGGTAAGGATGTTTACAAAGCCATTATGGTGGGACAGGATATTAATGACCCCCTCGCTCGGCGCTCTTTGTAGTCCTCATTTCAGATGAGGCACAGTGGGCTGCAGGAGGACTTTAATGATTTTACCTTTTATTACTGTGATATTTAAGAGTGGAAAATGCTGCGGAGGTTGGCTCCTGGCAATCATTCATCTCACCAGCTCCAGCCTGTGGATTTAGAGGTCTCCAGTGTGGCCCAAGCCACGGTGTCAAGTTGCTGCCCTGGGTTGCTCCAGGAATGGACATTATCTGAACACGGGGCTTCATGGATCAGACTGAGCAGCAACCACACCAACCTAAGGCCCATTTGAGAAAGCAGACAGGTGTTTTGTCACTTCAGGTGGCAAAATACCTCCGAGCAGCCATGTGGGAGTGGGTGAGTTTTGAGCAGCAGAGTCCTACTGGTCCTGGTGGGGAGGAAGGGATCAGCACCCAGGAGGGTGTCACCATGGTGGGAGAGACCTGCACAACACAAGGAAGGGCTGGAAAACCAGTCCTGTGGTCTCCAGGACACGGAGTCCTCACCCTGAGCACACCATGCATCCTCGTGGACAGGGAGCAGCTCCTGGCATGGCCTCTCCGAGGGCTCCTTGTGCCAAGGGCTCGCACACAGCACACGCAGCCTTCTACAGAGGGCAGGTACAGGACCCCAGAGGGCACAGGGGTGGAACAGCAGCACAGCTCTGCTGCCACTGGTGCACAGAGATGAGAGAAAAGCTACCTGTGGCCTGAGCAGGCAGAGCTGTTCTGGCAGGAACAGACAGGAAGGCAGCTCCTGACCCTCTGGCAAAGCCCGAGATGCAAAGCACCCCCTGGCATATTTGGGAAAGAGAACTGGCTGAGAGGTTCTCCAGCAAAACCTTGCCCTTTTTCTTGTGTTTAAGAGCTCCCTGCTGCCCAAGTCCTCCTCTGTCCGCCTCCAGCTGCTGCTCAGAGGTGAGGGTGGTTCTTTCAGCAGGCTCATCAACAAGATGCATAAATTCCACTGCAGCTCCCCTTCTTCCAAGGAGGCAACAATGCTCTCCCACACGGAATGCTCTTCGCTCTACGGGAGCTGGAGCAGACCCTGCTGTAACAGATCCCTGCTCCATTCGTGCCTGCAGAATTAGGGTTTAAAATGGAGTGGTGCTTTGGAGCAAAAGTCCTTTTTCCTGCCAATTAAAATACACGGCAAATGACCCAGTGCAAGCAGAATGCACAGCTGGGAGGAAGCTCTCTCAGAGATGGCAGAAACAGAGACACAGACAAATTTCTCACTGCTTTCCCTCCTCGGATTTGCTTTTAATGAGAAGTAAAGGGATGGAAATTATTCAGTGCTCAGGAGTGAACATCTATGTATATTAAACCAGCTGCCCCCGAGATAAAAGAGTTTCCTGCCCTGTGGTTATGAGTCATCTGGACTCAGTGAAATGGTCTTGATTTCTCTAGAGCTAAACTTTGCCCTGGAGCAACTGATAGCTGAAAACAACACCCACAGATGTCCTGCCCTCAGGGGCCGACCAGCCAACACCAGCTCACCCATGGTAAGGCCCCATCCTGCAGGGAGGTGTGGGAGCAGATCCCACCTCCTCTGCCTGAAGAGTCTCAGTGCAGCCAAACTAAATTTATCCCAGCCACAACTGGTTCTTGTTGCTAATTATTGTCCTACGGTCTGCAAGCAGGGGCCGGGTGCTTTGCCTGCCCCAGCAGTTCAGCTCTCTGGCCATGGGAGATGTGTTTGTGACCATCAGGGAGGTGATGTGGACATCAGGTTTGTGGTGCCATGAATCCACACACCAGCAAACTCCATCACCCTCTCCATGGAAAGGGCTGAGGTTCTGTGCAAGGATGTGTTGGGGTTGGTCAGATCCATCGGGGGTCAGTTCTGGGCCTCTCATGACAAGAAAAACCTTGAGGGGCTGGAGCATGTCCAGGGAAGGGAACAGAGCTGGGGAAGGCTCTGGAGCACCAGGAGCGGCTGAGGGAGCTGGGAAAGGGGCTCAGCCTGGAGCAAAGGAGGCTCAGGGGGGACCCTGTGGCTCTGCACAAGTCCCTGACAGGAGGGGGCAGCCGGGGGGGGTCGGGCTCTGCTCCCAGGGAACAGGGACAGGAGGAGAGGGAACGGCCTCAGGCTGGGCCAGGGGAGGTTTAGGCTGGATATTGGGGAAATTCCTTCACGGGAAGGGTGGTCAGGCACTGGCACAGCTGCCCAGGGCAGTGCTGGGGTCACCATCCCTGGAGGGATTTAAAAGCTGTGTGGATGTGGCACTTGGGGACATTGTTTAGTGGTGGCCTTGGCAGTGCTGGGTTAATTGTTGGATTTGATGATCCTAAATGTTTTTGCCAACCTTAGTTATTCTATCTATGGTTCTGTCTCAGGAAACCAATGCAATAGAGGTGGTTTTCTTTTTTCTAAAAGCACATGAAGATGGATGAGCATAAGACACCTTCATTTTTTCCTTCCTCCAGCATCAAACACAAGCAATTCCACTGGGTAGCCTATAACGTGGTTTATGAATATTCTCAATGTTAATGTTTGCAGCACTGCAGATCTTGGCCTAGTAAAAAGTGTTACTAATTGTTGCAATTCCTTGATTTTAAGTGCATTTTGTTGAAGGGCGTAGCCCCTCCGAGTCTCCAGCTGAGAACCAGTCCCCGACAGGCACGGCTGCTCTGCCCCATGACAGAGCCCAGAGCCCGGCTGGCTGCGAGAGCCCTGCCCCCCCCGAGCCCAGGGGTACCTGGACAGGCAGGGAATGACCACCCTGCCCACAGGTCACCAGGCCAGACATAAGGAAGAAATTTTTTATTCATGACGGTGGGGAGGCCCTGGCACAGGGTGCCCAGAGCAGCTGTGGCTGCCCCTGGATCCCTGGCAGTGTCCAAGGCCAGGCTGGACATTGGGGCTTGGAGCAGCCTGGGACAGTGGAAGGTGTCCCTGCCATGGCAGGGGGGGGATGGGATGAGCTTTAAGGTCCTTTCCAACCCAGAACAGTCCATGATTCTGCGATGTGGCTGGTGGGGACCATGGTGGCCATCCCACACCCCCTCTGCCCAGCAGCAGCTCCTGTGCAAGCAGAGCTGCTGCTGGTGGCAGTGACCTTCCAGCCACGTCCCAGGGCTGCCTGGTCCCTGCTGCCCACCAGGCTGGCTGTGGGGAGAGTGAGCCCCCGGGTGCTGCCCAAGGTGGCAGGGAGAGGGCAGGTTCCAGGCACAGCAGCAGACACGAGCTCAGCGCTGTGCTCCGGTCCGGGGGCAGCGTGGGTGCCTGTCACCGCGGGGAGCTGCTCCCACCATTCCCAGCCCGATGCAGCAAGCAAGGAAGCAGCAGAGCTCTGTGCACAAGAAAAAGGGAGCCTGAAGGATGGGGGATGAAAGGTGCTGATGGCTTTCAAAGGACAAGGGGTGGTATTGGGAGTAGAAGAAAGACTGGGCCCTTGCAGAGTTTGCTGAAGCCTCACAGCCATGTGGATGTCAGTGGTACATTAGCACAAGATGCCAGGGATGCTCTCCTGAACCACACTCCAATTCAGTCCACAGGGGGATCCAAGGATGGAACAGGCAAAGGTCAGAAGCCTAAAAACCAGTTATCAGGGAGACACCACCCAACCCAGCCAAGCTCACCCCAACTGGGAGCTTGCAGCAAGAGGTGACCAGCACCAAGCATGGGCAGCAGGGCAAGGGGGGATTCTGCCCCTCTGTCCCCTTCAGGTGAGACCTCACCTGCAGAGCTGCCTCCAGATCTGGACCCCCAGCACAGGAAAGTGAGTCCAGAGGAGGCCACGGAAATGCTCCGAGGGCTGGAGCCCCTCTGCTCTGGAGCCAGGCTGGGAGAGCTGGGGGTGCTCACCTGGACAAGAGAAGGCTCCAGGGACACCTCAGAGCCCCTTGCAGGGCCTAAAGGGGCTCCAGGAGAGCTGGAGAGGGACTGGGGACAAGGCATGGAGGGACAGGACACAGGGAATGGCTTCCCAGTGCCAGAGGGCAGGGCTGGATGGGATATTGGGAAGGAATTGTTCCCTGGGAGGGTGGGCAGGCCCTGGCACAGGGTGCCCAGAGCAGCTGTGGCTGCCCCTGGATCCCTGGCAGTGTCCAAGGCCAGGCTGGACATTGGGGCTTGGAGCAGCCTGGGACAGTGGAAGGTGTCCCTGCCATGGCAGGGGGGGGGACAGGGTGGGCTTTAAGGTCTCTTCCAACTTGAGCTGTTCAATGGTTGTGATCCTATGAAATCAAGTGGCAGCATCAACACACGGGTGTTTTCTGAGAGAGAAATCCGAGTGTGAGAGGTCTCTCCACACCTGAGCACACTCGGCCTGGCCCACGCCCAGGGCCACGCTCACCCCTGTGCAGCAGGAGCTCACAGCTGTGGCCAGGGACACTCAGACACCACCACTCGACAGCAGAGACCAACACTCAGAGCAGCTCCTCAGAGCAGCTCCTCTGCACCATGGGCACAGGAACAAGAAGTGCCACGTCCGGCACAAAGAGGAGCTGCTGATGCACTTGCATTTTCCACTCTTTTTGCCCAAGCATAAGCAAGTTTTCATGACTGGCAAAACAGAGGCTGGATTAAAAATGGAACATGAGTAGGGCAGCCCTTCCAAAGAGTGGGATTTCATAACCCACCAAAAAGCACGCTCAAAACTAGGACCAAATGCCATGATCAGCATCCCTGCAAGGCAGGAGGGCTCATGGAGCAGCAGGCACAGCAGTTACCCACCCTGGGATGTGCAAACCACCAAGGCATTTAGGTGCTGTGCAGTGACCTGGCCATGTAGACACGGAGCAAAACATTCCCGCTCCATGGAAACATCTGTGTGCCTAGAAAATGCACTTGCTTATTGAAACCTGGGTCCAGGGAAAGGCACCAAAGCAGACTTTGTTTGTTTGTTTGTTTGTTTGTTTGCTTCCTCCAGCTTTTCTCTTTTCTCCCCACTTGGCAAATCTGCTGGGTTTTGTTTTGAGTGGAGCTGAAGCGAGCATGCCTCTTTTGTTTAGCAATAACAACTAACTTATATAGATGCTGCTCCTGCCAGGACATTTTTGTTGGAGCTCCAGAAGCCCAGTGCTGTTAGACCCCAATGCTCAGAGGAGCTCAGCGTGGTGTCAGGCCCCTGGGTTGGTTGCAGAACCTCCTGAGCATCAACGGCAGCACATCGTCCCTGCTGTCCCCATGCCGGGCACAGCACAGTGTGCCTGTGCTGCCTGAGGAGCTCATGGCCCACGGCAGCAGAGAACACCTCCGTGGACACACAGCCCACCGGGGTGCAGTGGGCTCTGGAGTGGAAAGCTGCCTCCCAGCAGCTCGTGACCCACATGAAAAGCACGTCCTGGGTGGGATCTGCAATATCCAGCAGTGCCCAGCACCCTGTGCCTCTGCAGGGGATGAAGAGGAGCATTCCCCTTGGAGCATTCCCCCTGTGCCATCCAGGCCACTCCCCAAATCAGAAAGTTTAGCACCCTTTGGGGAACACTTGTGCTGGGAGAGCATGGCAAGGACCCCCCAGGTCCAGTCCTCACTCAGCTGCGGCAGAAGGGACTTACACAGGCTGGACACACAACATCCCACACCACAGGGCTGGCTGGGGGTCGGCAGTGTCCTCCTGAGGCTCAGCCACGTCCCCCGGTCTGGCACAGCAGGAAAGAGCCTGCCCGAACGGCTCATCCCTACTGCATCTCCCATTAAATCACAGGCTGAATTTGAGAAAGACAGAGACTTCAGGACTCCAAGAGAGGTTCGGAGCCAACCAAGTAGATCACTCGCTGACAGTGTCCCATAAAACACCCCACTGCTGCAGGCCCAGCAGTGCCTTTGGGGAGGAAGGGAGCGGAGACGCTTGAGCAAACTCTGCTGCAACACAATAATGCTGCCGCTTCTTGCTTTTCCTTATTTTTTTAATTAGGCCTCCTGATCACTGCTTAAAAGTGAGACCAGAAGGATCTTGTGGTCCAATCCCCATTAAAATATACCCCGAATCAGACTTTGATTTGCACTGTCCCTGTGACCTCTGCCATCACGGTCAGGACTGCTGTCAGGCACACGCTGCCGTCACACAGTGCCGCTGTCCCGGCCGTGCCATGCGCGGGCATCCCTCCTACACACGCACCTCACGCAGCACTGCCAGGGCGTGGGGGCACCTCTCCTTGGGGACTGTGCTGAGGACATGGCACGGTGACTGGCTCCCCAGCCAAGGCAGCTGATGCTGCCAAAACCACCAGCCCATGAGCACCACCTTGGGCTGCAGCAAAGGGGGGCACCAGCGGGCACAGCCTGGCTCCTGGCATCCTAGCCCGGCTCCAGGCACCCCAAACCATCCCTTGAGTGAGGAGATTCAACATTTCAGAGGCTCACACAGTTTCCATCCACAGATCTGGGTCAGGAAGGAGATGCTGGAAGCTTCCACACCCGGCCCAGCTCTGCTGATTTTACTGTTTTCACAAGGATTTACCCCAGCAGAGCTCCTGCACGTCCTGCCCGGAGGCTCCTACCTAGAAAATCCACAGAAAATTCACTTCTCTGCTTCTGTGCTACCGAATTTCTGCGGGGATGGAGCTGAGTGGGTCTGTGCATTACGGACTGAGGGCATCTCTGGCCGGAGGGGTTCGGGAGCTGCTGCTCGGCATGCGGCATCCCTGTGTGACCCGCACGTGTCCCTGGGGCACCTCCCGGTGCCCAAAGCCGCCGGTCCCTCCCCACCGGCACAGGCATCGGGGATGGCTCAGCCCTGGGCTCCTACCTCCCGGCCAGGGCAAACCTTCCCCGCTGCCTCGCCACAAAGCCAGCCTTTAATTGCTGCCTGACATTAAGTATCTGAGCAAGGAAGTCTTGGGTAAATGTTCTTGCTATGGGAACACACAGTGCTGAGTCTCTTTAATTACATTGTTTTTGTTTGGCTGTTTTTATTAGTTGTGCTGCGGCTTCCCCTCCCTGACAGGCCAGCGAGGCTCACGCTAAATATGGCCGGGTTTAAAGTCCGCCGTGAAACCCGAACCGCGGCACCAGACTGGCTGGACGCGGTGCAAGCCAGGGTTACGCGGGACACGCATTCCAGCCGCCGGGTCCGGCCCGGCCCCGCGCTCCCCCCGCCCTGCTCGCACATCGCAGCCTCTCCGAGAACAACCACCGCGCTCCAAGCCACCTCTACAGCTCGCTCTTCCTTGCCCTGTGAAACCCTGCAGGGAGCAGCCCAGCCCTGGGCCCCAGGCTGCCCCATTTCCATCGCGCTCATCGCTTCCACACCGGCCCACATCTCCACGGTAGCCACCGAGCCCGTCTCCATCACAGCCATCACTTCTGTGCTCTCCCCATCCCAAACTGCCCTGCCCCACACCTGCTCAGGCCACCTCCGGGCTGCCCCTCGGGGCCAAAGAGCCTTCTTCCCACTGGCCACACTGCTTTCATCTTCCTCTGCCCTCCTTGTTATTTTAAAGGCATTCCAGAGGATGCTGTCAGGCTTGGATGTGGTTTGGTTGGGTTGTTTGTTTTCGTACTGGAGGTTTTATGATCGCATTGGGAACAAGCCCTAATTGAGCTGCAATTCGAATTGCAGTCCGTGGGTATTTGTTTCATTTTTGGAAGGGCTCAAGCGGCTGTGAAGCTTAGGCTGGAGAATGCATTCGGTTTTAACTGGAACCTGATGGAGACAGGACAGAGCAGGACAGGCTGCCCCGAGCCACGACCAAAGTTCCTGGGGAAGCCCAGTGTGGTCAGGCCGGTGCCAGGTACCCACGACACAACAGGCACTGTTGGTGGTGATCACAGCCCTGTGACCACCCAAAAACCCTGGCACGGTCAGGGAGGAGGCAGACAGAGCCAGAACTCTGCTGCCAAGAGCCAAGCACACAGCCCTGGGGCCTGGCTCGGTGGGGGCTTGCAGCCACCCTGCGAATTCCTGTTCCCTGCAAATTTCTGTTCCCTGTGAACTCCTGCCCCCTGCAAGCCCCTGAAAACCCCTGTCCCCTTCAAACCCTCATCCCCTGAAAACCCTGTCCCCTTCAAATCCCTGTCCCCTTCAAATCCCTGTCCCCTTCAAATCCCTGTCCCCTGAAATCCCTGTCCCCTGAAAACCCTCGTCCCGCAAAAATCCCGTGCCCTTAAAATCCCTGTCCCCTAAAACCCCTGTCCCCTTTAAATCCCTGTCTGCTGCAAACCCCTGTCCCCTTCAAACCCCTGTCTGCTGCAAACCCCTGCCCCTTTAAATCCCTGTCTGCTGCAAACCCCTGCCCCTTTAAATCCCTGTCTGCTGCAAACCCCTGTCCCCTGCAAACCCCGTCCTCTGCAAACCCCTGTCCCCTGACAACCGACATTCTGCAAATATCTGTGCCCAGCAAACCCCTGTTCCCTGCAAACCTCTGCAGGGATTTGTGACCTTGTGCTTGCCTGGCCCCCGAGGAAAGAGAGCCCAGCACCGCAGAGGGAGCTCAGCACCACTGCTGGCTGCTCCTTGCTGAGTCAGGAGCTGCCTCCAGACTGGAGCTCCTCGCAGGGAACAGGCAGCAAGAACGGGCAGGACCTAAAGGTCAGTGCCCAGACTGCCCTCCATGGGAACTGCGTTGGTGTCACCTTCTGCTGACCGTGTCCCACACCGACTGCCAGAAGTGCTGCTCAGCCCCACACCCAAATGCGCCTGATGCTTCCAGCACCAGCAACCAGCCAGACCTTCCCGGGGATGGGTGGACAGGCAGACAGAGGGACCGGAGAGCACCTGCTCTGCTCCACTCCCATCCTGCCAGGATCTCACAAGCCCAGATGCTGCAGCAGGTCAGCAGAGCTCTGGGAGACACCTCCAAGCCACTAACACTGCCCTGGTTCAATCAGACTTCCACATGGGAAAGCAGATGAGCTGTGGGGACTCGCTGCCCCGTGTCAGGAGGAAACCCTATCCCAGCCTGGCCTGCCAGGAACGAGCAGTGCTCCTGCCACAGCTGCATGTGTGCAAACCCTGCTCCAGGGGATCAAATGCAGGAGCTGAGTCATACGACGACCGGGCTCAAAGATCACTGAAGGCAAAAGGAGGCAGAAAAAAATATCCCTCTGGGTTCACAGGGGCCCACTTTGGATCCAACAAGAGCAGAAGGTGGACGCTCAGCACGGAGATGCCCAGGGCACAGGTGGCATGCTGGGAGGAGTGAGAAGGGATGTAAGGTCACACTCACCCGAGCCTGGTCCTGTCCCCTTCCTTGGGTCCTGACGCACACTTCTAGGGGGGAGCAGGGCAGGTGGCTGGCAGAGCCCTTGGGGCCAGAGGCTGTTCCAATGGGAGGTGGAAGGGGGCTGGGATGGCAGTGTCCCAGCTGCTCTGAGGGCTGCTGCCATGGACCTGCACCCCAGTGAGATGCCTGGGACCTGCCAGGAGCCGGGAGGAAGCACTCACCCGTCTGTGCCCAGGACGGCTTGAGCTCGTGCCAGAGGGATGCTGTGTGTTCTGTCATGGCCTCACCCCAGGGTTCTGCTGTCTCCTCACTCCCCTGACACCCACCAGGGCCCTCCCCCGGAGTGTGGCTCCTCTGCATCACTGTGCCCTTTCCTGGCATGGGGGGTTCCACGCTCAGGCCCCCCACTACGCTTCAGAGGTTGGCTCAGCTCCTGGTTCTGCTGGAAACAGGGCTCCAGGGAGCCCCATCCCCACCGCCTCGCCCTGGGGTTGCAGTCACCCGGCATGGGGGCACAGCTACGCGTGCTGGGGGCTGAGACCTGCAGGCTCATCACAGCAGTGGGAGGCAATCCATTTGCGCCCAGGCCCGCAGAGAAGCACCAAATCCTTTAACCTCCTGCGCCACCTGGTGCCACAGGGAAGGACGTGCCACCGGGACGCGCCTCCCAGCGCAAACCACCTCTTCTCCAAAACCATCAAATGATAGCAAAATGGCCCAAGAAGGTCTTCTGGAGGTCCCCTGAGCTCACTCCCCCATGCCTATGGCTGGGCTCCATCCTCAGCCACCTACACCCCACCTGTACTTCCCAGTCCTTCAGTCCATCACTGGGATGTTCCTTCTGGTGGAAACCCACCTCCAGTCCATTGTCCCACCCAAGCCTTCCAGCCAGATGGGCCCAGCATTCCGATGGAAACCAGGCTGAAGACTTCCAGAGCTGCATCCAAAGGGGTTACAAAAGGGAGCCCACAGCCATTGATCTCGGCGGGGAGGAGGAGACAACGGCCCAGGCACAATGGGAGAGCAGACAAACGCACACGCCCAGCTCCAGAGCTGCTGCCCAGCTGGCAAATGTTACTGCAGCCAGAAACCCATTTCCCGCTGGAAGGCGCCCAGCAGGAGCCAGCCGGCAGTGCCGGGCACGCCGGCCACTGCCCACAGACTGTCCCTGGCACGGCTACCAGGAACAGCCACCCCCACTGGGATCTCCCTGGCCCAGCATGTCCCAGCCGGGCAAACCCCTCTCCTGGCACAGCTTCCTGCCGGGATTTGCTCCCAGCTTGCTCCAGATCAGCTCCCTGCCCAGCACCCCCTGGGGTCTTCTCTGACCACCCCACCACGTTGCCCTGGGGCTGGTCTCATGCCAGCACCACCCAACTCATGAGCAGCACCAGAGGGGCCGGGTCACTGCCACCCAACTACAACAGCATCTCCATGGAGTCAGAGTCCAAAGCCTGCAGTCCAAGAGGAGAAGCCAGTTTTTTCCACCACTTTGCTAGAAAACACCCCACGAGTGCCCGAGCACTCTTTAACTAACTGCGGACAGTAACCACCAGCAGGGCCTCCCTCCAGCTGGGGTTTGCCTGCTCCTTCATCAGACCAGACCTTCCCCAGCTCTTGTGTCACTTCTCTGTCTGCAGAAAGCTCTGAGATGCCATCAAGGGAAGAAACCCCAGATGAAGATAACGGAGTCTGTGGAGGAATTTCCAAAGCCCTCAGGAGAGCAAACAGAAAAAATTTCCATGCTAATATAAAAGAGCAACTTTGAAAACCATAGGGATCACCAGGTCAAACCTCCAGCTACCAGGACCTGCTTGGCCTGGACTTGATGGCCTGGAAGGTCCTTCCCAGCCGTAATGATGATGTGATTCCGTCCCTCCATGCATGGGTGTGACGCTGCCGAGCTCACCCGTGGGACAGGCAGGTCTACAAACACCCTCTCCCAGGTCTCACACGACAGGAGCGTTTCAGCTTCTCCTCCCCTCACAAGGCACTGCCCAAGCTGGCCTGAGCTCTGCTCCTTGTCTCTGCTGAGGGTGAGAGGCAGGTGACACCCACAGCCAGTGCCACGCATGGGAAATGAGGCAAAGACAACGGTGTCTTGGGTAAAGTGCTTTTGAGACTTGTTCCTGGGAAACAGCTCCTTCAGCCACCACTCCTGACCTGGACTCGTGTGGGCAAGGAGGTGTCCCTTGAGAAAGGGACAGGAGGACACAGAGTGGCCAGAGTCCCTTTGCAAATGGGGACACCAGCAGCTGGCCCCTGAAGAGCTCCTCCAGGCACGCCCAGCCATGCTTTCCAGTGGCTAACCATTTGAGCAATTCCATGCAGGAATGCAACATCCCTGCCAAATTTCAAGTCTCTTTTTCAAAGAGTGGAGACACCAGAAGCCCTCAAAGAAAGAGACAGGACAGAAAAAAAAAAAAAAAAAAAGAAAAGAAATTCACGAAGCTACCATTTCCCCCCAACCTTCTGCTGAAAACTGGGAAAAATAGAGAAAAAATAAAAAAGGAGCAAGCTCAGCCTGAGGCAGAAAAGCCTGGAACAATCCAGCCCAAACAGTTAAAGCCCGGCAAAGGTAAGAGCAAGCAAACTTCCACTGGGAAGTGCTGTACAGCCTTACCAAGGGGGTCTGCTGGCTCCTCCTTGTCCCCCCATGCAGCTCACAGGAATGACTTCCCTGCAGCTCAAAAGAGCAAAGGTGGCAGAGGCCAACGACTGCAGGAGGCCCTGGAGATGGGAGGTGGTGGGGGGGTGAGAGGAGACAGCACCTCCAAGAGGTCCCAAAGCCCTTGGGACGTCCCTGCTCGCACAGCTACACCAAGCAGGACCTTTGAGCCACACACAGCCAGCTTGGGGCTGGGAAACATCTCACAGAGCTGGTGGCTCCAACACATGGTGGGTGCTGCTGCCTCCTTCCTCCCCCTCCTCATCCCCTGAGCAGTGAGATGAAGGCTGGGGATACCCTCACGCTCCTCAGACACCCAGCTCTTCCCACCATGCTCCTCACCCTGCTTTTCCCATGTGCTGCAAGAGCTTCCTCAGGACCAGGATGCTCACAGACCTGGAAAACCCCACTGTGCCCACTGCATCCTGCCACATGCTGGCCCAGGATGCCACCCACGGCTTGTCCCCGCGTTAACAGGGGTGGCTCAGGCTGCAATCACACCTTCCCATCACTGATCCAAGCAGCCCTCAGCCCTGAGGGCCTCCCTTGCTCCATTTCCCCAGTTTTTCTGTGCTCTTGATGCCAAGATGATTTTTTGCCTTTTCTTTTATACCCCTGTTATACCTTTTTACAACTTCTGTATTCTCAGTGCTTTTTGCCTGCATTCTTGGACTTGTTGGTCAAGCTGAGAGACTGAACATTTTAGAAGCTTCGTAGCCAGGGATCAGTGTGCCCCAGAGCCCAAGGTTCTCTCCAGAACACATTCTGTAAACCAAGATAGAACCATCCAGGGGAAGGCTCCTTGGGGAGGGGGGCTCACTCGAGCCTTTAATTGGGGAATCTTTGATAGATCTGCTAATTAGTAACACCTATAATGATATACCAGATCTTTTGAAGGGTGCATTGCAGTTGGCATGGAGGTGCATTCAACCTGGACATGTGCACCTAAGGATCCTTAAAATAAATACCAAGGTAAAATCCCTTTTTCCCTTCTAACCGTGTTTGACTCTTGATTTTAAGACCATGAAAAGGCATCAGTCTGAATGCAGACAAGGGAGGTAGCAAGAGTGATCTGCAGGTAAAGCATGGGAGCATCATGAGGAGGGGGATTTAACTCTCTCACAGACCCTCTGGGTGACCCTGAGCACGCCACTAAGGCCCTGGTGCTGCAGTGGGGTGCCCTCCATCCCCTGGGACCAGGGAGCGCAAAAGTTACAGCAGCACAGTCCCAGCGTAACACAGCAGCAGCTCCACCTCTCTGCTGGTGTTTCTGCCTGGACACCGAGAATTGCAGAATCTTGGAGCCTGAACTGGAAGGGACCCACGGGGATCATCCAGTCCCACCCTGGCCCTGCACAGACACCCCAACAACCCCACCCTGGGCATCCCTGGCAGCGCTGTCCAAACGCTCCTGGAGCTCTGGCAGCCTCGGGGCCGTGCCCATTCCCTGGGGAGCCTGGGCAGTGCCCAGCACCCTCTGGGGGAAGAGTCTTTTCCTAATATCCAACCTAACCCTCCCCTGACACAGCTCCAGCTGTTCCCTGGGTCCTGTCCCTGTCACAGAGAGCAGAGATCAGAGCTGCCCCTGTGCTTCAGAAGGATGAGGGGGTCATGCTGGTGCACAAGGAAGGCAGCCTTGGGTCCCTGTGCAGTGCAGCCTCCTGATCCTGACCTGCCTGCATCATCAGGAAAGAAAACGGCCAAAGAAACTTCCCGAGTTCATGTGAAGTTCACCCGAGTTGAGCTCTGCTCCACAAGCAAAACTTCCCTGCCTGCCACGAACCTTCCAGAGCTCATGACCGGAGCAGAGCAGGGCCAGGACTGTGCTGGGAGGATGGGATCTCTTGGCAGAATCCATCTTCCACTTGCAAAGAGATCAGGCAGGCGCTCTGCTGGGAATTCCAGCTCCTCGCTGACAGAGCTCCAGGAGCGTGCTCACAGCTGAGGTTCCCTCAGACCCCACTTGGACAGCGGCAGGACACCAGGCACAGACAGGGACAGCAGGAGCACTGCCTAAATGTCACAGCAGCTTATCTGTGTCCAGAAGCAGCCTTCTTGCTTCCCAGGAGTTGGCCCAATGCTTTGTGGGATTTCAGGGCACAGGAAACCCAATCCAGGTCGCCTGCCTGCACAGAGCTGCGGGCACAGCAGGACTTGGCTCTGGAGCCCAGCTCGGGCAGGGAGGATGGAACAGGAGGATGGGGACACAGGCACATGCCAGACCTCGAAGAATCTGCACCAGCAAGCCCTTGCCTTCCCCCGGTCCCACTTCCCAAGGAGATCTGGAGGCAGAGCAGCCCCTCCTGGCACCACAACCCAGCCCAGGCTCAGTGGGTGCCTCTGCCCGTGTGGCTGGTCCCTGGCATGGGACAGCGGGCACTGATCCCCCCAGGAGTCTCTGATCGGTCACTCCTTCATGACTTGTGTGCTCTGATCCAGGCCAGGCCTGCAGAGGCTGATGGCTGCAGCACACAGGGGCAGTGATCTCCCTACGACTCCAGGGCACAGTGACATTTAAATGCACAAGAATTTGGGTTAAGCTTACACCTGCCTGGATCTCCCCAGACTGCCTCTGCTCCTGTCACTGCCTCTGACCGCAGTAAGCGCCTCCTCCTGCCCAGTGAAGATGCTGAGCAATGAGAACACCGTTTGGAGATGAAAAAAGACACTGTTTTAGTACCTGCTCCCTGGGCAGAAGTTTCAGCCTCTCTGGACACCACTTCCAGTACAAAAACCTTGACCTTGGTGCTCTTAGCTTCAGTGCCAGCACAAGCTGATGTACAAAGCCTACCAGAAAAACCTGACCTGCCAGCCTGGAGCTCAGAGCAAGCCCATAGGTCATCTGTGGGTCGGGGGGATGCCAGATGTCCTAGAGCAACAGCAGCTCCTTCACCAGCAGCTCTCATAGAATCAGATGATCCTGGAATGGTTTGGGTTGGAAAGGACCTCAAAGATCATCTAGTTCCAGTGCCTCTCCATGGGCAGGAATGCCCAAGTGCCTGGAAAAGGAGGTCAACGCTGCCATGCTCCTTTCAAAGAGTGAGAAGCTGAGGGACAAGGAGGGCCAGCTCTTGTCCTCAGCTGCTCAGAGGGCCAGGAGAAGCCAGGTACCACAGGTACCTTTCTGCAGTGGGTGAAGCTCAGAAGCTCTGGTCGGTCAGTTTGGGTTCTGACCTTAAACATGGGGTCTGGGGGTGGAGAGGAGAAGCAAGACCAGGGGAAGAGGTGAGTAACCACAGTGCCAGGTCATCCTGCAGCCCCTGCCCTCTCAGGGGCCTCAACGGCCCCGCATTCAGAAACCTGCAGGGTTTGTATGGAGACACAGCTCAACAAGCCAGAGTCCCACCCAAGGTGATGGTGGCTCCTTTCGGGGCAGTGGGCCAGAGTCCATCCTGATAACACCAAGAAGAGATGTTCCTCAGAGCTCTGCTCATCCCAGCAGCTGCTCTGTGGCCATGCTTAACAAACACTATGTAAGGTCATGTGTTCATTTTCCAAAGCTCAGGAAAAACAGCTTTTTACATCAAATCAGGAACGCAACAGAAGACAGAAGTAGACTTGTTGGAGAGATTCCAGAGGAGGCCACGGAGATGCTCCAAGGGCTGAAGACCCTCTGCTCTAGAGACAGACAGAGAGCTGGGGGTGTTCACCTGGAGAAGACTCCTGGGACACCCTAAAGCCCTTCCCAGTGCCCAAAGGGGGAATTTTTGCAATTTTTGCAAGGATAGGAAGTGATAGGACAAGAGGGAATGATTTTAGGCTGAAGGAAGGCAAATTTAGATTGGGTATTAGGAAGAAACTCTTCCCTGGAAGGGAGGTAAGGCCCTGGCACAGGGTGCCCAGAGCAGCTGTGGCTGCCCCTGGATCCCTGGCAGTGTGCAAGGCCAGGTTGGATGGGGCTTGGAGCAAGCTGGGCTAGTGGAAGATGTCCCTGCCCATGGCAGGGGGTGGAATGAGGTGATCTTGAAGGTCCTTTCCAACCCAAACCATTCCATAATTCTGTGACTGAAGGCTAAGGAGAGCTCAGACCTCTCCAGGGCAGGGATAGGCAAAACAAAGCCCATTCCATGATTCTGTGATTGTATGAAATCATTGGTAAGAACCCTGCCCTGACTCCAGGCAGGAGATTTGTCTCCCAGTTACTGCCTGATGAGCCTTGGCAGGCCCTGTTGGGACACTCCTTGGATGGAAACCAAACTCTGAACACCCCTGGAGGGAGCTTGGGTGAACCTCTGCACCGTGGGCAGAGTGGAGACCACATGCAGGTTCTCAGGGCAACACTGGCAGCTGCCCCCAGGTGTCCAGTTCCACTTTGAACAAAGCAAGGCATGGACCTTGCCTTTTCCTGCCCTGAAATCTGTCAGATCTGCACTACCTGGCACTGCCTATGTGGAAAATTCTCCTCCACATTGCCCAACAGTTCCTTGTGGCAGAAGATCTTCACTCCTGTCTGACCCTTCCCTGTTAGCAGGAAAATAAAGGCAACAAAGGCAAAGTGAGACAGGGAGAGGAATGTCCCTGGGGGGGGGGAACTGCTGGGGTAGATGGATGAATAGTTCAATTTTGAGGAGAAAGGGAGGAAATGTGGAAGTCAGGAGAGGAAGGGAACATAGCTTCTCTCTCTGACCTCCACCAGGCATGAGGTTCAGCAGATGGGGAGGCCACCTGGGCTCACAACTTCCCTGAAAAGCATCCAGCCCACAGAGGAAGGGTGAGCACGAGGCACGGGGAAGAGTCAGTGCAGGAAGACTCCATCAAAGGTGGGAAGAGCTCCCAGCACATCCAAGGACATGGTCCTCCCTGTCCCAATGTCCTGGGCTGACTCCTCCTTCCCGCCCAGCCTCCCCACAGAGCGCTGCCCATCCTGCCAGCATCCAAGCCAGTAGATCCAATATTGACCTGGCACTGTGAGACACTCTCCAGGAAGATAAACAGGAGGTTCCTGAAGCCCTGGCAGGCGGAATTGTCTCTGCCAGAGGAAACTAAGAGGAGAGGAAACCTGCCCAACAGCGACTGTTCAAGGGACAAGGAAGGATTAGAGGTACTGGAATACCTTGGAAGCACCAGCTGTCAGGACTATCTGGATATGTCCACACTTCTGTGTTTCTGGACCCCGTGTCTCCAGCAGCATCAGCAGCAGGAGCAGGGATCCCATCTGCTCCCGGGGATGGAGCGAAGTGCAGCCTGGCATTCCAGAACTGGAGCGAGCTGCTGCCCTTGCTGGAGCTGCTCCAGACATGCAACTCCTCCACACTGCCCTTCCCCAAGTTCAAACTGGCTCATGGAGAAGGAGGGTCATGGCTGGAGATGACCTGACCAGCAGAAGGAAACCAGGACTATTATGGATATTTCCATTAAAAGAAATATACTGAGATACTTCTGTGTGCTGGATAAGGGGACTGGGAGAGCAAAGATCCTCCAAATCTGGTGCACTGGCACCATGTAGTGATGAATAGGGGGGAACGGCTTCACACCAAAAGGTTTAGGCTGGATATCGGGAAGGAATTGTTCCCTGTGAGGGTGGGGAGGCCCTGGCACAGGGTGCCCAGAGCAGCTGTGGCTGTCCCTGCATTCCTGGCAGTGTCCAAGGCCAGGCTTAGAGCAATGTGGGCTAGTGGAAAGTGTCCCTGCCCATGGCAGGGGGTGGGACTGGGTGAGTTTTAAGGTCTCTTCCAACCTAAACCTTCCTATGATTCCATGGGAATACCAGGTGGTGTGGAAAGGCTTGACTTGCACTGAGATTGAGACACCCAGGAGGATTCCCTTCCATGCCAAGGATTGTGACATCTCTGCAATTCCCCCAGTACATCCATGGGGCTTGAGCTGCCTGCTGTGGAAACCCACTGGCACCTTCCAGGCATGGACAAGAACCAGTGGAGATCCTGCAGGATGAAGAGCATCCTCCACACTCTTCAGCAGGGACCAAGGCATCCATCCTGCCTTGCAGATCCTGGCCATGGGAAATGGCAGAGTGGTGATGACAATAAAACAAAAAATATCAGGCAACTGGGCTTTTTGAGAGAAATTAAAGTGCACTGAGGGTAATGGACTGAGAAATAATCTTACTGGAGGTATCAGCTACCAGCAGAGGGAAGTGGCCAGAGCACCAAATCAGCACAATATTTTATATTTGTCTTTTAAATGTTATTTGTTGCCTGTGCTCTCAGAGAGGAAGGGATGTGGCTGAGGGCTCTGGTCCCAGACAGGGAGAACCTGGACATCAGTCTTCTCTGAACGTTTTCCTACTGTTTCTTTCCCAGAGGGCTCAATTTCTCCCACTGCAGTGACATGAGAAACAAATGGAGATGAGGGCTGGACCTGCTGGAGCCGGTGCCCGCAGCAGCACAGAGGGTCCAGGCCTCGCTCTGCTCCCAACCTCTCCACCCCCAGCATAATCACAAGCTGAGCTGCCTCTCCTGAGAAGAGAAGGAAAGCTGGGCTCGCAGAGGCTTGTGGCATCAGGAGGGGAGGCACAAGACCCTTGCATTCCCATCTGCACCCACAGGTCAGGATGCTCCCGGCTCCCTGCTGGCAGCACGAGGAGGCAGAAGCGGAGCTGCAGGGAGCACGGTTCCTCTGCCTCAGCCCCCTCCGGGCTAAGGAGTGGCTGCAGCACCACATCAGTCCCACCGGGACCAGCAGATGCCCTCCAGCCTCTGCCCGCCTGCAGGCAGCTCAGCAAATGAGGATAAAAAGTGATCATCCACAAGTAAATTATTCCTCTGCAATGCTTTCCTGAGGTTAGCCTGACCTTCAGGGAGATGTTTGGAGGGCTCGCTCCTCCCCACCCCCCTCTGCGTGTCCCTCACAGTCACTGTTAAATCATTGTCACTCCAGCTCTGGGGAGGGGGATGTGGACCCCTGCTCCCCCCGTACATCCAGAGGCCATGGCCCATGCCCAGGCTGCTGGGGACACAACCAAGCCCTTGAACCACATTGCCCCATGTGCAGTTCAGCACCAGGAACTCTGGGGCTCCCTAACTGGCACCCACCTCACTCCCGGAGAGGTGTGCTGGGAGGGATGGCAGCACCAGGACAGCCAGCAGAGCCCCTGGTACAAGGGTGGCTCTGCAGACAGAGCCCTCCTTGTTCGCTTGGGCTGCAGCTCCTCTTGACCACTTTTATTGCCTCTAAACCAACTTTGCAGCGTCCTGCTGATGGCAACGTCCATCTGCCACACAGGGGGAAGCTCCGGCTGCACGGAGCCCCGGGCAAGGGGCCCTGCTGCGGGCCGGCTCCCCGGCAGCCCGGACACCCTGGCAGAGCCCGGCGCGGTGTGGAAGTCCAGCTCCCATCCGGCTAATTCAATAAGTCACAGATACCATGACTTCATAAGGCACAGAGGCTCCACAGCTATTAGGGGAATTGGGAACAGGGGGAGGAGGAGCTGAAATGGAGAAGGGATGGAGACGGGGAGGGTGGAGAGGGGGAAGCTAAGACAAGCAGCAGAACAAAACATCCCATAAATCATGAGGAGCTGCTGAAATACCAGAACAAATGACCCCATAGCTTGGCCATTGTTCCCGAGCGAGGGCTTAAAGCGCTCCCAGTTGAGACAAAGCGCCTCGCGTTTCGTTTCAACACCGCGCCGGCCCGGCCGGGACCTGTGCTCGGCACAGCCGAGCTGGGGGCTCTGTGTCACCTCGGATCCGAGGCTGGCACCGGCGGGACGGGGGAGGTGACACCGTCGGCAAGGTTGGCTCACCCACACAAAGTGCTGCCAAAGCGGTGCCCGCAGCTCAGCCTGCCCAGAGCATCTCCTTGCTCCCACATGCCCCCACAGCTCCCAGGCTCTTGCATTCCTCCCCTTCCACTGGCAGGCTCAGGGCCTCATTTTCCTTGTTTTCCCTCACTCAGGCTAAGAGCTTCCTGGTCTGGGAAGAGAAAGAGCTCCAAGGCTTCTCTGGAGTGAGACAGCTCGAGTAGGGCTGTGAAACCTGGAGGAGCTCTGAGCCCGCCGTCTTTATGGTGCTGCTACTCTTTGCCTCCAAAAATGTTGATGACAACTCACTTTGTGCTGGCTGACTCTGGCAAAGGGACAAATGTCACACAGAGAGTTCTGGGGACAGTCCCACACGACCGTGGACAGCTGTGGGAACAGCACCAGGCTGTCAGTGAGCAGTGCAATAGCAGCACTCCCATGCACTGCATCAGGCACAGTGGGGTGGATCAGTCGGCAGCTTGGCACCTCCCCAGAGCCCTGCAGCCCCACCAGGACCATGGCACTTGGTGCCAGGAGGGGAGGACCTCATGGATGGGGACAGGTCACCTGTCTGCTTGCCCACTGCAGCAATGCTAGGGGTTCCACAGCAGGGATTCCAGGCCCAGCCATACAGGGAGAACCTCCACACCACTCAAGACCACTCAGAGGGGACATATTACACTAGGACATTTTAAATAACTTCCACAAAAACAGTTCCCTTAAAAACCTTCTGCTCCAGAACCGAACCCAAGCACGAGGCAGAGTGCGGCAGCAGTCGCGTGTGCCACCTCCACCAACCAGACGGTGCCAGCGAGGCTCCCGTGTCCGGGGGCTCCTGCTCACCTGGCACCTTCCACCCGGGCCCGTGGGGTCTGCACGGCGGCTGCTGGGCAGGCGGCTCCCCGCGCATCCCAGCTCTCGGCAGCGAGGAGCTGGGACCCAGCGCCGTGCCGAGGGTCAGGCAGGGAAACAAGCCACAGGCAGGGCCCAGCCCGGCAGCCGCCTGTCGCCAAGCACGGACGCGCTGCTGCCAGCACGGCTGCAGCCTCGTGGTGGGCAGCCAAGGAGCAGAACCGAGATAACGGCATGGCGGGAGGGAGGAATGCGCTGCATTTTTCCTGAGCCGCCATGGGAATAGGCTATTCCGACCACGGATCACAGGGAGGCTGTCTGACAGGGAAAACTCGAGGAGCCCAAAGAGAACGAGCAGTGAGTAAGCAATGAAGAAGAAAACAGAGGGAAATCAGGGTGAGCACGTGGTGAGTATGGCAAAAGGAGTGTGGGGGAAGGCAAACCCGGGAGCAAATAGCAGAAGGAAAACTAGAGCTAGAGAGGAAAAGGAAGGGACAAAAGCATTCCAGAGGGACGAACCTGCCAGGGCTGAAACTCCCAATGTGCAATGGAGCTGAGAGGATGCGAGAGGGAACAGAGGCTCCCAGCTCTGCACACACAGAGCAAGCCAGGGATCGCAGCCCTTCTATTGGATTAGGGCTCACTTAAGTGGGAAGATAAATGTGGAGCTTATCTCAGGTAACAGGCACTGGAGGAGAGGAGGCCTCAGCTCACTCTAAGTGGGGAGAACAGGGATTGGTGGGGTCTCGACATTGCTGTAGGACAGTGTGGGGTCTCCAGGGGAATCACCAGCTTTCACCTTCTTCACCCCAACAGCAGAACGTGGTGGGCTTCAAGCCAAGAGAGCTTTAGTAGCCTTGTGCTGTTTATGCTTGAGAGCTAGATTAGGACCAGAGACCACAGGAAGCAGAGCTTTAATAAACGAAATCCCAAATCCTTCCTTGCCTCAGCTACCAGGTTTTGCCTCATTTGGAGCACGAGCTGCCTTGGTGACCATCCAGCAAAGAGGAGAAGGGAATCAGCAAACCTGGGCAAAACCAGACATGTGCAGCCCCCAGGTTTCTCTCAAAGACTGGGAAAGCTCCTCTCCCGCACCTCCCGGCAGCAGGACACCGGCACAGGGAGACATGGGCTGAGGTGATCCAGCACATTCACAGGCCCGAACACTGGGGACTTTGTGGCGCTGGCTTTAAAAAAAATACCCTAAAAAAGGCCTAATAATGAAGTATTTATTTCAGTAAACAACGAATGAATGAAAGAAGTGTTTCCTCAATACTTCACTTTTTCTCTGCCTTCTCTCCCTTCCCCCCAGCAATTTTGTTTTTAATAAGTGGAACTAACGGGGCCTCGCTCGCTGCTGGCCGGGCTGGGGAGCAGGGCCGTGCTCCGCTGGCCTGGTGCAGCACAGGAACACGTGCCATGGGAATAGAGCTGCCTTGTGCCTGGGGGAGCACGGCCCACCAGCGTGTCCCAGCCACCGAGGCAGGGAGATGTGTTCTGATGGACGCACGCACTGTGAGACCTGCCCTGGGAGCAGCCCTGGGCTGGGCAGTCGGCAGCACAGGGCGTCCAGCCCCTCATTCACTGTGGCAGCAAACAACTGCACCTCCTGGCCCAGGGCCCCTGGCACTGGAGAAGGGCTAAGGGGAGGTGAAGGCATCTGTGTCCTGTCCTACCTGGCTGTGCTCCGTGCAGGAACACAGTGTCAGGCAGACTCTGTGACCCTGTACAGCTCCTTCTCTTCTACCTTGGCTCCATCCACCCCTACCTGAGCACCTGAGTAATTGGGAACACTGGAAAACTGGCTCAGCTTGCCCTGTGTGGAGATGGGTTGTACTGACAATGCTCTGGTAGGAATTTCAAGCAGAAAACACTAATCCCTGCCCCAGACTGACACCCAGCTTTTCAAAGCAAAGAGCACAGATGATGTTGTGCTTTCCTACCCCCTCCTTGGCAACAGGTAACAGCAGGTTGAGAAGCTGTCCCTTGCCCTCAAGCCTTGGGGTTAAGATGGGCAAGATTCTCAGAAGCTGCTGATTTGGGAGAACATGGTTCATTGCTCTTCCATGCCACTCCAACCCATGTGAGATGAGCCGAACCTGTCACACACAGTGTGGGTGCTCACCTCTGTGCAGAGGCAGGTGAAAGGAGGCAGTGGTAACCCTGGGTTGTAAATAGAGATTGGATGCAGGTAGGTATTTGCTCTGCAAGACAAGCTAGGCATCTGTAGATTTGCCAGGATAGGAGCCAAGTTTCCCATCAGCCAGAGCACTGAGGAGCAGCCTCACCTGCAGCCCAGGATGGTTTGGAGTGACTAACTGAGGAGCTGATCCCGCTGTGATGAGCACAGATCCCTGGTGAGGTGCAGGGAACACAGAAAAGCTGTATCACACCATGGGCCGGGAGATCCCTTAGCAGGTCACAGCTGCAGAGGAGGCTGGAAAAATCTCTGAATGCCTCTCTGAGGACCTGTGCATGTGAGATGGGTGGGAGCAGGCAGCAGGCAGGGTCCTCAGCCCGCTGCCACCCCTCATCACTGCGACCCCCTGGGGTGACCCCTCCTCTGTGCCCTGCCAGCACCTGAGCTCCAGCAGCCCGACCCTGGCTGCAGGGTGATGTCTGATCCAGCTCCAAGCGTCTCCAGCCGTGGATGAAACCCCCAGGACAGGGTGGGAGCCCAGCCTGGCTGTGCCTGTGTCCCTGCGGGGTGGGGATGACATCAGGTCCGTCTCTCCCAGCCTCACGGCCCCGAGCTCCTGTGCAATGGCACACGGCAAAGCAAAGGCAAAGGCGCTCCCTCCTCACCCAGAGCTCGTTCCCAGGCTGCTTTACAAGATCCCTCTAAAAGAGCATCGTCTACCACTGCTGCGAGTGCTGCTGCACAAGGTGGTTTGCCAAATGCAAGACAGATGGTTTCCCCCAGGAAAATGCTATGGAGTGAGGGAAAATGTACCACAAATATCCCCCAACAGGGCTAAACCGGGACCCAGGGCCTTCAAAGAGACATTTCGAGAGGAAAGAGATTTACTGGCTTCTCATGCTTCTTTGTTATGAATAAAGACAAACTCTGATTGTTTTTAATGAGCTCTTTGCTTGTTCCCCTATTTGCTACATTACAAATTCACGTATTTGTCTCTTTAGGAGATTGAGAGTAATTGCAGACCAGGTTTCCTCATGATAACTGCCCAGCCAAGGGAAGAAAGTTCTGTAAGTGGAGAAGAAAGCAGTCTGTCCCCAAATATCCTGAATTCTTTGTCTGGTTCATTAATACCTGGTGAGCTTTGATGATCAAGGAACCTCACAGATAGAGGAAGCCTTTGAGGAGGGTTCCACAGCCTCACACTGAAGTGTTAGAACACAAAATAAATGCCAGAAAGATCTCCAAAAAAAGCAGGGAAATTGAAAACCAAACTCGACATTCTTGCAATTTCTAAGCATTTCACTTTTTTCTTTTTTATTTTTTTTTTCTTTTTAAGTTTTACCCTCCTTTATCCATCTAAGGAAGCAGAAAGAAATGCAATTTCCAGCTCTTTTAAATATCCTTAGCAGGTCACCTCTAAGGCTGGGATGGCTGGCTGTGATCTGCTTCCAAGACTGTTGCATCAGAGCTCAGAAACCCAGGATGAACAGCTCCCTGCTCGGGTGGGGACAGCTCTCTGAGACCTGTGCTCACACGAGGGGCCCCAGGCACCGCAGCCGCGGGGAAGGAGGGAGCCCTGCATCCCTCTGGGATGGGAACATGGGGCTGCCCCAGACAGCTGGGACAGCCTGGGACCTTCTCACTGCTCACTCTGGGCACAGTGACAGAGAGGAGCCCCTGGAAGTGTCCCTGCAGATCCCAGAGCTCCCACTCTGGCTGAGGCCATCCCACTGCGGCTCTCAGCTCCGGCTGATCCCATAGAGGTGCACTGGGCATGGAGGGACCAGGGGATGCATCCTGCAGCAGCTCCCATTCCCTACAGCTCCTTATTCCTGCTCCTTGTGGGGAGGGGAGGGGAGGGGAAGGGAAGGGAAGGGAAGGGAAGGGAAGGGAAGGGAAGGGAAGGGAAGGGAAGGGAAGGGAAGGGAAGGGAAGGGAAGGGAAGGGAAGGGAAGGGAAGGGAAGGGAAGGGAAGGGGCCAGTGGTGGGAGTTGCCAGAGGCTGTGTGCTCGTGTGCCCCAGCTCAGCAGACACTTTCCATGACCCACATGAGCCCTGCCAGACTTTCAGCTGGGGATGTTTGGGCTGATACCTTGGGGAGCCTCTGCAGCAGGTGGAGGGGTTTGAAGGGATGCTGTCCCATGGGACATGACTTCGACAGTGGCAGCAGTGGGGAGAGGGGGCAGGAGGGCGACTGGAGAGGCAGGAGCTCCTTCCCCCAGCCCTGTCCTGCAGCTCTTACCATTCAATGCTCAGAGACCTGGGCCGGAAGGCAGACAGCTCGGCCGAGCCATGCTCAGCTTTCCTTCTCTTCTCCTGCTTCTGCTTCACCGACAAGCGGTGGGCAAACCTAGCGAGGCTGCTCTCCGACCTGGGGAGGGGAGAGGAAAGGCGTTAATGGCACTGCAGCCCGGCTCCAGCGGCACACCCAGGGCACGGCACGGGAGGTGCTCAGCGCTGCAAGGAGGGGGCTCGCAGCGGTCAGCGGCACCGGGACGGGGGGGCACCAGTGCTGGGGGTGGGAAGTGGAGCAGCAGCAGCAGGTTGGGAATTGCTCAGCTGGCCAGGACCAGCACAGGTCCTTGTTAGCCAAACTGGAGCTGCAGCCTGGCAGGCTGAGAGTGCCAGGTCCTGCTCCCTGTGCAGCAAAATCACCTCCCCAGGCTGCGCGTTCCTCCCCAAACTCCAACAGGGCAGCCAGCGCCGGAGAAACAGACAGGGACACATCGGGGGAGAGAACCAAAGCAGAGGCCACTCACTCCTTCAGAGAAACCCTGGAGCCCCTGTGGCCTCCCAGCCGGGGCTCCCAAACACCGGAACAGCTTCCCTGAGGAGGATTGACGTGGAAATCAGCCCACAGCGGAAAGGTTTTGGAGGAGGAAACAGAAATGTGTGGGAGCAAATGGATTCAGCTGAAGGACCCGTCTGTGCTGACAAAGCCCCTTCCCACCAGGTGGGCTGCTCCAGCATCGCTCGCAGCCCCCGGGACCTGGGAAAAGCACACCCGCGGGCTCCGGGAACGCGCTGCACATCCTGCCCCATCCCAGCCCTGCCCAGAGGAGAGCTGCCGGCACAGGGCACACCCGCACTGCCTCCCAGCCCCGTGGCACACGGGCACACCGGCTGACACTGGCTGGGGAGGCGCCTGCCCCGCACAGACCCTCAGCCCTCGCTTCCCTCGGGCACACGGAGCGCCCAGAGCCCCCTGTGCCAGGGCTGGCACCCCCAGCCTGGGCTGAGCACGGCACCGCAGCCCTGCTGCCGGCGTGGAGTGAGGGAGGACTGGCCTGGGGAGCTGGGACACCCAGATTTGGGCCTGCCACACTCATTGTCACAGCCACTGCCTCCTCTCCTCCTCTAATGTGCCAGCACAACCTGCTCCCACCGCTCAGCCAGCCCCGGGCTGGGCAGGGGAGGGGACAGGAGTGATTTGACAGAGGTCCCAGGGGACGAGGGACAGAGCTGGGGGGAACTTTGAACCTACACACATTGCTAAAGCCAATCTCCTCTCCTCTCCTCTCCTCTCCTCTCCTCTCCTCTCCTCTCCTCTCCTCTCCTCTCCTCTCCTCTCCTCTCCTCTCCTCTCCTCTCCTCTCCTCTCCTCTCCTCTCCTCTCCTCTCCTCTCCTCTCCTCTCCTCTCCTCTCCTCTCCTCTCCTCTCCTCTCCTCTCCTCTCCTCTCCTCTCCTCTCCTCTCCTCTCCTCTCTCTCAACCAAACAAAATACCTCCAAAGAAAAAGAGAAGGTATTTCTCAGAACTGAGAGCTCCCTGCCTTTCCTCGTTATAATTAGGCCAGCCCAGACCAGCTAACAGTTTTTTCCCCGATACATTTTAAACACAGACATCTTCAATTCATTAACTGGTTATTGATTTATTTTTCGGCTTATGAATCCCTGTTGCTGGGGATGGGGTGGAGACAGCTTTCTGGAGAGGGCTCTTGTCTCTCCAGTCCCCGCCGGCAAAGAGCTGTTCAGACCTTCCAGGGTCATTCTTTACATTCTTGAGAAAAAATCCTACTTTGATGTAAAGGATGAGGTTTGCCTTAAAAGAAACCCAACAAGAAACCCAAACCCCAGCTTTCCCCCGCTCACAGCCAGAGGAAGAGGCGATGAAGAGGAATGATCCTGGTGCCCACAGAGCAGAGCCCGGCACCAACACCATCCCCAGCACCTCACTCTCCTCTGATCCGGTGTCAGAGCTCAGCTGGAATGGAGAAGATCCCATTTAGGGAGGGGTGAGAGGTGGGCATTGACAGCAATGCTCTGCAGCAGCCCCAGGCATGGCATGGACAGCAGGATGAGCAGGGCTGACCCAGGAATGGGGCTGGGCAGTGGGAACAGGTGCTGCTGGCTCCCTAGAGCACCTCCTCAGCGGCATTTGGCTGTTCCTGCCCCTTCCCACCCGCCCAGGAGGAGCTCCTGCCACCCTGCCGGGATGAGGGCTCCAGCCCCAGCTGAAAGGGTGCTGGGGGTGTTTTATCTCCTGGGATTTGGGGACTACCTGCAGAATGCTGCCCTGTCTGCTGTGCTCACCCCACCTCCACCACACCCCCTGCACCACTACAGCCACCCCTCCCAAACTGGTCCCCAGCAGGGATGAGGGGCTGGGAAATCCCAAATGCCCTGCACGGATGCAGGAAGGCGGCAGCAGCCCCTGTGACCGGTGCCTCTGTGGTGCCGGTACGTGGCCCTTGCAGTGACTACCACGGGGAGAGTTACACAGCCAGGAGCTTTACCTGGATGTATCCACCTGCCCAAGCACGGCAGGAGCAGCCCCTGCATCCTTCATACTGGACAAAGCCAACAGCATCTGTCAAGAAGAGCTGGTGGGGGAAAACAGGGCAATATGCCACATGTCATCAGGGGTAGGGATGGAGGAGAGTTAGTCCTGGGGGCAGGGCGGGCTGGTGGGGCTGGAGAAGCCATCTGGGTGCTCAGGAACATGTGGCCTTACTGTGAGTCCCTAGCCATGGCATCAAGGGGAAGGCACAGGGAGAAAGGGGCTCTCCAGCCCAGGGCAGGTGCTGCCCAGATCTGCCTGATGCAAGACAGACAAGCCAGTCCATGTGTGAGTCAGAAGTTGACCAAGAATCTTGGGGTACCGATTGCACCCTCCAGACCCGCCGGCCACCACCTCCAGCATCCACAGCCCAGGTAAAGGAATGGCTATGACGGCTCTGACAGCCCGACACCTCCCCCTGAGAGCTGTTAGCAGCTCACCCAGCCATGAACCAGCCTCCCCCACCTCTGCCAGACCCCAAAGCTTCAGCAGAAGCATCACTAATTAGAAGCCAGGAGCACATTACAGATCATCTGGCGATTCATACAGAGCTGCTTTACATAAACCGTGCTGCAGAAGGGGAATGAATCATACCTGCTCTGCCGTGACTGCGCCGCGAGCGTGGCCGACCCGCTGCCCTCGCCCCAGCAGGGCCCTGCTGCTGGCTCAGCTCCTCCGAGCTCCCGTGCTGAGTTACTCCGGCCCCTGGGGGCAGGGTCGGGATGCTCCCAGGTCACGGTGTGCCCAGGCCTGGGGTGCTCCCACGGCGCTGGGCACCGTGCCGGGTCTGGGCTCTGCGGGTGGCAGCGGGGGTGAGCCTCTAGCACAGGGAGGGGGAAGCTGTTGAGACCACACTGTTACTTCCCAAGGGCTTTCCAAACAGTAATAGATGTCCCTGTCCCTTGAGAAGGATCAGCGTTAGGGATTTTAAGGTAGGAGCAGGGAAAGTGAGGCATGGAGCAGGCACACAGGTAAGACAGGCTCCCCGTGCCTGTCAGCATCCTTCCCTTTGTGCTCTTATCCCATGGGCAAGATTTCGGTGCCTTCCCCCATCAGGACTACACACTCAACCCCACAAGTGCTGGTCTGAGGAACAGGCAGCCCCAGGTGCCACTGTCACCTTGAGCCAGCTTCATCCCAGCCATGGGAGGGGGACAAGGCCCCACTGCTCCCCCAGCCCTGCCACTGCACGGCGCTGCTCCAGGTCCAGCCGGGCAGGACCCGGGCTCACCTGCCCAGCCCTCCATCAGAAGCAGTATCTCTGCAGCAGCTCAGAACAGTCGGGGCTCGGCGGACACAGCTGGCACCTGCCAGGGCAGTCCCCACACACCAAGGGGACACGTGGGAAAAGCCATCAATTGGAACGCCAACCGCAGCGCCGGGAAGAATTGTCTCCTGACAACCAGAGAAGGTTGTTCAGCTACTGTGCTGTATCATAAATCACACCTCTATGACTTGCCATCTGTCAGCCAGATTACACATGTTCAGAGTCCCATGTCAGCATTTAAGTCAGAACACGGCATCTTTTCCCAGAAATAATTATCAGTGCTGAAGGCTCTTGCAGCGATACCCATCCTCAGCCCTTCCCTCCAGAGCTCTGGACAGATCAGAGCTGGCGTTCCCAGAGGGCAGGACCTTCACTGTGGCACAGCGATGCAAGCCTCCCCGTGACACGTCCCCCCTAAACCCACTGCTTCAGGCCCAGGGAGGGGCAGGGTCTGGCACGGCAAACTCCCCCCTGGCACCAGCCATGGCACCGAGCACCCTGAACAGAGCAGGCAGGGACGGGCAGAGGCTGCTGCTAAAGGGGGACAGGGACAGTGCTGTCCCCAGCCTAGCGTGTGCTGAGAGCCCAGGAGAGTCCAGCTGGGATGAGCAGAGTGCCCAGAGCAGCGCTTGGACCCCAGCCTGGCCAAGGGGGAAGGATCTAGCTCAGCACAGGGCACAGCTCCCACTGCCCCGATGCCCTGTGCAACACGAGTCTGTGCCCATCCCTTCACCCCACAGGTTTTCTGGGAGTCCAACCCCACAGGGGTGACTGCCAAAGCCCCAGCCTGCCGAGGCAGTGGGAACGCTGTGAGCACGGCCATGCTGGGCTGGCAGCCCGTCCCCATCCTGCCCGTGCCTCCGGCAGCTCGCTGAGCCGGCACCGGACACGGCCCCCAGCACACAAATGCCTCAGCTGCCCTGGGATGAGGACAAGGGGCTGAAGCGCCGCCCTCCACCCCCTCGCTGGCCAGGCAGGCGGATGAGCAGTGACATTTCCCGAAGCTCAGTACAGAAATACTCGGGGACTGGATCCGTCCCTCCGGCTTCACCCGCCGCGCACAGGCGTGAATCCGGCCGGGGGTTCGCAATCACCGCCGCGTCCCCCACACCACAACTGGGAAGTGATGACAAGCAAAATCCTGATCCCTTGGCTCCGCATCCCTGCCTCCCTCCCTGTGGTGATCCGCTAAAAGCCTTTTGGCAGTTTGCAGCCGCCGGGGCGAGCGTGTGCCCGCAGGAGCCCGGGTGCCTCAGCCCCTGCTGGCACAGCACGGCTCTGCCATGGCCGGAGCCGTGGGGACACCGGCGGCCGTGCAGGCACCGAGCCACGGGTGAGGGATGACCGAGGTCACCGGAGTGCCAGCCCAGGCTCCGGCACAGGATGACCAGCACCAGCAACACCTCTGCTCCACCAACGCACCCGGCCAAAGCCCTCCCCACCACACGGGCACCAGCCATCCATCCCACAAGACAGCACACCCAGGCAGGAGCAGCTCCCACTTGTTGCACACTCCTCAGCCCGAGACTCGGGAGCCAGCACGTGCCTGTCTATGGCTCTGAACTAACCCAGATGCGGGCAGGCAGCTCCCAGCCTCTTCCATCAGCACAGGCAGCAGCCCCGGGATGAGCCAGGGGCTGTAGGCAGCGTTCCAGCTGGTCCTCCCTCCTTGGGGAGCAGCCACTGCACACAGAGCCTTGAGCCGGGCTTATCCCCACGGGCATCCCGGCTGCAGCCGGGCTGGGGAAGGCGGCTGTGCCTGGGGCGAGCGGTGCTGGGGGCACACAGCCCTGGCAGCGCACAGCCCTGCGCTCCCTGCGGCTGCGGGGTTTGGCTCCTGTCAGCGTCTTGTTTGCACAGGTACAGTTAGGGTAAAACAGAGCGACAATAACCAAAGCCGGAAAGGTTCTTCCCAAGCAGGGAGCAGTCTTTTGGGAGAGAGAGGGTTTGCGAAGGACAGACTCATGGCCACGGACGTGCAGTCAGCCTCCAGGCGAGCGCTGGCTGCGCACACCGCTCCGGCAAGCCCCGCTCACCGGGGGCACGCTTCCCACTGACCACGGTCCCAGGACGAGAGTGTCTCCAAAGCAGCAGCCAGGGCCAGGACCCCAGTGAGCCGTGCCCGGCTGTGCCCTGCAGGGACAGGGAAAGATGCCCGCGAGCCGCGCGAATGATGCTCACTCACCTGCACAGCCTCTGCTCCCTTCGCTCCTGGCGCTCTGCTCACCCACTGCCAGAGCAGCAGCTCATCCCAGAGTGTCTCCTCGGGAGAGTCCCCGTCCCCTCTGTGCACACTCCCATCCTGAACAGGGTCCCCTGCTCCCATCCACATCGCCTGACCTCCTCAGCTGCCACCTCCGCTTCCCTCACCCATCACCTCAGGTTTCTCGTTTGCTCTGTGCTTGGCTCTTTTTTTCTTTTATTTTTTTTTTTTTCTCCCAATCTTGTTTCTATAGAAACGAGATTAGCAGAGGGGGAAATAAAACAGCCCCATGTGACTCAGATTCCGACACTGAAGAATCTCCTGGTTGCGCTTGGCGTGGCTTTACATAACCAGGAGCCTGTGCGGGCTCAGATGGGGGGACCGGGCTCGGCCGAGGGACACAGGGCTCAGCCAAGGAGAACCAGGCTCAGGTGCACGGGATTGGGCTCCGGTGAGGAGTACCAGGCTCAGCCGTGGAGGGACCACCAGGCACAAGGCAGCAATGCCTCACCTCCACTTGCTCTGGGTGTGCTGGGCACCCCTGATGCAATGACATGCCACCAAACCCTGCTGGCGTCCCCATGAGCCCCTGTCACCCTGCATGGCCCTGCCTCACTACCTGTTCACACTGAGAAGGGGAGAAAGCAGAGGTAGGGATGCTGAAAACTACTCTGTGTCCCACCAAACCCCAGGTGAGCTTTGGAGGAGGAAGTCCCAAGACCCCCCACACCACCAGGCTGTCCTGCCCCTGCCCTCACCACTCGGGAAAGTGGTTTGGGCCACTGGTCTCCAACCTTCATGGACTCGTGGGTGAGTATGCAGGCAGTCTGGCGAGCCTCATGCTCCACTCTGCTGACATCCCTCCTGCTCAACCTCCCAAATCCATGAGCAGTGTCCATGGCTGGGGCACAAACCACAGACTGAGCTCTTCCGTCACTGTTTTGGGGACTGACACAGGACAATGCCCACAGGGGCTTCCCAAGCCCAAACCCTAGCTCCAGGTGAGCTGGGAAGCGCTGAGAACCCTGCCTGAGGACCCCCCACGTGTCTCCTTAGCTTGGGGACAGACGCTGATTGCACATGGCCAGGGCTGCCCTGCCGGGGTCACCCCCCCGGGGCTTCTGCTGATGATCCCAGTGTCTGTATGGGACACTGCCCTTCTGCTGCACCTCTGGAGGGTCAACCCCCACGCATCCCCCACTCCCCAGGTACTGCCCAGGATTAAAAAAGAGGCAGAGTAGGCTTTTACTTGGGTACTTTTTGTAGTGATAGGACGAGGAGAAACAGTCTTAAAGTAAAAGAGGAGAGATTTAGATTAGGTGTTCGGAAGAAGTTCTTTGCTTATAGTGTGGTGCCCAGAGAAGCTGTGGGTTTCTCTCCTTGGCTTTCCATGCTTCTCTGTGGGAAACACAGAGAAGCACAGGGTGCCCAGAGAAGCTGTGGCTGCCCCAGCCCTGGCAGTGTCCAAGGCCAGGCTGGACAGGGCTTGGAGCAACCTGGGCTAGTGGAAGGTGTCCCTGCCCATGGCAGAGGGGTGGAACAATGTTATCTTGAAGGTCCCTTCCAACCCAAACCATCCCATGACTTCTGTGACTCTATGAAAAGGGAATCTGGGATGATGTCCTGCCAGAACACAGCCGTGAGGTGCCTTCCCCACGGAACAGCACAGGAGTTCAGCTGGGCTAGCAAGGCAGCAGAGCATCTCAGGAGGTTTGGCTCCTACCCAAAGGACGGGGCATTGGCTTATCCAGTTTCTCCAAGTCCCTGGTTTTCCTTTGGGATTTCAGTGTCCCACTTCTCAGGCTGACTCAGCCATGATTAGCTGGTGAGCTCTGCTGCTGTGACAGCCCCAGGTCTGCCCGCAGGATATGACATTAGGACACTTCTCCCCCTCCCCCGGGCACACTGGTGCTCAAGGGGGTCTCAGTTCCCTCCCTGACAAGCTCAGGACAGATCAGACAGCATGTCAGAGCTGCTGTGGGCAGCCACACTGAGAGCAAGGGATGAATTCGGGCATATCCACCCAACCAAACTCTTCCATGAGTTATCCCAGCGGGCTGGGGATCTGTGTGATGTGCCAGGGTAGGGTGGTGCTGCAGAGAAGGAGCCAAAGGCTCATGCAGTGCTGAGGGGATGAGCTCTGTGAGGGCCCCAGCCCACCCACCTGCTGAGGACACGGCTGCACACCCAAAGCACCCTGCCTGGTGGGACACAGCAGAGTGGGGATGCCTCTTCTGACCCAGCGAGGAGGGTGCTCAAGGGCAGGACAGCTGGGCAGCAGCCTGAGGCTTCCCAAGGCCAGGGAGAGGGACCCTGGGGATGCTGCAGATGGGGAAAGAGTGACAGGACTTGCATGAGAGGGTAAGGAAAGAATGTAGAGGGCTCATCAAAAGGGAACAAGGAGAGATGTCTGACAGCCCTGGGATACGAGGCTGCAGCTCTGGACAAGCTGATCCTGAGACCCTGAACCATTCCTCCCCCTGCCACAGCTCAACTCGACACGAGCCACTGCTTTGATTACCCTAAACCAGTAAAGGAAAGATGGGAAAGAGTGCAACCTCCCGAAAACCATAGCCCAAAGCAGCCTCTTTCATTGGCCCAACACAGCTGTGGCCACTGGGGGCTTGGGGAAGGGATTTTTATAACAACACAAGTCTCAGTGGTCACTGACATTTGCCAGATATTGGGGGGGCAGAATCAGTGCTCAAAGCCTGTCAATGAGCACTGCTGTGCCAAGCCTGGCTCTGCACAAGCCAAGCAGATGCAGCTACCAGGACTGATGCTGGGCTGGCTTCCCTGGGAAGGGCCAAGTTGGACTCGGCAGGACCTGGCTCTGCAGCCAGAAGCCAGGCAGAGCAGACGGGATCCTCTATTTAAAGTGTGATAACAGGGTCACAGAAACGTCTGCCAGCAAAAGCACTTGGATACCTTGATCTAATTATAGCTGGCATTATCAGGCTGCATTACAATTAGCAAGTCAGTGGCCAGTCTCTATTTCTGGTCTGCAACATGAGGCAGGTCAATATTCCAAGGAAGAAGGAGAAGGGAAGCAGGGGGAGCGGGACAGAGATACCTCACTGAGTGCTTAAATAAGCAGCACAGCTGCTTCCGAGTGCTGTGGAGAGGCAAGTGTTATTTGGAGGGTGTTTACATGGAAAGCCAAGGAGAGAAACACAACCCATCCCTCAGCACAGCCCCCCATGGTCAGCTGGGGGCAGCTCCTGACCCTGCACCCGCCCGTTCCCCCTTGATGGTGAGGGCTGTCTGCACCCTCCAGGTGAGCTCTGGTCCCACCAGGCCTGTGGGGTGCTGTGCCTCAGAGCAGAACCCTGGCCTGGCTTTTCATGGAATTGTAAAGGTTGGAAAAGTTCTCTCGGGTCATCAAATTCTGACCACTCCCCCAGCACTGCCAAGGCCACCACTAACCCATGTCCCCAAGTGACACATCCACACAATTTTTCAGTCCTTCCAGAGATGGTGACTCCAGCACTGCCCTGGGGCAGCCTGTTCCAATGCCTGACCACCCTCCCAGTGCCTGAGCACCCTTCCATTTCTTCCAGAGAAGAAAATGTCCTTAATTTATTTCCTTAATTTCTTAATATCCAATCTCTGCTAAACTATTCAGAAGCCAGATTAAAGCAGCATCCAGGAGGGAGCCCAAGCACATATCCCATTTGAATTCCACAAAGCCCATTCCCATCAGCCTGTCCCGTGTTCAGCACCAGGCCAGTCACTTCAGGACAGCTGACAGCAGCCAGAGTCCCTGGAAATGGCTGGCATTTTTAGAGCATCTTTTTGTTTTCTTTGAAAACCAGAGTTTTGTCAAACTTAGAGCATTTGATGCAAAGTATATGATGCTAATCCAAGCAGAAGGAACCATCTGATGAGTCCCAAATTAAAATGTTCCTTTGTTTTGGCTTTCAAACATTGCATTTTAATACTAATGCACAATCTGAATGGAAGGTAAATTTGCATGTCCTTCCCCTAAAAATTCTCTCTCAAAACAATAATTTCATTCATTTGCATTTTGACAATAACAACTGTCCCTTCTCTGACCAACATCTGTGCTGTGACAGAGATGCTGGGCACATGTGCCACAGCCTGGTGAGTCATTCTGCACCCCAGCATGCCTGTGCCACTGTGGGGACTGGACCTGCACCACAATCATCTCCCCCCTGAGCAGGCACCTTCCAGCTGGAAACCCATCCCCACATGGATACAAGCCAGGAAGCGTCCCAAGGGTGGACACAGCAAGGAGGCAGTGGGATGTGCTGCTGAGAGCCCAGGGGTAGGAATGTGGCCTGAAAAGGGGCTGCAGGACCTTGGAAGAGATGGGATCCTGAAGACAATGTAAGATGATCAGGAAGTTTCCTCTCTCTCCAGATTGTAAGCAGTATTTAGGCTGGGATCTGCACACCTGTCACATTGTCACAGTAAGATCCTGGTGTTGCCATTTGGTGCTGTAAAACAGCTGAAAAGAAGAAAAGGGCTTGGGGGTGCTGCTGGCTGAGAGCTGGAGGTGCCCCGGCCGTGAGCACCCAGAGCCCCCCCTGTGCTGGGCTGAGCCCCAGCGTGGGCAGCAGGGGAGGGGGGATTCTGTCCCTGTGCCCCCTCAGGTGAGACCCCACCTGCAGAGCTGCCCCAGCCCTGGGGCCAACAGCAGAGGGACGAGGAGCTGCTGGAGAGAGTCCAGGGGAAGCCATGGAGATGCCCCAAGGGCTGGAGCCCCTCTGCTCTGCAGCCAGGCTGGGAGAGCTGGGGGTGCTCACCTGGACAAGAGAAGGCTCCAGGGACACCTCAGAGCCCCTTGCAGGGCCTAAAGGGGCTCCAGGAGAGCTGGAGAGGAACTGGGGACAAGGGATGGAGGGACAGGACACAGGGAATGGCTTCCCAGTGCCAGAGGGCAGGGATGGATGGGATACTGGGAAGGAATTGTTCCCTGGGAGGGTGGGCAGGCCCTGGCACAGGGTGCCCAGAGCAGCTGGGGCTGCCCCTGGATCCCTGGCAGTCTCCAAGGCCAGGTTGGACATTGGGGCTTGGAGCAGCCTGGGCTAGTGGAAGGTGCCCCTGCCATGGCAGGGCAGGGTTGGGATGAGCTTTGAGGTCCTTTTCAATGCAAACCATTCCATGACCTTATGATTGTGGGCAAGCAAAGATCTTTTTCTGACTCCCAGCCATGAACCAGATCACTGACAAGGACCACTTCATGACTGGCACATCCCAGCATGCTTCACCCCCAAAATTAACAGTCTACTTTAAACCCAAAAATCCATCCATATACAAACAACAAATAAATAAAACCTACAAAATAACCTGGGCAAAAATTCCTTTCCTTGGGCAAAATCCCCATCATTTTGCTTGTTTTCAAGAATTCTACCATCTCCCTCTGTGCTTGTTTTTAATGAAGATATCTATCACTCCTTCCTGAGCAGCAGGACGGAGATCTTGGGCTCTTCCAAGCGGGCTGTGTGAGCATGATGGATTGTCTGTGTGCCAAGTCAGAGGAACGTGCAGACTTGCTCCTGTCTTGCCAGGAGCCAGGTTTTCACAATTCCCCTACTACCAATTACCGCTTTTATCCTAATTAAAAAGATACCAGGGAACAGAAAGAAAAGGACAAAATCCAACCAATCTCTTCGTTGATGTGCAATCAGCAGGGACAGGTGAGGAGGCTCCTGAGGGGCTCAGTCCTCCTGGGACCTTCACCTCCCTCTGCTCACGCCAGCTGAGCCCACCCATGGCGAGTGAGGCAGCACCCTGCCGTGCTGGCCTCCCCGCGGGCCGCCCCAGCCTGCAGCCCCTGGCCCGTGCGGGACCGACGCCCCGGGGGATGCGCCGTTGTTTAGTCTGTGCGCAGCCCTGGCGCTGGAGCCGCCTCTTGTTTTCCATGGCCCCGCGTCCCACGCTGCGCACAGGAATGGAAAAGCTTGTTATTCTGGGCTGCCGGGCGGCCGGGCCCGTCCAAGAGCGGGGAGCAGTGATGTGGTTACGCGAGCCGGCCGCAGAGCCTCCATGGCTTCAGCTGCTGGCTGGCACCCATCTCCTCCGGCAGACCACACCGCCTGCCACCGCCGCCGCCATGGGCACGGGCAGGTGACAGCAGCTGGCTGCGTCTGGGCACACTGCTGTGTTGTGTCTCCAGGTGGGCTCGCACGGGCCTAGAGGGAAGGGGAAGGATGGGAGAAGGGTGACAGAGAATCAGCCCAGACCTCAGAGGCACCAGGACAGCTGCCCAGAAATGGAGGCCTCAGCACCCCACTGGCCTCAGTGCTCAGCAACGGCACAAAGCAGGGCCAGGACGTGTCCCTTTGGGTGATGGAGCACTGGAAGAGGCTGCCCAGAGGGGCTGGGGAGTCTCCTTCTCCAGATATATTAAAAACACACCTGGACACGATCCTGTGCAACCTGCTGTAGGTGATGCTGTGCTTTAGCAGGGGCTGGGCAAGATGATCTCCAGAGGTGCCTTCCAACCCCAACCACTCCGTGATCCATGACACACCCAGCCTGGCCCATGGCTCTGCTGCCTCTGCAGGATCTGGGTAGTTGGGGGTTCTGGTGACCCCCAAGGGCACCCAGTACCTCTGTGTTTCACTCACAAAGTTCCTCAAATTATCAAAGAAATTAAGACCTATAAAATCCCAGCCTATGGAGGATCTTGGCCAACCAAAGGGAAAAAGGAGAAGGGCAAAATACCACAAGTCTGATTATGAGATGTAACACAGGTGTGCACCAGCACCAGACAGGAAAAAGTCATTGAAATGTTTTAATGGTCAGAAGAACACCACCATAAAATGCCACCGTGTTACCACAGCGCTACCCTGCCCTCTGTGGCTCCTCTCCTACACAGAGTAAGTGATTATTAGGGACAGCTGGGCCCACACCACAAACCCCCCTCCGCTGCCAGGATGGGCTGCAGGAAGATGCAGAGCTGCAGGGGCACCTGTGGAACTTGTGCCCTGGCCCCTGGGTGGATCTGGCTGGGGGCTGGGAGGTGGGGACCCTCCAGGCCGCAGTTCCAATCACATCTGTCCACGCTAAACAAGAACGTCCCTCTCTGGTTTTCCCTTAGGACTTGTGAGCACGTCAGGAATTAAACCCCAGTCTCCTGGGCTCATTGCACTGGTGCAGGAAATCTGCATCTTTTTCTCTTCCCTGCGTTCCAGTTCTTCCCAGCTCAGTGAAAGCCCCTCCCCACCTTGCCCAACGCACTTCAGTGTGCATGCAGATGCCGGATGCTGCTTAGCAGCCCTTGAAATAACAGGAGAATGGGAAACGCATCCCTACAGGCAAACCATGGCTTCTTCAAACTTCCTCCCCGTCCAGAATTTCCCTTGAAAAGCCATGACAGGGAGTTACAAAGGTCCCTCTTGCAAGAAGAGGAAAAATGCAGGAGAGAAAAGCCCTTGGCGTGCCTCCCCCGCGGCCGGCTCCGGCCCCCGCGGCTGCCACGGAGGTTTGAGGGACTTGAAGGGATTTGCGACGCAATAAAAACATTCCTGCTTGCAAAGCATGAAACCCCAAAAGTTTATGGGAAACCACTGTCTTCGGGATGTCTGCATATCTTCAGGCATCCTGGGAGCTGTAGTTCAAAGAAACCAAGAAAAAGCAAGCAGCCGATAATGATGGTTTCTGGATGGAGGTTGTGTGACTATTGGCTCCCGCACGAAAGCCTGAATTTCTGGGATGCTGAACCCAATTGTGCAGCCAAGTGAGAGAAGAGCTCCTTGGCGCCTGGGGCACGAGGGACTCCGGCACCACAGCGGGGGAGAGCGAGAGGCACCCGGGGAAGGGCAACCCAAAAACCACGTGTCGATGACTGGGAAGAGGGATGCACTGCAGCAGAGGCCAAGAGGGATGGGCCAAAGCCATTTCCAGGGCTGGGAACCTGGCTGGAGCATGGCCTCGCCTGTGAGCAGAAACCTCTGTGCCTCAGTTTCCCCATTAACTCTTATTATCCCCCTATCCCCAAGCGCTGCAAGGATTGGCCTTTGCTGTTTGAACACCCATGGGGAGCTGAATTCCTCAGAAGCCAGCTGTCCACACTGCACCATTAAATCACCTCCAAGCCCATTTCCTCTGAGCCCATGAAGGACAGCTGTGCCAGCCAGGCTGCTGAAAGGCACTTTATTCCAACACAAGACATTCTTCAGGCAAGAGTCACCTCCGAGCAGGAGAACCAGCAGCACGTGGCACCCTCCAGATGAGGTGCTGCACATCAGCACTCCCACACCTGAAACACCCTGGGGTGCAGGGGCAATGGTGGGGGACAGAGATGTGAGAGGCTGTGTATGATCCTGGACTGAGCGTGGAGTGATGCAGGAGATGCTTTCATTTCCAACCACGGACTCCTGCAGCAAAGACCACAACCTGGGTAAAGCCAGCGCTGGAGACATGAGAAGGTGACCTTCTCACTACCTGCCTTGCATCGTGGGCTTGGGCTTCACAGGCCAGAGCACAAGACTGCCCCATGGCTGTGTGAGGCCCTCTCTGATGCTGGACACCAACTACCCACCAAGGCACCACGACACCGAGCCGTGGGGACAAATCCACAGGGTCAGACTTTGCACCAGCTGACACAACCGACCCCAGCATGGTGTGCTCTGCCGGCTGCTGCGAGCCTGAAGGCCTCGAGAGGGCTTTCAGACACCTGGAAAGCAAAGATAAACCACAGGAGAGTTTGTCCTTGGAGAAAACCTGTAGCCCTGAAGAACGAAGAAGAGGCGGAGCATTCGCACTGGCAACAGCAGCATGGATGCTACTCCATGGATGCTACTCCATGGATGCTGCTCCAGGGATGCTATTCCACGGATGCTACTCCAGGGATGCTACTCCATGGATGCTATTCCATGGATGCTACTCCACGGATACTACTCCATGAATGCTACTCCACGGATGCTACTTCATGGATGCTACTCCACAGATGCTACTCCATGGATGCTATTCCATGGATGCTACTCCATGGATGCTACTCCACGGATGCTATTCCATGGATGCTACTCCATGAATGCTACTCCATGGATGCTATTCCATGGATGCTACTCCATGGATGCTATTCCACAGATGCTACTCCATGAATGCTACTCCACGGATGCTACTCCACGGATGCTACTCCATGGATGCTATTTCATGGAATGCTCTCCAGCTGTGGCATCTTCCCTCTCCAGAGCAGAACATGTTGCACGTACTTGCCAAAACCACACGTTGGTGCCTGCCAAACACTGCCCATGGGGTGAGAACCCCACAGGAGGCAGGTTCCCAGGACACAGCACTCTTCACACCTCACTGCCACTCCATCCAGGCTGTCACAGGCCATGGGCTTTCAACTCCTCAGCACCAATCCGGTGTGATGAGGCAGCAGGTGCACAGGCCAGTGCAGCCCAGAGTTGAGTTTCTGGAGGTTCTGCAGAAGGACACCTTGGTTTTGCAGAGCTGAGCCCTCTGCTCTGGAGAAGAGTGGCTGGAATGTTTCTGGGCCAGCTGTGCCTCCCCAAGCAGTGGAAAGGGCACCCTGAAATGGTCACGGCCAGGGCACGTAAGCTGAAGACCTACCAAGATTTAGGACATCATGCTGGTGCCTCTTGCTTCCTTTTCCTTGGCTGCCAAACTCACATGGCAATCCTGATCTCCCCTGGAACTAAATCCAGATTGGCTGAAACCACCCCGTGGACACAGCCAGTTCCCTTTCCGAGGCTCCCACACTCCAGGAAACACCCCCAGGCCCTGGGCCGAGCATCTGGGGTGCAATCCAGCACCTGCTCCACCTCTCCCGAGGCAGGAGCTCTGCACTGTGCTCTTGCAGTGGTTGTCCCTGCTCAATTCAAACCTCACTTTGGAGCCCTTGTTCTGTTCCTTGGAGCTGATAAAACCCGGCTGAGGAAGATGGGGACTTCAGGAGCAGAGCTGATGCTCAGAAAACAGGACTACCTCCCAGCCAAGCCCAGCCAAAGCACAGCACGTGCCTCCTACACCCACCTCTTGCACCTCAGGTCTTCTTCTGCACTGCCCAACCCTGACAGAGAATTTGCATTGCACCACGAGCCTCAGCAATGGACATCTTCAAAGCAGAACCCCAGGGAGAGAAGGGAGGAGCAGGAAGCTGCTGTTATGGGCCATTCCTGAATGGAAAAGCAACCATCTGGGTTCAGAGCACCCCTCAGCAGCTGGAGGAACACACAGGCACTGCCATGGTTTGAGACAGGTTGGCTCAATGCTGCCCAACACGTACCCTGGGCCTTCTGCAGTCATTTCCCTTTGAATTAACACTGCTTTTCAGATCTGACTGACAATGCTGACGTCTGTCTATTACACCAGGAGTCGTTCCCAAAGCTCCTGTGTCTTTTTCCAAAAGAGCCAAAGCAGCAAAGGGTTATTAACCGGGGAGACAGCGAGCACAGGGAGGGAACGTGCTGTTCTTTGACAGAAACTGTGCTAATGAACATTATAAAATTAAAGATCAGGAAAACCTCAATGACAACTTCAACCCTAGAAAAGCTGCAGTTCAACCCCAAGGAAAACAGCCAAGAGAGAAGAAAGCTCGCTGAGGATTCTGGGTCCACGTTCCAAAACCTTCACCTCCAGCCCCAGGTTGCTCCATTAAAGCAGAGTCTGACATTAGGCTCATCACAGAGGTATCCCAAGGCCCTCTGCTAATTCTGGGTATGATTTCAGCCAGCCACTGCCCGATCCCGATGGAAAGCAGTTAGGTGATAGCTGAGCCAGGGCTTTGCAAGCCACTAAGAGCACCGTGTAGCCACAGATCCCTGTCTTTTCTTTCAGCACATTCCTTGAGGATGTGTGGCCCTGGTGTCCTCTCTCCTCATGCCCCTTTGGAGCTGGTTTATCCACAGAGAGGAAGAGGAGCTGCCACACCATGATGTTTGTGGCCTTGCAAGTGGCTTTCAGGTTTGCTTGAATGGTTTGCTTGAACACTTGAGTGGTTTTCAGGCTTCGTCTCCTTGGCCACTGCAGGGACTGCTTTTACAGGAGCAAGTCCAATGAAACCCTTCAGCATGTGCTCATGTCCCAGGTAAGAGCAGCCTGTGGAGATCAGCGCTCCAGAAAAACACTTCCCTGGATGTGATGGAGATGCCACCACCAAAGCCCTACCTGAGTGGGACCTCCCAGTGCTGCCTCTCCCCAGGAAAAACAGCAAACCTATACCATCAACCTATACTTTGGGTGTTCAAAAACAAGCGCAGCTCACTCTGCTCTACAAAATAAGAAAAAATCCTGGAAAAAACAGAGCACAAACTGTACCTTCACACAGGCCCCACCAAGCGCCAACCCAGGGTGAGCAGAAGCAGCTGAGCCCAAAGAGAGTCACATTTTCTAGGGAACATTAATGCAGCCCTGGAGCTGGTGGTGACAGGTAAGCCCCGGGCTCTTGGCTGTGCTGGGCTCAGCGGGAGACGGGGCTGGACCCCGGTGGGACGGATGCTCTAAATTAGGAATGAAAACATTGCCCCCCTGCTCAGCAGAAGGGTATGCTCAAAGTGAGCCCTTGTCTGGGACAGCCAGCGGGCCAAGCGAGGCGACAACAACAGCTCTGCCAGAGTCCAAAATACACCCGCAACTTGTTTTGAATTACTTTGTGCTGGGCTTTAAAATATGCTGAAAAATTTCCATCCAGCCTGGCTGTGGAGCTGCAGGAGGACCCTGGGGTTTGTTTCCACGCACGGTGACGCTGACCTGAATTTCTCCCCATGGGTAGTGAAAAGAGAGAGCTCTCGGGGAGGGCGGTGCTGAGAGGAGCAAGGGGACAAGGAGCCACCCAGTGTGCTCTGGCAGTGATTTTGGGTGGGGACTGCTCAGTGTCTGCACCAGCAGCTGTAGGGGGGAGGGATGCTCTTTCCCAGCACAGGGAAGCACCCCATGGACACATCAAGCTGAGTCAAACCACAGAGGGAGATCTGCTCCCTGAGCGTGGCAGTCCAGCCCCCGCCGGCGCTGGAACCTCTTGCTTGCGGCTCAAATCAACGCGGCTCCATTACAAACAAACCTGTGGGAGGGAGAGGCAAAGAAAGAATCCCTCGAGGAATCTGCAAGGCACTGGAGCAGCTAAAAATAACCACCACCAACAAATCAATCTAGAAACAGAAAGCTAAAATCCCTAGTAATAGAGGGTTGCCAGGTGGAGGAGGGAGAAGCCTGGCACCCTGTGCCCTGGCTCTGCCCACCAAGGATCCTGCAGAGAGTAGGGGCACAGGAATGTGGGACTGAGGGGGCATCGCTGCCTCTGACTGCCTCCAACAGACACCAGCTCCCACACAGGGAAGCATGGCATTGTTTCCCCACTGTTTCTTACCTCTGTGTATTCAGATTGCCTCTCGAGATGGGCCAGCTGACTCCAAGGAGCCAAGGTGCTCGAGCCAAACTCCTCAATCCCTCCTCCACTCCATTCCAAGCTCCAGAAATGGAGCCAAATCTCGTGTCCTTTCCAGTTCTGGTCACCACCTTTCCCACACCCCTCTGGCAAGATCAGTCTGATCTCAGGACTCATCTCTGTATCTACCAGCGCTATTTTCCCCCTTCCAGACCCCTCCAAGGATGCATATCCCAATGCAGGCCTTCCACCCCTGAACATGTGCCATCACAGACAGAAACCTCAGAGTGTGGGCCACGGTGACCTCACAGCTGTAAGGTAACAGGAACACTCTTGGAAAGTGGATAAAAGGCTCTGGATGGCAACTCAGTTGCAATGTGAAATTCAAATGTGAATTGTAGGACTTCACGGGACCAGAAGAATGCAGCCTGGATGTGGCTATGGTAAGTCAGCAGGGTGGAAGAGTCCTGGGTTTGTTCACCAGGCACACAAGAGAATTCCCAGCCTGCTGGAAGGTCGCAGCACATGGACAGAGACCTGCTCCTGTCCTCCACATCCCCAAGGCCAGCAGGGAAGAATGCATCCCAAAGGGGATTGGGAGAGCCCCCCATGCTCGTGCCATCCCAACCCCCCATGCTGCCGTCTACAAGGGGGTGACCTGTCCCCAGCCAAGCAGAGATGTGCCGTGGAGGGCTGCACCCACCCATGGTCCGGGACAGCATCCTCGGTCTGTCCCCACCCCAGCCATGGCACAGCCCCCTGGATGCGGAGGGCAGAGCCGGAGGGACACGAGGCAAGGACAGGCCACCCAGGAGCAGGGACAGGAGCAGGGGAGGCGGTAATTCGATGTCTGCCCTCGCCTGCCCAGCCCGGCTCAGCTCGGGTGACGAACGCCGCAGGAAGGGGATGCTGCTCTCCTGACACCGCACACGCCGCTAATCCCGCGGCTTTATCTGTCACTTCCCCATCCTGCCCGGCTCCCGGGCGCTCCGCCGAGCCCCGCTCCCTGCCTGCCTCCCGGCTGCCCCATCCCAGCTCCCTGCTCCCTCGTTTGCGACAAAAGCCCTAGGAGGGGCGAAAGGGTGTTTGTTAAACAGGGTATTTGTTAATCAAACGAGCTGGGGATGAGCGGGAGCCTCATCAGGCAGCGCTCCCAGCTCTCCTGCCGGAAAGGCAATTCCCTGGGCTGGCAGGGGAGAACAGGACCGGAGCGGGGCACGGGGCGGGGATGCCGACCCAGGGCACCCCTGCGAGGGCAAGGAGCTATGGAAGCACGGGGCCAAAGTTCCCAGTGGCCACCAGGCCCTGCCCTCCCGGCTGCCTCCGTGCCCCACTGCTCCCTTCAGGGACCCCCACATCCCTCACGTCCCCAGCCTCCAGGGACCAGCAGCTCGCCCTGACATTCCCATCCAGCACCTCCTCTCTGGCTGTGGAGCAAAAGCCCTGGACATGCCTGGAGGGACCTGCCCAGGGACACAGAGCCCAGCCCGGGGGTCCCCATGGCAGTGCCCACCCGGGCCAGTGCCAGCTCTCTGCCCAGGAGCCCCAGAGGCAGATAACCTGCACTGTGCAAGTGCTGGGGCATGCAGCTCGGCAATAGCCCAGCTCTCCAGCTCAGGAATGTCCAAATAAATACAGAAATACATAAAAAGGCCATAAATAAGGTTGCCTGAGATGGCTGTTTGTCTCCCGCCTGGCCAGGACCCCCGCTCCCCCGCTGCTGTTTGCCTTGGCAGATGACAGCTGGGTAATTTGTTTCCATTGCAATGAAGTCCCAATTAACTGGAATAAACTTTTTACACTAAGTGTGTTTGTTTAACAAACTGGCTCTTTCAGAGCCTCACCGAGACCTGATTGATGCATTTGAGGGGAGTGGAAACACGCTGGGTGCTTGGACATTAAAGCTGCAGTGTCTGAGCAGGCTGGGGCTGAAAGGGCTCTCTCTGTGTTTAGGAAATCAAAACTGACACCTCTGATGTCTGGACTGGGACAGGGATTTCAGCGTGGCCTTTGTGTACAAATATTGACAGTTTCTCATTCGCTGTGGCTGACAGCCCCTCTGGTGTCCCCGCGGGGCAGGACATCCCCCAGGGCCAGGCTCTGCTGGGAGAAGGTGGGGTCCATCGTGCTGCAAGGATGCACCTGGTCCCTCCTGGGGACAGCCCAGGGGGCTCCAGCCAGCCAACAAAATCCCAAGGAAAGGTGGGATTGGCTCCACAGGACACTCTCAATGAAGCAGAACCAATGTCTTCAGCAGCAGCCACACTCTTCCTCCCAGCTTTCAGAGGTCAGCTTCATGGCTCATGAAGCCATTGATTTACAGCAGCAAGGCCAAGATGGTGAGAAACCAGTCTGAGATGGCTAGAAACCAGTCTGAGGTGTCTAGAAACTGGCTGGGAGCCTGAGTCTGGTTTCTGGTTCACAGCACAGTTTTCAGCAACACTCTCCAGCTGAGGGCAGGTGAGAGAACAGAGAAACCTGAGCCCAGAAGCAGAGTCCTCCTCATCCTCAGAACCCTTCTGTTGGGATGGAAATGGCAAAGCCAAGTGGACAAATTGCACAGTAGGGATCTGGCACAAGTGGGACCCGAGGCAGGCAGAGAAGACACTGTGTGCAGGCAGAGGGGACCGCAGCTCTTGTGCTGTGCCTCCTCTGGGAACATCACTGCTGGGAGCACCCTCAGGACCAGCAGCACTAAGCCCCCACATCTGCCAGACGGTGGCCCAGGATCCAGAGGGACAAAAGAAGGACACCATGGGGAAAAGATGACCCAAGCATCCCTGGCAGTGGTGCCAAAGGCAGGCACTGAGCACCACTGCTGGCTCTGGTGGGATGTCCCACGAGGGGGGAAAAGCCACGGCACAGCCGCACGGCAGAGCCCACGGCAGGACCAGCCCCACGCTGGAGCTGTGTTCCAGCTGCCTGGTGAGACACTGCATGAGTAATAAGCACTTCTGGAAAACAAAGCACTTCTGACATCCGAGAGGACAATGAGTGCAGCTGAGCTTTCTCTCCCTGGGCGCTTTTTCTTTCCTACCTCAAACTGCAAAGGAAAACCTCCAACAGACCCTGCTTGAGAACTGTCAGCTCCAGAGGTGTTCTTGAAGCATTCATTGGGAAGGCTTTTCTATTTCACATCTAAAAAAGGGAATTTGCAGGTCCTAGAGTTCCTTTCATCTGCTTCTCCAGCCCATTTCCTCGAAGCACGGCATGCATTTCCATTCACTGTGGGACAAGGTGGCGTTTTCCTGTGGCTGGGTTGAGCTGATCTCCCACAATCCCTCAGTAAAATGCCCCAAAGTCTGTCTGAAGTCGGCCTGCCTGGGCTGTCCACAGCTTGATTCAGTCAAGTCTTTACTTTAGGTGTAAATACTGTTATTCATTGTTCCAGGCCCTGGCACAGGGTGCCCAGAGAAGCTGTGGCTGTCCCTGGATCCCTGGCAGTGTCCAAGGCCAGGTTGGACGGGGCTTGGAGCAGCCTGGGACAGTGGAAGGTGTTCCTGTCCATGGCAGGGAGTGGAATGGGATGAATTTTCAGGTTCCTTCCAACCCAAACCATTCTGGGATTCCATGATTCTTCAGTGATGATTTTGAGCTCATCCTATGTTCAGAATGTGCTGAAGCCACCAGTGGCAGCACTGATGGCAGAGCTCTGCACTGTCTGCCCAGGCTCCCTGTGCAGTCCATGGGGAGAGAAGGACTAATTTCCCCATAAATTAGATGGAATGCTGGTCGTGGTGCCCTTTCACATGATGTCCTAAGCCTGAAGAGACAAGTGAGCACCCTCACCCTCATCCCTTCCCAGGGCACAGCCACCACACTACCCTAAATCCTGTGTCTGTCAATGCCAGAAACCTGTAGGAAAGCTGAAATCCTTGGATCACCCCTCCACGCACACGGCTTTGTCAGGATGCAGGAAAGACAGCGTGTTTTCCTCCTTTAACACCCTTAGTCACACTTTTCCCTGTGCAAATTAGCACCATCTCCACATCTCCCCACAGCCTGCCCAGCACAGCCCAATCCCGCCTGATCACCCCCCCCAGGGAAAGAGGAGCTCCCGGAGATCCGGCTGATTGCTCACAGAACCTGGGGCTGCCCCATCCCTGGAAGTGTTCAAAGAATGGGGCTTGGAGATAGCTGGGATAGGGGAAGGTGTCCCTGCCCATGGCAGGGGTAGAACCAGATGATCTTTAAGGTCCCTTCCAGCCCAAAGCCTCGTGGGATTCTCCGGTTCCGTGGCTCAGCCATCGATCTGGCACTGCAAGTGGGAGCACGGAGAGAAAATACCACAACAGCCTTTGAATAAAAACCCAGATTAATCCGTGGCTGTTCCAAGAAACCGTACCAGAGCCCTGCTCGTGCTGTGCTGAGGGGCAAAGCTCTTGGGATGAGGCAGCGAGGTGGAGAAAGCAGAATGAGGAACGGGAAATTTTCCCTCGCGAGCAGAAATTGAAGGCACTCAACACTCCTGGAACTGCTCCGCTGCTCTACGTGATCAGCAGTGCCTGCGTGGGAGGGTGGCGGGGAGTGAAGAGGAGGGCACTGCACACTCACAATACACACCATTATACATTTTCCTTTGGAATTACAGATCTTTTAGCAGTCGGTGCTTGAATAAAGACATATTTACCTTCTCACCAAGGACTGGGACGAGGCACAGCACATCGTACCTGAGCCAGCTGCAGGAGCTCGGCCTTCAATGCATGTTCCCAATGGATAAGAAATAATGTGTTAGCAGGGATTTGGGTCTCTGAGCTGCACACTGGGAGACTCACAGAGCCAGCAGGAAAATCATGGAATCACAGAAGGGTCTGGGTTCCACCTCGCTCCAACCTCCTGCCATGGAGCGCAGAATAGAGTGGTCAATACAAATGAAAAATTACAACAGATAGGAAAATCATTAGGGAAACTAAAGAAGGGAAAAATGCATGGCTGGGCATGGAAAATCTGCAGTGGGGGCCAAACAAGGGTCTGGTTTTAAGGAACACCGGGGCTACTGTAAAGCAGGGTCTGTAGGACTGCTCAAACGGTGCAGAAAAGGAGAACATAGTCCTTATTTATTCTGTGTTTGGGAAAAAAATGCAAGTAAACGAATTCCTAGGAGAGATGAAGCTCTCCTAAATCATTAGCATCCATGCTTACATCGAATGTGGCCAAACAGCACCAACCAGCACCCACAGCTCAGCCAACACGTACCCAAAAGCTGGGAAGAGGTTTTTGGGCTTTGCTGCTTGTTTTGAGCAAACTTCAGGCTGCCACATCCAGATGGAAACGGCTCCTTCCCCCCAACATTGCCACCCGGCAGTAAGGGTGACCTAGTTAACAACCAAGCGGTCAGCCTGATCTAGGGCCCAGAAGGCAGGGCTCATCTGGAATTGAATTAAGAAATAATTAAAGGATGTAAGTTCTAATTAAAGTCAGTCGGTGTGTCGTGGTGGAAGAGATCTTGTCAAATGAGCCTGATGTCACCCTGTAATGAACACTCGCTTCCAGGAACAGGCCCTGCGCACGTCCCGGCTGCGCAGGCACAGCTCCCGGTGCTCCGTGACGCTCTGATTTCAGAAGATGGGGCTGTGCAGCCCCAATCAAGCACTTTAAATAGATTTAGAGCCGGCTGACAGGTCTCACACAGGAGGTGTCAATGGGGAATCGTTAGCGAGGCTCCACGGGGAACACGCCAGTCGATACTTTCATCGATGATCGCCATGAAAATAAAAAATCCTCACTCAAAAAATTAGCGGATGACAGGAAGATTGATGTAATGGTAAATATTGATGAGGAGAGAGGGAAATGTGGGCTGCCTGGTAATGCTGAGCCCATTCAAACACTGTACATGATAATGCAGCCCAGCACAGGATGATGCAGCTCCAGAGAGGGATTTCAGGCTGTATTTCTGAACAGGGACTGGAGCCCAGACAAGAGGGAGCCTCCAGGAAGGGTCAGGGGTCACCACGGGTGAGCAGCCCAGCACAAGGCTCTAATGTGATGCTGTGATGAAAAAAGCTGATGCAGTTCTTGGGGGAGAGCAGGAGAGCGGCACGTACTGCACTACTGGGACTGCCACTGCCACTCCTGCAATTAAGGTGTCCACGTTTAAGGGGGACACTAAAACAGCAGAGCCTGGAGGGATGAGTCACAAAATTGATCTGAGGGCTGGAAAAAATATCGTGCTGCAAAAGATTTGAGCTATATTGAGTTTATTGATAAAAATCTGCCACCCACCAAAAACCAGAGTGGTGCCAACTGCTTTTATCAGTGAGGTGTGCCAGGAGGCAGGGACTTGGAAGTGGAGCCCAGCAAATTCTAGCAAGTTTTGGGTCAGGATTAGATACATCTCAGGGGTGCTCAGAGAATTAGATAACTCTCAGAAGGCAACCAAAACCTCTCCAGGAGCTTGTAGGCAATTTATATCCCTGCAGCACATCTGAGGCCAAAGGAGTGATCCAATAGACCTGAATCTCAGCAGACAGCTGGAGCTCCAGGGCTGACTCCTGCCATGCACCAGGATGAAGGCTCAGGAGGGGTGTTTAATGGCTTTAAACTGACAGAGAGCAGGTTTGGAGTAAATGCTAGGAAGGAATTGTTCCCTGGGAGGGTGGGCAGGCCCTGGCACAGGGTGCCCAGAGCAGCTGTGGCTGCCCCTGCATCCCTGGCAGTGTCCAAGGCCAGGCTGGACAGGGCTTGGAGCAGCCTGGGACAGTGGAAGGTGTCCCTGCCCATGGCAGGGGTGGGACTGGGTGAGTTTTCAGCTTCCTTCCAACCCAAACCATTCTGGTGTTCCATGAGAGAGTCTCACCCTTGGAGCAATGAGGAGCTGGGGTGGCACCAAGCTCCTCAAAGATGAAGTTCTGAGCTACAAGTCCAGCTACCTCTGAGGAGTCCCCATCAAGTCTTGTGCCAGAAGCAAAGCATGAGGGAAAGGCTCCCTCTGTCCTAGAGAGAGCCCAGCAGGGATTGCTGGCTGAGCAGCTCAGGAAACTCCTCTCCCCACGTCCCCCTTTTCTACCCGGTGTGTTTGGGACCGATGGCTGTGGGTGGGAGCGGCACCTCCCATGGCTGAAGCATCTCTGTGTTGACTCACTGCAGCAAACATTTTGCTCTCTTGCTTAGGGGAGAATGCGGGCTTGGTGATTTGTTAAAAAATGCCCATCTTCCTACGCTCGATTCCCTTTCCATGATTAATGCCAGGCGCCGCAATCGTGGCAGGGCTGCAGCTGGTGCTTAGGTGGCTCCTGTGCCAGCCTGAGAGCTGAGCTGGCAGCATCGTCCTCCCAGCACCAGAGGGGAAGGCAGCCCTGGGCTCAGACCAGCAGGGCAGGCAGATGCCACCCCAATGTCCCCACCAGTGGCCCGGGGAGCCCCAGCGCCCACTCTGCTCCCTGCTTCTGGAAAAAGCAGCAAGGAGAGGGACCCCATGGTGAGCAAGGAGCCTTGTGCTGCCCAGAGGCACTGCAGGGGGACAAGGGCTGAGCCCCAATCCCTGCTGGCATTTCACGGGGACAGAATGCCCTCAGTGCTGCGGAGGAGTGCACAGTGCAGGGAACACACACACCCTTCAGCCGGGACAACAGGAAGCACGACAGAAAGACTTTGAGTCCTTGTGTGGCAGTGCTGCAGACAGGGAACCAGGGCCAGGCAGGTTTTCAATTGGACTGGAACTGAAATTACAGGGGGGACAAAATCCAACCCTGCTTTGGTATAAAGAAAGGGGCTGGGGGGATCAGGGAAAAAAGCCCTGCAAGTTTCTATGACAACTGGCACAGTAAGAGCCTACACTGCAACCTCGCTTAACACGTTACAAGCTGCAGAGAAGCAATGAAACCCCAAACTTTATTTTATCCCAGGTGCAGGAGGGCCATTCCCAGGGGAGAGCGGGCACGGGGCCTGGGGTTGGTCCAGTGGTCCTGTGGCCTGTGCACCCAGTGCAGGGTGAATAGTTCAGCCAGCCCCAACACCTCCTCCTGCTGTCCCTTGGGCTCCAGGGACCACTAAAACCAAATCCTTGTCCAAACCTTTCTTGGGCCAAGGTATTTAATTCTGGTTATCAGGGGTCCTGATGACATCCAGGGCATCTGTGTCCTGAAAAACCATGGATCCAGAACAGTTTGGGTGGGAAAGGACCTTAAAGCCCATCTCGTTTCTACCCCCTGCCATGGGCAGGGACACCTTCCACTGTCCCAGGCTGCTCCAAGCCCTGTCCAACCTGGCCTTGGACACTGCCAGGGATCCAGGGGCAGCCACAGCTGCTCTGGGCACCCTGTGCCAGGGCCTGCCCACCCTCCCAGGGAACAATTCCTTCCCAATACCCATCTAAATCTCTCCTCTTTTACTTTAGAACCATTCCCCTTTGTCCTATCACTGTCTGTCCATGTAGAAAAGTCACTCTCCCTTTCTTTAATAAGCTCCTTTAAGTACTGGAAGGCTGAAATGAAGTGTCCCTGCAGCCTTCTCTTCTCCAGGCTGAACACCCGCAGCTCTCCCAGCCTGGCTCCAGAGCAGAGGGCCCAGCCCTTAAAGCATCTTTGTGGCCTCCTCTGGACCTGTTGTGTGCAGACCCTCCCACCATGATCCTCACAGGATCATGCCTGGGTGAGCACTCCCACCCAAGGGGCCATAAAAGAGAAAATGGGTAAGAGCCATGTTCATCCCGACCTGACCAAAGCACGGACTTCAGCAGGACCTGCCGGGCACGCAGCGCCCTGGGGAGGGCACAGGAGCCCTCCAGGGCTGCCCTGGGGAGGGCACAGGAGCCCTCCGGGGCTGTCCTGGGGAGGGGGCAGGAGCCCTCCGGGGCTGCCCTGGGGAGGGCACAGGAGCCCTCCGGGGCTGCCCTGGGGAGGGCACAGGAGCCCTCCGGGGCTGCCCTGGGGAGGGCACAGGAGCCCTCCGGGGCTGCCCTGGGGAGGGGGCAGGAGCCCTCCGGGGCTGCCCTGGGGAGGGGGCAGGAGCCCTCCGGGGCTGCCCTGGGGAGGGCACAGGAGCAGCACAGCCAGGCCTTCCACAGGGGCCCTGCTCCCTTCCCCGGGTACAAACCGGTACCAGTTTCCAGCTTCCCAAGCAAACAGCAGTGTCAGCCTGGGCAGGGAGCCCAGAGGCCACAGTGCAAACCAGCAGGGTGATGGCTCCTCCACGCCTGGGCTCCCGTCGGAGCCCTGCCAGCACCGCTCCTCCTCAGGGCCGTGTCCCATTCCCTACAGCCCAGAGGAACAACCTGGACCTGGCTGGTTTGAGCTGAGCTCCTGCACCCACTGCAAAGGTCCAGAGCAACCCTCTGCCATGCCATGAGATACCCCCCAGTTCATTCCCACCTCTGCCAATCCCCAGCTCCCTGCTACTTCCCACTGCTCATTCCTGCTTCTCCTGACTCCCTGCTCCCAGGCTGCTCTGCTCTCCATTCCCAGACTGGCATTTGTTGAATGACTCCATTTCTCCAAAGTGCCTTTCCAGGATTCCCTTCCTTCCTCTGCCCTCCAAGAGGATTAAAGCCCCTCCACCTGCCTGGAGCTCAGGCTGAATCCACTGGCCAAACTCCAGGGGAAATATTTGATACATTTGCTGTACAGTTTCAGTGGCTCAGCCCCACTGCCAGGATACCCCAACCAGCACCAGCATCTTCTTTAATTACGTTGTGTGTAAAGGAGATCACTCCTCGACTCTCCGGATATCTGCCTTAGCCAGGACTTGGGGCTGGAAGCGAGGAGCCCGTGTTCATGATCCTTTCTGGAGGGCTACACTCCCCTTCAGCTTCCAACCTGCACCTGCCCGAGGAGCACCCACCCCACAGACCTCAACACTTCTCTTCCACCATCCACGGCTCTGCCATCCCACTGCCACCAGAGATGTTGGTGCTGGTGCTTCATCCTTTCCTACAACCAAACCTGGGAGCACTCTCCAAACTCGTGTAGGTGGCTCTGGGACAGTTTCTTGCAGCATTGAATATCCCAATGAGTATCCTTCAGTATGGAGAGGTGGTCTTGGCATTGCTTCTCCTACCCCACAGCTCCCTGGTGTCACTGGTACCATCTCTTCCTCCGCACTTCCCATGTGTGTCCTCCTCCCTCTGCTCAGCACTTGGAACCTGAGCTCCCAGCTGAACAACTCCCAGCCACCACAGAAGAAGTCAAACACAGCCTATATGTGTGTGATTATCACCATTACCACAGCAATAATGTCTGAGGGAAGGAGGTACTGAAATGAAAACCTGGCTTAGGAACACATTGTGCTTATTGTGATGGTCCTTAATGCTTCCAAAATGTAAATACTGATTTCTAGAGCCTTAAAGCCACCAGCGTTTTACGAGATAATGATTCAGCAAGGAAACACTTTCATCTAAGTGCTGGCATGGCAAGATTGGAGTCTGGGAGATGAAATGTTCTGTTGTAAGGGCCAGGTGACAAAGAATTAGCTGTGGAGACAGCTCTGTGTAATGACTGCGAAGCAAAGCAAACTGCTGCTTTCTGGGAGGTGGTTTCAAAGGTGCCTCGCGTGTTTGCACATCTGAGGCTGGAGGACAGAGGGCAGGGACAGCCTTTAATCCGAGATGGAGACAGAGCCACGAGGTGCCTGCCCGAAAGGGCTGTGGGATGCTGCTGCTGCAGGAGCGGGCTCCGAGACAGCCGGTCTCTCCTGCACAGCCACACCGTCCCCAGGGACAGCAGGAGCGGATCAATGGAGAGCATTTTGTGTCACTACAGCTGTGTCTCTCCTGACACCTCAAAGTGCCTGGCAGATATTCCCTGCTCCCGAGTGACGGCTCCCTGACAGCTGAGCATCGCCCTCGGCACCGGAGGCGGCGCGGGGGGATGAGGGCAGCTCCCACAGCAGTGACACTTTATTAAGCCCAGGTATTTCAGTCTGCATTTGCTAGGGGGTTTATGGGTGTCATCACTACCAGCATTTCTTTCTGCTTTAAAGAAAATCAGTTCCTGACACCGAAGAGCAAATATGTGCCTGGGGCAATTAGCAAACACACCGGACAACCTCAGTTCCTGTCAAGACACTTCCACCCAGCCCTGCCAGGAGACTTATTACCTCCTGTCCCAGGAAAGCCTATTCCTGTCTCTGAGCACAGTGTCCTTGTCCCTGGGTCCTCAGGCAGTGACTCCTTGCTCAGGAAATTGCCTTGACAGAGAAGTCAGGACCCTGTGTTAGAAGTCTGGAAGGACCTGTGGCAGCCTGGATATTCTGGCAGCATTACAGCACTTCCAAAAGTGGGGTGACAAAGGAGTGAGCAGCTCTGGGGCTGGACTGATACACCCCATGTTTCTTCCCCAGTCCCTACAAACTCCCAGGCAGAGCAGGGCTGCAGCCCAGGTTACAGTGGGGGAGGCACGTGCCCAGGCTGCATCAGATGGGAGTTATTAGGTCAGGATAAACCATCCTGACCCCTGAACACACTGTTTTGGAAGCACAGGAAGGCACCTGTACCTGTTCACGTGGGACAGCCGGAGCAGCCAGTGCAGGTGAGGATACCTGTGCAGATGTTGACTCACAGCTGGACTTGTGGCCATTCCCAACATGCCAGGTTCCTCTCTCAGGTATTTCAGCTATGGGAGCTCTTTATGTGTCTGTGCTGGTTCTTCCTTGGCTGGTGTCTACCCCTGTCAGTTCTCAATGGATGTAACTTTTCTTAAGATGAATGCTTCAGCATTCTCGACTCACACTGCAATCTTCCATTTACCATGGGAAGAAGGAACGTTACCTCCCAGACTGAAAACCAGGAGACCCAGATCTTGCAGGAATATCCATAAGCACCACCACTGAAGCTCTTGGAAGCAGAAGGGCTTCCCCCAGAGCAGGCAGCAGCAGCGTTTCAGCTCCAGTAGCTCCATTCTGGTTTCCCACAGCAGAGATCCACCTTCCCTACACCTCCCTGTGTGCTTTCCACTGCATATTGGGGCAACCCAGTGGGAGATCTGTACCTCAAACATGGATGGACTGGCAGGAGGGGAAGGGCCATCAGAGGCTGATGGGCGAGGGTGGACATGTCTCCATGCCCCTGATCAGCACTGGGATATTCCAAGAGCTCAGGAAACACCCGACTGACGGGAACTGTGGGGTGAGGACAGCATTTCCATTTCTGAAGGGAAGAGGCAACAAAGGAAGGAAAGGAGTCACTCTGGAAGACACAAGGAAATTCAGCAGATGCAGTATCTGATGTCCACTGAGGAGGAGGGCACCTGATTAGAGAAAGCTGAACATGGCAGGAACGGAGCAGGAGTCACTGCCAGGACGAGCAGTGAAAAACTCGCTGCTGAGATTTCTGGCATGTGTGTCTCCTTTTTCTGCTTTCAGGACCAACTGAAACTGAACTGCTGTGGGAGAGCCCTGACACAAGAGCAGGGTGGCTCAGACCCTGCTCCCACAGCTCAGGGCTTTGGTGGCAGGTGAGCCAATGCCTCAGAAGCCAGAAAAGGAAAAGCAGAAGCAGAGTTGAGTTTGCTCTGGCAGATGGGAGCTGCAGGACCAGCTACACACCGCCAGACTTCTCTCAGCTCACCAGCCTCACTGCACAGATGTGTCCAGGAAACACCACAGCTCGGCTCAGCTCTGGCAACCAGCTGCTTCCCACGCTCTGGCTGCTCGCCACAGCCTTGCCCAGGGCTCAGGGAATTGTGAATCTGGGCTGTGGAGCTGCTGCCGAAGAGCTGAGCTGTCTCAAGTCCTTGGCGGGGCCACCAGACCTCTGGCATCTTCCAGCATCCTTTCTCTGCTGAGGAAGACCAGCTCCAGCCCTGCCAGAAACTGAAGGGCTCCATAGAGAGCACCTGGTCCAGCCTTGCAGACGGGTTGCAACAGACACAGTGTGGCATCAGCTGGTGGATCAAAAAGCCAGATGGGATGGGGGCAGTGCTACCAGGCCACATCATGGCCACAAACTTACCCATCCCAACCCCAAAACAGCCACTGAGGAGCAGAAACGGGCTGGGTGTTAAGTAAGGTCACAGTGGTATGATCAGCCAAGGCACAGCTGCTGGGCCGGACCATGGAGGGGCCATGGCCTTGTGGCACAGAGAAACAAACACCCATAAAACATCCTGTGTCTGCAGGAGCTCTGCACCAGCACCCCCCGCTCTGACCCAGCAGCTCCACACCTTCAGCGAGATGGGAAGCCCATGTTCTCCCACTCAAGTAAGAGAAACATTCCTCATTTCTCAGAGGAGATGAGTTATAAATGCAGCACCACAAACTGTTGCTACCAACCGCCAAAACCACAGGAAACAGCAGGAAATCTGAACAGTAAGAGCTCTTTACATATTTCCTCCAAATCTCCTACTTCAAGCCTCCCCAAAGCTTCAGCTGGAACAGAGACATGGGAGATGTTTCAATGTGTTCTAAACCTGCTTGTCAAAACACAGACTCCTCAGAAGCACAGCACTAGAGTCGGGAGCACCGAAATCTTGGACAGCTGCTGGGAGAGGTGACAAAAGCACAGCCATGAGTTCTTTGCCAAACGTGCGCTCGTGTTGTTGTGGCACCCACGGTGACTCCATAACCTCCTGTGATATTCCTCTGATCTCCCAGAAAGCCAGGTGGGATTAACCAGCCTGGAAAATGGCTCTGGCTGTATTTCCAGAAGTCCTTCTCTGCCTGCGGTCTTGGGAAGCTGATGAGCCGCACTGCCTTCGGGTGAGCAGGCAGAGGAGCTCCCCAAAGCAGGCTTTCAGTACGGACCTAGAAACCAGCACCGAGTTTTAAAAGCTCTCGGTGGCATAAAGTGGAGTCAGGAGATAACTGAAGAACATCCCATAGCTCCATTCTGGGCACCTCTGACTTCCCACAGCAGAGATCCACCTTCCCTACACCTCCCTGTGTGCTTTCCACTGCATATTGGGGCAACCCAGCGGGAGATCTGTACCTCAAAACCTCATGGATGGACTGGCAGGAGGGGAAGGGCCATCAGAGGAACACACACACACTCCACACTTGCTCTCCCACCACAGACAGCAAGCAGGCAGTTCCATACAGCATTCCCTGGCACAGCCTGCCACCCCTGGACATGATCCCTCCAAGGCCAAGCCTAACTTGGACCAAGGATGCTGCCACGGTGCTGGTACTTCTGGGATGTAGTGCTGCAGGAATGCTTGGGAAAGCAGCAAAGAGTGAGCAAGAGCAGAAGGACAGTGAGCTTCAACCCAATTCCTTCTGAATTTTCCAAAGCCATGCTCCCCTGACAGTCCTGCCCATCAGAGCACTGTCCCACAACTTCAAATCCACCTATATTTTTTCCCAGAATAAAGGTAATAACCTGAAGGCCTTCACTTCCCCAAGCAAAGCAGGAGCAACACAAGGTCCCACAGGCCATGTGCTCAGCAGCACAACACGTAATTCAGTGCCAGGGCAGAACCCAGCCTCTCAGGAGGGCTTTTAACAGAGTGTGCCATTATCCAAATGATGATGGGAACAAACCTGTCCTTCCAGCAAGCACAACCTTCTTGCCTGGAAGGTGCTGTGCTGTGGCGAGGTTCTGTTACCTACTCCACACGCCGAGTAACCAGCTGCCTGTGTTGGTGGAGTGGTTTGCAGTAACTTTCGCATGTCCATGGCTCTAAAAAACCCCCTGCCCTCCTCTCCCCCTGCAGCTGACAGTGCAGTACCAAACACAGCGGGTGGAAGACAACCGGCACCACCGTCAATACACGGCTGGGGGAGACGCGCTCCGAGATCAGCCCGTGTGACACACAGCGGAACCCTTCGATTCGCCAAAGCAGCTCAGCTGTGCAAACCAGGAGCAGAGGGAGCCAGAGGTGGGAAAGGTCACCCGTGTGCCCCCCGCTCCCGGCTCTGTCCCCCAGGCTCAGTCAAGCTGTCACGGCTGCTTCTGACCTGATGGAAGGATTTGCATATGCCCCGAAGCCAGGATGACTGACAGCCCTTCCACTGTTATCCTCACTTGTGTAATTGCAGCAGCTATTCTTGGACACTGAAGTGTCTAATCTTAGCAAGCCATGGAGCTGCTGGGTAAGATGGACCAGCCGGGAATTTCCATGCAATTACTCACCACTGCTACTGGCACTTACTTTGGCTGGTAAAAGTCCTTCTTGTCCGCCGACCCCAGGCTCTGCAAAACACAAAAGACAGATTTCTCTTTTTAACCCTTTGCCAAGCAAGTATCACTGATGGGGATGTGTGGGGAAGCAGTGAAAGGCACATGTCTGTTATTTCCCTGCCCGATGGGTCTGGCTGGGCTGGCTGGACAGGACAGCTTGGAGCTCCAGCCATAGGCAGAGCCCACAGCAGCCAAGGATGTAAAGATAGAGAGTTAAACTAGAGGTGAGAGGATGCATTCAATCTGAACTCAGTGTACTTGGGCATGTCTGTGTCTTCTGTCACCTGCAGAAGTGTGGCACCTTGTGTCAGGAGGGGACTCAAGTCCTTTCAAGTCTGCCCAGCTGGAAAGATGACAAAGTGCAGGGTTTGGTGGAGGGGCTGAGCCACCACTGCTGCAGAGACCCTCTGGCAGGTCAGGGGCTGAGCCCCAGGCCCACAGTTCCTGCCAGGAGCGGGAAAACAAAATTCTTCTGTCAGGAAAACCACATCAGGCCCCAAGCACGTGCAAAACTGGGAAGCAGAGACAGCCCCAATGCTTGCTCAGATTCCCAAGTGCCTCCAACTCCACCCCCAGCACGATGGAGTCTGAGAGCACCACAGATGGGCTGTGCCAGGGTCCCCTGTGACACCCCAGTCAGGCCGAGCCTGCCCGTGGGGACGCTGGGGGCGATGGGCACCGCACAGAGCCCAGCTGGGGTGCGTGGCCAGGTGTGTGCATGGCCCACACACAGAGTCTGCACAGCTCCTCACGCCCGATGGGGCCGCGTACCCCACACACATCCCAGTCTCACCCCAACACACCTTGTCCCACAGGCACCCACAGCAGGGACCGGCCCCCAGCCCTGCTCCGAGGCCCCAGTAAGTGACACGAGCTCCCTGAGCTCAGAATGGTACCTGCACCAAGAGATGTGCAGGGCAGGCTGTGCCCACCACAGTGGGATGCTCGCGGCAGGCGGCACCGGGACAGACAGACACAGACCCACCAGACCTGGGTGTCACCAAAGCCGTTGCACCACCACAGCCCTCTCCTCCTTCTCCTTCTCCTTCTCCTTCTCCTTCTCCTTCTCCTTCTCCTTCTCCTTCTCCTTCTCCTTCTCCTTCTCCTTCTCCTTCTCCTTCTCCTTCTCCTTCTCCTTCTCCTTCTCCTCGTCCTGGGGATAATCCTTGTCCTTGCACCTTGTGGGGTGGGGGGCGGTGAGCAGCAGGCGGGGTGGCCCTGGCCCTGTCCCCGTGTGCCGGTGCGTGCAGGCTCGCGGGAGCTGCTCGGGCTCCAGGGCGGCTGTTGTAGTTTTGCTCTGTGGTTGCCAGGCAATGGCGAGCTCCAACTCGAAACAGCGGGAGCAGCGGGGCCGAATGCTAATCAGGGCCGCAAGAGTATCCCAAAGCTTCCCCTCAAAACCAAAGAGAGCTCCCACCAAAGCCAGCAGGGAGAGGAGGACCCCAGCTTTTAAGCAGGCAGAGATCCACTGTCACCAAAACATAACCAAAAGGGGGCTCTGGCCAAGCCAGCAAGGTAGGGATGTATTTCAGTGGTGGGTGATCCTCTCCATGGCACAGAGGTGTTGGCTGGTCACCAGCACAGTGGGGAGGCTGCAGCCACCCCGTGGCACAGGGTACGTGGGTCTGCATGTGTGACATCCTCGTGCTCAGCCCAGGGCACACAGAGGTCTTGGGGCACAGCTGGGAGCACACAAGGAGCAGCTTCCTTTGGGGTGGGAAGCTCATTGGGAACAGCTGGAGCTGTGCCAGGGGAGGCTCAGGTTGGATATCAGGGAAAGACTCTTCCCCCAGAGGGTGCTGGGCACTGCCCAGGCTCCCCAGGGAATGGGCACGGCCCCGAGGCTGCCAGAGCTCCAGGAGCGTTGGGACAGCGCTGCCAGGGATGCCCAGGGTGGGGTTGTTGGGGTGTCTGTGCAGGGCCAGGGTGGGACTGGATGATCCCTGTGGGTCCCTTCCAGCTCAGGAGATCCTGTGGTTCTGTGGTTCTAAGATGTCACCTGCCCTTGTGCCGACTGTCAACATGCAAGAGCTCTGAGCACCCCAGCGGACGGAGATGGGGACAGCCCCTGGCTGTCCCTGCTGCTCCTCTGACCAGCAAAAAGCTGCAGCAAAGCCCCACGAATCAACGGCCAGACACCAAACTGGCCTGATCCAACACTGGCACAACCTGCCCAGGTAGGTGGTGGAGTCTCCATCCTTGGAGACATCCAAGACCCACTGGACATGGTCCTGGCTGTCCAGGACAAGCCAGGGTAGGTGATGCTGCACTGAGCAGGGGATTGGGCTGAAGAGATCTCCAGATCCCCAGATCCCCCAAACCACTCCATGCATTCCTGAGGCAGCTGCAAAATGAGCACAGCAGTAACTGCTCAGGGTGAGTGATGGGACCTGAGTGATGGGAGCTGTCCTGCAAGCCCACAGCACACCCAGGAACAGCTCCACTTCTTCCAGCACAGCATTCCCATATGGTATTTCCTTACTTCTTTAAACTTGACACCCAAAACCCTAAGTGGTACTTCCCAAACTATGGATCGGTTGCAACAAAGTTCATGAGCCTCAACAAATTCAGTTCCTTCTGCTCTCTGTGCTTGTGGGGATCACGAAGAACTGCTGATATTTAAGGAGAAATCACTTGCAAACCATGTTCTCAACACTGCTGAAACAATATCTGGAAAACCTGCACCCCACACAGTCAGACCCTGCACCCTGCCACAGCTGAGGGCAATGGGAAAAGCTCCCATCAATGCCATAGCCAGTGGAAAACCAGGATTTTAGATATCTGGGATAAAACAATGAGGAACTAACTTTGCAGAGAGATAAAAAAACCCCAACAATAAATTGGGCAGTGATTACAGCGATGATGAGCCAAAATTACTGATTTTAAAGCTCATGAAGAAAATAGCAAATAAGGAGGAAAAGCAGAATTCCAGCAACATGTCCAAGGAATTGGGCCTGGGGCAAGGCCAGGAGCTGTGAATCAGCTCCTGGCTGTACCACCACCCCAAGGTCTGGCCTCGAGCCATTTCTTCCCACTTTGTACCTCAGTTTCCCCATATTGCCCCTACACAGCCCTTTGCCTCCTTACTCCCTTTCCAGAAGAGAACAGGACCAAGCCCAGCAGGCAGATGGAGCTGCACAGGTCAATCCCACCACGCTGCATTTCTCCCTCCTGAGCAAGCACAAAACCAAGGTGACCACAGATCCAGAGGGCTCTGGGAGAGTGCCCAGGAAAGCACAATCATCACCAGTGAATGGAGCAGAGTTTGCTGGAGGCCTTTCCAAGGGCAGGGACATCACAACAGCCTGGTAGGAACTGGAGCACTGAGAGAGCTCGGAGCCCAGCCTGGGAAGATCCTCCCCACCAGGGATCAGTGATGGCTCGAAGAGGTTCATGAGGGATCACGCAGGGAATGGGTGATGGGAGGCTGTGGGCAGGACTGGCCGTGGGCACTGCCCGCTGGAGAGTCACACACAAAGGGACAGCAGCAGCAGGACTGGACAGTGCCACCAGTGCCACCTCAGTCCCACCGGGTATCGCAGTCTCAGCCACATCCACAGGAGGGGAAGCTACGGGAAAGCAGCCAAGGGAAGGGTGGGATGAAGGGAAGCAGGGTCAGGCGAAGGGAACACACATCCTGGATCTTAGGAAAAATGTCCTGGCACTGGGCTTGAACAGAGTTTCAACACCTCCAGGTGGGAGGGATGGAGCAGGTTTTACAGCCCTCACTGAACAAACCAGTGCAGAGGGGACAGGTCCTCACCTTACTGGGAGCTGGGACTGGCTTTTCTTTTCCTGTGCCTGAAGCCTGGGAACTGAAAGAGGCAGAGGGGAAAAAGGTGGCCTGCTGTTTTCCTGTGCCTTCTGGGAGGAAAGATCAATTCCTCCTGGACTGAGAGGAGATCTGCAGGCTTCTATCAATGCAAATAAACAGTAGGAGCTCAAACACCGGCCTGTGTGCATGCTCTGCTCTGGGATGGTCTCCAGGCTTCCAGAGCGGTGACTGCCCGTGGCTCCTGTGCATCAGCGCAGAGCTGGGGATGGCAGAGAGGCACAGCTACAGCGTGGCTCAGCTCCCAAATCAACCCTCACAGGGCCCCGGGTACCTCCTGCTGCTGCTCAGGGTGCTGGGAGCCCCTGGCCATGCTGAGACAGAGGGAGAGGGGCATCAGCCAGTTCAGAGTCTCTGTGAGCCCCAAGCTGCAGCGTGAGTCACCCTCCGGCGGGACCCACCGCTGCTCCTCGCTTGCTCACTTCACTGATGACTCAGGGCTGAGGAAGCACAGCTTAAGTTCCTTAATGAAATAACTTTTATCAGCCTGTCTTCCTAAAACAAACACCTCAAGTGAGGCTTGGACCCATCTCCACCCTTTCCTCCTGAGACACTGAGGCGAGGGACCATGGGGACGGGCAGCACAGAGGCACCTGTGGGGCAGGAGCAGCCCCTGCTGCCCTGGCACGTGGCACTGGGCAGGGCAGCCACCAGAAGTTCCCAGGATACCCCCTCCATCCCTCCTGTGCCCACAGTCCTGCTGCCAGCAGGGTGAGGAGAGGAAGGTGGGACACAAGGGTGCTGTCCCAGATGATGAATGCCCCTGGGTCCCTGGAAGTGTCCAAGGCCAGGTTGGATGGGGCTTGGAGAAACCAGGGATAGTGGAAGGTGTCCCTGCCTGTGGCAGGGGGTGGGATAGGATGAGCTCTAAAGTCCTTTCCAACCCAAACCACTCCTTGATTCCACAAATCTGGGCCAACAGGGGTGCTTGAATTTGTTCGTTTAATTTCACTTTTCGGGCACTCAGTAAATAATTTTGTGAGTTACACAATGCAGATAAGCAGGCAGCCCAGATTCCCTAGGCCAGCTCATCTCCAGAGCCAGCCCTGCTGGTCCCTGGTCAGAATTAGCACAGCATGCTGCAGACAGAAATGATGAGTGATTTAAAGGAGTGTGCTGAATTCCAAAATTCAGACCTGGGGTTGGAAACAAGGATGCTCATGGCAGGGCTAAGACAGAGGTATTGTTTTATTTATTTCTTCCCGCCAGCAGACATCAATTCTGTTGTACTTTTTCCTCTCGTAAATGTTGCCAAGCATAATCTCGGCTCATCTGTTTTCTAGGCAGTGTCCCTGGGAGAACAAAGTTATTAGCAAGGCTGAAGAAGCCTCATGCAATTATTTTGCAACTACACCAAAAATAATCCCCAAAGACCAGTGGCTGCTCACAGGTAGCAGCTTTCTAAGTCATTCCAATAAAACCTGGCTCAGTAACTCCCAGCGTAATCAATGCCCACACAAACAAACCAGAGGAAAACTGAGGGATGAGCAATTTTTCCATGCTAGAAGAGGATTCTGCAAAGCGAACTCATGAGCCATTGCTGGCTGCAGGCTGTGCTGCCACACTGCCATTGTCACCTGCTCACCTCAGCGTCCCTGAGCTGCACTTGGAGCTGGGCTGGGCAGATTCCAGGGGGATTTGGGCTTTGGCAGGAGGTGCTTGGCCCCCAGGGCAGGGCAGGGTAGGGTTTGGGGACCACGGCTGCACAGCCTGTCTTCCTCACCCCGGCTGTCCCCCTGGATCCTGGTGGTTCTGCTCCCAGGCACAGCCATTCCTCAAACTCCGTGTATCTGCAACATGCTGCAGTTATGAGTAATCGGGAGGTGATGCCTGACTGTCGGAAGGGGAATAAAATTCAGAGCCTGGGATGTGAGTGGTTGTTTGGGGGGAGGAGGAAGGAGATGGCAGCCCCTAGCCCAGCTCACAGCATGCCCCCAGGCAAGGGCTGGAGCAGCCCCAGGCTGGGCACTCCATGCACCCCATCTCCCTCTGGCAAGGGCTGGCTGAGGAGCCAGAGGGCTCTGGGAATGCTGCCTCCCTCTGTGGACTCCAGCAGCCATCCCACCTGCCATCACCTGCCCCAACACTGCCCCCCTCACACAGCCCTGGCACTGCCAGGGCCCCGAGCTAATACAGCCCCAAGCAGCCCCAAAACATCAACTGAGGCCAGATGAACCCTCAAGTCCTAAAACCTGAATTTCAGGCCGGATGAACCAGATTGCTGAGCTGAAAATCACAGTGATAACTCCTGCCTTCAATGTGGGTCCCAGCCTGGAGGGAGCTCTAGGCCATCAGGCTGGGGGCAGCTCTGCACCCCCAAAGGCCATCCTGGGTGGGGAGCAGATCCTGCCTGTGTGCTGAAGTATGGAGAACAAGCAATGGAGAACAGGGGTGTCAAATAAAGGGTGGGTGACACAGCAAAACAAATCAGGTGGCAGGGGAAGGGTCAGGTGGGGTGGGCAGTGCTGCTCAGATGGGAAGGGCTGGCTCAAGGGAAGGAGGGAAGAGGACACAAGCCACTGGGAACCATAGAAGGGTCTTTGCTGGAGGATGGTGTTCTGGCAAGGCCAAAGCACCTGTGGCACCATGGGGAGGGGTGTGAGCCACCAGTGAGTGCCAGCCCCAGCCTCTTACCATCGTGATCCTGCCTCCTCCTGCCTCGACCTCAAAGGCTCTGAGGAGGGGGTGGTGAACCCCCCAGACCTGACCCAGCCAGGGGAGGATGCCAATGGCTCCAGCACATTCATTCTTCCACAGGTACCTCATCGCAGGCAGCTCAGAGCGGGGCCTGAAGCAGCTCTCACACTCGCCTGCAAACAGCCCTGTCCCTGTGCATGCACACGGGGCAGTGATGCACATCCGAGCTGGGCTTTGAGTCCAATGGGAGGTGAAAAACAAGCTGGAAAGCAGAGAAAAGGGGGTTTGGACCACTGAGGGGGGAAGGAGATGGGAATCATGGCTATGCACATGTGGTACACTGAAGTAATCCAGAGAACAGGACCAAGGCCCTGCAGCCACCCTTCAGCAGAGCAGCAAACCCCATACCTGGGAGCTGGGGAGCTCCTGGTGTCCTGCAGCAGCTGTCCCTGCCCAGGACACCACAGACCCACCGGGGACACCGTTTCAGTGTCTCCCTGATGCCACAGCCTTGCTCAGACACCACCCTGAGCCCAGCACCCCACAATGCCAGGACGTCCTTCTGCAACCAGCTGGGCACCAGCCTGCTCCAGCTCAGCTCCACGGAGGCTCAGTGTCGACTCTGGCTGCTCAGCCACCCCACAGCTGGGAGCCAGGAGGGGACACTTGGCTGTTTTTCTAGGGCCTGAAACACAAACGTAAGCCTGGCTCTTTGGAAAATGGGGTGACTACCCAGAGGGTGCTGGGCACTGCCCAGGCTCCCCAGGGAATGGGCACGGCCCCGAGGCTGCCAGAGCTCCAGGAGCGTTTGGACAGCGCTGCCAGGGATGCCCAGGGTGGGGTTGTTGGGGTGTCTGTGCAGGCCCAGGGGTTGGACTTGGGTCCAACTCTGGGGTCCAACTTGGGTCCCATCCCTGAGGGTCCATTCCAGGGTATTCCATGATTCTGTGATCACCACCCAGCCTCTCCCTGAGCCTCAGGACAGCGATGGGATGGGCTCTCCAGGACAGCAGCCCCATCACCGGCCCCTCACTCCAAAGCACATCTCTGCAGCTCAGCCTGCCCCTGCCAGCACGTTGTACACTCTTCAGGGCCAGGCCAAGCCAGAACAGTGTCGAATTTCCCAACATCATTAATTCTGCTTCCTCTTCCTTCTCCTCCACTCGGAGCTCCCCCCTACAGGTGCACTGCGCAGGGGAGCAGGGATCTGTGTCGGAGCAGGAGGAAGGAGCCAGGCCCTGGTCCCACAAGCCACGCCAGTGACCCCCGCCTCCCACCCCCTCCTTCCCTCAGCAGTTACACCCACACAGCCGGGCTGGCTGCAGCACAGACCCTCACAGTGACCTGGGGCTCCTCATCAGCCGTGTACAGAGGACCAGCTCCAGCCCAACCTGCCTTCTTGCGGGAGGAAAAGCGAGTGTGCTCAGGAGCATCTGCCAGCACCCCCATTAAACAAGCCTGTTTGCACTCCATCCTTGCCTTCCCACCCCTTGCACCATCTTCCCAGCCCAGCTTTCCCCAGCTGAGCCTCCTCCCAGCCACGCTCCCCATGCCAAGGGGGGCTCACCTGCAAACCCCTCGCAGCTCACACCACGCTAAGGCTGACCCAAGCTTCAAAGCATTTCTTTACTGAGAGCTCATCCAGGAAACTTTGCTTTCCCCACTGCTATTGTACTGCTGCATGCCTTTAGGAATTCATTCATGCACAGACAGCCACGCAGGCACGCACAGGCTCTGTGTTGGAGTCTCCCTGTGGAAGGAGCTCCCGGAGCCCTGCTGAGGCTGGCACAGCCCGACCCTGCACTTGCTGCTTCTCCGGATGGAAGAACTTGTCAAAAATTGCTGGCAAAACCACGGGACCTTGTAAACCTGCCAGCTCCACAGCACCCAGGGTGACAGGCACGCACAGGCCTGGGCACCCTGGCTCCGTGTTGCCATCCATCCAACCCTCTGGAGTGGCAGGGAGGGTGCGGGAGGTGCCGGAGAGCCGCAGACACGGGGCTGCACAGTCACCCATGGCCAGCACCACCGCGGGGCTGCACACCCTCCCTTCTGCACCTTATTTGTCCTTCTTTTCTGTGATTACAGCCTGCAAACTATTACAGCAGCTTGGAGCACATCGAGAAGGAGCTGTGCTTGGGTTTAAGTGTTTGCAGGATCAGGGCTGAGCTGTGGAGCTGAACTCGTTGCTATTTATAGCGGGAAGCCCCGAGCACAGCACGCGCTGGAGGGGAGCGTGGCCGGGCCTGTGTTCCTGCTAAAACCTGGTGGGTTTTTTTATTTTGCCTCATTTTGGGGATGCCAGCTGCCTGATCTCATAATTGCATTCATGTGCTGCCTGGTATTTACAAATGGTTTTGCTATTTTTTAATCTTTGGGCACACCAGGTCATAGAGGCACAGAATGGTTCGGGTTGGAAGAGACCTTAAAGCTCATCCCATTCCACCCCCTGCCATGGGCAGGGACACCTTCTGCTAGAGCAGGTTGCTCCAAGCCCCATCCAGACTGGCCTTGGACACTTCCATCCTCCTACATGTTTATACTGGTTTATAGGTGAAGTTCTATCCTTCCTCACTGGATCAAAAAACAAAAAAGGCAGGAAAAGAAGCTGGATCTGAGTAGTCAGCTCCCAGCTCCCAGGGCCTGCAGCTAATTAATTACACCCTGTCCTGCAGTGTGCTCTTCACACGCGGCCCCGCGCGCCTGCAGCCTGGCTGGGTGTCAGCAGCCTGACAGCAGCTCTGCCTTCCAGCCCAGCTAATTACAGCGTGGGGAGCAAGCGAGGGTGCCCTCCCTGCCCTCCTCTTCCCTCTGTTCTCCTCTCCTCCCTTCCCATCCTGTCCCCTCCCTGCTGGTTGCTCCACTGTCGCTGTAGCCTCTGACAAAGGAGCCAGGGCTGCAGCTCAGGCTGGGAAAGACCTTTCCCTGAGACACCCATGGGAACTAGCACAAGGGTGAGGGTCAGGGAGTGTCCAAGGGCCCTGACCCCCAGGGATACCCGGGCAGGGCGCATGCTGGCCACCACACCCCCACCCTACCCCACTGCAGAGCCAGGCCACTGGTCCCATCCCATCCCTGCTGTCCTTCCAGCCACCCCACCTCTTCTCGGACAGAGCTCTGCATCCCCCTTGTCTCTCCTGCTGCCTTCAGACACCCCCGGCACTGGGTCTGGGGGAACCCCTCCAGTCTGCCTGGAAAACCAAGTTCATGGGAATGTCCCCCTCCTCTGGCAGCCTCAGCCCCTCGGCAGGGACAAGGCACCGGATGTCAGTGGACACAGCGGGGTGTCCCACCTCCACTGCCTGGGGTTTGCTGCCCACGGGGGAGCCTGGGCACCAGAGGCTCCCAAGCAGACAGCAATGCCTTTGTCTCAGTGAGTGGGACCAGGACCAACAAAGCACAGCACCCTCAGGAAGTGCCCTCTGTCATCAAACCACTCCTGGGGTAGCACACGTGGGAAACTGGGAGGATCTCAGCAGAGCAGGGATCTGGGGGACCTGGTGGTCACCTGCCCCCAAGTTAATAACAACCACGAGACCTGCAGGGACACAAATGGAGCAGCAGGAACCAAACAGAACCCAGTCCTCACACGAGACACAGAATCCTACAGTGCTGGAATGGGTTGGAAGGGACCTTAAATCTCATCCCATCCCACCCCTGCCCTGGGCAGGGGCACCTTCCACTAGCCTAGGGTGCTCCAAGCCTGGCCCAGAACACTTCCTGGGATCCAGGGGCAGCCACAGCTTCTCTGGACAACAACATCCACCCACAGTTCAAAACACCATTGGAGAGCAGCTCTCTCATGCTTTTGGCCCTGAAAGTGGCTCCCCAAGGTCACACAACACCTGACTCAAACAGTGTCAATGTGAATCCCCACTCCTGGGAAGGTGACTGCCACCACAAAATGATCTTAGCTGCTCCTAGCCCTGGAGGAAGAGCAGGGCTGTTTGCAGAATAGCATGCCTACCACGAAACAAGGATGCTCCTCACAGCTGGCCTCTCCATCACCCTCCTCTTCCTCCTCAGCAGCCAGCACTGAGCCCAATGCACAGGAAACCTGCTCCTCCTGCACTGCTCATCCCCAGGGAGCTGATGGGGCTGGGCAAGCCACGTGCTACAGAAGGCTACAACACGTTCCTGCGGTGCTGCCTCAGCTTTACCCCACGCCAACAGGAGCTAAAATGTGCTTTGGTCAGGACAGGGAGAGATGTGACTTGGAGGGAGAACCTGAGCTGCACCAATCCAGAGCAAACCCACTGCTCAGACATAGCAGGAACCACTTCACTACCGGGGTAACACTGCAAGGTCTGTTCTGAGCACCCCTTTGCCACCATCCCTGGCCCAAGGTAACTCCTCTAGGCCTAAAAATTCACTTTTACTCTCAAGCTAAAAGTGTTTGTTTTTTTAAATAGGGCTTGTATGGTATGAACCAACCCATTCTGGAGCAGCAAGCTCTCCAAAATTCATATGAAGCTGTGGCTGCCCCATCCCTGGAAGTGCCAGGTTGGATGGGGCTTGGAGCACCCTGGGATAGTGGAAGGTTTCCCTGCCCATGGCAGGGGGTGGAAGGAGATGGACTTCAAGGTCCCTTTGAGATGGGTCCCTTCCATCCCAAACCATTCCATGATTCTAGGATAATATGCCACAGGTTTTTGGGAGCATCACCAACATGAGCAGAGAAAAACTGACAAGAACTTTATCTATTTTGGTTACAGGTGAGGCTTTAAGAAGAAAGAGCCCCTGGAGCTTTGCACATTTCTCTCGGAACAGCCTTTCCTGAGGGATGGAGGCACTGGTTCAGTCCTGGCCACCCACTTCTCATCCAGACAGGAGAGAAGAAAGAGCCAGGGGACGAGGATACCCCTCCATCCCCACAAAGCACACAGCTTCCCACAAAGCCACCCTGCCTGGGAGTAAGACTGAGGTCAGCAATAAGGTGGGGACAACAACGACCTTGCCATGTCCCCAAGTCCCAAGTGGAAAGGGGCTGGGACAGCCAGTCCCTCACTGCTCCTGCAGCTGCATCCGTGCCCTGAGCACTTACACAGGCTCCAGCCAGCCAACCACCACCGAACAGTTAGGAATCAAACTCCATAAAGGAAGCACAAGACACACTACAGAATAAATTGAGTACATTAGAAAAAGCCCGGAGGGGAAAATAGATTTTTGGAACGTGTTCTCAATCTCATTAATTGGGAAGACAGCCTTGGAGGGGGAAAAAAATGATTATATCCTCCCCAAACCATTATCCGCTCTTCAGAGTATATCATATGAAAACAGTTATATAAAAGAATAAATTATATTTGGAATGGCAAGAACCCCAGAATAAAGCTAGGAACTCTGATGTTCCCATATAAAGATAGGAGACAGTTATCTGTTCCAAATTTTCCAGTTTTCTGCTGCGCCAATTCAAATTCACTACATACCAGCATGGCCATATAAAGGGGACTCCACCCATGTGAGCTTGGAAAGAGCAGTAATCCCCCAAACTATCAATTTAATGTATGGGGATAGAAAATGAGGGAAGAATGTTCTCCCAGAAGGAGCGCTCTGTTAACGACATGGCACAGGGCTCCAGAACGTGCACACAGGAATATCATTTACAGGGACTTCTGCGTTGTGAGACCCGAGCTGAAATGGAGATTTCTGCACGCAGACACCATCGATGCTGCACATTAAATGTCCGTTTCCAGATCCAATGCAAACTTCATTTTTGTTTTATTTTCTACTATTTGCTCAGTGTCACGTTTCTTGGCCGGCACCAGGAAATCCTCTCTTCCTTGGGGGTTTGTAAATTAATTTTCAGCCCATCTTGCTCAGGCTTTTCCCTGAGCAGCAGGGGAGTGAGGATGGCTCAGGGCAGGGCTAGCTCCAGGCAGGGTCCTCTCAGGGTCCTCTGACCCCTGTGGAGATGCTCCAGTCCCAGGCTGGGATGCAGGTGCTGACCACAGCACCCACCCATGCAGGAACCCCCGCACAGACAGCCTCAAGCTCCCCCTAACCCTGCACTGGATCTGAGGTGGATAAAAACCCTCTTTTTTCCTGGATTTCTGCAGATGCAACACAGCGTTGGGAATGCTGTTAGCATCAGCACGTGGCACTGGTGTGGGCTCAGGCACAGCAGCGAGGGGCAGGTGACACAAACACGGGAGGCAGGATGTGACCCTGAGTCTGCCCACCTACTCCCGAGCCCCCAGGAACGTGTTGTGGTGTTTGAAACTGCACAACGAGCTGGTTCCTTGCCTGAACTGCACAAACAATGCACAAAGTGCAGGTGCTAGCCTTCCAAGTCTGTTTGGAATTCCTACACAGAAGATCCAGGGAGTGCCCCAGCAGCTCCATATTCCTCCCACCAGTCCTGTGGAGCCACTGGTCACAGCAGGAGGTGAGAAGATGGGAAGGACAGCTAGGAGATGGAAATCTGGGCCAGGACATGGAAATGAGGGCTACAGCCTATCTTTCATCAGTTTTTAAACCACTCAAGGGCCGGGGACAGACCCCCCTTGTCACTGGTCTGAAGCTTCCAGGTGCCTCTCCCTGGAAGTGTCCAAGGCCACTTTGGATGGGGCTTGGAGCACCCTGGTCTAGGGGAAGGTGTCCCTGCCCATGGCAGGGGGTTGGTACAACGCGAGCTTTAAGCTTCCTTCCAACCCAAACCATTCCACGATTCTACCAAGAAGGAGCCTGAAGAAGAAATTATTTCCTGCAGCTCTGCCAATATAATAAAAATCATTACAAAATAAACCCAAAAAATAAAACCTGAAAAATAAGAACCTTCTAGAAAGCACCTCTGCTCATGCCCTGAGACCCTGACGAGGAGCAGCAGCACCACGTCTGAGCTCCCCCCCGCACCATCGGCACCGCGCGGCACCGGCGCCGGAGCCGGCAGCGCCCTGGAAAGGAGCCGGCAGCCAACAGCGAGCCCTGTCCAAGCCATCAGGATGGATATGCAGATAAACCAGGTCAGAGAAGTGTTTCCATCCCGGCCAGACAGTGACTAAGAGACGGCATTAATTTGTTACTCAGCCCAAGCTTAACTTTTCAGGCCAAGAAGAGCCAAATGGTCGTTCCAAGTGAAAAAATACTGCAGGATGCATTCCTTTGCCCTGTCCCAGGAATACCCAGGGATTCATGATTTCAAGATGGAGATGACAGCTCTTTCATCTATCACTAAGAATAACAAACCAACCTTTCTGGTTTTCTTTTCTTTCCCCAAATGCTGTTTACTGGTCACAAGAAGCCACACGTCATGCTCCCACACCGCTCCGGGGAGGTGGGGCTGGATGAGCTCCACATGCTCTCAGAGTGGCACAGCGAACCACCACAGACAACAGGAAGTTGTTTTATTGGCAGTCCTGCTGTCAGCACGGAGGATGGAGTGCGTGTGAGGGAGCACCCACCTTCCACCCCGCTCTGGACTCAGCGTGAAGGCTCCCGGGAGCTTTACCAGGCATGTGAGACTGAGAACACAAATGACAAACCCTCTGGAGCTTGAAAGACCTTCCAAATTTATTCAGAATTTGAGAACCTGCTCCAGCACCTGTGCCTGTTGCACTGCCTGGTTGGGACAGTCCCCACACAACAGCAGGTACAGGACAGCAGCTCTGTGCCAGGGTGCATGCCCAGGTGAAGGGACAGCAGCCCAATGCCTCACTGCAGGGCCCAGTGACCCCTACACCACACAGCCAGTTGGGTATCACCAGAACCTATCACACAACAGCCTTTTATTTATTTTTGCCTTCTGGGGCCTTCAGAAAATGGTGTTTTCAATGACTGGACTCAGAGACTTATCCAACATCCTGCCAAGACGGGGCAGTTGTGCCCAGGGAGAGGTGTCCCCAGCCCCACTGGTGCCCTCCTGTCCCCAGGCTGAGGCTGCAAGGCCTGGGGCACGGCAGGGTCCCTGAGGTGCCCCACACCACTACAAAGCATTTGTTCCTGCAGGCAGAGGAGGTTTGACGCTGTCAGCCTGGCCAAGTGCTGCACACCAGAGCTCCAAGCAAACCCTGCCACAGGGCTCACATCCAACTGCATCCACAGATGGAGCAGAAGGGATGTCCATGACATGGGACAGCCTCAGTAGATCCTGGCAGAGAGCTCACACCACGTCACACCCACATCTTGTTTTATAAAACCATGTGCTGTCTCACAGTGGGTCAGGTCAGAGCTGTGCAGAGCTTTCAGCCCCAGTACCCCTCCTGAAAAGCTTCCAAACCAGCTCTGCCAAGGGGCCATGATCCAGAGCTCCAAATCCACCTCCTTGCGGCCACCCGGCACGAGAGCTGGTACCACACACTGCTGCCTGGCCCCTCTGGCACTCAAACCCTTCTCCTCCACCACTCAGGACCTGGGAACCAGTTTCAATCCATAACCAAACAAGCCTAAGGAATGCCTGTGGGACAGTGGCGCGATGGGAGAGCCCAGAGAGGCCCAGCCCCACGAAGGATCTCGGGGGCAGCACGCTGTCACTTGAGGGACAGCACGGTGACAGACCTCGTGGAAACCAGGGAGACGGGGCCCACCTGGTCCCCAGGAAAACCCCAGCCAGCTCCAGCTGGGCTGGGCTGCTGCAGGAGGGCAGCCCAGCCCAGCATCCCCAGGCAAGGCAACGCGCACGGAGAGAGGCTCTTACATTGAGGCAGGGCATCCTCCCGCGGCAGCCGAGGCGACTCGGAAGGGCTGTGCCGAAAGGCAGCGGCCGCTCGGCAGGCAGGTGACACATCCTGCGTGCAAAAGGCACATCTCCAACCCGCTGGGGCTTTCAGGGCTGGGCAGGGCTCCTGCTCCTCCCTGTGCCACCCACAGCCCTTCCTTGCGGCACCTACTCCTGGTCCCACCCTGCGGCTCCTGCCTTGTCCTCATGCTCACCCCATCCCACCGGCTCCTGCCAGCCCCGGGTCGGAGGGCATGGGAACCCTCCAAAATGAGGGTAAGGATTGGGCCAAGCCCACACCCCATTTAACCATGACTTGGAGCCACGGCAGCTCAGGGCCGGCTGCTGCAATGCCACTGGAGAGGTCACCCCTGTGGCGTGTCCCTTGTCGGGCACAGCCCCTCCTCTGGCACGTCCTCCCACACACAGGGGTCTGCGCAGAGCTCACCTCTGCACTCCACAGGGCAGTAGTCCCCCAGGATGCTTGCTGAGCCCATTTGGCCTTCACCACAGCCAGAGCCACAAAGTCTTCATGAACCCCGTGAAAAAAACAACTGCCTTGAATTCATTTCTGCTTTTTCTCAGCAAATCTCTTTGGTACCCCCATAGTCTGATGTGAAATCACTCACCATCTCTGTAGTACTCAGAGCTGCACAGAGGTCCCTGCTTCTTCCCTATCTTTCTCTTCTTCTTCCTTCTTCTCTCCTCCTTGTCCTCCTCCTCTCCCTCCTGGGTGGCCGGGCTCTCCCTGCTGGGAGGGCAGCAGTCTATTCCAAGATTCCTATCCGGCCGCCCACAGCCTCTCCCAACAATTACAGGCCTCTGCGGCTGTCCCAGGTAAGCAGCAATGACAGACCTCGAGGCAACTTCCATGGAAATGTCTGTTCAGAGGCAAGGTTACCCGTCCCTGCCTACTCCTGCCTGAAGAGGAGCATCCTGCACGCCCCGGCAGCGTGAGGATCCCAAACCACCCGATGGAGGGAAACAAAATGACACCAACCCGTCCCCAGAAAACAAGGGTGTAAGTATTCCCTAGGGTCCCTGCATCATTCCAGTGGCCCCATCCCCAGTCCCATGGCTCCTTCCCAGCACAGACAGGTCTGTGGGGCTGGGGTGGCCACCCCAAAAGCTTGCACGAGCCCAGCATTTGCAAAGACAAAGTGATCCTTTAATGCCACATCCGCACCCAAAGGTTAGTGGTGAAAACCCCCGGGACAATCTTTGGCAGGCACACTCGAGATGTGGGTGCTGGGGCACTGGGCAGTGCAGGGGAGGGCCCTGGGCAGCGGCTGCAGGAGAAGCCTCAACCCCTGAGCTCAGGGTGGAGCCGTTCCCCGGAGAGGCCCAGCCAGGGCGGCAGTGGGGCACAGGGTGATGGGCTGTGGCTCTCACCAAACACTTGCTTCCTCTCTGACTTCTTGGGTGTGATCACAACGAAAGCCCAGAACCCCCATCCAAAGGGCAAAGCTGGGAATTCCCGGTTCCAGCAGACACCAAGCCCACGCTGCTGATAGGAACTGCTGGTATAAGGTACAGCAAACTTACAGCTCCTCTCCCCACAAACCCCTCCATGCTCCACGAGCAGCGAATGGCATTGTTCCCATCCCACAGGAGCCAGTGAAGCCATCGCTCCCTTGCCTTATGCCAGTGTGACTGCCAGCCCTGCCCAGCAGCACTGGCCCTGCCAGATCAACGCTCAGCACAGACTCACCCCAGCTTCCCTGTGCTTTGAAAACAGCAGCCTCCGACCTCAGGAGGGGTTTGTGCCCTCAGCAGGGTCCTGTGTTCCCCACTCCCACAGTCTGTCCCATAAAAGCCCTCCCACCTCCCGGCTAAGCAGGAGAACCAGAACCCCCAGTCCTGTCCACCCACTGCCCAGAGGCAGCAGCACTGCAAGGAGCTCCCCAGTCCCTTCGCACTGGTCTGCCTGTGTATTTGAGGGACACGTGGCAGATGGGCACACCAGGGAGGATGCAGGAGCCTCTGGTCCAGCACAAGCTTGTGGCAAGTGAACAGCACCCAAATCTCGCTGACCACAGGTGGAGAGAGTGACTTAGAAATAAATGTGAGCATAGATCTTTGGGAAGGGCAAGGAGGGAAAAGGGTGAGGAAGAACTGGCTGAACTGGGATAAAGACACTCCTGCATCCAGACCCCATTTCTCTCCAGAAAAAGCCAGAAGCTCACCAGGAGTTTGTGTTAAAGCCTCTGATCTTCGCTGGGGTTTCAGCCCCGGGCACTGCATGTTCACACAGCCAGGGACAGCCACTGCCCAAATTCAACTTTAATCCAAACAACATTTAGAAGATACTCCAGGGATTAAGTGACCTGACAAGCCACAGGCACACCCAGGGACAGAAAACTAATGGTGTGTGTCACAACAGGGCTGTGATCACATGGCCCTCCTGGCACTCAGCCCATGTGCCTCAGTTTACTCAGTCATTATGGGCAGGTGTGGCACTGCCCAGCTCCTGCAGGGCAGGGGGAGGTCATGTGCATATCATGGAATCATGGAATCATGGAATGGTTTGGGTTGGAAGAGACCTCAAAGCCCATCTCATTCCACCCCTACCACGGGCAGGGACACCTTCCACTATCCCAGGCTGCTCCAAGCCCCGTCCAACCTGGCCTTGGACACTTCCAGGGATCCAGGGGCAGCCCCAGCCTCTCTGGGCACCCTGTGCCAGGGCCTGCCCACCCTCCCAAGGAACAATTCCTTCCCAATATCCCATCTAACCCTACTCTCTCTCAGTTCAAAGCCATTCCCCTGTGTCCCATCACTACATGCCCTTGCAAATATATATATATATATATATATACACACAGAGCCTCCCACACACACGTATTATACACGTATTTGTCATTTGTGTTTAATAGTGCTGTTCCCAGGACTGCTCCCAGGGGAAGCACAGCCCTGTGCTGCTTTGGCTGGGGGTCGGGATGAACAAGCAGGATGAGGGAGGAAAGCCATGGCCCTGGGGGGCCTGCCTGCAATCAGGCAGCATTTCAGCAGTGGTGAGGGAAGAAATTAAAGAAATAAATCGTATTTCGTTCGTGCTTGGTGAACACTCACTAGAGAGTCATGATGAAACCACGCATATGCTTTTCCAGGCAGGAGCCAGCAGTGCTGGGAATCACGGGCTGGTCCCAGGGTGGCACAGGGATGTGGGCACTCACAGCAGGAACAGGATGGATGCTGATGGGGAGTGAGGTGTCAGAGCACAAGGAGCTCCGGCTGGGGATGTGGGGTAAAGCAATGGATTTGCTGTGCCTGAAAAGCTGGGCTGAGATGGGATGGTGGGGGAGGAGCTGAGGGAGGAGAGGGGACGTGCAGCCCTGCAGCTGGCACAAGAGGGGCAGCAGAAAACTCCCTTCACAGACCCTGCCCGATGCCACCACGGCACTGCTGGGGCTGGGGACCACCTGCTCCCCTGCCTGTCCCCTGCCCTCGGGAATGAGCTGGCCAGGAGCATCCCAACACCTCGGGATTCCCAGCAGCAGCAGAGTGGGCATGGCCGCCTGCTAAAAAAAAAAAAAAGGAATTAGCAAAGCCATTTTTGGGGCAAAAGGGCCCTTTTTGGAGAGGAGGGGAGGAAAAAAAAAAAAAAAAGAAAAGGGAAAGACAAAACCGCTGTGTAAGAGATGGTTGGGGGGGGGGGGGGAGTTGAAAAAAAAAATCCCTGGGGAATTGTGGAGAAGAAGAAAGAGCATAGACACGCCAGGCGAGCTGGAGCGAGAGCCAGGGAGCAGGAAGCGCCTAACTAGGATGGAGACAGAGATACTACAGAGCCCTGGTGACGTCATGCCGGAGTCGCAGCGGTTTCCAAAACAACTCCAAACTCCAGCGCCCAGAGAGGGAGTGAGGAGTGCGGAGAAGTGGAAACGAGATGGGGCTCGGCGCTCAGAGGGAGCTGGAACAGGAGCTGGAGGCGTCTGCGGAGCCGAGCCTGCTCCCAGCTCCCCGTCGGTTTGCTCTGGCGGGACGGGCTCTGGGGAGCCGGCAGCCACGGAGACAGAGGTTATTGTAGAGCCAGGCAGCATCAGAAAGGAAATTCCTGAGGGTGTTTTCCTAATTGACACGTACAATGAAGTTACAGTCCCCCAAAGCTCTCGCTGCAAGAAGGTAAATGCTGGATGCTCCCAGAAGCAGAGCCAAGGAGTGAGCAACAGCAGAGCCGGCGACCCAGAGGAAATAAATCTGCACTAAATGGGAACCACACACAGAGAGCTGTCCCGATGGCAGCGGGCGGCTCTGCCCCAGCCTGTTCGGATTAGAGGGTTTTATGGCTGTGCTGGCCCTGGGGAGCCCGGCCAAGGCGGCTGGGTCGGCTCAGGGCTGTGTGAGGAGGGTGGAGAACAAAGTGAGAAGGCAGAGTGAACCCCCAGGGTCAGGCTGCGGTGCCCCTCGTCCGGGGCTTGCAATGTGGGGTTGCCCCCTGTGCCCCCAGCCCACCCCACAGCTGCTGGGGGGGTACGGCAGCCCCGGCACCCACCCTATGGATGAGGAGACACAACAGCCGTGGTGACTTTTCCTGTCTCCCAGCCCCAGGTGTGTTTCTGCCGGAGGCTGCAGGAATTCCTGAAGGTTCTCCACTGCCTGCCTGGCCAGAGCCAAGCCCAAGGCAGCACCTGGGTGCTCTCACAGCTTCACCTCCTGCCAGGATGGAGCCTGCCTGCTCTCACAGGCCTGTGCTGCTGCTAATTGGCACAGCCGTGACTGGGCTGTCCTGAGGCCAGGGCTGATCCTGGAGGTCTGGTATCCTGCAGCAATCCAGGCCTGGGTCCTGCCAGGACACAGGGATCCCCGCTCTGTAACACTGCTGCACATGGGATGAACCTGCTTGGGCTCAGTGCTGTCCTACAGCTCCCACAGCTCCTGCCAAGGGATGCGGCACGCAGGGAACACTGCTCAACACACTGGCCAAGGAGGATGGGTGTCAGGGCACACCTGCAGGCTGCTGGAGGAGTCCAGGGTGGGAATAGGACCCAAGAGGGGTGAGCAGGGCACAGTCACCTCTCTGCCTCCAAACCTGTGACAAGCAGCAGGAGGGCACAGGCTGCACGAAGCAGGTTTGCCCATGAGCCCGCCTTGCAAACCACCCAGGGAAATCCTTAGGAAGGCAGCAAGACCTCTGAGCTGGCGAGACAGGCGATTGTTAGGATGGAACCGTCCAGAGATGCCCTCGGTGCCGGCACAGCCACATCCCCTGTGCACGCGCTGGATGGCTCGGAGCCGGCAGCGCCGGGAGCAGGCTGGCCACGGCAGCAGCCCCTGCCTGTCACCCTCCCCTGGGCCCCTTCCCGGCTCCCTGGTTAAATCCCACCACGGCTGCTTTCCTGCCCGGGGGCGAGGAGAGCCTGACTCACGCACTAGCAGAGATTAATAAGCGAGCAGAGGAGCCGGGCTCATCCTCTGAGCCGGCAGCTGAATCACCGGGCTCCGGCTGCCGCGCGCGTTGTTCCAGCGCTGAGTCAGTGCTGCTGCGCAGGGGAACAACGGCAGCGAGCGAAACTTGTGGCCTGTGAAATGCAGCAGCACGGAGAAATCAAAAAAGCAGTGTTGCTGTAAGCAAGCTAATAGGGCTACCCACGGAGTCCCAGAAAAGCAGTGCTCTGGGCTCCAGCTTCCCCCCAGCAGAAATCCAAACCCCAGCCTCTCGCAGGGGCGCTGCGCTCGGCAGCAGCAGTTTTCTTCCTGCTTAAAAGCTGCCACCTCTGTATTTATCATTTTTTGTGCTCAACCTTAATCGGATGACGTGGGCTGGTTGTTCCTCCCGCCCTGGCTGGGCTGCACGTGCGCTGCACACAGATATCCCAAGCCTTCCCCATCCCTGGAAGTGCCCAAGGCCAGGTTGGACGGGGCTTGGAGCAGCCTGGGATAGTGGAAGGTGTCCCTGCCCACGGCAGGGGGGTCGAATGAGATGAGCTTTAAGGTCTTTCCAACCCAAACTTATGCTATTCCCACAGCTCCCAAACTCACAGTCCAGGTCTACCACTTCCTCCAAAAGTACAAGCTGGGATTTTGAAGGATGAGTGGAACAGTAATTCCTGGAGAAAGTTCTGTCTCAGGGCAAGTCACAACCACCCTTCTCAAACCCTCCAGATCATCTCTAGCTGCCAGGCTGCCAGTGTTCTCCATCTCTCCCAGGTAAGGAGAAAGTCCCACTCTAGCCAGGTGTGCCAGCCCCCTTTTGCCACCCCAGAACAGCTCCTGCCATACAGCAACGTGAACAGCCACCACTAGCTGGGCCTTGCAAAATGAATCATATTTCACCTCAAAATGAAGCAAAAGCCTCCTGCACTCAACACCCTGCTTCCTGTGGTTGGGAGGGAGTGTCTCAAGTCCTCTTAGGGTCCATGTCCACCCACAAGCCACACACTTGGCAACCTGGAAAGTACTTTGCTGATACACAGGACACAAAAACTTGGAGAAACAAGGGCCTAGAACCTGGATTCATGAAGCAGAGAGATGGGAATCACCTTGAGAAACAGGGCCAGCTGCTGGTCTGTCCTTAAACACAGCCCTGAATTACCAACATCGCTGTGCCCTAAGTGCCTCTTTCTGATCCTATCACCCCCAGACGAGTCTCAACCTCCCCTGACACCAGCTAATGACTGGGCTTTGAAGGTGCTGCATGGCAGCAAGTTCTGCAGGTTGATGGGACCATGTGGCAGCACTGATCTCCTTCCTTCCAGCCTGGTGTAACATCCTTCTGCCCTAGAGAAGGGCCCAGTGCCCAAAGGACACACCAGGAGTCACAGCATCACCCCACAACCACCAACCCCCCAGTGCAGCTCTGGGAGTCTCTGCACCCCAGATGGGTGGTGCCAGCCCTGAGTGCTGCCAGCAGCCCCTCCACCCGCCGTGCCCTACTCTGGGCTGGCTGCAGTGGGGTGGTGCTGGGCAGGTCCCACACGAGCACAACGGGAAACCTCCTTGTCCATCATCCAGCCCAGTGTCATCGAATCTCCAGCCACCCCGATCTCAATGAACCATCAACCTGAAATAAAACAAAATCCGCTCAAAATCCCAGCGAGCACCAGGCTGCCTCTGTTTGCTCTTACAAGGATCTAATTCAGGTCTAATAGGACAGCTATTATGATATATTAAATGAGTGGCAATTGATTATTAAGAGCTTATTCATTGGACCTGGGCAGATGGGTAATCAGATACCTGCCTATTACATAGCTGTGAAACCACTCTGAATATGCTTCTAATGACCAAGTGATATTTACTTAACATTCAATATCCATCACTAGGAAAGGTCTCTCTAGATTTAATAAGCCTCTGTTATTTTATGTTTAATTAAATACCATCCACTATTAAAAACATATTTAACTGAGGTCAAAACCAGTAAAAACTGTATCTTATAACATAGCTGTTAAACCTCAAATATCTTCTTAATGATTAATTGGGATTTAGCACATGATCGCTGTCCTACCGAGAGCGGATGGAAAGCGGAAGCTCAACGATTCAGGGACCAAAGTGCTTTGCTTCTGCAAACAATTCTGCTGGTTAAATGGCTTGGCTAATAAAAATAAAACAGAGCAGTGGGAGCCTCGGTTCCTACGTCACCCAACTTTGGAAAATTCAGAATCCAGCACAGTCACTTGCACAGTGCCCAGCAACTCGCACAGCCACACAGGGAGCCGAGCCCACCATCCTCCTCCCAGAGATCTGGGTACCACAGGTGCATTCCCGCAGGCCAGGACATCAGCAGGACCCTTCCAGAGCTGCTGTGCCCCAGCTTCAAGGCAGAAGTTCTGGAGCAGTGGGCCAGGGGACTCCTGATGGGACAGTTCCAGTTGGGATTGTGAATGGCATCCTTTCTGCCTGGGCTGGCCAGCTGGGGCAGTGCAGTGGTCCATCGCACCCACCAGTTCCCCCAGCAGAAACAACAGTGCCTGGAAGAAGCTGGAGACAGCTTTCATAGAACCATGTAATGGTTTGCGTTGGAAGGATCTTAAAACTCATCCCATTCCAAGCCCCTCCCACAGGCCAGGACACCTTCCATAGACCAGGTTGCTCCAAGCCCCATCCACCCTGACCTAGGCCACTGCCAGGGATCCAGGGGCAGCCACAGCTTCTCTGGGCACCCTGTCTGCCACAGTGGTCCGAAACTTGGATGTTAAAAACAAAGAGATGCTGTCAGGCCAAGGGAGCAGTGAGCTCCCAGAACCAAGGGCCCTGGGAGCACAAGTCCTGCAGGAGCAGCAGACTGAGGACAGATGTTTCTGTCACTGCCCTGCACAAGTGTCCTCCATGCCCTCTGCTACAGGCAGCCCTGGACACACACAGCACACACAGCATGTGCTTCCTTCACCTCTGGGCACAGGGACAGCTGATGGGGGAAAAGAGCCTCTAGGCAAGGGGGAATAAGGCTTGGACAGGGAGCAGGGGAAAGTCCAAAAGCATGTCAGCACTTGGGAAAAAGCCATTCCACCTCAGTGACCTCCTGAAAGAGGATTTATTTTTATTGGTTTTGTTTTGAAAGACCTTGAAAGCAAAATCTGATACTAGCAAAGTATTAAATATAGCAGTACAGACCCACGTGGAGTGCACAAGAAAACAATTTCAGAATAGAAATGGCAAGAATGTCTACAAACACTGAGAAAAATACCAAGAGAGGGAAGCCAAGAGGGTCCTTTCTTTCTGTTGTTTCCCTCACAGCCTCAGGCACGCTGGGGAAGTCGGGGTTAGACCGTGGGCTGCGTGCTTCAGTCCTGGGGAATGAGTCAAGAGCCTGGAACGTGTGCTCAGCACCGGCACAGCCAGGGCAGCCCTGGGCTATGAGCTCATGGGCTTCCTTGGAGGGACCCTGGTGGGTCAGACCTGGGCTTGTGGTGCTCCAGAGAGAGGCACAGAGGGAGCATCCCAAGGGAACTGCTGGATGGGCTTGGAGACAACCAAAGCTCTTCGCCAAAGTCATGTCCCAAAAGTGAATCATCATCCTGCCATGAATGACACACCAAAGGGATAAGAAAACATTCCCCGTGTCTGACAAGACACTGTGCTATGCACGAGGGGGGCTCTAAATATCCACATGGAAAAGATGTTTCTGGAGGAAAACCTCAATGCTATTCAATGTTTCTAAAAACAGGAGTCTCTGAGAGTCACAGAACCCCAGGATGATTTGGGTTGGAAGGGACCTTAAAGCTCATCCCATTCCACCCCCTGCTATGGGCAGGGACACCTTCCACTGTCCCAGGCTGCTCCAAACCCCATCCAACCTGACCTTGGACACTACCAAGGATCCAGGGGCAGCCACAGCTGCTCTGGGGAAGAAGAAGAAGTCTTTGTTTCCTTTTTCTTCACCAGAGAAGTCCAAGAGAGTCCAAGCAGCAGAGATCCAAGAACCTCAACCACAGGGAAGCAGTTCAGAGCAGTTCAGTGCCCGCCAGGCAGAGGCTGCCTCCACAGAGGCTGCAAGGACAGGACATGAATCTCTTGGGAGGACGCTTGTGGAGTAACCTTGTCATCAAAAATACTCTATCACCTCCCAAATTTGAGGAGCAGGAGGAAAGTCCAGCTGGATTTCATTTCCTTCCCCCAAGCACTCCGTGTCTGTATTTGTATACATACAAATACACCAGCGACCTCCCCACCCTCACCACGTCCCTCCCATGCAGGAGCCCCAGCAGCAGGGCAGGCAGGCCCAGCAGATACCATCTGGGCTGCTTCAAAGCCACACAGCTGATTAAGGAAATGGCAGAGGTGCCTGTCTGGGGGATATGGTGATTAAGGATGTCTCCATCTCCCATCAGCCTCGGAGAGCTGCTGCAATATTGCCCAGTGCCCCACAATGCCACGGGAGGAGCTCCACACCTGATGTGTGCTGTCTCATTCTGGAGAACTCAGAGGACATGAGGAGTGAGGAGGAAGCCTCTGGAGGCGGCTCCCTTGTCCAGTGGAGGAGAGCAAGACATCTGCTCCCAACACATCCATCTCCACTGGACAGGGCTGGGCTTTCCTCTTTCCCCTCCTTCAGACAGAAACCACGGCTCATTTAGAGTGAGTTAATCTCACTTTCGATCAACGCTTCACAAGAGCCTCACAACCTACAATTGCATTTTGGGATCTACAAATGACTCCCACGGGGTATGGGAGGCCTCGGGAGCTGCTCCAGCACAAACACAAGGGTTTGCCTGCTTCAAATGTTCTCTTTGTATCCTTGCAACCCCAAGGTTCCCAAGAAGGAAAGGAGCACCTTTTCCACCAATCCAGTCTTCCAGCCGGGGCTCCAGGCCACATCCTGCTGAGTTTGAGTGTTTCCAGGAAAAACTTCAGGGCTGAACAGAGAAGGGCCCAGGTGGGCACCACGGATGTGTGGGATAAGGAGACAGAAGGGCTCTAAGAGCCTCCACAGAGGCCCCGTTGCAAGTTTCCTTCCACAACAACCAGGACATCCTCACTCGAAGCTGAGGTGGGGCCGGCCAAGCCCCTCATGGAGTCAGACAACCCAACACACACAGGGCTCACGACAGAGCCAAATCCCACTTCTGCTCCTGCTGGATGTTTGTCACGTCACTTGGGAAACATCACCAGGCCCATCCTCCTCTCCATGCCTGCACCAGAGGCATCTTCTCCAGTCCATGGCAACACGGGGGTATCCAAACCTGCTCCTCTCCTGCTCCACACCCCCACCCACACCAGCCAACAGCCCTCTGGTGATGCCCATTTCCCTCCATCACCTCCATGGCACCCCGGACCCCCAGCCCAGGCACCACCACGTCTCTGTTGGGACAGGCAAATCCCATCCCACCTCCCCCCCCCGCCTCAGTTTCCTCCACGGCAGAAGCAAACCAGCCTGTGGGTGCCATCCCACCCCAACCCCAGCAGCACAGCCCAGCTTAACTCATCCCAGCCTGAAACCTCCCCGAGATCCCCCCTCCACCCCCGCCTAAATCCCGAGCTGCTGTTTGTTTAACCCCGGTGTGCAGATGGAGGCAAGCACCAAAACCCACAGCCCTACAGCCCTCCCACAGCCCCACTGCCGCCCCACTGCCCTCCCACAGCCCCACTGCCATCCCACAGCCCCACTGCCATCCCACAGCCCCACAGCCATCCCACACAGCCCCACTGCCATCCCACAGCCCCACTGCCCTCCCACAGCCCCACTGCCATCCCACACAGCCCCACTGCCATCCCACACAGCCCCACTGCCCTCCCACAGCCCCACTGCCATCCCACAGCCCCACAGCCATCCCACAGCCCCACAGCCCTCCCACAGCCCCACTGCCATCCCACAGCCCCACTGCCCTCCCACAGCCCCATTGCCATCCCATACAGCCCCACTGCCATCCCACAGCCCCACAGCCCTCCCACAGCCCCACAGCCATCCCACAGCCCCACAGCCCTCCCACAGCCCCACTGCCATCCCACAGCCCCACTGCCCTCCCACAGCCCCATTGCCATCCCATACAGCCCCACTGCCATCCCACAGCCCCATTGCCATCCCACAGCCCCACAGCCATCCCACAGCCCCACAGCCCTCCCACAGCCCCACTGCCATCCCACACAGCCCCACTGCCATCCCACACAGCCCCACTGCCATCCCACAGCCCCACTGCCATCCCACACAGCCCCACTGCCATCCCACACAGCCCCACTGCCCTCCCACAGCCCTCCCACAGCCCCACTGCCATCCCACAGCCCCACTGCCATCCCACACAGCCCCACTGCCATCCCACAGCCCCACTGCCATCCCATACAGCCCCACTGCCATCCCACAGCCCCACAGCCCTCCCACAGCCCCACAGCCATCCCACAGCCCCACTGCCATCCCACACAGCCCCACTGCAATCCCACAGCCCCACTGGCATCCCACAGCCCCACAGCCATCCCACACAGCCCCACTGCCATCCCACACAGCCCCACTGCCATCCCACAGCCCCACTGCCATCCCACACAGCCCCACTGCCATCCCACAGCCCCACAGCCCTCCCACAGCCCCACTGCCATCCCACACAGCCCCACTGCCATCCCACACAGCCCCATTGCCATCCCACAGCCCCACTGCCATCCCACAGCCCCACAGCCCTCCCACAGCCCCACTGCAATCCCACAGCCCCACTGCAATCCCACAGCCCCACTGCCATCCCACACAGCCCCACAGCCCTCCCACAGCCCCACTGTCATCCCACACAGCCCCACAGCCATCCCACACAGCCCCACTGCAATCCCACAGCCCCACTGCCATCCCACACAGCCCCACAGCCATTCCACAGCCCCACAGCCCTCCCACAGCCCCACAGCCATCCCACACAGCCACACAGCCATCCCACACAGCCCCACTGCAATCCCACAGCCCCACTGCAATCCCACAGCCCCACTGCCATCCCACAGCCCCACTGCCATCCCACACAGCCCCACTGCCATCCCACAGCCCCACTGCCATCCCACAGCCCCACTGCCATCCCACAGCCCCACAGGCCTCCCACACAGCCCCACTGCCCTCCCACAGCCCCACAGCCCTCCCACAGCCCCACAGCCATCCCACAGCCCCACTGCCATCCCACAGCCCCACAGCCCTCCCACAGCCCCACTGCCATCCCACACAGCCCCACTGGCATCCCACAGCCCCACAGCCATCCCACACAGCCCCACTGCCATCCCACAGCCCCACTGCCATCCCACAGCCCCACAGCCCTCCCACAGCCCCACTGTCATCCCACACAGCCCCACTGCCATCCCACACAGCCCCACAGCCCTCCCACAGCCCCACTGCCATCCCACAGCCCCACTGCAATCCCACAGCCCCACTGCCATCCCACAGCCCCACTGCCATCCCACACAGCCCCACTGCCATCCCACAGCCCCATTGCCATCCCACACAGCCCCACTGCCATCCCACAGCCCCACAGCCCTCCCACAGCCCCACTGCCATCCCACAGCCCCACTGCCATCCCACACAGCCCCACTGCCCTCCCACAGCCCCACAGCCCCACTGCCATCCCACAGCCCCATTGCCATCCCACACAGCCCCACAGCCCTCCCACTGCCCCACTGCCCTCCCACAGCCCCCAAGGGGCAGCACATGGATCGGTTGCTGCAAAACAACAACTTTCCTCTTTCTTTTTGCCGGAATTAACTGGGTTTAGCCTGGGATTTCGTTACATTTGTGGGCAGCCTTTCTGGAGACATGCACCCGCCTGATGCTGGGGAGAACTGTCTGAAACCACGGGCACTTCGTGTGTGTTTGGATTCCAATCTTCCCGTGGTTCAGAATCCTGGGAAAAGGAATCGATGCTGCTGAGGTGAAGGTTTTGGGTTGGAAGTGTTAGACTGGAGGTAGCTGGCTGTCCAGCCAAGCTGCTGGGAGGCCGGGCTCCCTCCTTTGGCTCTCCCACACCTCCCTGAGCAGGAGCTCACAGGGACCAAAGCACCGTGCATGGCCTCTGGGACATTTGGGGGCTTGCAGGCCAGGGAAGCACAGCACACACGGAGCCTGCCCTCTGCCAAAACCCGACACCGCTCTGGAATGTAGAACTGCAAATGATACTTTAATTCCACAGTCACTCAACAGTAGCTCCGGCCTTGGGAAATACTGGGAAAGGCACATGCTCAGGAGCACTTACACGGAGCACATCCAGCCCCAGCCTAATCCCTGGGCTGCAAACCATGCTATCTTTATCAAAACTTCCCAGCCCAGCCAGTGCCCCCACCTGCCTGCCCTTGAATCAGCAAGAAACGCTGTGAGGCATCGGCCAGGCCCGAGCCACAGCTCAGCTCAGCTCCCTGCTGGTGCCACGGCAAGGGACACTGGCAGTGGGGACACTGCCCCTGGTGCCATCCTGCCACCCTGCACCTCGCTGGCCACAGAGCTGTCCTGCCACCTCAGTGGCCACGGTGCCATCCTGCCACCCGCACCTCGCTGGCCACAGAGCTGTCCTGCCACCTCAGTGGCCACGGTGCCATCCTGCCACACCACACCTCGCTGGCCAAAGGGCCCTTTCACCCAGCCTGGGCACTGCGAATGTCTCCACTGTCCTCCCCACCCAGGACACTTGTGTGCTGAATGGTTTTGTCCAGATCCCCCTCTCCCCACAGGGCACATCCCAGAGCACATCCCAAGCCCCCAGGCACAGGGTGCCTGCACTGAGTCCTGTTGGTGGCTGGCTCCCACCCCGTCTCTGGTGCTGACGGGTCAGCGCTGTGGGAGGCTGTGTCCCCTGTCCCACACGGGGACGTGGCTCACACACAGCACCTAAGGAGCCAAGAGAGCCTGCAGCACTCGGCCCCAAGTGCTCTGCTCCCCCCAGGAGCTCACAGCTTCTGTGCTTTCCCCCTGCTTGCACCCTCAGCCTCCCCTGCAGGGGCACGTGCCATCCCCAGCAGATCCGAGGGGACCACGCAGTGGTGAAGAGTCGGGACAGACCCTCAAAAATGAAGGTCAGAGGATATGGTAAACTCAGAAGAGCCACATAAGGAACTCAGCAATGGCCACGGCTGGATTTATTACCGGGAGGGAGGATGTGAACTGCAGGAGAGTTTGCAGTTCAGATTTAGCACCTCTCAGTGCTCAGCTGATGAGCTGGAGAGGAGAGCTCAGCACATCGGGATGAAGGCTGCTCTCGCCTTTCAGGAACTTCCTGCTCTGGTTTCAGCTCTTTCTTCCTTCCTTCCTTTCAAGCTGTCCCCTCCGAAGTGGATGGTTTTGGAGACCAAAGGATAAAACAATTTGCTTCTCCGTTCCTGAAAAAGGGCTTTCAGGTCCCTGCTGTCATGCTCCAAAAGCTCTCCATGGCACAAGGGGCATTCCCAGGACAGGTGCCACATCCCACAGCTCAGGAGACTTTCCTGGGCCCCTGCCTGTGCTTCCACCTTCCCCTGCCTGCTCACCCACCACAGGCAGCAGCAGATGGGGTCCTGTTCCCGTCTGTAAACTCCCACTGCCCTCCAGCAACGCACTGCACAGTGAGAGCTGTCCCACGGGCTGTTCCTGCTGCCACCTGACACGTCACACCATGTCCTGTGTGTGACACAGCCCAGACCTGCAACACGAGGTCCCTCTCCACATCACAGCCTACCTGGATGGAGACACGCTGTCCCTGCACATCAGCACAAGAGCTCAGTGCTTCTCCTGCCCTGGGTCACACAGCTACTGTGACCTTAAACCTCACCTGCCCCAGAGATGTGCCATAGGTGATCCGCACTGGATTAAGGTTCATGATGGAAAAGTCCTACAGTGTTTAGTGTAAAACCCTCCTCTAACCTCTGGCACTGAACCAGCCCCTCAACTCAAGGTTCTGCATTGTGAACACGCAGGGCTCTGGACCAGGGACAACTATTGCTGCCCCTGCCCTGCTCCCCTGTGCTCAGACACACTCCAGAAAAACAGGTTTCTTGTCCTGTGTCAAACACTGGTTCTTCAACAGAAAATACTCACTGGGATATCTGAGGCTGTGCATGAGCTCTCATTGATCCTGCATGTAGCTGGTCTCTGAGCATTCCATAAAATCATAGAACCACAGAATGTCCTGAGTGGGAAGAGATCCACAGGGATCATCAATCCAGCTTCTGGCCCTGCACAGACACCCCAACAACCCCACCCTGGGCATCCCTGGCAGCGCTGTCCAAACGCTCCTGGAGCTCTGGCAGCCTCGGGGCCGTGCCCATTCCCTGGGGAGCCTGGGCAGTGCCCAGCACCCTCTGGGGGAAGAGCCTTTCCCTTATCTCCAACCTGACCCTGCCCTGGCCCAGCTCCAGCCACTCCCTGGGTCCTGTCCCTGTCACAGAGATCAGAGCGGCCCCTCGGGATGAAGCTGCAGCCACTAATGAGGTCTGACCTCAGTACCCTCCAGCTGAACAGACCAAGTGCCCTCAGCCCTTTGTTTGGTCAGGTGAGGTCCCTGCACCACGGGGGACAACACCCAAAGCTGAAGGTTCCCATGTCCTGTGGTCCCAGTGCCCACCTATACGATCTCCAAGGGTCCTGATTAGTACAAGCTCAGGCTCTGGTCAGGGAGCCCAGCGTAGGGTGTCCAGAAGCACAACCATCACTCCAGAAAGCACTGACTCCCTCTTTGGGAGGCTCAGATCTCCTACACATCCACTGGCGAACATCTCCTGCCTGAGTGCTCCTCCATGTAGCTCTGCTTTCCTTGGGAGGCTTGACCCATGGCCAAATCCCTCAAAACCACGAGCCAAAAGAGAGCCCTGGCTATTTTAGGGTGTGTGTCACATCAGACAGTGGGGAGAGCACTGCTCTCCCAGTGCCACCTGCAAGGGTCTCTTCTCCCAAGAGAGCCCTGTTTGCCACCTGGAGCGAGCAACCCCACCCTGCCTGTCCACTGCCACTTCCCAGCAGCGATCCCTCTTCCCAAGAGCTCCTGCAGGCCAGGGCTGGGCTTTGTGCTCCATCTCAGCGAAGCAGGGAGGGAGAAGCCCCTTGTGCCGCTTCGCCAGAGCACCATGCCGTGCGCTGGAACAGGGTAACCCGAGCTGTGGCTTCTCGACATTCCTTGTGGCTCCAGCTCCCCAGCCAAAACAAAACCAACATTTTCCTTTTTTTTTTTTGATTCCCTCTTCTCCTTGACGCCAAGCAGGAGGAGGGGGTGTCCCCAAGCACGTAGCCAAAGTTGCATTGGCTGGAAAGCAGCTATTCCCAGCCGGTTCCCAACTTCCAGCAGTGTTCCTGAAGCCCCCTCCCGCCAGCAGCCCTTGGGCAAGCAGGGCATGTGGGGTGACACCGTGGGGTGACACCGTGGGGTGACACCGTGGAGCGAAGCGGTGGCACTGGGGCACGCAGTGATCACACAGGAGCACTGTCTGCTCCTGGCTGACAGAAATTGCTGCTGCTGCTGCTGCTGCTGCTGGAGGAGCTGGGGAAGCACCGCTGGGCTCCATCGACACGGAGCCAGGGTGTCCCTCCTTAGAAACTTCCCCGAGAACAGCAGTGAAAGGAAGGACAGTGCAGCTGCAGGGATAACACCAGTCATGTTCGTGTGACCCCGCGGCCACATCGGGAGCTGCGGGGCTTTCCAAGGAATGTGAAAAATGATCTGGAGGCTGTCCCCTACATGGTGTGAGCACAGCAAGCGTGGCCCAGGTAGAAAGGAGGGAATCACACCTCGAGGCTGCATAGTGGACACAGATTCACCCAATATTCTGAGTTGGAAGGGACCCACAGGGATTATTGAGTCAAACTCTTAAGTAAATGGCTACATGGGGATTGAAGTGAGCCCTGTTTGTGTCACCCCGATGAGCCAGTGGCATCCCCGTCTGTCCCCTTCTCAGAGGCTCCTGCTCTCCACACCACCCCACAGCCAGGCTGGTAGCCATGGGATGGTGTCAGGAGGGGGGCACAGCTCCTCTGCTGTCAGCAAGCATCCAAATCCACCATCCCATGCCATCCCACTCTGCTACAGGGCACGGTGGAATGCAACTGGAAGGCAGGCTCACTCTCCAAAGCACTGGGACATGGGGACATGCTGAGCCTGTCCCCAAGCAGAAAAAGTGGCAGGGAGCAGTGAGGAGCCCCAGCTGCCAGGGGTGGCTGGGGTTTACCTTGGCTGGCTGCCCAACACCCCCCAAACTGTTGTCTCACTCCTCCTCCTCAACAGCAGCCCCAGAGCTGCAAATCCCAAACAGCTCCGAGTCGGCTTGGGAAGCAAAGGCTTGCTAAAGCAAAGCTCAAAGCCCACAAGGCCATGGTGTTAAGGCACCCTGCAAAGCACCAGCCTGGACAGGGCAAAGGGGACAGCGCTGGGCTGGCCCATGCGGAGCAATGTGGGCACATCAGTCCATTGTGCCAAGGGACTCTGGGGTTGGCAGGAGAGGAGTGAGAGCACAGTGCCCTCACCATAACAGGTCTTTTTCAGACCCACACGCAGTGAACAGAGCTGTGAAACTCAACTTTGATCACCCTAGGGCAAACCCTGGCACTGCTGCTCTGCAGCTGAGTGTGTGCCGAGTGAGCATGGGGTGAGAGCGGGGTGAGCAGGGGAGGGGCTGCCAGCCTGGGTATCCTCCTGCCTGGGGTCTGCTGCAAACACCAAAGCTGAAATTCTCTGCTTGCATTAGAGGAGCACAGATTGAACAATTACAACAGTTGGACCATTGTAGGAGGTTCAACAAGGCTCAGTGCCAGGTCCTGCACTTGGATCACCACAAACCCCTGCAGCTCCAGGCTTGGGGCAGAGTGACTGGAATGTGCCTGGCAGGAAAGGCTCCAGGGGTGCTGGTGACAGCAGCTGAACCTGAGCCAGGTGTGCCCAGGTGGGCAAGAAGGTCAATGGCACCTGGCTTGGATCAGCCACAGTGTGGCCACAGGCCCAGGGCAGTGACCATCCCCTGTGCTGGGCACTGCTGAGGCACCTCCAGTCATGGGGTCAGTTCAGGGGTTCTCACAACAAGACAGACACTGAGGGGCTGGAGCATGTCCAGGGAAGGGAACAGAGCTGGGGAAGGGTCTGGAGCCCCAGGAGCAGCTGAGGGAGCTGGAAAGGGGCTCAGCCTGGAGCAAAGGAGGCTCAGGGGGGACCTTGTGGCTCTGCACAACTCCCTGACAGGAGGGGGCAGCCGGGGGGGGGTCGGGCTCTGCTCCCAGGGAACAGGGACAGGACTAGGGGAAATGGCCTCAATTTACACGAGGAGAGGTTTAGGTTGGATATTGGGGAAATTTCTTAACAGAAAGGGTGGTCAGGCACTGGCACAGATGCCCAGGGCAGTGGTGGAGTCCCCATCCCTTGAGGGATTTAAAGGCTGTGTGGATGTGGCATTTGGGACTTGGCAGTTCTGCATTAATGGTTGTACTTGATTATCTTAAAGGTCTTTTCCAAACTTAGTGGTTCTACGACTCTGTGATTCTGTGCTTAATGGCTTCCACAGCAACTGCTACCTGCCGGCCATAGCAGGGGAGTCTCCACGATGGGAAAAAAATGACATTCACCAAGGAATGGGAAAAAGGAAATGCTGTCCTGGTGAGCAGGAAATGTCACCAAGGACAGGGCAGGAGCATGTACCAGTCTGAGGTGGGAAGTGGTCCCAGCTGGGTTGGTACAGCTGAGAGGCAGAGGCACTTCCCATGTGGGGAACATCCACTCTGGAAATGCTAAAAGCTGCTCCTCAGTCACCAGGATAGGGAAAAAAATCAGAGATGTGCCAAATTTAACAGCAAGCAATGCCTTGTCAGTTAACGTGACTTAATTGATAAATTCCTAACTAATTTGAAAGTTCTGCGGTAAAATGTGCCACACTCTGCACCCCTCAGCCAGGCTATCATCAGATGGGGAGGGACCAGGTTCCCACCGTTCTTGTCCCTGTGCCTGGGGCACAGGGAACAATCTTGAGATGAGATCCCCCAGGGCTGGGTGTGAATACCCCCAGCCCTGCCCATGGGACCGCAGCTCTTCTGCAGAGGCTCCCACAGCAAGCTGCAGCCTAGAGAAAGAGTTAACGCGTGCCCCGTTTCTGACAGTGTTATTCAATACATTATTGACGTTGAAAAGTCGTCACGTTACAAGCCAGCAGTCCACGAGTATTAGGGGGAAACTAGAGGCACGCAGAGACACACAGAGCATGGAGCCGTGGGCCCCTCCGAGCTACGGTTACGTTACCGCACACAAACTCTTTTCCCAGACTCGTTTTCCTCCCCCATTTGGGGCGAAACCGACTCGTCTGTTATTTGCATTTAATGCCACAGTGAATCCCTAAATCCAGCTCAGGGAATGGATTACTGAGGGGGGAGGGATGGCTGCACTGGGGTTTTTTTCTCAGGCTTCGGCAGTTCTGATGCTCTATGGTTGAAATGAGGAGGGGACAGTGGTGCTGGGGACTGGAGTCTCTTCCTGGCTGCTTGGCCAGCCCCGTGTCCCCAGACTGGCCGGACCTCCCCAGCTGTGCTGGCTGCAGAGCCTCCCCCAGCAGAGCCCACTACTCTGCCCAGCACCTCCCTGCCGGCTCTGAGTGCTGAGGTTCCCACGGAGCCGGGGCTGGCAGCTGTCTGTGCCAATTTCACAGAATCCCAGGGCGGTTTGGGTTGGAAGGGACTTTAAAGCTCATCCCATCCCACCCCTGCCATGGGCAGGGACACCTTCCACTAGCCCAGGCTGCTCCAAGCCCCAATGTCCAGCCTGGCCTTGGACACTGCCAGGGATCCAGGGGCAGCCACAGCTGCTCTGGGCACCCTGTGCCAGGGCCTGCCCACCCTCCCAGGGAACAATTCCTTCCCAGTATCCCATCCAGCCCTGCCCTCTGGCACTGGGAAGCCATTCCCCCTTGTCCTGTCCCTCCATCCCTTGTCCCCAGTCCCTCTCCAGCTCTCCTGGAGCCCCTTTAGGCCCTGCAAGGGGCTCTGAGCTCTCCCTGGAGCCTTCTCTTGTCCAGATGAACACCCCCAGCTCTCCCAGCCTGGCTGCAGAGCAGAGGGGCTCCAGCCCTCGGAGCATCTCTGTGGCCCTTGGAACCATTAATTGCAGAGCACTACCATCACAAGAGTTCACAGGAACAGCTGTATTTTATCCTGTGTCTTCCTCCAGCCCACACCTCATCCTTCACTCCAGACCCCAAGGTGGTGATGGTGCTTCTCTGGGGAGGTCAAGTCCAGCAGCAGGAAAAGAAGATTTTAAAATAATTTAAGGAGTGTCATCCCTACGGCCAGCACTGGGGAGAAGAATCCCACCATGATGCAGACCTCGGTCTGCCACGAGGCCAGAGCATCCTGAGGGCTTCAGGTTCCACCAGCTGCTCCAGCCATGGGCATCTCTACTCTGCCAAGCCTATGGGAGCCCCAAACTGCACCTTGTCCCCCTGCCCACCCCAGGTGAGCTGGGAAGGTCATGAGGCCCCTCGTGATGGCAGGTAGGGCAGCAGACACTGCTGCCAGGGCAGGCAGGGCCCAGCAGCACCTGCACAGCACGGGGCCGGCCCCGCGCGGGGCACAGGAGGCTGACGGGCACAGGGAGCTCGCCAGGCACGCTCCCTCCCTGCTCGTATTTTATTTCATCTCCTGATGGGTGAAATGTGTCCTTAATTTGTTCAGAAAGAAAAAACGAATGAGCTGCATTCTCACACCCCTAACGAAGACAACACGCAAAGCCCTTTCAAAGCCGGCGCCACACATACGACGCGCTGCCTTGTTCTAATTAACGATGTCTTTTCTCATTAGCCACGGCCGCACGTGCTCCAGGCCGCGCTGCCTCGTGGGTGAGGGCCCTGAGGTGCCCACTCCTGCCCGGCAGCCCCGGCTGGGCACTCCCTGACCTGGGCACTCCTCTGGGCTCCAGGGCCGAGCAGGGGCAGCACATCCAAACCCTTCCCAGACTATCCGTCCCCAGAGGGCTGTTTCTGGCTTCGCTGGCGTTTGAGAGAGAGGGGTGCATCTGGTTTTAATCTCACCCCTCGCGGTAGCTGTCACCATGGGTTTGCTGTCAGGGTAAAAGATGCCTTCACACAGCCCCGTGCCAAAGCAGCAGACATGGAAACCCCAGGCCACAGCAAAGCCCCGATGTCCTGGGCTACCCTGGGCTCTTCCTCTGGCCCAGCGGGCAAGGCAGGGGCTAGCACCCCATGCCATTGCTAACAGGGTGGGCACAGTGAGCACAGGAGCCCAGGGACGTGGCACTGGGCAGCACACAGCTCCCTTTCTGCCAGCAGCACTGGGGACGTGGGTGCAGTCCCTGGGGACCCAGAGCAGCACCCTGGGCTGCGGGCACCGTGCCAGGCACTGCAAACCCCCCAGGGCCGCCTGCCTGACCCGGAGCGTGCTCAGGCCGAGAGTCTGTGCTCCAGTCGCCTCCTCCCCTCTCCCCAAAAACACAGGGAACCACAAGAGCCACAAAAATGCCTCTTGTCCGCAGCACGGAGCCTGTCTCTCTGAAGGGCAGGGCATGCTGCCGGCGGACCGGCCACACCACTCACCCCGCCCGGGCTCCTGGAGAGCCGCCAGCCTTTGGGAGCAGCTGTCACATAAAAGCAAACACTGCCAGCCATGGCACTGACAGCGGAGCAGCTCTGACGCCGCTCGGCTTTGACGTTGCTCCGTCCCGGTTCAGTTCAGTGGCTGCCCCGCAGCCCCTCCTCCGTCGGATCGCGGTGCTGTGACATCACCCTGCCACGCTACGGTGACAGAGGTGACATCACAGCCCACGGAGGCCGGCAAATCTACCCCCTGCCCAAGCATGGGGAGAAGTGGAGGAAGCAGGGAAAAGGCAGAGGATGGTGTGGAGATCACAGAACCATGGAATCATTACGACTGGAAAAGCCCTCTAAGGTCATTGAGTCCTACCACCAACCAAGGACTGCCAGGCAGCCCCCGAACCTTGTCCCCAGATGCCATAGCCACATGTTTTTTGAACACTCCCAGGGATGCTGACTCCACCAGCGAGGTCAGCAGAGGCTGGAGCAGAGCAGCACCCAGGTTGTCCAAGCAGGAACTGACCTCACCCCATCCCCAGGCCATGCAGTCACCCCATCGAAGGAATCTGCAAGGAAGGGGGCTGGAAGCGATCTCAGAAGTCAGATGAGCGTTCCCCAGCTGTGTCTGGGAATGCCAGCCAACACCAGTGTAGGAAAATCAACTCTCCTTGCCATGTCCTGGGATGTCCTGGCAGGCACAACTCCTCCTGCACCATGCCCAGCTGGAAGAGCGGCCAGCTCCAAAGTATCCCCAGCCCCATGCGCCATGTCCTGCTTCACACCAAGGGACTCCAAGGGCATCCCTATGGCCATGCCTGAGACTGGCCAGGGTTTCACCCTCCAAACAGGGCAACAACCCAAGAAAGCCCAACAGCATCCCTGGAGTTTCTCAAATGGGATGAAGGAGGAGCAGGACAAACAAGGCCAGTAAATGCCAATTGGCAAGTACAGGGCCTGGGTCTCCTGAAAGGCCCTTATGGATGTGCATCCCAGTAATCATGATACAAAGTGCAACATGACAGGATTTACTGCATTTCGTGGACTGGTATCTCCTCTCCCTCTTGCAGTCACTGAGCAATGAACCCTTCCCCCCGGCTGCCACCTCCAGCAAGCCCAGGAACGGCTGATCAGCTGGGAAGCAGCTCCCGCTGGCTGCAGCGTCCTGGCAAAGTTGGTAGCAAAGGGCTCTGGAGCACAAAACCCCTGAGCCAGCCGGTTCCTTTGGCGGGGCTGAGCAGCTGCAGTGGGGGCAGGGGGGATGGACACTGCTGCCCCTGCAGCGACATCCCTGTGCCCGGGAGCACAGGCGGGAGCTGGCACACCGCGCTCCGCCACCAGCTGGGGTCACGCAGGGCAAGGACAGGTCACACTCCTCCACCCAACCCCCAGGAAGCCTGAGCCCCAAAATTCAGCGGGCACAGGATCTGGGAATGGTGCTGGCAATCCCGATGGAAAACCTGAGCTGAGGCAGCGCCTGCCCTGAGCGAGGCAAAGCTGGCCCGAGGGAGGGTGTGAGTGCCACGACTCCGGAGCTGGTCCCAAAGCCTTCCATTCTGCCCGAGGGTTTGCCGAGGGTTTGCTGCCTCGTCCATAAGCCAGAAGAGTTTTATGGATCTCAGAAACGACCGGCACAGCCCCAATGATCGGGAACAAGTCTCTCCTCGCTGTGTCCCTGCCGAGCCTGCAGACTCGCAGGCTTGGAGGTGCCAACTGCCCCCAGTCTCGCTTAATAAGGTGTTAACTCCCGGCCTAATTGCCACCACTTAATATGTCAACACCCTTCACCTCACTGCTGCTGAACAAGGAGAAGGTTTGAACGAGCACAGCTCGCTGCACACTCCTGTGTTTGATCCTCGGCTGTGTTTTCCTTCCACGTCTCTCCCCTCCATCGCTCCAGTGTGGGAGCCCCGTGTTCCCCCATCTCCCCCAGTCCCTCTCCCCAAGCAGGGGAGCATCTCCCCTCCAGCCATTCATGTTCGGCCCTCTCTCTCTCCACACACAGACGTTCACAAAGGGAACTTCACTTACAGCATCCCAAGGTTGCACAGGAAACAAAAAGGCAGGAAATTAAAAAGGTTCTTGTAACAACAGTAACAGAGCTGCACTGCACAGCTAGGATGTACATAAAATACCTTCTAAAATAACGTGTCAGCCCAGCCCCTCAGCAGGAGGGCAGGGCCACGCCAGGGCCTGTATCCACACAGCACAGGCGCAGGAGAAGGCAGCACACACGTTTGCCATGATCACAGCCGTATCCTCCCAGTTTTTTCTAAGATTTTTCCAAATTCAGCCATTACCATGTTTCATATCTATTCACGTCACTCCATCTTTTGCTTTTTAAGGCCCAGAAGATGGAAAAGCAATAAAATCAGTCTCTGAGTTTAGTCCTCTGCCCCATTCACAGACAGTTTCAGCAATTTATTTGAGGCTGCTGTTATAAATGCCTCTTGCTCACGTCCTAACAAACTGGCAGCACAGAACTCTCCAGAAAAGGGTGATTCATGCAGTATTTTTTTTTTAAAAGTCTACTTCCTAGAGCATCCAAAGCAGCTCTTCCCCGCTGTACTGGGATACAGTTCCCATCCTTGCAGAGGTGAGTAGGAAAGAGGGGATGGGCTCAGGACTCCGAGAGCAGCACCAACACTTGCAGAGTACCTGCCCGAGCCGCCGAGGCTCAGCCAACACCTTCAGCTTTCAGCAGAGCAGAAAGTTCACCTGGTCTCCAGCTGGTCCAGCCCTCCCCCAGTTCTCTTTCCAAGCACTCCCCTGCAGAGTCCCAAGGGATGAGCCGATTCCACCCCGGTATTTCAGGCCCTTGGATTCAGGGTGGAAACCCATTTTGGGTGATCAGGCTCCTTCCTCATCCACCTCACTCCCTGACTTGGAACCAGGGAAAACTGAGCAGTGGTATCTCCCCATCATCACCTCTGTGGTCTCCCTGCCTGGCCGTGGCTTTGAAGGTCACTCCAAGGCTTGCACAGTCATCTGTGCTATGGACTGGCAGCAAATTCACCCCCTGAAGTTACAGGGCAGATGCCAGCATAGCCATGAGCTTCCATGCAGATGTTGCCTCTCAAAGCTGGGATGACCTTGGGAAGCAGAGGAACAGGCTCCAGCCACTTTGGTAATGCTGCTAATGAGATGGACATTGATGCACGTGCATTGGCTCCACCCTTGGGAGACACACCTGGGCTCTCCCAGAATTCTCCCTTGGATGGGTGCAGGTGAGGGGCCACCACCCTGACTGTCACACAGCCCAGCCTGGTGCCAGCCCCGAGCCTCTTACAGCCCATGGACACCCACCAAGCCTGGAAGAGCTCATTTTCTGCAACTACGGCCCTGCTGGCTCCCCTGCCCCTTCCTCACCAGGAAAAGAGCCAAGAGCTGAGCAAGTCAAAGAGCATCCCTTGCCACAGGTGGCCTGACAGCCACGTGCAGATGCCCCAGAGCCTGGCAGACCCTCTCATGGCCCGGGTGGTGTGGTTGAGATGACCTGACCCTCCACTGTAGTCACAAACAGCCTTCCAGGGCTGGTCCCATCACTGATCCCCTGGAGACTGAATGATAAACTGAGAGCCAAGTCTCTTGGTTGAACACTTCACAGCCTCCTTCCTCAGCTGTCCACCTTCCCTGAGGTCCTCCCATGAGTGAGGAAACAGAGACAAAGGGACAGGGGCCAATTACCCTGCTCCAGACTCTGCTTTGCTGCCAGGACACCCCGCTGGAGCAGAGCAAGGGTTCTGATGGGTGTGTTGGCTCATCGCCAGCCTGATCCACACTCCAGCGAGGGGACGGGAGCTCTCCAAGCATCCCACACAGCCGTGGCCCCAACCAACTCCTAGCAGCATCACAAACTAAAGCTCAGCTCGAAATGAGGAAGGGGATGGAGAACCTGCCATGTGGTCAATGCCATGGGAGAGAGGAGGGAGGGCCTGGAGCAGATCAAGGAAAAGGAAGGGGGAAGGCCAGGTTTGGGAAAGCAGAAGCCAGACAGCCAAGGGATTTTGCTCCATCACCAGCGTCGGAGCCGCGGCCCTGAGCGCTCAATGGGGATGTGAACAGCGAAACCCGATCGGCTGTTAACCCAGGAATGCGTGGAAATGGCAACTGCACATAACTCCAGGGAATCCGCCAGCGGTGCCCCAGCACCCGGAATCGCACGGATAACCCGCGCGCTTCACGCATGAGCTCATCCTGGGGATAATGCTCTCACATGAGCCCAGCCAGCAGGAATTCACCGCACGCTCGGTGCGACGGGGGGGCTCAGGGGGACACCCTTCTCCTCCTGCTCCTTTCCCCTTGCCCTCCTGCCACCATCCCACATTTCCCACGGATCGCGCGCTGCACCCTGGGAGCGCGCGGGTCCCAAAGCTCTGCGAGCTCTGCCCGGTGCTGCAGCCTCCCGGTGCAGGGCTGCAGAGGGGCTGGGGACAGACCCCATAAAATACTATAAAGTCAGGGAGAAAGAAAAGGAGGGGAGAGGCATCTGTGCTCCCACCTGCCTAGCACTGAACCTGCTTCTCTTCCCCGTTCCACCCACATCCTGGCTGCTGGTGGTGCTTCATGCCCCCGCAGCACTGGGAGGGATCGCGCGCCAGCTCTGGGAGCACGCTGGTCACCGTGAGGTGTTGTACCATTCCTCACAGCACTGCACCCATGCAATTCCTCTCCTTGCCTCTACCCTCTCCTTGCACCGTAGTCAGCCTTGCAGAAAGGAGCTGAAATCCATGGAGCTCCCCTCTCCCTGGGAACCATCCAGCAGCCCAACAGAGCTTCCTTCTCCCAAGCAGCAAGCAACCCACAGGAGAACCGTATATTCTGTTTGTCCCTCTCCCAAATGCATCAGCCCAGAATTTGCTGTCTGCTGAAATGGATGATAAAAGTCCCACGGAGCAGGAGCAGGACTTGACCTTTGGTGGAGGATTGGCCGTGCTCCACACGGCAGGCATCCAGGGGGTCCAGGTGGCCAGCGTGGCTCACAGAGGACACGTTTGTCACTGCTCAGGCACTGACACCCCCCACCCATGGTGGCTTTTCTGAGGACCACCTACAAGTGAAAGTCAAATGCCTGCCCCTTCCACACCTCAAGGTGTCTCTTCTAGAAAGCAGCTTCCCTGTATCCATCTCCTGGTGGGAACCAAGGATGGACAAAGCCACCACAGGTGGAGGAAGAGCTCAGACCTGCAAGGCAGGAATTCAAGTTGCATTGCACCTGGCACAGGGACTGCTGCAAACCAGGGAGCTCCAAGGGCTATCGGGTCACGAGGAGCAGATTCAGCCCCTCAAACGGCACCCCAGCATGTCCTGAGGGCTGGGCTGCATCCTGCTGGGATGAGATCCCTCTCAGAGCCTGGCAGGGGTGCCTTACAGGGGGCACAGCATTCATGCCCAAGGTCAGGTAATTGGAGTTTTGGAAGCAATTCCAAGCTTTTTTGAACTGCCTCCAGAGAAGCAGGATCTTCTACCTTTGAACTGAATGATCCAATCTTTCCACAAGTGCTCCACAACCAAATCCCTCCCTCTCCAGTGGCTCGGCTCAGGGAACCTCTGATGTCACTCACTCTGGAAATGCCAGGGCAGGAACAAAATGAGCCAGCCCAAAAACAGCTTAGCCAAGACAAAATGCAGGCTGAGCACAAGAGTTTGGGTGCATAACCTGTCCTCCCCTGGTTGGACAGGCCCCCAAAGAGGACTGGAAATGCAATTTAATGTGCCAGCAGAAGGATACTTTACACCTGGACAGCTCTGTTCAAAGAGGTGCTGCACTGGGCTGTGGCTCTCTTGGACACACCCCCCCATATTCCCCTGGAGCTTCCATCTTCTCCTCCAGGCAGGGCTCTCCCCTTCCATGGGGCAGGATGACCCAGGAGCCAGCTCAGGACCCAGGGGTGGGCAGAGAGCTGGCAGTGGGAGGAGAAGGGACCAAGGCTCAGACTGCAAAAGGAACAAGAAAATGAAAAATTAGGCCAAGAAAACGGAAAGCTGAGGTAACACCACAGTGGGACAAAAATCCCAGGGGCAGAGAGACACGGCAGAGGTCACAGCCGGCCTGCCCTGGGGGAGAGGGGTAGGAGCAGATGCAGAGCGGGGGTAGCTCCTCCTTTTGACCCCTTCCAATCCTGCATCCCACGGCAGAGCTGCATTTCTGCTTGATCACCAGTGCACGGGACATGGAGCAACAGGAGATGCGTGTTCCTGTCCCAGGAGGTCCCAACGTTCCCCAAAACGTTGCCCACACCGTGTCACCGCCGGTGAAGCGAGATTTTCCCCAAAGCCGGCCAAGAGCCCTGAGCAAAGCGTCGGCATGTGAGACAGCGCCGGCCCTGCGAGGAGGATGCCTCGGAGCCCGGGGTAACCGGACACCCGGCCGGCTCCCGCAGGGACGGTGATTTATCCCTTTGCCGGGAGAGCGGCGAGCAGCGGGAGCCCCGCACGGGTGGGGCAAGCGGCACCAGGCAGCACCCTGGGAGACCCCATGAGATCCCAAAGATCCCAACACATCTCCAAGCTATTTCCAAGCCACAGACTAGAGCCGTGCCAGCCCTTTCCGTACGTGCCAGGCGATGTGGCAGTCACGGCTCCGCGTGACTCGTCCGGAGCCAGGCGCCGGCAGACTGAGTTACCGGAGTCTCCCGCGGCCAGGCTGGAGGCGAGCAGGAGGCCGAGGGCTCACGGGGGACTCGCTGCTCCAGCGCGACATCTAAAGGACTCCACAGGCGGGTGCACGAGAAGGATTTCGCCGCCGCATCCCCGCTCGCACCGCATCCCCCCGGCTGCAGGCACCGGTGCTGGACGCGCCGGGCTCCCGACCGGGCTCGGAGGAGAGTGACGGACGTGGTGCTGGGCTTGAAATCCCGGAGTGACTGCACAGGCCTCACCCATAACAGCACGGATTTGCAGCCCCAGAGGCAACGAGGATGCAGGGGCTGCAGGGATGCACCAACATCTCCTCATCAGCCAGGAGCTGCAGAAACAGCGGCTCTGCCCCTTGCAGACACATCCAAACCTGGCCAAAGCATCCCAGAGCTTAGGGATGAAGGTACAGGATGCTTTGGAAGGTGAGGAGCAGGGCTCAGGCTGCGGGAGCAGAGCGGGGGCTGCATTTTATCCTCTACAGAGCCGTGGGCTGGTGCCACAGGCAAGGAACAAAACTACTGCCGAAAAGGAAAATCGGCAAGATGGAAAGGTGCAGAACACAGCAGGTGTGGGCACAGAGCCAAGAGCAGCCCCCACACCCAAAACTTCTGATTCTCCCTGCCCTGCCTCCCCTGCTTCCCATCACTCTCTGACACCTGATAAATGCCTGGTGGCAAAGTCCTGCAAGGAACTTCACAGGTATCAAACCATTAGGCTGCTCAAGACATTTTTCTGAAGCCTACAGAGTTTATTATTCTCGAGAGTCTTTGCTGTGCTTCTTCTATACCAGCCTGAAATATTCCTCAGCAGGTGCAAAATTCTTTCCTGAATTCCAAACAAAGGTCTGTTCCTAACAAATTACAGGCATTGCTGTGAACCAGCTGACAGATTGCAGTGCAAGGGCCTCACCCCAGCTAAATCACTGGGACCCCCATTTGCCCCACTCAGAGCAGGACATTTTTTCTATTAATGGGAACAGGATTTTTGGGGCAGCCACAGATGCAGGGAGCAGAGGTGGACTTGGCTTGGTACTTCCACTCCCAAATCCCTGCAGGTGATGAGTCAGCTGCAGACAGAGCTCTGACACCAGACCTCAACCAGAAAACACCCATGGGTGCTGCCAGGGCTCAGCATGTCCTGGAACAGCTCTCCTGTGGGGAAAGGTTGATGGGGCTTGGAGCACCCTGGGATAGTGGAAGGTGTCCCTGCCCATGGCAGGGGGGTGGCATGAGATGGTCTGGAAGGTCCCTGTCAATCCCAACCATTCTGTAAACACTGCTCCCTCAGCTTCCCACCCAGCCCCCCTCTGACCCACCTCGGCACAGATCTGCTCTTGGAGGGGGGAACCAAGATGTCCCAAGTGCTTCAGAAACTCATCACTCCCAGTACCTTTTCCTTGTCCAAAGCTCCTCGCCAGCTCCCTTACAGCTCCTTTAGGAACTGGAAGAGGCTCTAAGGTCTCACCAGTGATTTCTCTTCTCCAAGCTGAATAACTCATTAGAGGGGGAGAGACACCCAAGAGCAAATGAAGCCCACTAATTACCCCGGCCTATTCCCTCACTGAGGCCCCAGGATGGTTCGGGTGGTGGGAGCGGGGGTGGCAGGGACCCCCTCAGCAGCTTTCCCAGCCGGTGTGGGGGAGTGGGGCAGCTCTGCCTTCCCTGCCAGCAGTCTCCTGTTTCCAAACACCTCGCTCTCGTCTGCCAGGGTTGCATCAGCTCCCGCACTCGTATTTATAACCGGGGTTTAAAACCTGATATTCCATTTCCAGTAGCTTGGTGGGGGTGAGCTGAATCCACAGGGCCCCCAGCCAAGCAGCTGCTGCCAGCGTGATCCCTCTTCCCTTCACATCCTGCTCAGAAAAGCTCCCCACCGTCAACCTGGTGCCACGGCTTACTGGCATGGGCTCTTTAATTAGCTGAGCGAGGCAAGAGGCAGGCTCTCATTTAAGGGAGAGCTAATTGAGCCCGGGCAGGGGGACGGGGAGCTTGGTGGTGTTTGACACGGCACTGGTTAATTGAACTGAGTGCACGCTCAGGCACATCGCTCCCTCCCCTTCCCAACCAGTCTCACCACCAGCCCGAGGCTTTGGGGATTAAAAAGACCCTTCCCAGCCATTTTTGAACTGATGGATGGGTGGGTGGGAAGGGGCTGGGTGAGAGAGGGAGGGGAGTCCCTCTCCACCCCGAGCGCTGTCTCTCCCAGCACAGCCTCTCCTTGCAAGAGAGGCCGTGGGCTGAGAGGAGCTGCAGGTCCTTCTCCAGAGCTGCTTCTCTGCTCCTTCCCCCTGCCAGAGGGAGGGAGATGCCAGCTCCAGCCACCACGGCTCCAGGACTCACCCTGAGGCCAGCTCACAGCCGGCTGGTGACAGCAGAAGGACCTACCCTGCCGTGTCCCTGCCAGTGCGGCTCCGGGACCTCCGCTCCCTCCAGGAGGAAACTTCCAGCTGCTTTAGGTTATAAATAAAGAATGACCTGATGAGAATGGCCAACCTCCTGGCACCAGGATCAATCACACACCTATTAAGTGTACAAAGCTACCTCTCAGATTAACAGCAATCCATAAACCCTGGCATCAGGAGCAGATTTGGAGCTTGGCTGGGACCCATCACCCAGTCTGCTTGCATGTACCATCTAACTGCACATTTATTGTGCCTTGGCTACCTTTTGTGGAGAATCGTAGACCCAAACCTGGCAGAAACAGCATAAAAAGGAGAACTCAAGCCTGGGACTCTTAAATGAATCCTCTCCCAGCCTCAGCTGCACTGTGTGTGTCTGCAGAGGCCAAGCAGCTTCCATGTGCCCAAGACTGCTTCAGTGAAAAAGGAAAACAGCATTTGGTAGCCTGAAAGGGGCAGTAAAAGGAAAGATTGCCTATTATTTGAAATGTGCTTTGGGAACCTCTGCTGAACAGTATCTGGGAAACACAAAACAAGGCTGAAATTACCCAGGCTCCTGGCTGGGTGCTGCAGCACTGCTCCACCCCCACCTCGAGCACTGAGGACCAGCTCATTTTCGGGGTATTTGGGGCAGGAGGGGTGGGTGCCCAGCAGGCAGGAGCACATTTCCCTGCCTTTACTTCCAAAGCAGCTGTCTGGCCCTGTCCCATTCCTGGGCACCTGCTGTCACCTCCCTGGCTCCAGGCCCTGCTCCTGGCCAGCCCCTCGCAGCACAGCACAGGGCACGGGCTGGGAAAACCCTCCACACAGGGAAAACACTGCAGAGCTCCAGTCCCAGGGCTGGGGGGACATTCCAGCCACCCAGGACTCACGGATGCTGCAGGGACAACCCCGACCCTGCTGGCTGCACGTGCTCCCTGTGGAGCAAAACCATCACTGGCTTTCATAAAGGCCCAGACTAAGGGAGGTGAGGAATTTCCTGGAATCCAGCATGGGTTTCAAAGCACTTATCTACAGGAGGAGAGCTCCCCTCCAGAACCAGCCCTCTGTCATCCTGTCCCCCTTCATTTTGGGGCTCCCAGCAGCTGCTGTTTGGGGTGGAACAGGCTGGAACCATCAGACATTCCATGACATTCAAAACAGGGATGTGATCCCATTTTGGAAAAGGTAGCAGTTACTGTCTGATAACCTCAGAGAAGAATCTGAGCAGATGCTCAGTGAAGATGAAAAATAAATGCAAAACTCAGTCCTGCTGCAGCCTGGTGCTTGAGGCCGTGCTGAAACCCATCCTTCCCTGATGGGAAGCTGCTTTAGACAAAGCTTTTTCTGGCACCCATAGAGCAGGAGAAAGTATGGGGGTGTCCCAACAGTCACGACAAACTGTTGGGAGCTGAAAATCCATTTGCCTGCAACAGGGAGGCCAGGCAGGGCTTACTCTGATCCACCTCCACCTCATTACCCCACGCAGCATCCCCAGCAGGGAGGCAGCCTGTGTAAGGAGGGACAAACGAGCACCTGCAGAGCCCATCCTGGGCAGTGAGAGCCCCTGAGCCTCAGCCCTGTCACTGGGCAGACAGCAGAGCATCCTCAGGAGCCTTTTCCTGACCAGCTGCACCTCTGGGAAGCAAGGCTAAATCTACACCCAGAGCACAACACTAATCACAGAACGGGGTGAGTTGAAGGGGACCTTCAACATCATCTGGTTCCAACCCCATTGCAGGGACACCTTCCACTATCCCACGCTGTTCATGGCCTTGGACACTGCCAGGGATCCAGGGGCAGCCACAGCTGCTCTGGGCACCCTGTGCCAGGGCCTGCCCACCCTCCCAGGGAACAATTCCTTCCCAATATCCCATCCATCCCTGCCCTCTGGCACTGGGAAGCCATTCCCTGTGTCCTGTCCCTCCATCCCTTGTCCCCAGTCCCTCTGCAGCTCTCCTGGAGCCCCTTTAGGCCCTGGAAGGCTGCACCCATCATTTCTACTTCAATCTGGAATTATTTCACCTGCCCCTATCCAATGACTCCACTCCTGCTGTGTTACACGTGGAGGATACTCGAGCCCTACACAGCAAGAGCAGAGGGATCCCATCCCCAGCCCTGAGTGGGTTTGCTGAGCATGTCCCAGCCCTGCTCCAGAGCTGCCTCCTGCCCCAAGGAGGACAAGGGCTCTCTGCCTCCCTCCTTGCTGACAGCTTGGAGCTGGCTCAGCTGAAAGGCACTGCAGCACTACAAACCACGAGTGTGTTTGAAGTTGGAAGGATTTAAGAAACACTCATCGTTATCAGTTTTAATATTGAGATAAGCCTTGTACCTTACAAGCTGAGCTGAAGAGATCCCGGTGCCAGAGGCAGGGAGGTGCTGTCTCTGATCCTTATCTACGACAGCAAGATGCTTCCATGCGATACCAGCACCAAATTTTGGTCATTACCTTGCAGCTACCCAGCAGTCAAGTTTTGTTTGTGCAGAACTGGTAACAAGCCATTATTTCCATTCCCATTTTCCCCCATATCAGAGGCATCATCAGAGGAAGGCAAGGCAGGCTGGTAGCCAGGGGCAGCAAGCAGAGCATAGCTGAGTACATGTTGCTTTCACACGCCAGACTTGGGCTGCCTGGGTAAATTTGGTTCTCCACCTTCACAGCAAGATGGTTTTGGGTATCCCCACACATTGGTCAGCACTGGGCAATCCAGCAGCTGAGACTGGGATGGGAACTCCAGGCTGAATGAACCCACCAAACACTCTAACCCCAAATGCTGGGAAGCTGCAGGACATGGCAGCAGGACATGGCAGCAGGACATGGCAGCAGGACATGCAGCATCTGCACTCACACATCTGCACGCTCCTTTTAACAGGGAAATGGGGTTTTCTTCTCACCCAGGGGTTGTGTAGGCCCTTGTAAAGGCACTAGGGGGGAGCACCCTGGGAAGGGTGTGTGCCTGGCTTCCAGCTGGTCCCAACAACCCAGATCCAGGAGAGCCTGGAGGAGAAGGGATCTTCCTGCACTTCTCATTGACCAGCAAAGGAAAGCGGAAACAGAATCCCAGAATCACAGACTGCTTTGGGTTGGAAGGGACCTTAGAGTTCATCTCATTCTACCCTCTGCCATGGGCAGGGACACCTTCCACCTTGCCCCAAACCCCATCCAGCCTAGCCTTGAACACTTCCAGGGGTGGGGCATGGAAGCTGCCTTGCTGCCCTTGCTGCTTGTCACAGGCAAGAGCAGCAACAAGGCTTGTGACACTTCTGCTTTGATTACAGGCTCCTGTAATTACAAGCAAGAGCTACTGCAACAAAACAAATTGCAGAGCAAATCTTCTGCATGAGCAATGAGGGCACAGGCAGAGTCATCACCACAAGTAGGGAGGGGTGAGGTGACAGCCCTGCAGGGTTCAGCAGCTTGAGGGCAGCCAGTGATGTGCCTCAATTAAAATCTGGGTCTCCCTGGGCTGAATGCTAAAGAAATGTAGAAGTGGCAATGCTGGCTTGCCAGAGCTGCTGTATCTCAGCCACAGGAGCCAAGGCACCTTCAGGGTGGCCACTCATTCCTGCCCACACACCACTCCTGCCCAAATACAGGTAATGGTTAACAGCCAGGGTACCCCAAGGGCCTTGACAAGTCCAAAACAACACCAAAAATCCCAGGGATGCAGAAAGGAAACAGCTACATCCAGAGCAGACCTTGTGGCCCACCAGGAAAGAGGTGACTCAAGCACAGAGCCTGCAGCTCATGCTGGCATTCCCAAAAAACTGCTCTCTGCTTGTCCCAGGGGTGAGCCAGCTGGGTGAAGCAGAGCCTGTTTGCAGAGACAGGCACCCGAGAAAGGAACAAGGGCATGCAAACCCCCAGGGGTTGAGAGGGAGGCACTTCCTATGGGATGAAGGTGCCTGGTAATGCCCCGCTCTTGGCTGGGCAGAAGGAGGCAGAAAGTGCTTGGGCTGTGTTGAGAAGAGCCCACAGGAGCTGCCTCCAACAGGGCAGCTGAAGGCCACGAAACCCAGCATGAAAATGTCAGAAAACCCCACAAACACAGAAGTGACCCCTGCAGTCAGGACTGGACAGAACACAGACGGGAGCCGTGTCCGTGCCAGCCGGTGGCTCTCCCTCCCTCCCTCCCTCCCAGACAAGGACCACCACGAGACACCCAGAGTGCTCATCCCGGGATGGACAGAGAAGCCCTCAGGTGGATCCTGGCAGCCAGCCCAAGAGCCAGGTGAGAGACATCTCTCCTGCTCTGACCGAGGGGATAGCCCTACCTGCTGCTCCCAGAAACCTTTGGATGAGCACAGGTGGTTTAAAACACCACCTCTCCTCAGGTAAAGCTTCCTGGTCCCAAGGACACCCAACAAACCAAGAGCCAGGGCACGCCTTGCTCAGCTGGCTGAGGCCAGCAGTGACCCCAAGGGTCTGGCCCCACGCCGGGTGGGAGCACGTCAGGAGCGCTGGGACCACAGGGCCACTGTGTCCTGCAGCAACGGAGCAGCTGAAGGGAGAAACCTTTCTCCTGTGCCTTTGGAAACCAGAATCCAGCACTTTCCAGGCCTTCAGTGAAAGTCCTGGACCAGGAAACATGCAAGAGCGTGAGAGTCACCGCCTGGCTGAAGGACACCTCACCTGCTGAACCTCCCCACAGGTGAGATGTCTTTTAACCACCTCTGTCTCCACTCCTGGCTTAATCCTGGGCAATGGAGCATTTAAAATCCACCAATTTAAAATCCACCAAGAGATGCAGCATCCCAGCTGGAATGAGACACTGAATAGGAGGGAAAACCTGATCCTTTGGATCTTTCTTCAAGACCTAAAGAACCTAATTTAAGGAATAAAGAGACTTTTAAAAATGAAGACTTTTCGTTCTTTAAACCTAGAAGCAAAACAAACAAACAAACAAACAAACAAACAAATCTTATGGGTCTTTCTCAGTTATTGAAGAGGAAAAAAAAGCAAAGGAAAATAAAGAGGCAAAAATCTGTGTTTCTAGTGTAAAACCAACACCCAGATGAGGACACCCCCTGAGCAGAGCTGTGACCTGCACATATGTGCAAGTGCAGCCCCACCACAGGGTGTGTGACAGAGCACAGGGGTGTCTCTGGAGGTGTGGGGTTCCTGTTGTCATGTCAGAGGCACAGATTCATTGATTTCTTCCTGCAGAGGCAGAACTCCAGGGACTGATTTCTTCCTGCTCCTTGATCAGCACTTGTGCCATCGCAAAGATCTGCTCCCGAGGGAACCAAACCTTCCTGCTTGTCATTGCCACATTCATATAAATGATGGGGAGTAAAAAAACCACTCAGCTCCTTTTGCAGGCACATTAGTAGCAAATTCCTCTCCCAAGGAGACTGTGGGAACAGAGCTCCACAAGGGTTATTTTTAAAGCAGAGCAGATACCAGCCTGCCCTGGGTGTGCACACTCAGGACTTGCTGTTCCAGGAGTGCTGGAGTGGCCATGGAGGACAGAGCAGTTCTCTCTACCCCAGGCAGGTGGAAGGGAGCAGGATGATCCAGTCCTTCATCACGGTGGAGAACAAAGTCTTCCTCTCCACCCACCCCAGACACCCAAGAGAGAGCTCTGTCCTGCATCAGCAGCACCTTCTGCAGGGTGACAGTGTGGGGCCCTGGGCACCCTGCCTGTGCCTGCAATCCCCAGCAAGGACAGGCTCCCTCCCATAAAGCCACGATGAGCTCAGCAGTGGCTGCTCTCCTTTGGACCCCCAGCTCTTTGCTTCGTGCTCCCGAGCTCTTGGCCGAAGGGGAGCGGCCCTGAGAGCTCAGGTGGGATCTGCAGATCCCAACCCCTGTCTGTCAGCTGTGCTCCCTGGGATGTTCTGTCAGCTGCAAAGCCTTGAGTGGCCAGAATACTCCAGATCTGCATCCAGCAGGATCAGTCCATGCCTCTCCAGCAGCATTCCTGCTCCCTTCCAAGGCGAGAGGCTAGAGCAGGTCCTGTCAGGATGCAGTAGGCAGCAGGTATCTCGGAGCCATCCATGGAGTTCCATGCAGCCTTGAGGTGCCCGTGTGTTTCCATGGGTGGCCTGGCTCTCCCTTGCACCTCGAGGAGATGGGACCATGTCTGGTGTGGAGAACACCCTGCTCCAGCTGCCCCTCAGTGCTGCTCTCTGGTCAGCTGTGTCCAGGCTCCGTGTCCAGCACAGCTGCGGGCGGGGGTAAGGCCAGAGCAAACCTGCGACATCTTTCCCAGCTGGGCAGACCCTGCCACGACCCAGCATGAGAACCTCCTCTCCCACAACACTGGAGATTCTGGAAGTGTTTTGAGGATGATCCCTGCAAAGCTCTGTGGTTTCACAGCTTTCTGTGAAGCAGATGCTGGTGAGGCTGCTGCCAGTCCCAGGCAACACTTCCAACTTGCTCCCAACCTCAGTGGGAAGTGTTGGGGCGCAGCAAGGGCCAGGGATTGGGGGGACCTCAAGGCAGGACCCCTCCCCTGTGAGAAGCAGGGAAGACCTGCAGGTCATGGCCAGGTTCAAGCAGGAGTCCAGGTAATGAGTGAATTGGTGGGATGGGGCATCTCTGAGGTCATGCTGGGACACCAAGCCACAGTCAGGGGCAGGACCAAGCCTGGAGCTGCCGTGCAGGTCCATAGGGATGAGGGCAGGGTCACTCTGGGAATCAGCCCACGGCTTGGGGATGGAGCCAGAGGCTCCAGAGCTGAGCAGGCGCAGCTGAAGGCCAGATCTCCTACAATGGCAGGACCCATTCAGCACAAACCACGCAGATCCCGCAGCATCCCTGCCCCCAGCCACGCAGACACCGCGTGGGTTGGCTCCAGAGACACCTCGGAGACTGCTGGATCTTGGAATAATGCTCTCTGCCACAGCAGGGGCTGCTTTTCCTACCAGATGAAGATCTTGTGCCTGCTGCTGCCCTTTGTGCACAGCACAACACTCCTCTGTGGCTGGGGCTGCCCAGCCTCCTGCCCCTTGGCATGAACTCCACCACTCCAGAGGCGAAGGACTCACTCAGTGCAGCGTTCAGTGACTCTAAGCAGCTGCACTGCCAGATGCCAGGGCACAGACTGCTTCCAAAGCCAGCCAGCCTCGCTGCTGGCAGGCTGGCACCGTGCTGATGTAAAGACACCTGAGTGCAGGGCTCAGGAGCAGCCCTGCAGCAATCAGGACGTGCAGACGTTCCACGGCGTTCCCAGTCCGAGGCAGGCAGGCTCAGGCTCGGGAGCAGAGAGCTGAGATTTACAGTGCTGAGCAGCAATTACAGCTCTTACCTGAAATGCACTGATGCCAAGAGAAACCTTGGCATTGGCTTCCACGGGCTGCTGGGGAAAAGCCCCTGCCTGCCCTGTCAAGGCCTCGGAGCAAAGATGGATGATCCACGTGAGCAGCAGGGCAGGGCCAGCCCACGGCATGATCCAGGCTGAGCTGCCAAGAGCAGGAGATGCTGGAAAACCCATCACTGGTGTGGACAGCCAGGCCCAAGGGAAGCAAGGACCAGCCACGTTCAAAGGTGACTCCATGGGGCTCTTGGGGGCTTTGGAGGCCACGGCCACCTCCTCATCCACTGGGCTCCTGAGGCAACCTCTGCCTCGACCCCAGAGCAAGATGTTCCCACAAGCAAATCCTCCTTAGGGTGTGTTTGCTGTCCCTGAGCTGGTCCCTCACGGTGATGTTGCCCACCTGGGGGAGGGGGCCTGTGTGGCAGCTGCCCACGAGCAAACGACTGCCCTGCACTGCCCAGGTGAACATGCCCTCTCCATCCCCACTCTCTCCTCTGGTGGACCCTCAGGAGATCAGAGAACCCCAGGAGGGTTTTGGTTGGAAGGGACCTTTCATCTCATCTCATCCCACCCCTGCCATGGGCAGGGACACCTTCCACCATCCCAGGCTGCTCCAAGCCCCAATGTCCAGCCTGGCCTTGGACACTGCCAGGGATCCAGGGGCAGCCACAGCTGCTCTGGGCACCCTGTGCCAGGGCCTGCCCACCCTCCCAGGGAACAATTCACTCCAACATCTGGTCTAAATCGCTCCTGCTTCAGCTTAAAGCCATTCCCCCGTGTCCTGGCAGTGTACCTTAAAGCAAGATCTTACAGCAAGGTCCCACTGGGGGTCCCACAAGAGGCAGGTGACAATCTCCACTATGACGAAGGTTAGCAGTGGGACAAAGACTTTGACTCAGAAGATCAGCTGGTGGCATGGTGGGTAAAACACCCTCAGAAGTTTTGCATTAAGCTGGGTCCTAACACTGTACTGAGCATAAAACAGTGCAAACCATTCCTGCATTCCCTCCTGAGGGGTGTCCTGGTGGAAAAAAGACTTTGCAGAGGGTAGAGCGAGATCAGGCCAGAGACTCACTGCAGGCTGAAGAGCCAAGTTCTGGTTTGCTCTGGATCATTGCTCACGCTCCAGCATTGCTCCACCCCAGCAAAGTGGGCAGCAGCTCCAGGCTGGCCACCAGCACAGCTGCCACGAGCTTGGCATGGGAGTGTGGAGACAGCTCTGCAGCCCTCAGCAGCCCAGTGGCTGCCCAGGGCTACCAGCAGAGCTGGCCTGAGCTGGCCATGCAGCCTGCTGCCTGCTCCCCGCACACCGGGCTGTGGCTTCAACACCCCACGTGCACGGGCGTTCCCTCCCAGGCTGTCCCGACCCTCAGTGCTTTTCCAGGCCTGGGTGGGCAGTCACAGCATGTCTGGGGGCCATGGTGAGGTGAAGCAGAGCCTGGCTGAGCCCTGGCCTGCCCTGCAAGCACCAGGGATGTGCCTGTGCCCAGCTCCACCAGTGCCCACCTGGGGACCAGCACGGAGAAGGGAGCCAGAGCCCAGAACCCAAGGTATGGGTTTGTTTTGCCCACCCTCTGTTGCAGCTGCCAGGCTGGGAGCTGGTGGGAATTCCTTCTGGATACACAGGGGTTCATCCACACCCAGCTGGAAAACAAAAAGGGACACGTCCTGTCTGCAGGCAGCGCTGGGCATGGGCACAGCTACCAACAGCTTGAGAGCGTTGTCAGGACTGGGGCTGCCCCCTCCTCAGCCCAGTGGGGAACACAGGAGGGGCATGGAGAGCAAAAAGGCCTTTGCAGCCTCCTCCAGGATCCCAGCAGCTCAGAGCACTGGGAGCAGCAGAGCTCAAGCCCAGAGTAACACCCTGCTCTCTGGGCAAGAAGGGCACGTGAGGTGGTGTGTCCATGTGCCATGGGGTCACAGCCAGGAGTGCCATGGGGTCACAGCCAGGAGTGCCATGGGGTCACCGCCCCACTTGTGCCATGGGGTCACAGCCAGGAGTGCCATGGGGTCACAGCCAGGAGTGCCATGGGGTCACAGTCCCACGTGTGCCGTGGGGTCACAGCCAGGAGTGCCATGGGGTCACAGCCCCACTTGTGCCATGGGGTCACAGCCCCACTTGTGCCATGGGATCACAGCCAGGAGTGCCATGGGGGTCACAGTCCCATGTGTGCCACGGGGTCACAGTCCCACGTGTGCCATGGGGTCACAGCCCCACTTGTGCCATGGGGTCACAGCCCCACTTGTGCCATAGGATCACAGCCAGGAGTGCCATGGGGTCACAGTCCCACATGTGCCGTGGGGTCACAGCCAGGAGTGCCATGGGATCACAGCCAGGAGTGCCATGGGATCACAGCCCCACTTGTGCCATGGGGTCACAGCCCCACTTGTGCCATAGGATCACAGCCAGGAGTGCCATGGGATCACAGCCAGGAGTGCCATGGGGTCACAGCCCCACTTGTGCCATGGGGGTCACAGCCAGGTGTCCCAGGACACACAGGCACCTGGAGGTGACTTCCTCAGAAACACATTACCTGACACGACACCATGAGCCACAGGGTTGGGTACCGGAAGTGGCAGACCAAGAGCTGGCAAAAAGGGCTTTAGCCAAGAAGAAACAGGGCAGGGAATTGGTGTGAGCACTGGGACTCATCCCATACATGGCAGAGAAACTGAAGAACAATTTTGTCTGTATCCTAATGGGAGGAAAAACACACCAGATCTTAACAATAGAGAAAATTGTCACCATGTGGAAAGGTTCAGTCCCTGCAGCCCAAGCACTACCACAGATGAGCTCTCCCCTAGGAGAGGCCAGAGCCTTTCCCAATGGAGGTGCTGCCCACAGGAATGGCCATGTCCTACCTCTTCTCCCAGACCTCCCCATCCATGCATCCCAAAGCAACAGAGGATTTAGGGCACACAGGTTTCTGCATTTCAAGGGCGTTCTATAATCTCCCACCATGCCCAGTTCTACTGGCGGAAAAATATACTGCCAGGTCCTTTAAAAAGTGCCAGGCTGGCACACTGGGAACAGGGATTTTGCCCAGGTGAGCGTAAGAGGAGTGAAGGCATCTCTTCCCTTGTCCATTCACACAGCACCCGCCTGCCTGCCCAACGATGCCACAAAGCAGAGAGCATCCTCCAGCAGGAGAGGGGCCCTGGAAGCCCCCGTGGCACGGGCAGCTGGCCCAGGGACAAGGACACTGGTAGGGCTGAGGGTTTTAAGCTGAACAGCAGGTTCAGCACAAGCTGCCATGGAACACAGGCTGGAGACAGCGCGTGCAGGGAAGGGCAGCGGGAAGAACGACCCTGCAGCTCACACACTTCTACTTCTTCAGAAAACCTTGGAGCTGAAAGATGGCCACCGGGGTTGGAGTGTTTAAAATTCCATCTGGGAGGAGGCTGGGGAGGCAGCACGGGAGAAGGGACATCGCTCCCGAGTGTAAATGAGAGCCTGTGTTTGGGCTTGGGGGGGAGCAGCACACGGGGGTGTCCCTGGGCCGCCCCCTTCCCCTCAGCAAAACCTTCTGGGTGGGCTCTGCCAATTCCCTGTGTTCCAAGGCAAGTTCAGGTCCACGCTGGGTGAGGGCACGGAGAGCTCCACGATTTACGGAGCTGCTGACAGCAGCCGGAGGGGTGACCTGGGCTCTGCTGCACCCGGCGTGACCGAGCCTCGGGGGGTGCAGCAGCCCCGGCGCGGGGGCAGCGCTGGGAGGGGCAGGGCTGGCCCCAATAAACACATCGGGCTCTCCCGGGGGCTCGTGCACAGTAACCACTAAACACACACCCACGGCAAGTGTGGAGTGATTTATTTTTGTTATTGTTGGTCCGACGTCCTGCCGGCGCTGCTGAGTTCGAGGGACTGGCTGAGCACACACCGAGCGCTATCAGAGATGTGTCATAAAGCAAATATTAGCAGGGCCTGCGCTGGAGGTGACGCGGGGCCACCGCGGCCGGGCACAGCCAGCACACAGCGGGAGCCACCGCAGAGGGTGACATAATCCTGCAGGTCCTCCAGCGGCCCGGCCACCACCCATCAGGGTGGAGGAGGAGGTGGAGCAGGGCACCATCCTGCCTTGGGAAGATGCCAAGGTGGAACAGGCTCAGCTGCATCAGACTCCTGGCCACCATGCTTGAGGCAGGAGAAAAATCCCTCCTGGAGAAGGGCTCTGAGCTGCCCGGCTTTTCCCTGGAGCCCATCTCTGGTAGCAAGATGGAATTCCCTGGAGAGCTCCCATCCGGGAGTTATTAGCCTTTCATCATCCAGCGTGCAGATGAATGTTGTAAAAATCCCAAAGCCAGTATGTACTCTAGACACTCAAACCACCCAAACTCAGGGCTGTGTTTCTCTGAGATGTGTTTCCAGAATTTATTTGGTGCTGGAGGGGAGGGCACTGACACCAGCAGGAACCTCCCTGTTTTCTCACGGGGGTGTTCCCTGCTGCCTTTCCCTGTGGTGACCGTGACGTTGTCCTGTCTGTGTCCCCATCACCCTGCACCCGATGGCAACCGCAGAGGCAGTGACCCTTTGCCACGGGGTGGGCTTTGACGGGCAGCAGTGACCAGAGAGCCCTCTCTGCTCCTCACCCAGGGGTCTGCTTGCCCAGTAGAAATGCACATCCATGGAGAGATGGAGAAAGGGGACAGGAAGGCCCCACCAGGACAGGTTCAGGGCAGCGCTCATGCCAGGCTAAAGAGTTGCATTGGCTGCACAGGTGAGCAGTGGTGCAGGGCCATGGGTGCCTGGAGGGGACCCTGGGCAGGAGGGTCAGAGCTCCCACATCCTCGGGCAGTGGAGCAGGACCTGCAGTGCCCCACAGCTCCCCCAGCCCCATACAGGGAGCACAGGGCAGCAGGTTCCTCACCAAAACAGCAGTGGCAAGATTTCAAGCCAGTCCCAAGCTTTGGGAAGCTTTGCCCTCTGAAACAATAATCCCCCTTTTACAGGCTGCTGCAGGTGTGGAGCAGGATACAGTGCGATCCAAGCTCCACCTCAGTGAAGTTTCGGTAAACCATGGGGTGGGCTGGTTTTTGGGCAGCACCATGCTGTGCCAAGCTAGAGCCCTGCAGAGACACAGGTCACAGACCCTGAGCTCCAGCTCATGAAATGTGCTGGTCCCTGCAGCCTGAATCCCCGGCACTGCGCAGCACCTGTGGCAAGGGTCGGAGCAATCCCAAGCACAAGAACAGCCTGGGCAGAGAATGGATTGAGAGGAGCCCTGAGCAGGAGGACTTGGGGGGCTGATGGATGAGAAAGTGGCTATGACCCAGCCATGTGAACCCAGAGCCCCCCGTGCTGGGCTGAGCCCACAGCATGGGCAGCAGGAGGGGGGGATTCTGCCCCTCTGCCCCCTCAGGTGAGACCCCACCTGCAGAGCTGCCTCCAGCCCTGGGGCCCCAGGAAAGGGAGTCCAGAGGAGGCCACAGAGATGCTCCAAGGGCTGGAGTCCCTCTGCTCTGGAGCCAGGCTGGGAGAGCTGGGGGTGCTCACCTGGACAAGAGAAGGCTCCAGGGAGACCTCAGAGCCCCTTGCAGGGCCTAAAGGGGCTCCAGGAGAGCTGGAGAGGGACTGGGGACAAGGGATGGAGGGACAGGACACAGGGAATGGCTTCCCAGTGCCAGAGGGCAGGGCTGGATGGGATATTGGGAAGGAATTGTTCCCTGGGAGGGTGGGCAGGCCCTGGCACAGGGTGCCCAGAGCAGCTGTGGCTGCCCCTGGATCCCTGGCAGTGTCCAAGGCCAGGTTGGATGAGGCTTGGAGCAGCCTGGGCTAGTGGAAGGTGTCCCTGCCCATGGCAGGGTTGGGATGGGATGGGCTTTAAGGTCCCTTCAACACAAACCATCCTGGGATTCTGTGACGATTCTTTGACAAGATGGCACTTGGGGACATGGTTTAGTGGTGGCCTTGCAGTCCTGTGTTTATGGCTGGACTTGATCTTAAAGGGCTTTTCCAACCTAAATGATTGTAGGATGCTACAACCACCACTTCAAATGCCATCACAAAGCTCCCCCACCTGATTCCTGCCCTATCCCAACCCAGCTCCGGAGGCAGCTGCCTGCAGACCTCGACAGGACATTACAGACTCACTCAGTGCTGCTGACTGCGGTCATTTCCTCTCTCCTGGGGGCAGAGGGGTGCAGAGTTCAATGCTTCCCCCTCCCATGGTCCCATCTCAGCCCCAAAGCACAAACTGTCCTATTAAACTCACCCTCCTGCTCTCCCCTCCCTCGCAGCTCCTGCACACCCGCGCTCGCGCCACGCAAGAGACGGGAGAGCTGAACAAGCTTCATCTACAGAAGGGAAAATTAAGACAACAAACTCTCCCTACAGATCATCTTTAAAGTTTTTTTTTTTTAATTGTCCTTCTTTATTAGTCCCAGAGAGAAATCTGAAACCCCCTTTAAAAAAAACCAGAGATACATAATGATTTTCAAAGCTGTGTCACGTAATTAATGTCACATTTATCTCTTCAGTTGTAGAGATAAAAAGAAACCATCTATCCATGTCCTCATTATTTTTTATTCTCCTTTTAAAGCCAGTGTTTAAATCCATGGGATGGGGTACTCCAAAGGAGGGGGAAAGTCTGGCTTTCCCTTTACCCCCCACAACTACGGTGATAGAAAGATTCTCCCTCCCCTCTCCCTGCTCCCTTTCCTCCATCGTTGCTGATCCCAGGGTAGAGTATCCTTTAAGCAAATCCTGTGTAACTGCTCCTCTCCCTCCCTCCTCTGCCCCACCACCCGAACTTCAGCAGAGACATTCCAGCAGCCGGGAGCTTTTCTCCCATTCTCTTGGGCCAAGCCAAGGGCCAACCCTTTGGGGTCTCCTGTGACACACAGCCCGAGTCCTGCAGCAATATTCATTTTTAAAAGCCATGGACGTTTTCCACCATTAACACAGCTTCGATTCATCTCATGTTGCGTTTTGCTGCATTTAGGGGGCTGCTGTCCCCATTAAAATGACATTTAACACCGTGCCGCTCCCCCGGGCCGCCGGGAACACCTCGGAGCGGGACCACCAGCGCTTTCCCCACGGCTCTCATTCCCACCCCTTGCTCCCCTCAGCTCAGCGTTTCCTCCTCCCGGACCAGACAAGGATGTGGCAGTCATGGCCTCATAACAAAGTCCACAGAAGTGAGAAGGACCCTTTAAGATCTCTGATGGATGCAGCTAATCTGGTTTTGATCAGCTTATGACAGCTCTGAACATCGCAGTCGGAGCTCTCAGGGCTTGCAGCGTTTTGTGTCCCACACATCCACGCTCAGCTTCCACCGAGCCCCACGGAGTCCCTCTGCCCCCAGCCCCTGTCAAGGACCCATCACTGGGTGTTCCCCAAAAGGTAGGGGCTGAATAACAGGGGGTTCAAATGCAGCAACCAGTGAATGTGGTGGGAAGAGAGAGGGCTGCCGGAGGTTGGGAAGCACAGGAGAGCCAAGGCCTTGCCAAGGAGACCTCTCCCGAGGAGACCCCTCCTCTCCCACCCCCTCTGCAAGCACCCAAGCTGACTGTGCTGATACTGGGGAAGTTTCTCATCTCCCAGAACCACCCTGAAAGCTGAATGGGATTTGGAAAACTCCAGGAACAGAGAGCATCACCTCTCCAGCCCCCTGTATCCCACTCAGGGCAGCCCAAACCGCATGGCTCCTCCCCACACTGCCGGCACCAGCAGCTGAGCACGGGAGGTGGCCCTTCTGCCCCCAATGGCACTGGCAAAGGGAAAAGCACCACCCCCCCCTTCTCCCCACTGCCCAAGACTCTGCAAGTCCACATCCCTGGCATGTGCTTAGAAGAAACACATCAAAAAGAGCAACCCGCCCCACTCCTGGTGCTCCAAAGAAACATTTTTGGTGGCAGATACCCGCAGGCTCAGATGGCAGCTCTGGCACGCCAGGCTGAGCTCTGGTCCCAGCTCACTCCCAGCAGGCCAGAGCCCTCTAATCCCATGCCTTTGGTGGAACCAGGGTCAAGCAGCTGCCACATACCCACACAGGCACAGAGAAGGACGGGTCCCTGTCCCCTGGGCAGAGCAGTGCCCAGCTCGAGGAACACTCCTCTGCTGAGCCAAACCAATCCGCACAACCCATGCACAGCGTTTCTCCCTTCACTGTGGCAGAAAAGCAGAGCCGTGAAAGGAAAACAAACCTGGAGCACCCTCTGGGCTGGGAGCATCCTGGGGAATGCAGCCCAGCACCCGCCTTGCGGGGCAGCGGGGTGGTTGCCAGCCAAAACCCAGCTCATACTCAGGCTTGCTGTGGGATGGTCACCTCTGAAACAGGGCCCTGGGGCAGCTCGGGAAGGGGCAGTGTGAGAGGCAGGGACGGCTTTGCTGTGTTGAGCACTGAGCACTGCCAGGCTCTGCAGCTCCAGCAAAGAACATGGATCTGTGCCAGCTCTTCCAAAGGGGTGCCTTTGCTCCACAACCACTTGAGCACACTTGTGGTCATCTAACCCTCTCTTCCTTCTGGTCTCTTTTGAGAAAGGAGGAAAGAAAAAGCAGGACAGTCAAAGTGCCTCTTTGCTTGTTCCCACTGAGCACCTGGAGTCCTGAAACCAAGCAGTTGCTCTGGGTAAGGGATCTTCAACCCCGCTGTGACCATACAGGTGCACAGCTCCCAGCCCACCTGAGCATCAGCTCTTCCCTCTGCCCTGAAACACACACAGCCAGGGAAAACCATTTAACGGAGGAATTCCAGCCCACAGAGCCACTGACAAACAAATTACAAACTGAAACTGTGGCTCGCCCACAAAACTGCTTCTAACCAAGTTTGTGAAGAGCAGGAGAAAAGCAACACCACTGATGGGAAAGTGTCCCCATGCCTCTGGAGTGAGCTGCACACACTCTGAGCATCCCGTGCGGGACATGCAGGGAGAGGCAAGAGTGCTCCCCAGCGTACAGACACACAAGTGGCAAACGGGCATAAAGGACTCTGCAGCGAGCTTGGAGCTGAGAGAGGGCCCAGCTGTGTCCCTGTGCCAGCAGAGGGGCTGGGCTGCTGTGACAGCTCCGCTCACAGAGCAGGGTCTGAGCCAGCTGGGAGAGGATGGGGCACTTTGGAGTTGCCAGCTCCCAACAGCTGAGATAGAATCATGGAATGGTTTGGGTTGGAAATGACCTTAAAGCCCATCTCATCCCACCCCCTGCCATGGGCAGGGACACCTTCCACTAGCCCAGGCTGCTCCAAGCCCCATCCAGCCTGGCCTGGGACACTTCCAGGGGTGCACAGCTTCTCTGGGCACCCTGTGCCAGGGCCACCCCACCCTCATGTGAAGGATTCCTTCCCAATATCCCATCTATCCCTGCCCTCTGGCAGTTTAAAACCATTCTCCCTTGTCCTGTCGCTATCTTCCCATACAAAAAGTTCCTCTCCCTCATTTTTATAAGCCCCCTCAAGGTTCTGAAAGATGCAGATGATGAGTGGCACTAGAGAAGCAATGGGAAGCCCCTCCATGGGCGTCCCAAACGTGGGGTGCTCCTCCTACTCCTCCTGCCCCAGGGACTCCTGCTCTCTCAACCCCCTTTCTCCTTTCCCTGCTCTCTTCCCACCATTCCTCTTCCAAACCCCTCTCCAACTCCCCCAGCAGAGCCCAGAGCCATCCCCAGCAGGCCCTGCCCTTCGTGCCCTGGTTTAGCCAAACAGCTGCTGGGCTTCACCAGCAATTTCGGGAGGAAAAGCGATTTCATTCCTTGGTTCCTGGAGGAACCACCAGGACATCCCGGCTCTCTGGGCTCTGGGTTGGGAAACAGCTCTCCTGCACCAGTGCCCAGGCACTGCCCTCGGGTACCAGGCAAGGCCAGCATTTCCATTTGGCACTGGCACAAACACCTGCACTGAGCAGGGGAAGCACAGGAGCAGCCAGGCTCCCAACCCAGGAATCTGCACTTCACCCTTTGGAAGCAGCCCCACTCTGCATCCCCCCAGCGTGGGCAGCAGGGCCACAGGGGGATTCTGTCCCTCTGCTCCATCTGGAAGGGCCCCACCCACAGAGCTGCCTCCAGCTTTGGGGATGTCCAGAGGAGGCCATGGAGATGCTCCAAGGGCTGGAGCCCCTCTGCTCTGGAGCCAGGCTGGGAGAGCTGGGGGTGCTCACCTGGAGAGGAGAAGGCTCCAGGGAGAGCTCAGAGCCCCTTGCAGGGCCTAAAGGGGCTCCAGGAGAGCTGGAGAGGAACTGGGGACAAGGCATGGAGGGACAGGACACAGGGAATGGCTTCCCAGTGCCAGAGGGCAGGGCTGGATGGGATATTGGGAAGGAATTGTTCCCTGGGAGGGTGGGGAGGTCCTGGCACAGGGTGCCCAGAGCAGCTGTGGCTGCCCCTGGATCCCTGGCAGTGTCCAGGGCCAGGTTGGACGGGGCTTGGAGCAGCCTGGGACAGTGGAAGGTGTCCCTGCCCATGGCATGGAGGTGAAACGAGATGGTCTTTAAGGTCCTTTCCAACCCAAACCATTCCATGATCTCTTCAAGTCCAGCTGTGCTTCTCAAAGACAAAGCAGGCTTCCTTTTGGGCACCGTGAGCTGTGTCTCTCCTGATCCCACAGCCATGGTCACAGCTCCCTGCCCCAGGCACTCCTGGCCCTGGGCTGCCCCCAGACCTGACCCTGCTCTGAGTCACGGCCACCTCCCTTGCGAGGGCACAGTGGGAGCAGGAGCAGCAACCCAACAAACCAGCTCCTTGCCAGCAAAGCAGGACACCCAAAGTCCTTCTTGCCTTCTTGGCTCTGTCTGAGCCATGGTGTCAGCATGGGCTGCCACTGGAGCCCACCCCCACCACGGACAAAGCCTCCATCCACCTCAGGGAGAGGAGGGAGGCTCAATACCTGACTGTGGGCTCTGGAGGAATCCACCTGCTCCACCATCCCATCCTCCCTTCAAAGACCCCTCCCCAGACAGGCCCTGCTGCCCTGCTCTTGTCAGCGAGGTCATTCACACACGAGGGTTTGCAGACACACCAGAGCCTGTGTGCAGGGACGTCCCGCTGCAGCAACCCCTTTCTCTGTTTGTTTGTTTATAGGAAACTATTTCTGTAGGGTAACACCCCCCTGGAGAGCCAGGCGCCCCGCTCAGACACTCCTGGCTCCCAGGAGCAGCCCCACACACAGCTCTTGTGGGAGGGTGTTTAACTAAACCCACTCCGGACTCACACAGGGAACTCCCCGCAGGCAGCGCAGGCTGCTGAGTAAACTTGGATCTCGTGCACCTGGAGACTTCGAGTCTGGACTCTCTGTGCATGTGGTCCCAGGCAAGATACTGAGCTCATGTTCCCCCACAAGGAATGACAACATCTGGGCAGCTCAGAGTGGGGACAGAGGCTCCAGGCTGGTCTTTGCCACAGGCGTCCCTTGAAGAAATCCCTTGAAGAAATCCCTTCTCTATCCTGCCCCAGCTTGTGCAACCCTAACAAGGCACCCACTGCCCACCAAGCAGGATTATTTGCTTTGGGAAAACCCCAAAAACCAGCTCAGACCACTGCACCTCTACCTTTCCTTGTTGTGCTTGCACCTACAGGTCCATTTTCTCCACAGAGCAGGGAGGAGTGGATGCCAGCAGGAGATGCAGCCAGGTTAAAACATGAGAAGCAGCAGCACTGGGGAAGAGAGACCCAGGAAGAAATTTCCCTGCCACCACCTTGTGCAGGGACAGATCTTGTGGTTCTGCCCATGGAGAATGACATCCCTTCTGCTTTAATAAGAGGAAACACAGGCTCCTGATCCCAACAGGACATTTGGGAAGGCTCTAGAGCAGGGCACTTTGTTTCTTAGAGAAAAAAGCTAAAATTCGGTGGGACAGCAGCCTGTGTGCTTCTCCAAGAAACACGTACTGAAGCCACCAAGATCTGTGCTGCTGTGTTCTCCTCAAAGGAGAATCCAGCTTCCAAAAATCACTTCCAAGTCCCTGACCCGCTTTACATGGCCAGGGGCAGGATGCCAACCCGTGAGCCCAGGGGGCACACGAGCCCCACAGCTCTGCTGCTGAGCCCTCTGGGTCACAGGGGAGGGTCTTTGCCCTCAGCAAGCCCAACCTTTTGCAGTGATGCTCTTCCAGCACTGGGGAAGCCTTGTCAGTGTAAGGCTTTAGAGCAGCCTGGGACAGTGGAAGGTGTCCCTGCCCATGGCAGGGGTGGAACCGGCTGGGCTTTAAGGTCCCTTCCAACCCAAATCATCCTGTGACTGTGCCCCCAACACAGGCATTTTCCTCCCAGTGCTCATGGGGGTCAGCCCAGCGCTCCGAAAGGAGCTGGCAGAGGGGAGGTGCTCGTTGGAGGTCTGAAGGATGTGAAAAGAGAGAAGAAGAAGGAAGAAGGACCATCTGTTGCACAGACTGGGTTAGGGGGTTAAACCCTTCCGTTTCTACCAGTGCAGGAAAGGGTAAAAGGCCACAGGAAAGCTGGGGGTTGGGAACATGATCAGGAGGCTCTGCCAGCAGGGAGAAGGTTGGTCCAGCACGAGTGAAGACAGCAAGGGAAGAAACAGGCACAGCACGTCCAAAGCCAAGGCAAGGGCTGCCCCCAGCCAGCTGGGGCTCCCAGAACCTCCTCCCTGCACTGCAGCACAGGTCACTGGGAAACCCTCCCCACCAAGGCTGCTCCCAGAGCTGAGGCTGCAGCCCAGCACCCACAGCCCCTGCTGGGGACCCTCACGGAGCCCCACAGGCCCTTGCACTTGTCCTCCCTCCCCAGTTCCACCACTGCTCCTCTGCTGCATTCCAGAGGAAGGCAAAGCACATCCTCCATCCCTGGGCTCTGCTCTCCATCTGCATTAACTCAGGGCAGCATCCCAGTCTCCATTCTTCTTCCCACTTCCACCCAGTACACTTCGGCACAGCCACTCCACAGACAGGAAAAAAATAACCACAAATTCTGCTTCTTAACATTCTGGCACTAGAAATCCTAGGATCCTAAAAGCAAAAGGAAGGGCACAGCACCTCCTGCTGCCACCAGCAGAGCCCCTGGTGCGGCTCAGGGACAGCTTGAGCCAAGACCAGGAGCACATGGGGTCACCCAAGCCCAACAGTGGGGTCAGCACTGACACCTGCACCAGGTCACACCTTGCAGCACTGGGAAGTGTGCAGGGTTTAGACCGAGGTATATACTGAAAGGTGCATTGTGAGTCAAATTCATCAATTTGGAATAGAGAAACCTGCTAAGGTGTGCAGATCAGCACCTTATGGCACACTGCAGGCGAGTATCGAAGAGCAGCATGCCAGGAACTCTGCACGCTGAATTAAATTAGTCCATTCTAACAAATGCAGTCAGTGCTCAATCAGGGATCCTTTGCAGCCCAGGGCAAGACCAGTGTCCCAGTGCTCAGCCACCGCAGCCAGCCCTGGGGCAGGCAGCTCCCGAGCAGCAGCGGCTCTGCCCAGAGCCTGTAAAACACATCCTGCTCACCCAGCTGCACACATGGCACCAAAGATTCCTGCACAGCTCCCTGTGCTGGGTTGGACCATTCACAGAAGTCATGCAGGACTGCAAGATGAGATCCAGAGGGTGGGCTTCTCCCACAGCCCATGCCAGCGATGCTGGCACAGATCCCAGCCCATCCCACTCTGGCTGCTCATCCCCAGGGGCTCAGAGCTCTGGCAGGCCAGTCCCTCCAGAGATTCATCCTCTGGGGAGGAAGACAAAGGCCTGGGCTGAGTCTCACCACAGGGATGGGCTGTTCTGCCCTGGTGCTGCTCAGCATCTCCTTCACCCCCAGAGCAAAGGGCAAAGCCAAAAATCACAGAACCCCAGACTGGTTTGGGTTGGAAGGGACCTTAAAGCTCATCTCATTCCAAAGCCCTGCCATGGGCAGGGACACCTTCCATAGACCACGCTGCTCCAAGCCCCATCCAGCCTGATTCCCGCTGGCACAGGATGGGAAGGCACTGGGATACTCAGCTCTTTGCACCCCTCCATGATGTTTGCACACCTGGGGGGTGGTTTTTGCTTTGCCTCTCCTGAAAATGTCCCCAGGTGCTCTCCCATCGCTGCTCTCTTCTACAGATTGTCCCCAGCTGTGACCAAATTCCACCTTTCCCAGCACCACCAAATAAAGATGAAGGACCTGACAGTAGAGCTCACGAGTGTGGCCACCACCATTCTTCATATTACTTGGAATGGAGGAATTTTCTTTAATTTGATCAACTATGGGCTCCCCACCTATTTTTCCATCTGAAAAATGGGGCAGAGTTGACGTGTCTCTGTTAAACTGTCCCAAAGCAGCCAGAGAAAATGCCCTGAGCTGCTGCTGCCCGAAGCCCACGGTGACTCACCTTCTCACATGCAATAACACTCCCTGCGTGGAGCCACCAGCTGGCTCCGCTCTGTGAGACCAGTCTGGTGGAACTGGTGAGGCAGCTCGCCGTGTTTTTCTTGGAGGGAGAGCAGTGGGATATGTGGACGTTGCTGAATAAAAAATCATTGCTCCACATGAACAACGAGCCAGTCATCCAAAGGCAAAATATTTCCCCCCCCCCCCCCCCCCCAAAAAGCAGATAGCTCTTTAGACACTTTCTGCTGTGTGGCTCTCCGAAGCCCATGGATATGGGCTGGGCCTGGGCCTCCCCTGCACATCAGGCCAACACAGGATCCTTGTGCAGCACAGCTCGGATGACAAAATCCTTCCAAGCACCAGGAGATATCATCAACACTGCAAAGTAATGAACGCCTTCAAAACCCCACTGGAAAAGGCAGGCGCTTTTGCTGCCAAGCCCACCAAGAAGGGATGAAAGGGGAGCCCTGATGGCTGTAATTTGCACCAGGCAGGATAAATGGAGGGCTGGGTGTTACCAGTTCCCATCCCAGACACTCTGCATGGATGGGGCAGACCTTGGAGCCACACCTGCTGCTCACATGCAAATCACAGAATCATGGAATGGTTGGGTTGGGAAAGACCCCAAAACTCGTCTCACTCCAACCCCCTGCCATGGGCAGGGACACCTTCCACCATCCCAGGTTGCTCCAAGCCCCATCCAACCTGGCCTTGGACACTTCCAGGGATCCAGGGGCAGCCACAGCTTCTCTGGGCACCCTGTGCCAGGGCCTCCTCACCCTCACAGCCAAGAATTTCTTCCCAGTGTCTCATCTAAATCTCTCCTCTTTTAGTTTAAAACTGTTCCCTCCCACTTATGGAGGTAACAACAGAGAGTTCCTGGTGGTGGATGAGCCAGACCCAAGCTCGTGGTTCCCAGCCATGCAGGTCCCTGCTGTGCCAACTGGAGCAGGAACACCCCGTGCTGTCCCCCAGGGTGCCAGTCCAGCAAAGTTCTGCTCCCACTGCAGGACCCTGAGGGGGCTCTGAACCACATGGAGGGACAACACCAAGAAACTCTCCCATCCAGGCACCTGGAGCCAAGCACTGACACCATTAAAAATAAAAAATAAATAAAAATAAAACACGGTGTTCTCTGACCGCCCACTGGGTCACTCCTGCCATTCCTGGGCCTGGGCTGCACAATCCATCTCCCAGCTTGGCGCCCGGGCTTCCCTCAGAAACGCAGCTCTTTACCCAGGAATTCATGGCAGGAGAAATCAAGAAGAGAAAGGGGAGGGGTGGAAAAATAAGAAACACTTTTTGTATTTTATCCAAAGTGTTTTGCAGGTCTAATGCCCCTTGGCTCACTCACTCTGCTGGGTCTACCAGCATATTTTGGGTAATGAAATGCACATTTGCTGGTCAGCCCTAATAGACCCAGAGGGACTGGGTTTCACGTGTGTTTGTTTTAAACTTAAGGGTGTTGTAAAGTTTTTCCAAGAGCCCAGGGCTGGGATGATAAGCCATGGCAGGCAGTGCCTAGTTAGTGGGTGGTTGTGGTGTTAATATTTATCCCATAACTGAAGGAAGACGTGACAACATGAGCAAAGCAAACCACCACCACCACCACACTTCCTCACAGGGCACACACTGAACCTCTGCAAGGACCACCACACAGGAGGCATTTCATACAATCCTCGTGATTTGCGAGAAAAAATCCTCTGAAAGGACAAGTTTAAAAAAAAAAAAAAAAAACCAAAAACAGAAAGCAGAGTTTAGAGTGAGAATCAGGGGCCTTCTAGTCCCCGAGCCTTTCCAGCCAGATCTTCAGTGCCCGTGTGTGGGACTTAGAGCCAGTCCAGAGGAGGCCACGGAGATGCCCCAAGGGCTGGAGCCCCTCTGCTCTGGAGCCAGGCTGGGAGAGCTGGGGGTGCTCACCTGGACAAGAGAAGGCTCCAGGGAGAGCTCAGAGCCCCTTGCAGGGCCTAAAGGGGGGGTTATAAAAAGGAGAGAGAGAGACTTTCCACGTGAGTAGATAGTAACAGGATCAGGGGGAACGGCTTCCCAGTGCCAGAAGGCAGGGATGGATGGGATATTGGGAAGGAATTGTTCCCTGGGAGGGTGGCCAGGCCCTGGCACAGGGTGCCCAGAGCAGCTGTGGCTGCCCCCTGATCCCTGGCAGTGGCCAAGTGGCCAGGCTGGACAGGGCTTGGAGCAGCCTGGGACAGTGGAAGGTGTCCCTGCCCATGGCAGGGTTGGGATGGGATGAGCTTTAAGGTTCCTTCCAACCCAATCCATTCTGGGATTCCATGGTCTCCCTTGGCCAGTGCCCGAGTCCCAGCTGCACACTGGACTGTCCCTGTGGAGCCCATCCTGCCTCAGCCCTGCCAGGCTCAGAGGATGCAGCTCCATCCCAGTGCCCTGCACTGCCAAACTTCCTATGGGCAAAGCTCTGCTTCCGCCTCCAGGCAGCCTGCAGACCACGAACGGAGCTCACCTCCCAAAGCTGCAGAGGAAAACTGCTCATGTAAATCGATTTTGTGCTTAGAGAACTAAAGATGCCTTATTCTCCTTGAAAAGCACAAACAGGCATCCTGCCTGCAGCAGGCACCAAGAATTCTGCAGAGCTACAGGTCAGCAAGCACCAGGAGCACAGCGTGAGGGCAGGGAAGCTCCAGCTGATGGGAAGGCAGCACCAACCAGGCCATCAGTGCCCATGGGGACCTGTGCCCTGGGTGAGCAGAGGGTGCAAGAGGGACAGGCCCATCTGTGCAAAAACCCTCTGCAGAAATGACAACGTGATCTAAAATCACCGTCCCAGTTTGGGACATCAGGGCCAGCTTTCCCTTGCTTGAAAAATCCAGAAGAGGAAGAAAAAGGTTTCCTAAGGCACCAAGCATAAGGAAAAGTGAGGTGAAGCAGGGGAGGGAGACATGGGGGGACACATGCCTGCATTTGGGGATGGGGAACACAACCAGAGGCTGAGTCCATCCCCATGACCTGCCCACCCCCTCTGCCCTGGGTAAATGCTCAGGTGCTCAGTCAATGACAGGGGAAGCCGTGTCCCTCCCACGGCGGCCTCTTCCCTTCCCAGTTCCCTTCTGCTCCACACAGACAGCAAGAGATGGAAAGGAACACAATTCCCCACAAAATCTCCCAGCTGTGGGCAAGAATCAAAGCAATTAGTGACACTTAATGCTTGTTGGATATGGAACACAGACGAGGAAGGCGAGAGCTGATGTGGCCAGGCTGCTGCAGAGCCCAGGGGTCCCATTGGGACTTTGCTGGTGGGCAGCAAGGAGTGAGCTGGGACAGCCTCAGGACACAGACCCATTCCAAAGCCACCTCTCACCTCCTGTGGTCACTTAACTTAACTGTAAAGCAGCTTTTTCTACCCCCAACCTGCCTAAAACCCAACACAGGCTGCCTTTACTTCAAGGTTTCAGTAGACCAAGTCTGTGTAAAGCCGTAGTATCCAGGTGGTACTCTGCTAAAAGGGGAGTTGGGATTTCTCCCACAGCCATGCACATTTGTCATCTCAGATTTGCCAGAGTCGGTGGTTTCACTCTCAGATCTCTTGTGCAATGCAGGTCCAGGTTCCTACATGGAGAATCCCAGACTGTTCTCACATCTGAGCTCCCTGGGCACAGCAGGAGATGCTCAGTTCGGACTCCTCCCCCAGCAGTGCTCTCACGACCTCCACATTTTCCACTCCTGCCTGTTTTCCAGGACAGGCAGGACTTTATCTACGGTATTATTTGGTTACTTGCAGGGAGACACATGCTCATCTAGGCAATCAGAAACCTTGAATGAATGGCTTAGGGACAGAAATTCAGTTTATCCCGGTTTTTAAGCACCAGAAGCCGGCACACCCTTGTCCTGCACCTGGGGCTCGGTGATGTGCTCCTGCAGCTGATCTCCCTCAGCTTCATCTCTTGTTTGGATGAAAATTTGGAGGTGACTGACCACCAGCCCTCCCCCTGCACACAGTTTCTGCCAGGCTCATTTATGGAGAGGCTCTGGGAAGAGGCAAATAAATGATTTAAATCAAAATATTTTATGCCAACAGCACTATTCCAACTATTCCAACACCACACAAGGCTTGTCCATGGCAGACAACATCCCTGCCCAATAAACCCTTTAAAGGTTCACTGATCACAGCTAGACGTGTCATAAACTTCCCTACATAGTTTATTATCCCCATAAATCTCTGTAAAACTATTTTATCTCATCTGGGTTGGCAATGAAGCAAACTTTGCTCTGTTTATGGCTTCCCAAGCCAGCCTCTAACAACAACACATGTGCTGCCTAAAAAGGGGGATGAAGATCTCGGCCCTGCCCAGCCCTCCCCACCACACATCCTTCCAACTCTACACCACAGGCACAGCAAACACCCCACGTGCTCCATGTACTTCCCTCCAGGAACAGACCTACTATCAAATAACGTTTCTTCTACTTTCCTATCTTCCAAATGTGCTATTTAAAGGGGGAAAAAAACCAGCTTGGAGGCTTACTCAACCCACTCCTCCCAAATGTGTGCCCTGCATTTCTTTCAAAGAGTATTTTTGTCCCTGGGAGCTTTGCAGCTACTTTGTCAACAGCTTTTTATTGGGAAATGGTGATGTTTTATGGCTTCATTTAAATCAGGTGGATGACTCTAAAACTATAATCTGTTTGGCTTTCAATTAGAAAACACAGAAATAAAAGCACTTTCCACGTTGTCCTACCTACTACATGACTTCCAGCTTTTCCATGCAGCCCTATCCATCTTTACTTTAGAATCCCAGGATGGTTTGGGTTGGAAGGGACCTTAAAGCCCATCCCATCCCACCCCTCCCATGGGCAGGGACACCTTCCACTAGCCCAGGCTGCTCCAAGCCTCGTCCACCCTGGCCTTGGACACCAGCAAGACCACGATCCAGTGGATCTCCTTCCACCCAGCCCTGGTGCCTAAGACAATGCTGCACCACTTATCTGTCACCCACCAGTGCCACAACAGTCTGTGCCAGCTATGGCAGAGCTGCCCTTGCCCAGGCCTTCAGGCATGACCACCAACCTCCTGCAAGACGTGCCCACGAGGCCCCTGCCACCACGGTGAGCACAGGAGGGTCAGAGATCACCCTGATGAGCTCCCAGACACTGCCATCCCTACAGAGGGACCCACAGAAACCTCACTGTCCCCACTGAGTCCTCCTCTCACGCCGAGTTCTTGGAGCTTCAACGCTGCTCGGTGGAGCTTGGGAAGAACATTCAGAACCATCACACCTGCACTCCTCTGCTTCCCTCTGCTCCCCCAGGCAGGCAGGGCCCACAGCCTTGGGAATGTGGCTCCTAAACCACCCCACAGCCCTGGGCCAGGCTCATCCCAAGTTCCACCTGCCCTCTGCCACCACTCCCACACAAACCCTTCATGACACGCCAGGAAAATGGAGCAGCCACCCCCATCACCACCTCGGGAAGGGACCAGGAACTTGTCCAGCACCCAAGGGAGAGGTCCCAGGCATCTCTGGGGAGTTTTTAAAGCAAACAGCAAAAAGCAAATAGCTCACAGACTCCAGGAGGGTGAGGACCAGAAGCTGCAGTCACTTCAGGAAACTTTAGGATGGGTGATTTACTGGAAGAACTTCACCCTAAGGCAATGGCAGTGTGGATGTAGGGTACAACTCCTGGGAACAAGAGGAGGCAGAACACCTTGGTCATGGAAAACAGGGGCCAGGGAGTGACTGACCACCCACACTGCCACCAGCAGCACAGGCCACCACCTCTCCTGACTGCTGAACTTCGGACACCACCAGAAAGTCAAAGCCACACCTGTAACGTGCCAGATGGGAACACGGCTGATGCCACCCGTACCCCAGTCCCCTGCTGCTGCAGGGCACGTGCTGACCTCCAGCCACCACAGCACCAACCACAGGTCCAGCAGGAACCGTGCCACCTCCCCACTGGGTCACCCCGGCTCCCACTCTCCAGCAGGCAGAGGTGAAGCGCCTGACCCACCAGATGGCAATTTCCATGGCAACACAGGGATGCCATCGGCAGAGGATTAAGCTCCAGCAGGAGGGGAAGTGGGACCATGGGGAGGGAGGTTGATCAACAAGCACCCGACAGGGACGCTGAGGAGGAACAGAGGCCCACGGCAGCGATTTTCACGCCCATCTTCCCCTTTCAATTCTTCTCTAGCATGAAAGTCCCAATTTAAATGGCAGAATTTGACACCATTAGAAACTATCAGAGCATTTAACACACTGCCCCTTCCTCCCACGTCACTGCACCCACGGCTGCCACGGGAATAAAGAGCACTGCAAGATCCAGACATCTCCCAGCAGTCCCGGCATCAAAGTGCAGCAAATCTGCGTCACACAGAGACCCATTGAAAGAGGATGAATGCGAAGTGCAGGGAGAAATGATTACTTTATTTGTGAAGACCATGTCTCTTGTCATTCTAATTCATCCCAAATCCTCCCAGCACTGGACAGCTGCAGGTTTAATCATGAATATACAAATCAGCAACACATGAACAACAAAGAGTCTCCGAACGCAACAGCCCAGACCCAGAATTTGGTCTGGTTCGGCTGCAGCTCTCCCTCCTGTGCACTGAAAAAAGGAGGGGATGGGTAAAGCCAGGACCTGCCACCTCCTCCTGCCACCACAGTGCCTCTCCCATTGAATTCCAGACATGGGAATGCTGCCTGCACCTCACCCTACTCTGACAAAGCCTGCCCAGCACTGAGTGGGAAGCAGCGGCTGCAAGAGGGGAGCAAAGGGGAGAGGGAGAAGCGAGGGACGGTGGGCAGAGGCAAGGGCTGGAGGGAAGGAGAGGCTGGGTGACAGAGAGGGGCTGGAGCTGCACAGGCACTCGAGCTGGGAAGGAAAACACGGGGTTTAATCCATGCAGAAGGTGGGAATTGCTCACTTTGTGCAGCCTCGGCCGGGCAGAGTGTGGGGGTGGCACTGCAGGGCAGGGGGTGCACCCAAGGGAGGGGGTGCCAGTGCCCAGGCAGCCACTGCTGCTGCTGCACTCAACATCAAACACATCAACCCTGCTAAAGAGGGGTCCTGCAGGGGCTGCTGCTGCCAGGCAGGTTCAGGACCCTTCCCAAGCATCCAACACCCGCTTCTGCTGCCTCTCAGGAGCTTTCTGCACGCTCAGATGCTCCAAAGCTGGTGAGCAACTGGGCACGGGGCAGGCAGCAACGCCCATCAGTGCAAAGCACTGTGTGCCACGTGGGAAAGAGAGCTGGGGAGCAGGAGCTACCCAGGGCTTCCAGAGGGTAGTCCAGAAGGAACCTCATCAGGTCTACAGCTTCCCCAGGAGGGGCAGTGGAGGGGCAGCTTCAATTTCTGCTCCCTGTGACCAGGGACAGCACCCAGAAAGCGGCTGGAGCTGTGCCAGGGGAGGGTCAGGTTGGAGAGCAGGGAAAGGTTCTTTCCCCAGAGGGTGCTGGGCACTGCCCAGGCTCCCCAGGGAATGGGCACGGCCCCGAGGCTGCCAGAGCTCCAGGAGCGTTTGGACAGCGCTGCCAGGGGTGCCCAGGGTGGGGTTGTTGGGCCAGGGGTTGGACTCATGGTCCTTTTGGGTCCTTTCCTACTCAGGATATTCTCTGATTCTGTGAAAAGGGCAGGGAGTGAGCACAAGACAGGGCTGAGCACCAGCCCAGCACAAACCACGACTCTCCTGCTGCTGGGAGCTGTGCACTGCTCGCCACCTCCCAGGCCTGCTTGCCAAAACTCAGCACACATCACGAGGAATTTGCTTTCCAAGGGCCTGAGATCCTGCAGGGCATCGTGTCAGAGATCTGGGCTGAGGTCTCAGTTTTCAATCCAGTGCTATTTCTGCAGAATTACCTGCTTTAACCATGCTGTGGAATTATTCATTTGGTCTGGAGTATCGCTTGCCTAGAAGTGATGGGGTGAGGGTGATGTGCTTCCAAAGCTCTAGAAATAAAAATAACCAAACCAGTCAGGGAAGAAAGTGGTTTTGAGCCTCCCAGAGCACACCCAGCCTCCCCTTTGGGCTGCCAGGCTGCACTGGGGCTGGCAGGGTGGACACACGGACAGTCCTGGCAGCCTGGGAGACCAAAATCTGTGCAAGGCATGGCTCCAGCAGTCAGTCCCAGCACGAGCTTCCTGTGTCATTGCAAACTGCTCCACATCAACCTTCAAAGCCACACTGTGCTCATATTCTCATGCAGTGGGAGAATCGAATCCATTTTGCTGCCCACTGCAGTGCAGTTCTTGGATCCCAACAAGGCATCTACATCAATCAGGCTCCAGAGGGGAGGGTCCCAGCTGCCCCTCGCTGGGATGGGATCCATCCTCTTCTCTTGCTCAGGGACCTTGTGGCTCTGCACAACTCCCTGACAGGAGGGGGCAGCCAGGTGGGGGTCGGGCTCTGCTCCCCAGGAACAGGGACAGGAGGAGAGGGAACGGCCTCAAATTGAGCCAGAGGAAGTTTAGATTGGATAATGGGGATAATTTCTTCATGGAAAGGGTGGTCAGGCACTGGCTCAGGCTGTCCAGGGCAGTGCTGGAGTCACCATCCCTGGGGGAAGTTAAAAAATCTGTGGATGTGGCACTCAGGACATGGCTTAGTGGTGAACACAGTGGTGCTGGGTTAACAGTTGGACCCAGTGATCTTGGAGGGCTTTTCCAATCTTGATCATTCCATGATCCCCAAACAGGTTTGCACATGGAGGGAGAGAGCTGCTCCAGGGGGTTCACCTGAGCCCTCAAACTTGCAAACTTTCTTCACCCCCTTCTGCGGACTCCCCCACAATGTTTGATACTTGATTTTTCTCTGGGGATATGTGAGCTTTGAGGTTCCCAAGACCCCCAGAGCACCGTTCCTGGTGCTCTCCCCCTCCCCAGCCCAGCTCCGGGGAGCACCTCCAGGGCCAGCCTGCTCCTGACACGCCCTTGCCTCCCCTCCACCTCCACCACAGGACCACAAGGCAAAGAGCCCTCCAAACATTACATCAGGTTCCCAGGTCAATCCTGGGGCCACCAAACACCACCAAATGCAGAATGCTGACACAATAAAAATCACTGCACATGAGAAAAAAGGACAGTTCCCTATCATGGAAGGAACCAGACAGGAACAACCTCTCCCCTCCAGTACCACCAGTGCCAGTCTGGAGCCTCCAGGATTCTACGGCTCATCAGCCTTGGTCCTCTGGGCAGAAGCACCTCATGGCAATGCCAGGACCCCCCTCTCTGCCATAACCCTCCCAGCAAGCCCCACACAGGAGCCTGCTGTGGGACTGGAATTACCACGCAAACATCCTGCGTGACAAATTCAGGGTCAGAATAAACAGCACCAGAGATCCTCTGCCAGCCAATCCCATGTGTAACTAAAATGTCAGGGTTTCATCTCAGAAAAGCACTTGCTCCACATGGGGAGGGGTCACGAGCCCAAGCCCAGCTGGGCTGTGACATCTGGGGCAGTTGTGACATAACCAGCATGAGGTGGGGATCCAAGGGCATCCACATCCCTACAGCCACCACCAAAAGGAGATTTCAGAGCCTGTTCCAGTAACTTAAAGGGGCCTGCAGGAAGGCTTGAGAACGGCTTTGGAAGAGGCATGGAGGGACAGGACACAGGGAATGGCTTCCCAGTGCCAGAGGGCAGGGCTGGATGGGATATTGGGAAGGAATTGTTCCCTGGGAGGGTGGGCAGGCCCTGGCACAGGGTGCCCAGAGCAGCTGTGGCTGCCCCTGGATCCCTGGCAGTGCCCAAGGCCAGGTTGGATGGGGCTTGGAGCAGCCTGGGACAGTGGAAGGTGTCCCTGCCCATGGCAGGGGGTGGAACTAAATGAGCTTTAAGGTCCCTTTCAACCCAAACCTTTCCATGATTCTGTGACTCTAAAACCCCTCCAATGGTTCAGCTGGTAAATCCAAAGCCCAGTGAGCAGGAAAACAAAAATATTGATGCTTTCACGGATAAACACACCTCCAAGCCTGCAGGCAAACCTGACCTGCAGCCTTCCCACCACGGGGTGTCCCCAGCCCAGCCCACAGCTGGGCACTCCTGTGGGAGCTGTCACCTCTGCCACAAACCACAGCCTGGGCTGGACGGGCTGTCAGGGCTGCACTCAGTGGAACACTGGCCACTGAGAAACACAGACATGAACCCACAGTCCCCCTGGGACGGGTTAGTGGCTTTTTGGGGGTGGCCTCAAACCTCATCCTTGCTGGGAAAAGCTCTCACCAAGGCACAGGCTCGGTGCCAGCCCTCCAGTGCCACGCTGACTGGGCTGGCAGGAGGCGGGATGGGGACCCAGGCTCTCCAGCTGGCAGGGAGCAGCCCCCTGAGCACCCACACAGGATCAATTTGCTTCTCACTGCAGACACGAGCTGGATTTCACACTCCCTGTCTCCTCCACGGCCTCAACAAGGAAAGATAGGGAAACACTCACATTGCCTCCCATGCCTGAAGCCTGAGTGACTCTGGGAACAGCACCAATGACAAACTGGTGCCCACCTCTGCCCACCGTAACTCATCTCTCCCTGCAGCAAGAGAGAAAGGGGTGTTGGACCCCCCCATAAAAATTGCCTTTCTTTGAAAAAACATTCCTTGAACAAATGGCAGCAAATCCCAAGGCAGAGCTGCACAATGGACACTTCAGTCTGCCCAGGGGAGGAGAGACAGGACCTTCAATGCCTAAATAAATGCAATTTGCTCGTTAAGAGGGGGCTGGGGAAGGTTAGGCAGAGGGGAGCCCTGGTTATTCACTTCCCCCAATTAACATTCCAGCAGAGCTGCTCTGTTTTCCAGGAACAATAACTTTTTGGGAAGGGGGAGTGATGCCCGTGGGGGTGTTGGATGGTCCTGGAGAAAGGAGACACATCCAAGGGTGTGAGGGTGCGAGTCTGTGTGTGATGGGAACTGCTGAACAAAGCCAACACTAAATAAAGGTCTACCCTATGCAAAAAGAACCTGCACAGTAAAACCCTTCATGTCCCTGGGCCAAGATTTGCCTTTGCTGCTGACCTAAATGCCTTTCTGTGGCCAAGGAGGCCTGAACAGAAAAGAGGTGGCTTGTCACTGTTTGGAAGAGGTCTCCAAATGCAGGGTATTTTCAACTTTGTCATCTATTTCCTTCCCAGGATGAAAAAAAGTGCTGCCTTTCCTCAGCAAGGGCACTGATTTCTCCAATAAAGACTTTGCAGCACACTTGGAGCTCCTGTGGCTCTCGTGGCCTCCCCAATGCTCTCCTAAGGGAGGCAGCTGGGCTGTTGTGAGACCCTCACCCAGACAACGAGGAGAGCGAACTGAAACCAGCTGCAGCTGGGAGGGAAAAGCACCAGAGGGACTCTGCATGCCAAGCACTGCCCATCCTGCCCAGCAGAGCCCAGGGCTGCTCCCACGAGAGCTCCCCCAAAGCAGGACAAAGCCTGACCCCTGAGGAAGCCGTGCCTGTCGCTGTCTCAAGCGCTGCAGGCCTGACAGGAGCAGGCTCAGCCTGGCAAAGCTGAAAGGAACTCCCCAAGAACGAACAGGTCCATCCGTACCCCCAGGCACGTGTGCTGAGGTGGATCTATTTCACCACACCACAGTTCCTGAGGATTCCCATGGGAATCCAGCCCAAACAGACGGATGGCTGCAGCTCAGCGTTCCCAGCCACCCCTGTGAGCCAAAACAGGACACCCAGAAGCAGGACCCTGGCTGGACAGACACCTGCCCTGGAGGGAAGACAGACACCCCCCAGAAGGAGGACAGACACTACTCAGAGGGAGGACAGACACCCCCCAGAAGGAGGACAGACAACCCCCCCAGAGGGAGGACAGACACCACTCAGAAGGAGGACAGACACCCCTTACAGGAGGACAGACACCTCCCAGGAGGAGGACAGAAAACCCCCCCAGAGGGAGGACAGACACCACTCAGAAGGAGGACAGACACCCCCCAGGAGGACAGACAACCCCCCCAACGGGAGGACAGACACCCCCCAGGAGGACAGACAACCCCCCCAACGGGAGGACAGACACCCCCCAGGAGGAGGACAGACACCACTCAGAAGGAGGACAGACACCTCCAGGAGGAGGACAGACACCACTCAGAAGGAGGACAGACACCCCTCACAGGAGGACAGACACCCCCCAGGAGGAGGACAGCCACCCCCAGGAGGAGGACAGACACCCCTCCCAGAGGGAGGACAGACACCCCTCACAGGAGGACAGCCACCCCCAGGAGGAGGACAGACACCCCCAGGAGGAGGACAGACACCCCTCCCAGAGGGAGGACAGACACCACAGCCGCAGAGCTCAGTGCCATCATCTGTGGATGCCCGTGGCCACAGTAGGTAAGGAAAACACTCAGATCTGCTGAATGTGTCAGGAATCAGACCCAGTCTGTTTGGTTGGTTGAGCACCTCCAGGAGGACGTGCCCAGCTGACAGAGCTGTGGTCACGCTGGGCTCAGCTGCTCCAGCTCCACGTGTCCTGTAGGACCCAGAGAGGCAATGTGCAGTTATTAACTCACAGTGACACTCAAGTTGAAGGTTTGCAGGGTGCCCACTTGGCTTCCCAGGTGCCAAAGCAGCTTTGCTGATATTCCAGGCAATGCATAATCACATCTAAAGGCTCTCTGGTGGCGGTGCCATCTCAGGAAGAAGATGAAGGATGGCAGAAGGGCTGTACCTCCCTGAGAAGGTGCCTCCTCACAGGCTCCATGCAGAAAGCTTGGGAAAGCAGGATCAGACCACCAATATGGTCACAGAATTCCAGAACAGTTCAGGTTGGAAGGACCACTGGAGGGGTCATCTGGTCCCACCTCCCTGCTCAAGCAGGGTGATCCCAGAGCACATGGCACAGGATTGTGTCCAGGTAGGCTTTGAATATCCCCAGTGAGGGAGACTCCACAAACTCTCTGGGCAGCCTGTTCAGTGCTCTCCAGAAGTGAGATGAACAAAACATCACCCTGAGGCTCTTGGTAAGAGCACACCAGAACCCCAGACCAGCCAGGGCTCTGGGGGAAAGGCTGCATTCACCTGAAGCCCATTGGAACTCTCCAGCACACCTCCTGCTTCCTGCCCAAATCCTCCCCACGGGCTCAACAACAGAAAGGCTCCCAGGAAACTGTGCATTGTGTGCTCCTTCTGGAGCGTCACGAGGCTCAATCCCAGCACAAAGGACTCGGTGCCTTTTCCCAGCAAGCCAAGAGCTGCAGTCAGAACAAACCCCCTCCCAGGCCAGCAGCAGGCACTAAGGCTCTGCTTTCCCTACTTCTGGGGCAGCCAATGCTCCCTCCTTCCACCCACTGTACAACACATTGCTGCAGAGCCAATGCCACAGATGTCACCAGAGGTACCTGGGGGCCACAAGGACCAACCAGTGAATGGTCATCTGGCCAAAACCTGGATGGTCAGCAGAGCTATAGGTTGTGTTTCCTGCTGACTTTCAAGCCTGAAAGAGAAACCTCTCCACAAAGATGCAGAGGCCAATTATTGAAAGGGACTGAGCCCCCCAGAGGGGCAGCAGCACAAACCCCAACCAGAGCGGGCACGAGCTCCCTCCCAGCCCAGGTACCACAGCCCAGCACGTGGCTCCTCCTCCCCGTGCACCAGCTACTGCCGGGGGGAAGGCAGCAGGGGTTGAACCAGGGCCCAGGTCCAGCAGGGACCTATCAATGTCCCCTGCAGCTTCCTGACATGAAGCTCCATCCCCAATCTGCTCCAGTAATCAGTTTCCTCCCTCTCCTCCCCAGGAGCTAACAGGGGCCTGGACAAGAGTGTCAAGACCCCAATGCCCCAAGTTGAAACTGGGGTCTTTCCAGGACCCCACCACCCCACAGGAGCACTGGGAGCATGTTGGGTCATTCCAGGACAGCAGTTTCATCCTGCTTCCCTCAAAGTGTCCTGAAGTGCTGAAACTTATCACAAGGCTGGACATTTCAGCTGCCAGGGAACAGGGACATCCAGATGTTGAATGCTGTCATGCTGACAGCTGGACATCTCCAAAAAGATCCTCTCTACCTTCGAAAGTCACCTCTGTAACAGCCAAAGAAACAGGGCAATTCTCTCCTGCAAAAACATCATTCTGCCTTCTTGCTCCCCTGCCAGTTGCTCCTGGGTGCTGGGTCCCATTCTTCTGGGCTGCCTGGAGGCTTCAGGGAGGACAGGTTCAGCGGGCTGGCAACAAACACTCCCCTTGCCATTAAAGAGTGCCAAGAGCTCCACAGACAAAGCATCCATCCCATCCCATCCTTCCCTCCCCCAGGGTGAGGGTCTGAGGGTCTCACAGCAGCCCCTCTACCACCCCAGTGTGGCTGTTCTCAGCCCTCTGGTGGGACTGGGCTCAGACTGGAGATGTGACTGCAGCAGCAGGAAGGAGGAAAAACAGCTTTACATGTGACGTGTGAACAGTCAGTGCAGAGAGAGATAAATCTCCTTTTCTTTCCAGGAGATCAAGACCCGATTATGCAAGTGGGGCAGCTCCAAAGGCACCTTCCTCTGTGCAGCAGCCTGGGCACCCTCTGCCTCTGCAAGTGCTCCCTTACAGAGATAAGGCTCAGTTGCTGAACCTCACCATCTCATCATTAAAAAATAAAACACAAGTCAGATGAACAAAATGCTAATAGGAACCCCCAGGTCAAACCGCCTCCCTGTCACCAGGGCCCTCCTCTTGCCAGCACATTCCTGTCACTAATGAGGTCCCATCGCTTCCTCCTCCCTCCTCAAGTTGCTCCTGGTGATGCAAATCCATCGTCTTTGTTTCTATTCTTGGAGTAAAACCAGAACCAAAGCAAATAGCAACACAGCTCTTAGGTTTCAGGATCCTTTCTTTTTCCATCCTTCCCAACTGCAACAGGGCTGTTGCTGCAGTCAAAGCGAGGTGACACCCGAGCCCAGACATCAGCCTGTTCCCACCGGAAATGCTCCACTTAATCTCCAACCTTAACGTCCCCTTTCAGATCGCTGCCAGCTCCTTCCCAAACCTCTGCCTCGCCGTGCTCCTCAGGAAGTGTCAGGCTTCCTCACAGCCTCCTGAAGAGGGCGAGAAGCTGTGGGGAGCCTGCCAGGGACCCTGGGATGGCAGAGAGCTCTCCCCATCCCCAGTCCCCGCCAGACCTCCCTCTGTCGGCCTTCCCCAAGGAGCTGAACCAGTTCCAGTGTGTGCCCCAACAGGCTCATGGTGCCTGAGCATTCCCATGTGCCAGCGTGGGCACCGCGCAACAAAGGGGGAAAGGAGACACACGACAACCTCAGTGAGACAGTCAGCTCTGCCCTGTACGTGCCAGTGTCCCATGGGGCAGGGTGGCACTGTCCTGGCACATCCCACTGCTGGGGAACTGTTGCACATCGGCTCTGTCACTGTGAGCCCCACAGGAGCCCCAGGGCAGGAGGGGCAGGTAGGGCTGGCTGTGTGTCACGGAAAGCTGTGCTCACATCGAGTTCTGGCCTGTAACAACGTCCCCCCAAAGTCCCTCCTGCCCCAGCTGACATCAGCAGCACCCAGCTGGCAGCAAACCCTGCATGAGGTGCTGGGACCTGCAGCAGGACAAGCACGCTCCGGGAGCACCAGTGCCATGTCCCCCATTCACCCTGGCCACAGGTCACCCTGGAGAGTGGGCAGCAGCAAAGAGCAGAGCCTTGGCTCCATGTGCAGGGAGAGCACAGAGTCCTGACAGTGCTCACTAATGATGGACAGTCAGATGTGGGTGCTGGGTGCTGACACAGCGACCCCCCAGTGCTGTGGGGAGCTTTGGGAGTTTCCCGCAGACTCCCAGGCATAAGGAAAGGGGAAATTGTGAGGGACAAAAGAGCTGGAGAGGGATTTGGGACAAGGACTTGGAGTGACAGGCCAAGGGGGAACGGCTTCCCACTGCCAGAGGGCAGGGATGGATGGGATATAGGGAAGGAATTGTTCCCTGGGAGGGTGGGCAGGCCCTGGCACAGGGTGCCCAGAGCAGCTGTAGCTGTCCCTGGATCCCTGGCAGTCTCCAAGGCCAGGTTGGATGGGGTTTGGAGCAGCCTGGGACAGTGGAAGGTGTCCCTGCCCATGGCAGGAGTGGGATGAGATGGGCTTTAAGGTCCCTTCCAACCCAAACCACCCTGGGATTCTGTGATTCAGAGGTTGAGAACTCAGAGCTCTGTAGTGAGAGCAGGGGTAGGTAAAACACGGGAAGGGAGGGGAAGGGAAGGGAAGGGAAGGGAAGGGAAGGGAAGGGAAGGGAAGGGAAGGGAAGGGAAGGGAAGGGAAGGGAAGGGAAGGGAAGGGAAGGGAAGGGAAGGGAAGGGAAGGGAAGGGAAGGGAAGGGAAGGGAAGGGAAGGGAAGGGAAGGGAAGGGAAGGGAAGGGAAGGGAAGGGAAGGGAAGGGAAGGGAAGGGAAGGGAAGGGAAGGAGCAGCTCGGGATGGGTGCCTGAAGAGCGGTGCTGCAGAGACCTCTTGCAGCACACAGCTGCTACTGCAGCCACGCTCCAGCACTGCCCAGCAGCTCCGAGCTCCGCGGTTCTTAAAGGAAAAAAACTGCCTGGGGATTTACCCAGCGCGTCCCAGGCAGGCTGCACCCGGAGAGGCTCCGCAGCAGCAGCTGATGGCATCCGGCTCACGCAAAGTGCCTCCTCCACACAGCCACTGCACTCAAGTGCTCCCAGCCCTGCAGCTGAATCCACTTGAGCCTCTAGGAAGCCACAGCCATGTCCCAAAGGGCTTATTCAGGCACAAGCACCTTCCTGCAGGAATGTGCTTGTAGGGAAAGTGCTCTGAAGGATTTAAATCTCAGCCTGGCAAAGTAGTTCCTTGGCTGGCACGCTCCAATTGCTCAGGAAAGGCATTTGGGGATTGCACCCTTTGCTCATAAACCTGGGGCACCAGCCTCTCTCACACCAAGAGGACCAAAAAAGCTGCACGCTGTGGGTCTGAGCTGTAAGGGGACACACTACAACAGCCAGATCTGCTTTCTGAGACATGGGAAACAACTGCAATGGGCTCGAGAGGAAGAGAAGAGGAACAGATCTCCCAGGGAAACACATGGAAGGTCTGTGGGAGGACTAAGAGGCCCCATGTGCAGCAGAGGATGGGATTTAGTACACCTGGTGTGAGCAGTGACCAGGCTGGATCCAGGGGCCTACCATCACAAAGCCATTCTTGCTGGCAAAGCCCAGAAGAAAGAGAAATGGGAGTGAAAAGACCCACCAGAGTGTGCATTTTGGGATTAACAGGAACAGCCTCAGCAGCCAGGACCTCTCTGGCTGGATGTCGAGGCCAGGAAGGGCCTGGGCAGCAGATGTGTAGCCACTGTCACCATCACAGCCAGCTGTTGGGAGGGGACAAGCAGCCAAAGGCAGGTGGAGAAGCTGCAGCATCCTCTCACACCAACCAGACACTGATCTGGGTGGTGCCAGCAGAAGCCCTCAGCTCAGCAGGATGGAGCCATCCAAAAGCATTTGGTTCCCAGGCAGCTGGACCATTGCTGGCTGCAGCCCAAAGCATCCCCAGCCCACCCTGCACTGCCAAGAGCCCAGACACGGCTGCAGCACCAACCCAAAAAATGTTTTGAGTTTCACGTGAGACTCCAGTCCTGCCAAGGAGGAGGAATACTCTGGCTCACAAAATAGTGTCGCCCTTATTTGAAATCACTGTGGTTATTTTCTTTTTTCACACAAACTTCACATACCAAAGGACACGGTGCACATTTTTGGTGAGTCTCGCTTGTAGAAGCAGAGTAAAATTGGAAGTTGGCAAACGACTCTGCTCTCCTCCTCCTCAGCCCTGCTGCTCGCTGAGCATTTGATGTTCCTTGTGCAGAAATATAAACGGGACTGCATCAGAGGCTGGAAACTTCATAGCATCATAGAACAGACTGGATTGGAAGGAATGTTAAAACTCATCCCACCCCTGCCATGGGCAGGGACACCTTCCACTGTCCCAGGCTGCTCCAGGCCCCAATGTCCAGCCTGGCCTTGGACACTGCCAGGGATCCAGGGGCAGCCACAGCTGCTCTGGGCACCCTGTGCCAGGGCCTGCCCACCCTCCCAGGGAACAATTCCTTCCCAATATCCCATCCAGCCCTGCCCTCTGGCACTGGGAAGCCATTCCCTGTGTCCTGTCCCTCCATCCCTTGTCCCCAGTCCCTCTGCAGCTCTCCTGGAGCCCCTTTAGGCCCTGCAAGGGGCTCTGAGGTGTCCCTGGAGCCTTCTCCTCTCCAGGTGAACACCCCTAGCTCTCCCAGCCTGGCTCCAGAGCAGAGGGGCTCCAGCCCTTGGAGAACCTCTGTGGCCTCCCCTGGACTCTCTCCAGCAGCTCCACGTCCCTCTGCTGTTGGCCCCAGGGCTGAAGGCAGCTCTGCAGGTGGGGTCTCACCTGAGGGGGCAGAATCCCCCCATCCCCTGCTGCCCACACTGGGGCTCAGGCCAGCACAGGGGGCTCTGGGTGCACACGACCAAGACACGTCCAACCCTCATCCACCAACACCTCTAAGTCCTACTCAGGACTTCTCTTGATCCATTCCCTGCCCAACCTGCTCTTGTGCTTGGGATTGCCCCAGCCCTGGTGCAGGACGTTGCACTGGGGCTGGTTGAAGCTGCTGCTCTTCTCTCTTGCCAGCCTGTGGGATGCTCCCTCCACCACCTCCCAAGCCAGCCCCATGCTCCTCAGCATTCCCAACCCCAGGCAGGTGGATGCAGGCTCTCCTCCCCAGAGTGAAGCCAGCAGAGGGAGCAAACACTGCAGGTTTGCAGGGAGAGCTCGGTGGTTTCTCACTGTGGTTGTTCTATTTTGAATCTAGAGATTATTTCACGGGAGTTTGCATAAGATATTTGGAAAGGCCCAGGTTAGGACCAAAGCCAGCCTGCATATTTTCTTGGGAAATGACACACTGGTCTCACTAGTACCCACCCTGCAACAGCAGCACTGAAATCAAACCCAGAGTCTGGTCCTCAGCAATAAACCCCTTCCAGTTTCAAGCTCAGCATCCCACATCTTCTGTGTGTTAATTTTAGATTCCTGTGCCCTGAACCTTCCCAGCACTGGGCCCACCTTGCTCACAGCGAACAGGAGAGGCCTCACCCACCCCAGCTCACAGTGTTTGTCACAGACACCTGGTCCCAGCCTGGCTTTGACAAAGTGGGATGTCTCACACTGTCCCCACCCCCACCAGAACCTCCTCTCTACCAGCCTGGCCTGCAGCATTCCCCACAAACTGCTCCTCTACTTCCTAATTCCTCCCACAGGAGACATCTGCCTTTGTGTGGGAATGCTGAGAGCAGTCCCACAGACGCTGTGCTCTTCCCAAGCCATCCCTGCTTTACTAGAGGCACCACAAAGCACCAGCTGGGACGTCACCAGCTGCTGTTGTGAATAAAACCACGTTCACCAGAGAAATAAGCCGGGTATGTTTTGGTTTTGAGCTTTGCTGTGCCTGTTGACTCCCACACTAATTTGCAAAGTGGGGTGATTCACAGGGAGCCTCTTCCCAGCTCCCAGGGATTGCCCTCCAGGGAATAAGTTGCTCTCTGGCTCCAACAACACTTTATTTATCAGGTTTGGGTTTTTCTGGTAAATACTCGGAGAACAACAGTCGGCAAGTGAGCAGTGTGGGGAGGAGGGCTGGGCACAGGAGTGAAACACAGAGCTCAAACATCAGCTGCCTTTGCAATTACGTCCCTCAGGCAGTCACTGCCACTGCTCCAGGAGCTGAGGCAGAGTGTGTGGAGGTCCAGGATGACTCTCATCACTCTGCTCCACCTCCTCACCAAGCATGGCTGACCTGCCTCTCACATGCTCATTTATTCAACCCAGAGAAGCTGTGGCTGCCCCTGGATCCCCTGGAAGTGTCCCAGGCCAGCTTGAACGGGGCTTGGAGCAGCCTGGGCTAGTGGAAGTTGTCCCTGCCATGGCAGGGGATGGGATGAGACAGTTTCTAGGGCTCTTTCCAAACCAAACCCTCCTGGGATTCTATGACTCTATTTTTATATATTTATTTATTTTTATCACACTGAACTACAGGCACAGCCAGGAATCTTCTGTGTGTTTGCTGATCCTTTCTGAATTCAGGTATGGGAGCGTGTGGCTCATAGCAATAAAATACAACGAGAGAAGCACCAGCAGCAAGGAGAGAGGGGGATTTCACTGGCACCAGTGGGATCACGGCAGGGTCAGCATGACCTCGCTGTCACCACAAGCATCACACCAGAGCCTCCAGCACCAGCTGCACACAGGAGACAATGGGCTGCAGCCAGCAGACCTGGGAGGTCCCTGCTCACTTGGGAACGAGACCAAACCACGGGGATAATGCACAGATGGGTTCTACCAAGGTCCTACTTAGTCTCCAGCTCACCTGGCACCTGAAACCCAGACTGGGATAATCACACCCCATGGACTGGTGCTGCTCTGGGGTGAGGCAGTTTCTGCACTCCCCAACATCAGTGCCGTGGCCACCAGGGACAGGAGGCATTCCTGGGCTGATTGTTATTCACTGGAATAGGAAAACCTGGACAGGTACCTGGCAGCTGTGCCAGTCCAGGTGCTGTCAGTGGCTCCAGTGAGCACCAGGTGTGACCAGGTCTCTGCCAGGGGTTCCTCCCCTCACTGCCTCCCTTGCCAGGCCCTGCTATCCCAATTCACCTTGTCTCTGTCATCATCGCTTTGTCAGGCAGGGGTTTCCTCTGCTCAACTCATCTGTAGAACTCCCAAGACAAACAGAGTCTAAGAGTTTCCTGCAGGGCACAGACATTTCATATCAGAATCACTGCCTGGAAAAATACCATGCACAAATAATAATAATTTAAAAAGAAATTAGTGCATGAGAGTACAGAGTAAAATTAATTCGTGCAGAGGCAGGAAAGCAACACAACCTTGAGTCACCTACTTGAAACCTGCAGGAACTACAGCAAGCAGAAGAGTCAGGGCAGCTGGGGCAGCACCAGGGATGCCACAGCAATGCCAAGGGCTGCTCTCCCCCACCTCCACAAACTGGGTGACTCCTCGCTCAGAGAGCAGCACATCGTATCAGAGCAGCAGAGGGGTCAGCGGAGAGACCTCAAACCAAGCTGGGTGAGCCTGTGGGACCCTGGGCATTGCTGGCTCTTCCAGAGGCAGCAGGATCTGTGCCATAACATCACAAAGTGAGTGAGTGGGCAATGCTGGAACGACTGGCCTAGATACAGAGAACTTCCAATTCCCATGGGGAAAAGGGAAGAGCACAAGTCCCTCAGAGCCCTGCTGCAATCTGCACTGACTGTCCCAGCAGCCACCACAGAGAGTGACGCAGCCCTGGTGACCTCTTTTAATGCTCCATAAGGCTAATGTTGAGTTTTACAGAGTTAATTCTGCCTTTAACGACCAGTTTTCCTGTGAAGACAAGGAGATCAGCACAGTCTGTAACTCAGCCATGTCTCTCTTCTCCTCCCCCCAGCAAGGGACACTGCAGAAGGTCCCATCCCTGCTCCTGCTGCTCTCATCAGGAGCCAGCTGGGCACAAAACCCAAACAGTCCCTTGGCCATCACCAAGTGACCCTAAACAACATGCCCAAGGTCTCAGAGCACAGTCCCAGCCTGGCCATGGTCGTTGTCTCTGTCACAGCTGGAGTGACCGGGACAAGGCAGGGGATCTGAGTGAGAGACAGATGTCAAAAGCAATCAGCCGCTCCCCTGTCTCCGAGGCAGGAGTGCTGACAGCACCACAGGCCTTGGAGGAGTTAAAAGGAAAGGCTTATTAGAAAGAAAACTTGTTCTGACAATCACAAAAATTGGAATTCATTTAAAATTCAGATTATGCAAATTCCAGTAATCTGTATGTGCAGATCCATCACCCAGCAGACACATGCCACCAGCAACATGGCTGGAGAAATGCCACCCTCCCCAGAGCTCTGGGAGGAAGGCAGGTGTGCTGGCCTCCGGCAGGCACGGGAGGAGCGGCTGCTCCGAGAGTGGGGCCAGGCAGGATTTGCAGCTGCTCCCTCTGCACTGAGGGATGCCTCGGCAGCCCCAGCAGCATCCAGCACGTCACAGCCAGGGGAGCAGGGAAGCCAGACTCCAGTGTTTTCACATAAATTACAGAAAATTCTCCCTTGGACAAGCTCAGGTGCCCATGACCAGCACGAAGCCTTCATCAGGCAGCACCTGATCACATGGATGTGAGGTGGCCACACGGCACTGGAGGCCTGTGGGCAACAGCTCTGCCCCGTCACCATCCCCCCTGCCACGGTAGAGTCCCACCCAAAGCCTCAAGAGCCTCTCCCCTCTCTCAGCAATTCCCAAAATTCTGGTTTTGGGGAAATTTAAAACCAAGCCAAGCAGGTGCATCACACAGCCAAGGTGGCTCAGACTGTCAGCATGCAAAGAGGAAAGCCAGAAATCAACAGCACAGGCTGGGGAAGTGCAACAGCCCAGAAAAATGAATCCGGCTTCAAACATGGACTTCCCTAAAACATGAGGCACTGTGATAATGCAAAGCATGCTCTCTGCTGTACGTGCTGTGCCGTGCATGAGGAGAGCAGATCCCACCTGGCAGTGATTCCTCCCCCAGCCAGGGCTGGGCAGAGCCGGTGTCACACAGGGCCAGGGCACAACACGAGCCCAGGGGAAGCTGCAACACCTCCAGCACAGAGATGGAAATTAACAAACCCAGCCTTGGGAGGACACAGAGCCCAGAACTGCTCTTGGAAAGAATTTCCCCAGCTTGGCAGGATCTGTACTTTGAACTTACAAACCAGTCAGGAACGCTGGTCCTGTACTGGCCCAAGCCTCAGCCAAGTGCTGCCAGTCCACCTTCCTCCACACTTTCTGCCTCTGCTGAAGGGCCCTCTGGAAGCCCCTTCCCAGTAGAGCGAGTCTGCTTTTCTCAGCAGGTCTCACAAGGTCAGAGCCCATGGCTGATTCTACAGCAACAATTTTTACCCGTTGGAACAAACCAGGAATGATTTAGCAAGGAAAAAACCACACCCTACAAAAAACCTGCTCTGTTCCTTGACAGACAGTCAGCTCTGTGGGTACACCACGGAAAGCCAAAGGTCCCCAAAACCTGAGGAAGTCAAAGGCCAAATCAAACTGGGCACAGACAGCATGGAGAGGTGCTGGCACCAAGCAGGGAAGGACAGGGGGCTGCCCAACAGGAAGGGCAGAACCCAGTTCTCTGCAGGTACCAGGACACTGTGCTTAAAACCCAAGCGCTTCCACACCTTTTGTGCTCATGTCTACTGCAGCAGGGAGGCTCTGGGGAACAGCTCCCACAGAGACAATGGAAAAACATCCCTGAAAGACAACAGTTCCCAACATCTCAGTGCCCTCCTGTCCCTCCTGCGCACAGCTTGGAGCCACAGATCCAGGCAGAGAGAAAATGCAGACAATTCCTTACCCCACAGCAGGGCCGCCTCATCTTAAATACCTCCAACATCTTTCAGCCGCTCATCAGGTGCCCTGTCCTGCTTGGGCTCATCTCCATCCCTGAGCTTTTGAGTGCTTCCTGAGCCCAAGGCAGCAGTTCCCACAGAGAAGGTTCACTGGCAGTGCTGGGACAGTGACCAGCTCCCAGAGACTCGCCCACGGCACCCACTGCTGCCCCTGGCACGCTGCGAGACCGGGGCTGTCCTCCCGTGGGCAAACGCGGCGGCTGCATCCAACAGCGCGGGCACGAGCAGGGAGGGTGAGCCCCCAGCCCCTCCCTGCCCAGCTGGGACACTGCCCAGGCACACCAGGAGAAACCCCGGTGTGGGTGAGCTCGGAGGGACCAGCCCTCCTTGTGGGGCAGAGGAAGGCAGCGATGGCAGGGTCCCAGCAGATGTGTCTGTGCCCAGCCCGGGCAGGGCGAGCCCATTCCCTGCTCCGTTCCCATTGTACCGGCTCTCTCAGCCACTGCCAATCAACACCAAGTGCTCCTCATCACCTCGACACCTGAGCCCTCATTACAACCCCGAGCCGGTAACAAGGTGGGGGAAGGACATTCGAACCCCGGGGTTGGGTGTCTGTGCGAAAGAGAAGAGGCAGAGCCCATTAAACATTGATCAGAGACTCCCACAGCTGCAGTGCAGCCCTAACATGTCCCTGCTGTCCTGCCACCAGGAGCTCCCCAGGGCCAGGAAGGTCTGAGCTGCCCCAGGGACTCGGTGCTGGCTCACTGTTGCCCCAGCCCCTCACTGCTGGCCCCAGGCAAACCTTTGGGGAGGTGCAGTCCCTCACAGACATGAGGCTGAGGACAGGAAAACTCATTTCCTACTTTCAGCGTTGTTCCATGCTTTGGACAGCAGTGCCCAGAGTCCAGGCCCTTGTCCCACACTCTACCTGGCTGAGCACCAGGTGCCCTGAGCCAGTGGGGACCCAGCGGGAGCCAGGGGACAGAACCCCCAAGCAGAGGGGCTCTGTCACAGGCTGGGCAAAGCCGAGCTGCAGCCACCCCTTGCTCCACCACGCTGGAGCAGCCTCTCTTTCTGTTGTTTTGCTAATGTGGGGCACAAAAATAGCTCTCCAAGATGTCAGTGGTTTTGGGAAGCCACGTGTGTGTGAACGTGTGGGGCCAGAGCCCGATACTCACGAACTGCCGCCGCAGCTTGGTCCTGACGCGCTCGGCCTTGCTCTCGGCCGGGTGCACGGCGTAGCTCAGCGAGCCCAGGTGGTTGTCCACGGACAGGCTCTTCCTCATGTAGAAGGAGCGGGTGCGGAAGTAGCTGAACGGGGCGTCCTGCACCGCCGTGCCGAGCTGGGGGGCCCTGGGGGGCTCCGAGCAGTCATCCTCCAGCCGCCAGGCCTCCCCTGCGGAGGAGAAGGAGATGCCTCCCCGTCAGAGCACGACCCAGACACGTCCTACCCCTCAAGCCCAGCTCTGGGGATGCTCAGTGGGCATCCTGGACCCCCTCTGCCCATCTCACAGCCGTGGGGTACAGGTGCTGGGAACTCACTCAGAGGGCATGTCCCTCCCACAAATCCCCACGTACACCCTGCCCCAGGCAACAGCCCCTGCTCCCACCCTGCCTGCCCCAGGCACACACAGTCCCCACCATCTTCCAGGCAGAAATCAGCCAAATACAGTTAGAACCATGGAATGCTTTTTGTTGGAAGGAAGCTTAAAGCTCATCTCGTTCCAACCTCCTGCCGTGGGCAGGGACACCTTCCGCTTCATCAGGGTGTTCCAAGCCCTGTCCAACCTGGCCTTGAAGTCTTGCTTTGTGAATGGGAAAAATGAGGCATCACAAGTGTTACAAATTACAAAAGGATTTACTGCCATCTCCTCCAGGAGAAAAACACCAAAACCCTTTCTGGCACAGCCAGGAGCAAATCAACAGTGCCACGAAGGACAGAAGCCAGACCTCCCTTCTCCACCTGCCCGTCACCAGCAGCAACAGGATGCAGCAGTGCAGGGCTGAGAGCCCTGGGGACAAACCTCACTGGCACTGCGACAGCGGTGCCAGTGGCAGAGGAGAGTTGGCACTGGGCAGGGCTGGTGATCCCAGGGCAGCACTGGCCACATTTCATTGCAACAAAAGGGAAAAACAACAAAACAACAGGAGATGTTTCCAGAATATCCCTGCTCTGCTCTTCTCCCTTCGGCTCGGATGCCGCCTGCTTTTTGCTGCCAATCTCCTCTTTACATCTGAAGCTTGCCCTGCCTCCTCCCCTCAGCCAAAATCATTGCTCAAGCCATGACAAACAATCAATAAAAGCCTCTTCTCGATTATTAGCCCAAAAGGGCATCTCACAGGACTGCCTTCAGAGGCTCTCCCCCTCCTGCAGCCTCTTACAAATGCAACATCCTTCACCTCTCATTTCTGAAAAAACCAGCACCTTTGGGCATGAACAACCATGATCCCACTACACCAGGGCTGAGGAGCAAAACACTTCTGGGGTTTAAAGTGGATAATGGCCCTAAGTCCCAATTCAGCAGTGCAGTCCAGTTTACCCAGCAAGGCTGTGGGGTTTACATGGAATATGATGAGACACAGGCTGGACTACAAGCCACCAGCGGAGGAACCACCTACACACACTGCCAGAGGACAGGGATGGATGGGATATTGGGAAGGAATTGTTCCCTGGGAGGGTGGGCAGGCCCTGGCACAGGGTGCCCAGAGCAGCTGTGGCTGTCCCTGGATCCCTGGCAGTGTCCAAGGCCAGGTTGGATGGGACTTGGAGCAGCCTGGGACAGTGGAAGGTGTCCCTGCCTGTGGCAGGGGGTGGCACTGGATGATCTTGAAGGTCCCTTCCAACCAAAACCCAAACCATTCCAAGAAAGAGGCAACCCAGAGCACAGCACTCTGAGCATCATGTAGATTTTTCCTCCCCTACTTTCAATTTAATAAGCTGCTGCTGCTGCTCTCCAAATGTCACCTCACACAACACAGGAGCCGCTGTTTGAAAGCTGTGATTATTCCATGCACAAACACGTCAATCGGAGGCAGATCCAGGCTGCCATTGTGAGCTGGCATCGCTCTGGAGCGCAGCAGGAAACACCGACCCAGGAGACGCAGGGGACACGCAGGGAAATCGCACCTGGGAGGAGGAACCTGCCCACCCTGCTCACCTGAGCTGGCCCAGCCACTGCCTGTGCCACCCTGTGTCCTCGAGACTGTCCCCTCCCAGCCCCACAGCTCACCCAGCACAGCCCCCACTGCTCTGCTGCCCCGAGCAAGGGAGGGCCAAGGCCGTGTGCTGAATGAGGGAAAGGACCCCCCCGCTGTACCCACCTCTCATGCAGGACACCTCACCCAGTGATGAGGAGCTGGGTTTCAAATCCCACAGAGCAGCTGGGCCACATTTGGTCTCACTGATCGCAGCTCCCCAAGGATTTTGCTGCTTTTGGTCTCGTCTACAGGAGCTGTGTTCTCCAGTGCAGGCCAGGAGCTGAGCCAGAGGCAGCTGCTCCCTGGCCAGCCCAAGGGGTGATCCTCACCAAACTGGGTCCTTCCTCCCTGCGCACAGGGAGACACCACAGGAGGGAGCCTGGACCTTGTCTACCCCAAAAAGCTTCTCTACCTGCTGAAGGAGCTTGTCTTGATTGCTACCAAACAAGTAAATCAATGATCAAGCCCAGAACGGTCAGAAGGGGAAGATAAGAAGTCAGAGAATCACAGACTGGTTTGGGTTGGAAGGGAACTAAAAGCTCATCCCATTCCAACCCCTGCCACAGGCAGGGATGGCACTCACTAGATCAGGTTGCTCAGGGTCCCACCCAACCTGGAGAGGAAATGCCAGGGATGGGAGCAAGCCCACAGACCGGAGGCCAACGATCCTCATGGTCTTGTGTGTTGGAGCTGCTCACCCCTCTGCCACTCAGAGCTGTGCCCTCAACATCAGCACCTCTGGAAGGTCTTCTGACCATCTCCTTGGGCTTGACAATAACAATTCCTGCAAAGCCTTTCTCCTTTCTGAATTTGAAGTGTTGGGGAGGAGACACATCAAAGGATGGAGGGGACAGCAAGGACAGAGACCCGCTGCCTCTCCAGTACACTCTCTACAAGTAGAAGAAAAATTAATTCCAGGTCCTGGTCTAAGCTCAAATCCAGCTGCTTCCTTCTGGCTTCTTTCTTTTCCTCCCACAGGCACAATTCCCAATAAACTCACCCCAACCATGCTACGAGTTAGCTTCTTCCCAGCTCCACAGCAGGGCATGGAGCCAGTTCCCAAAGAGCTCTGCGTGTTGCCTGTCAGACAAGGGAGACTGGAGGCAGGGAAGTGCTCCAGACTGCTCTGCTCCTTCCAGGTGCAAGAGGAGGGAATTGCAAGGGACCAGGCCTGTGAACCATGCAGTGACTTTCTGTGCAGGCTGCAGCTGAGGGCTGCAGGTGGTCAAAGGCTGAGAAGAAGCCCCTGCCTGCTGTAGAAGGAAGAGGAGAGGGAGCAAAGGAGAGCTTTTCCTCAGTCACACTCCTAAATCTTCTCAGGGATGAAGGGATGAGAAGCAACAGGCAGCTCATTTCCCTGTGCCACCAGCACGTGTGAGATCTCCTGGCAGAGTGCAGCGTGACACCCAAGGGATAATGGCTTGGACAGGGCAGGCGCTGTCCCTGTTCAATCAAGCTCCATTTGTGCTCGTTTTCCCCTCTCTACATTCAGGGCTTGTAGCCATAAGGATTTGGGGTTAATCCTGGAGCAGCTCCAGCAAGGGGTTGAAGGATATAGGATGGAGAGGAAGAGCTCACAGCCTGTTCCAGCTGACCACACCAGCACTGTCATGGGTGACCTGCAGGGGAAAAACAAAACCAGACCAGCAGGAAACCCAGACCTGCTGACCAGCCCAGCCAGTTCCTGAGCTCATGGAATGAGGTGGAAGGTTGTTTTGAAGGGAAAGAAGGGGTCTGGGGGGCTCAGCAGCCACAGGCCCAGCTCTTCTGCCCATCTTCAGTTCCCCACCAGGCGCCTTGGTGTCCTCACAAGGACCTGCAGAGGAGCAGTGCACAGGAAAAACTCCTATGATCTCCCATCAAATGCCAGGGCAAATCCCACCTCCAGTTCTGCCATACTGGAACCATGGGACACAAAGGAAAAGGCTGAGGAACACGTCCCAGTGGTCAGATGAGGATGTCACATCTCACCCATGATGAAGATAATCACTTCTGCCATCTTGCTTGGTGATTCCTTTGCTCATGGCCCCCAAAACAGCAGCGAGCCAGAGTGCAGCTCCTCCCCAGAGAGCTGAGAACTATCCCTGAAGATGAGCTCATCACATCTCCCATGGACAGCCCTGCTCCTGCCATGTCCCTGTGCATGAGCCCCCTCCTGAGCTGGTTTTGGTCATGTGTCCCCCACCTTGAACGGGGAGTGCTGGTGCCTGCTCACAGCAAATTCACCACTTCTTTAAGGAAAGGACCTTATCAGAGAATGATGGAATGGTTTGGGTTGGAAAGGACCTTAAACCTCATCTCATTCCATCCCTGCCATGGGCAGGGACACCTTCCACTGTCCCAGGCTGCTCCAAGCCCCGTCCAACCTGGCCCTGGACATTGCCAGGGATCCAGGGGCAGCCACAGCTGCTCTGGGCAAGCTGTCCCAGCTTCTCTCCCTCCTGATACCCAGCAGCCCAGCTCTTATTCACCAATCCTTCTGGGAATCCTGCATTCCTCGTCAGCATCCCAGGGCTCATTAACCTGCAGCGCCACGTGCTGCTCCACTGCCATCGTGCTGTCCACACGTCCCACCCTGCCAGCAGTGCCATCTCTTCTTTTTCTCCTCCAGGACAGCATCCTGATAGCCTTCATCAGTAACTAATTAGCAGTTCCTAACTGAGCCAGCAAAAGAATCTGGGAGAATCTGGACAGAAAACAACACACTCATTCATGCACTGCCCTGGCTGTGGAGGGAGCCTTCCAGTCTCCAAGGGTTTTCCTACTCCTTCTCCTCTTGGCATCCTCAGACCCTTCCAGCCATGAGTAAAGTAAGATCTTAAACACTTCCTGTGTGCACTCAGAGCTCTCCTGGCTCCCACAGCACATGGGATGTGCTCCAGGATGGCTGTTCCATGGAGCACAAGCCTGTCTGCACTCCCAGCACTGCAGGTGTCTGCAGCAGAAGATGAGGTGTTTGCAGTGGGTCTGACTCACCCTGCACCATCACCCCATGGTCTTACAGCAGCCTCCCACCACCTCCCTTCACCTCCAGCACAGCTCCCTGGAAGCACCAACAGACCAGCTGGGGACCTGTGGGTGTGCAAGGGAGCCCTGCATGCCATGTCCTTCGTGGTGGAGCCTACACAGCTTTCCCACAGGTTTTCTCCCATCCCAAGACCCACTCTAACAATTTGGTGGGCTGAAGGAAGACCCACAGGTCCCACACATGGAAGCAGCAGCTCGGGTGCTGCAGGACACCCAGGAGCTCTGTCACGACGGGAGCGGCAGGACGGGCTCAGCGATGTGCAAAGATCCGCTCTGTGCACAACTTTTGGGAGAATTAGTAGCACCAGGAAATGAAATGCAGCCTGCAAAGCATCAAAATTAATCCAGGGTTTGGACAGCTGCTCTGCTGGGCAACACAGGGATCTGACTGCGAGAGGGATAATTTTAAAAAACCATAAAGATAAAAAAGTCCAAGGGTGCTGTTCGAAGGGAGCTGTTTCATAAGGATTTTATTCAGCACCGGACTGTCAGCCCTGGCTTTCAGGCCTTATCTTTGTTTCAGTGTTAATAATCCCCTTTCCCATCACTTTTATAGTCCCAGCGTGATTCTGCTGGCACCAAAAGCACTGAAACGCTTTGGCCATCAGCAGCTTTGCCAATAAACTTGCTCAGAGCAGCTGGCCCAGCCACATTAGTATTTCATCAGGATCAGCATGAGAGTAGAAGAACACGATAAAAATCCTCAGGGCTGACCCAAAGGCTAACACACAGTGCTAGGCTGGGAGCATTTGCAGATCTCCAAGACCAGGGCTGTGGGGAGAGCTCAGGGATGATGCTCCTGCCACTGCTCCTGGTAGAGACCAGCTCCAAGTGCCCTGAAGCTGCTTCGTGACATAGAAAAGAGGCACCTGGGCCTGTTGCACTGGCCAAGGACCCCCCAGGGTGGTGTCTCACCCCAGCACCCACAGGCAGAAGGCTCCGAGCATCACCTCCCCACCTTGGGTGCCTTCCAACTCTTCTTTTTCACCAACATAGTATGAAGGATGGGAAGGTTTAAATATCAAGCTTAAAGAAAGACTCAACCAGGGGCAAAAACCCCAAAAGTTCCCCAAGAAGGGCTGTTTTGAGAGCAGAATAAACCCCGTGGAGGCTGGAGTTGGACTTGTGCCCCTGGAGAAGCAGGAAAGCTTTGCTGGGGTGCTGTAGACACAGAGGGGTGGGTGCTCACCCCGACACTCACCGGCAGACGGGACCGTGCAGCCTTTCTGGTGCTCAGGGGCCGAGTGCTTCTTGTAGGGCTTCTGCTCCGGCATCTCGTCCCTGTAGGCTGCGGGCTCGAGCAGGGGCAGCCGGCTCAGCACCGGCGACTGCGGGATGCTGGGCAGCGTCCGCGACTTGCCCAGGAGTGGCCGCTGCAGCTTTCTGTCCAGAGACCTGCAGGGACAGAAGGCAGGGCAGGGCTGTCAGCAGGTGGGAGGGGCTCCTCAGGCCAGGACCCCGCCGTGACACACACGCAGCCCCTGGCTGAGCACAGCGCCCTTCAGGGAATCGTGGAATTGTTCAGGTTGCAAAAGCCCTCTAAGATCAGTAAGCCCGGCCATTACCGCAGCACAAAACCATGTCCCTAAGTGCCACATTCACAGGTCTTTTCAGCACTTCCAGGAATAGTGACTCTACCACTGCCCTGGGCAGCCTGTTCCAATACCCAAACACCTTCTCCACGAAGAAATTTTCCCCCCAAGATCCAATCTAATCCTCCCCTAACAGCACAACTTGAGGCTGTTTCTCCATGTCCTGTCCCTGTTCCCTGGGAGCAGAGCCCGACCCCCCCCGGCTGCCCCCTCCTGTCAGGGACTTGTGCAGAGCCACAAGGTCCCCCCTGAGCCTCCTTTGCTCCAGGCTGAGCCCCTTTCCCAGCTCCCTCAGCCGCTCCTGGTGCTCCAGACCCTTTCCCAGCTCTGCTCCCTTCTCTGGACATGCTCCAGCCCCTCAGGGTCTTTCTTGCTATGAGAACCCCAGAACTGACCCCAGGACTGGAGGTGCCTCAGCAGTGCCCAGCACAGGGGATGGTCACTGCCCTGGCCCTGCTGCCACACCATGGCTGGTACAAGCCAGGTGCTACTGGCCTCTTGCCCACCTGGGCACACCTGGCTCAGCACCACGCTGCACCCTCTGTTAGTAAAGCTGCTGCTGTGCCAGCGAAACCTTCTCCCCTGGCCAGGCACTGTAATTAGGATTTGCATCTTGAGCTGCAAGGCACAACCAGCACAACAAGATTTCAAGCCCCCAGCCCACCTCAAGACTCCCAGATAATCTGAACTAACCAAATAAAGAAACCAGGCGGTTCAAGACTGAAGGGATAAAAATTTCCTTTGAGACGGTGAAATCCCCATTAAACATCATCCACAACAGCAGAAAGGGATTTGTGGTAGAAAACAGGTCACTAGACAGGTACTAGGGAAGGCCCAGACTCCAGAAAGCCACACTCACACAGCAGGGACTGCAGAGGTCCCCAGGGTGCCACAGAACATGTAGAACATAAACTCAAGGTCTCTGCGAGGTCAAAACTCAACTGAGTTTGATGATGGGGCTCCAGCTCTGCAGGGGTGGCCAGGATACACACCCATCCATGTGCCACCTCTCTGCAAAGCCCAGAGGCAGCCCAGGCCTGCAGGGGCATGGGAGCAGGTCTCCCTCCTCCTGCTCCAGCCCAGAGCCAAGGCATGGTCCTCAGGTGCCTGCCTCAGGGCTGTCACTGGCCCAGGCCATGCTCCAGGGATCCCAGAAATGCAATAAAAAGGAGCAGAGCCTGTCGCTGTTGTCCGCAGGGACGGCGCGAAGAACGACACACAAGTCCAGGATAAGTGGGATTATTTAATTCATTTCAGACTCGTTTATATAGCATTATTCGCAAAAGTGGTGTAACATACCATCCACCATCCACCTCCTAGAGTGATTGGCTGAATGCTACAGCACCTATTTCAAAATATTTTCTTCAGTGTGGAAAACAAGACTGTGCGTAACAAGTTTGCACCAGTGAGATAAAGTCTTGGTTTACAAAACCCTCTTCAGTGTTGACAGCTAGCTTGCCTGAGAAAGGAGACTCTCACAAGCAGCTGTAAAATATAGGAAAATTTCTCTGCCAGCCTTTTCAGCATCTACAAGAGGCCAGCGTTGTTGTGGGGTGTCCTGTGCTGAGGGTCACCCCAAGGCTGTCCCTTGTCCCCTGCTTTCACAGAACCCAGAGCTGAGCCCGAACGAGCTCCCCAACACACCCCAAGGGGCTGTTCCAAAATCGTAGGACCACAGAATGCTTTGGGTTGGAAAGGACCTTAAAGATCACATTCCAAGCCCCTGCCATGGGCAAATCTCATAATGATTGGTACAGATACTTCAAATTTCCATCTCAAATTCAATTCTTCGCTGCTTATGCTCATTTGTACTAGTGCCAATATTAACCTTTAGCTTAAATAATTATCGTCCCTCTACGGTGTTTGCTCCCATGATTAATTTCCATTATAATGAAGTCCCAGCCCCTTTCTGCCTGCATTTTTCAAGGCTGATTAACACAAGTTTTTTCAGTCTCCTCTCACAAAATTAGCTTTCATTTCCCCATGGATGTTTTCACACCCCTCACTGCCCTCCCTCTGATCTTGGACTCAGCATTCTCCACCTGTCCTGGAGCATCACAGAATCACAGGGTGGTCTGGGTTGGGAGGGACCTTAAAGCCCATCTCACTCCACCCCCTGCCATGGCAGGGACACCTTCCACTGTCCCAGGCTGCTCCAAGCCCCGTCCAACCTGGCCTTGGACACTGCCAGGGATCCAGGGACAGCCACAGCTTCTCTGGGCACCCTGTGCCAGGGCCTGCCCACCCTCCCAGGGAACAATTCCTTCCCAATATCCCATCCAGCCCTGCCCTCTGGCACTGGGAAGACATTCCCTGGGTCCTGTCCCTCCAGCCCTTGTCCCTTGTCCTTCTCCAGCTCTCCTGGAGCCCCTTTAGGCCCTGGAAGGGGCTCTGAGCTCTCCCTGGAGCCTTCTCCTCTCCAGGTGAGCACCCCCAGCTCTCCCAGCCTGGCTCCAGAGCAGAGGGGCTCCAGCCCTAGGTGATCATGCGGACCTGAGCTCCTGGTGCAGACAGCAGGGCAACCCCTCTGCCTCCCTGCACCTTTCACCACTAAATTGCATCCTATTTCACACTCCAGTGCTCAGGGTCACACAGGCAGAGTCTATCGTGCCAAAGCTCCTGACCCTCGGTGCCCGCCTCTCACTGTGATGTTTGTCACCGCGGCTCTTCAGCAGCTCCCAAGTGGTGCCAGTCTGATGTCACTCAGGAGAGCAGACACAGGGCCAGAGCAGTGCCACAGCGCCGTGCAGCCACCTCCCAGGGACGGTCACACCAACCCCTGGGGCACACGGCCACGGGGAGCGGCTGGGGCAGAGGGCAGGACCGGGCACCCCCTGCCAGCCTGACACGGCACCTCCCTCAGAGCAGCGGTGGGAAGCACACTTGGACACGAGGTCAGCAGTTTATTGCTATAAATCAATCACATCCTCTCAATTCCCAGGTGCTGCTGCTCGGCTGCACTCCGGGGGTGGGGCAGGGACAGCAGTGCCCCAGGCCTGGAGCAGCAGTGCCACAGCCGTGCCAGGCGCTCTGCACCATCCTGCCCACCCCAGGCCCCACGCTTCAGTGGGATCAGCATGGAAACAAGCTGTGCCAAGAGATACAAAGCCAGAATTAGCATCCCAAGCAGTTTCCATCCCAGCAGAACATTTGTACCTCTCATCGTAACATATTTCACTGGCACAAGGCAACAGGGACAGAGCTTAACACATCGCTGTGCTGCATAAATGAGTTCAAAACATCCCTTTTTCTGTGCATGTAAATCCCAGGATACCTGTGTACAGCTCCATCACCTGCAGAACCCCATTAGCATTTTAGTGCTCCCGTTCCTTTTGTGCTCACAGGGCCACTCACAAGAGTCACATGGGGAGAAAAACAGAAGAATTCACTCTGTTAGAGAAGCAATTTTCAAGCTGTATATCTTCAGGAAGCGATTTATATTGTCAGAAAGAGCAAAGCAACTGGAAACCTGTTTAGCTCTAAAATGTGAACTCAAATTCCCAAGCACAATCCAGCTCCATGGATTTACTGTCCCACCTGTCATTGTTGAACCACAGCTGGCACATAAGTACCACACAGCACCTCATTCATCCCAACCCCCCCGGTGGGGCGGGGAGGAGAACCGGGAAAAGGTGAAACCCAGGAGCTAATAATTGAAATAGAGTTGTTGATGGTGTTTATTATTATTATCATTATTATTGTTGTTATTGTAATGAAAATGGAGATGAGAAACAGAGGGAGAGGAATCACACCCCAGATAGACAAGTGGTGCCCAATACAGTTTCTCACCACCCAAAAAGCTCAGCCTGTTCCACAGCAGCAATAAGCCTCTCCTGGCCAACCCCCCTGGGTTTCCACACTGGGCATGCCGTTCCACAGTCTGGAATATCCCTCTGGCCAGTTTGGATCAGCTGTCCTGGCCATGATCCCTCCCAGTCCTTGTCACCTCCTGGCTGGCAGAGCATGGGAAACGGAGAAGTCCTTGACTCAGGGAGAGCATTTCCCAGCAACAACCAAACCACCAGTGTGTTATCAACACTGTTCTCATCCTAAATCCAAAACACAGCCCTGGACCAGCTATGGGAAGAAAATTAACTCTATCCCAGCCCAAACCAGAGCTGTGTGCACAGCTCCAGAAACCTCAGCAGCCACTGCCAGGCGGGACCTGACAGCGCTGGGAAGTCACATTGCATCTCCGTCTGCTTCCCAAGCAGGCGTCCCAGCTGGGTGCTATCAAGGATGCCACATCCCATTAGCAAGGACCCCTGATGGAGTGTAAAGCTCAATTAGAAAAGCCATCATCGATGCTGCTACAGCCTATATTTAGCTGCCGTTCGCATTTGGGTAGGGAGAAGAGCACATAATCAAGTCATGACAGGGGTGGAAGAATCCTCCTGGCTGGGTGTGAGAGCTCAGGCAGGAGCCCAGTGACAGCTCCATCACTGCCAGATGGGGAACTGGGGGAACATCAGCAGGGCCAGGTCCCTGCCCCCAGCCCTGGGGACAGCCATGGGGCAGGAGGGACCGTGCCAGGCAGGGTGCGAGGCTGCTCCAGCTCCCCCATCCCCGCCACAGCCCCTGACCCAGCAACGCGGCAGGAAAAGAAGCAGAACTCATCTCCAAAGCTGTGCTGTGTCCAGCACCTTCCCCACAGTGATGTCCTTCTCCATCCCCAGGAAAGAGAGGGCAAGGGCTCAGACAGAGGGGAGGGAGGGAGAGAGAAAAGGTTAATGCAAATAAAAAGCCAGCTCCTGCAGCCAGCTCCTGCAAGCTGGGAGCAAACTGCACACACCTCCAGCCTCCCAGCTGGTTTCTGTGTGGGAAAAGCTGCTCTCCAGAGGGCACTTCCAGCCCAACCCAGGGAGCGTGGAGTCTGCAGCTTCCCAGGGCAGGATGGGGGAGTCACCACAGCAGCCCCAGCAGAACCCCAGCAGCACCAGAGAGAGCGGCAGGAGGAGAAAATAACCCTAAACCCACTGCTCTAACGATCCAAAATGGACCCCAATAAGCCTCACTGATTCGTATTATTTGCCCAGGAACTAAGCAAGGAAACCTCCTGCACGTGTCCTGGAAATGCCCAAGGATGGTGACCCTCCAGAGGTGTCCCATTCCTGGGAATAGGGAAGCCTTCATCCTGCCACAGCCCCAAGTCCCAGCAGCTCTGACACAAACCTGAGCAGCCGCAGAGAGACAGGCTGCTGGTGGAACACAGCAAGGAGAAGAGGAGGTTACTCTGGGGAGGAAGGCTAAGGAGGGAAAGGGGCAGAGCAGCAGGGCAGCAGCTCCTCCAGACCTCGCCCACCTGCTCCAGAGCTCTGGCTTGGTGGTGGCCACATGCCCTGTAAGGAACATGTGAGGCCACTTCCAAGCTCCAAGGGGGACAACACGTGTCCCAGAGAGCTCACAGCCCCAAAATTCAAACCAAAAATAGACAGAGAAGACAAAGGGCTGCTCCTCCTCCTGCAGCACCACACAGCATCCCACAGGTAACTGGAGTGGGCCCCTCTATCTCCTCAGTCAATTAATTCCCTAAATCTACCGAGAAAAGGAACTTGATAAAGCAGAAGGTTTGAGGAAGAACAGCTGAATGCGGTACAGGCTGAGAGGGTGCCAGAGAAAGGGACCAGGAGAGCCCAGTTATTGCAGAGGGACACCGCTCCCAGATCTTCCTAGCCCGTGGCTGCTCCAGCCTGTAACTCACTTCTCAGCCCACTCCTCCAAGGAGGTGTAACTTAGCAACCTGACCTTAAAAACTCGGCAAGGGTTCCAGCTGGATTCGGGAAAATGAGAGATGCATCCAAGCCAGGAGGAGCCATTACCCAGCAAATCCCCTCTCCAATCGGGGTGTGGGGAGGGGGTGCACCTCCTGCACAGCCTGAGGCCCATGGCAGTGCAAACAATGGCTGCAAAATGCAAACAAACCAACAAAACACCCACATCCCTTCCTGACACAGCTTGTGGAGGTGCAGCTGGGTGTAAGGTGACAGAGGCAAGGTGAGAACACAGGTCCCAAAGGGCTGACAGCTGCAAAGGCAAACAAGGGTGTTAAACAGCCAGGGCAGGAGGAGCAGTGCATCCAGAACTGGGGCCTCAGCACAAGACAGATGTGGGACTGCTGGAACAAGGCCAGGAGACACCATAAAGGTGCTCTGAGGGCTGGAGCCCCTCTGCTCTGCAGCCAGGCTGGGAGAGCTGGGGGTGTTCACCTGGAGAGGAGAAGGCTCCAGGGACACCTCAGAGCCCCTTGCAGGGCCTAAAGGGGCTCCAGGAGAGCTGGAGAAGGACAAGGGACAAGGGATGGAGGGACAGGACACAGGGAATGGCTTCCCAGTGCCAGAGGGCAGGGCTGGATGGGATATTGGGAAGGAATTGTTCCCTGGGAGGGTGGGCAGGCCCTGGCACAGGGTGCCCAGAGAAGCTGTGGCTGCCCCTGGATCCCTGGCAGTGTCCAAGGCCAGGCTGGACATTGGGGCTTGGAGCAGCCTGGGACAGCGGAAGGTGTCCCTGCCCATGGCAGGGGGTGGGATGAGATGAGTTTAAGGTTCTTTCTAACCCAAACCCTTCTGGGATTCTGTGAGATTTCCCCACAGCTCCACAGCACAGGATTCATCCTGTCCTGCCCTGGTGCCTCACCCCACTGTGTGCCCCTGCCCAGGGCAGACACAGAACTTGCTGCCAGGCCAACCCAGCTCCCAGAGCCCAAGATAAGGCATGAGTGTGCCTCTGACACCCCAGGAGCACAGGGTGCTCACCGGGTGTGAGCTCTGCTGTGAGCCACGGGGCTGAGCAGAGATCTGAGCCAGGATCTTCTCCATCCCCATCCCGACAGCAGCAGGAGACAAGCCAACATCTACCTGCAGCTGGTTTCTGCAAAGGGGCTCTGCAGGAGAAGGCAGCAGCGGGAAGAGAGGGGAAGCACAGGAGGCTGCTGTGCCTCAGAAGCTGTTTCTGGACAGAAGCATGAGGCAGCAGTGGCAGCAGCCCCTGGGATGTGGTTCAGTGCAGTCCAACACCCACAGCAGCGGCAGGACCCCATGGAGGGCAGGGAATGCAGTTTAAGGGGATCACACAGCACTGGTGAAGCCTAGGGAAGGAGGGTGAGAGGAAGAAATCAACTGGTAACACACAGAGTAGCCTTGGAAACTAAAGCCCAAGGATTTTGGCAGAGCAGAGCCTTCGCAGGGCATCCCCACCTGTTCAAATCACCAGCTGCTCTGCAAACCTTATCAGCTGTGAGCAAACCCCTGAGTCACTGGCACTATTGCCAGTGACCCTGTGGATCACAAAGCCAGAGAAAATCACTGAGAAATCTTCCCTTCGCATTCAAAAAACACCCAAATGAAACACCTTCCTTTCTGGCTGGCCAGAGTTCGTGTGTGAAGAGTGGAAAAGGAGAGCTGAAACGGAGCATCTTTCATCTGACTGTGAGACAGCTCCAAAGCAAAACAAAACCCAAAACAGCATTCAGCGTGCAAGTTCAGAAAATGAAAAAACCAACGTGTGAAGCTATAAAAATACCTTCCCAGGCTCAGCTGTGAGCTGGTAAATACCACGTTTCCCACCAGCTGGCTTCCAAAACCTTCTTCTCCTGCCACCTCTCCGACTTGCAGAGCATCTCTGCAGCAGGGCCATCGCCCAAGCACTGCACTGAACACCGCTGGCATCCAGGGAATAATTGCTCCTGTCCCTACAAACTGCATTTTGATTCGGAGGGGTGTGGGAGGGCAGGACAGGAGGTCACACACCCCTTGTACTGAGGGCAGCCCTCAGCATTTCAGAGCTGCCTGGAGAAGGACTCAGCACCATTTCCCCCTAGGAGCCCCCTGTGCTCTGCCCTGCTCCCAGCACCCAGGAGGTTGGGAGCCAAGTACCAAACTGCCCTGAAAAGGGCCAGAAGTGCTTTTTGTGGCAGATGCTGCCTGAAAAGCCCTGAGTGCTCGGGTGGTGTCACAGCAGCCCCTGCCCACAGCCTCTCTCCCGCAAGGTATTTACCCAGTGCTAAAGACCTGCTGCTGCTACTCACCCCTGGCACCATGACACCATCCCGGCACTCCGAGCTGGGTAAAGCCATCCCCAGGGAAACGAGGTGAAAAAACACAACCCCTTCACGTCAGCACTCCCAAACTATGCACTGTGGCTGTGTTTTGCAGCAACGCCTCCATTTCACCATTCACTGGAATCCAATTGTTGAACGGATAAGGAAATACACTGGAGCCAGACACTGCCATTCATTCATTCAAAAGTATGCTGCTTGCTTTGTTAAAAGAACCTTTTTTTCCAGCTCTGTTGCAGGCAGTGAATGACATCCCCATCCAGGGGCGTGCTCCCCTCACCCCCCAGCCCAGGAGCACCCCACAGGGTCCTTGCAGGTGGTCACCCTGCCCTCTCTGTCATGCTCTGTCCCTGTGGTGCCACCAGACCATCCCCTCCACAGCCCGCAGGAGAGAGGAGCCCTGCGCACTCCCTGCCCACCTGCTGCCCTGACCACCCACCGTTAAGAGGGGCAGAGCAGGGACCAGGCGCTTAGGAAGGCTCTGGCAGAGCCCAGACCTGCTGGAGCTGCACCTGCACAACAAAAAGTCCAAAGACAAAAATTCCCCCGGGCCAGGGAAAGAAGCAGGAACATTCATGGAACACGAACATTTATCCTGCTCACAGAGTCCTCTCTGATAAATGGGGAGAGATGGCAGACAAAGGTGAAATGAATCCCAGCAGACAGTGGAGCAGACGAGCATCCTCCCTCCTGGCAGCTCCAGAGCGTGACCTGCATCCTCAGGGACCAGTGTGGTGACTGACCCAGGGTCCCTGTGCTTGTAGCCAGGTTACGCCATCCAGATGAAGCAGAGAGGATGGCCAAAGGCGTCTGGGATGCTCCACAAGAGGCTCAGGGATCGCTCTCCAGAAGGAATAGGTCTGAGGCTTACAAAGAAGGGTGTTTGAGATGCAGAACGAAGCTCCCAAGCTAAAGACCTTGCACGCTGAAAGTCAGCTCACAAGCAGGACGTGACCCCCAGGGACGCAGCAGCGCCTGGCCAGCCCCGAGGCAGGAGAACGCAGAGGTGGGCAGAGAAAGGGGCCCCGAGCAGAGCAGTGCGGGCAGGAACAGCTCTGGCTGTGGAGGGCAGAGCCCCGGTGCCAGCCGGCAGGAACCACGCTCCGGTGCCCTGCCAGGACAGAGCAAACACCTCCCGCTCCCCGGGCTCACCAGGCACAGCCACGGACGCTGCGCCCTGGCTCCCGGCGCTCCTTCGGCGGTGTTTATGTATCTCCTGTCTCCACCGAAACTTTTCGGAGACAAAAGCTAAGGAAGCACAATGGATGACAAACATCGCGGCTCCCATTTGAAAAGGTTGGCTAATTTACAAGATAAATAACGTAACTGCCTCCTTTGCATTTACAAACACCTGCCGGGGAGGATGTGAAGGGGTCCAGCATCACAGCCACCTCCAGCACCCACCTCCTGCCCTCCTCCCGTCACCCCTGCATTCCCAACAGAATCCCTGGAGCAGGACTGGAGCCGCGATGCCCCTGCACCACAACCCCCCAGCTCCTGGTCCCGTTCCCAGTCTCATGACACAGGACTGGTCTCCCCTATTGCTTCAAAATCCGAGTCACACGACAGAGGAGACAAAAAGCTGCTGAGATCATCTTGGAAAGGATACTGCTGCTCCTGACAACCACAGGGGAGATGCTTCAGGCCTGAGCCTGACGTGCTCCGGCACAGAAAGACACTCCAGACAGCTGGCAGAGCTGCTTGGTTTGCTTGAAATCCTGTAATTTCTGCACCATGACCAAGTTTTCCAGCACTGGAGGCGAACAGGGGCCAAGTTGATCCATCTCTGACTATTAATCCCTGGCAAAAATAATTATTTATGTATGTGTTTTGGTCAAAAAGCAGATTTATTATCTATCATAGGCATGTTGTTGTTTTAAACCTTCCTGGGCACCACCTTTCAACCAGAGCCTTGGGCTGGTTTTCATTTTCCTCTGAAGCACAAGAGGCAGGTCACCACCACGGTCAGAGAGACAAGCTCATTGAACAGAAAAAACTCGTTATGCTCCCAGTGTATCCCAGTAAAATTCCTTAAAAAGATGGGGTTTGGTGCAGGAACAATGGGGGCTGAGGGGAGCTGGGAGCAGAGTTCTGGCAAAGGCAGCACAGCCAGCAGCTGCCCATGGCCAGGATAATGGATTTTATCCATCTTGTGAGGGGAAGAACAGGAGCAAACAGCCCCCAAACAGCCCAGAGGAAGCCCAGCCCGGGCAGAGGCACTCGGGGACAGGATTCCTCCAGGGCAGAAGCAGGTCTGGGTCCCAGCCAGCCCCAGGGCCCTGCTGCACATCAGGAGCCGACCCACGGGGCTGGGGTGGGCGCTGGCCATGGGGTGCAAGGAAGCAGAGCCCAAAAACTTCCTGTTTCCAGGCAAGAACCCTGGCACAGCCTCAGCTGCCAGGCTGTCTGGAGAATCACAGAATCATCAAGGTTGGAAAAGACCTCCAAGATTATAAAATCCAACACCCAACCCAGCACCACCACCGTTTTCCATGTCCTCAAGTGCCACATCCACACATTTTTTCATTGCTTCCAGGGAAAGGGGCTCTGCCTCTTCCATGAGCAGCTGCAGTTCAGCACTTGCAGAGGAAGGCAGAGCCAGGCTCTGCCAGGGGAAACTCATCCCTGCTGCAGGAAAAACATCCCCCAAAATCCTCGGTTGGAACGAGCTCCCACTCTCCCAGTGAAGAACCCGTGGTTGCCCCATCCCTGGGAGTGTCCAAGGCCAGCTTGGATGGGATAGTGGAAGGTGTCCCTGCCCAGGAGTTGGAACGAGGTGAGCTGAAAGCTCCATTCCAGCCCAAACCATTCTGGGATTCTGAGATAAATTTTACCTATTTGTTTTTTAGAGCAACATAAAAGTGCACTGGAGCTTTCCAGTTTTTCTACAAACATGGATTTGCAGCCAAAAAATAGATGTACCAGAGACAGCCACAGAAATCCTGCACACAGGGCAGGCAGCAGAGGGCCCGGAGCATCCAAGCAGCCAACAGGAACAAATGCCAGCTCCAGTGGCTTCCAAACACCTGTGGAAGCACATGGATGCTCCAGGCAGCAGCACCCACACCCAGGGGCTGCCGAGGGTGGGGCTCTGCTCTGCTCCCCCCCCACCAGTGGCTGCTACAGCCAAGGAACCAGGAGGAGCTGCTTATTCCTGTCTGCATTCTTTCCATCAAAAAATCCGAAAATGCAAACTAAAAATATCTTGCATTAATTTGTATAATCGCCAACTATTCCTACAGGAAAAAACACAGCATTTTTGTGAGGAGAAAAAAAAATGTTTTAATTATTAAAGTAAGAATTCTGGTTTTCCCATTTGAAATATTCCCAACAGTAGTGTCCTTTTTTTTCCTCTCCTCTTTGAAATGCTTCTTCCTGGCTCCAGAGAAAATCTCTTTTGTTGACATATCCCCTCTCCCTTCCTCCCCAGCTCTCCCGGAGCTGGCTCAGCCCACCTCCCGCAGGACAGCATCACGGGGATGCTCTCCCTGGAGCAGCCCTCTCCTCCTAGAGGGGCTCTTCCCCCACCGAGGGGTTGTTTGAAGGACATAACCCAGCCAAACTGCCCCGCAGGAGGGTGCCAAGCTCCTGCACCAGAGGGGTGGACAGAGGATATTCTGTGCCCAGCCGCCTCCAAGTCTCAGTGGCATCGCCTCCCTGCCCCCGGGCACTCACAGCTCCAACGCGTCCGTCCTTCCATTGTCCCCACCCCCCGTTCAGCTCAACGTGCCACGAGGACACCGAGCCCCTTCCCCTCACCCCCAGGTGATGCCGACGCAGCGGGACATTATGTTATGACAGTGTTATGGGGCAGGCAGCACCCCCAGAGCTGTCCTGTGCCTGGCACGGCCCCCCCCAGCTCCCACTCCCACCTGGAGCAGAGTGACAAAGCCGCCTGTGCCACCCAAGCCAGGAGCCGGGCTGCCCAGTGTCCCCTTGCACCCTGGGGGCTCACAGGTGTCCCCACACATCCCGGGGACTGCCTGGTGTCCCCACACACGCTAAGGACTTCCTGATGTCCCCACACATCCCAGGGGCTGCCCCGTGTGCCCACGCATCCCGGGGGCTGCCCAGTGTCCCCACACCCCCCAGGGACTGCCCTGCACAGGCAGGAGCAGGCAGGGGAGGGCACCCAGGGACAAGCCCATTCAGAATCTTCCCCGTGCCAGCCAGCACTTCTCTCAGAAGCTGTTAACATTCCCACCGCTGTCTGGAATCACTTCCTCCCTCATCTCCGTGCACAAATCCCAGTGGGGATTGCTGGTGCTTCTGTTTCCTACCTGCGCCCCCACCCAGCTGTGACTCAGTGCCAAAACAGTGGGAGCTGGGAATCCAGCAGCCTTTCGAGCAAAGCGTGACTCACAGGCCAGGGCTTTCCGCTGAAGGAGCCGGCTCCTGCAGTCACGCTCCGTCTGTAATTCCCCTTAATACCAGTATCATTCCCTTCCTCCCACTACCCCATCCAACTACCACTCCAAAATAAAGGGTGCCCATTCATCTTTTTCTGCTAATCCAGGCAAAGATGAGCTTCAGTTTGTGCAGAAATTAGGCAGCTCCCAAGCTCATCTCCCATCCCAAAGATTGGCTTTCAACGAGACTGGAAGCCAGGCAGAAAGGGGAGAACACCGGGTGCAAACCGGCCCAAACCCCAAAGAGATGACCCTGAGAGCTCGGGTGGGCTTTTTGAGTCTGTCAGATCCAGGAAGCTTTCCCCACCAGCTCCCAGGCCACACATACATGCACTTTTATGGGATAGATCTTCAACATGCCTCCACCCACAGCCGTGGGAGCAGGGTTCAGAGCAGCAGGAGGAGGCAGAGGCCCAGAGCATCCCTGGCTCTGTCCACACCACCTCCCCCTGCACCCTGACAGCACAGGAGGGGACAGAGCCACAGCCCGCAGCGAGACCAGGAGCTCTGGAGCTGAGCCCACATCACTGGGGGCTGGAACCAGGAATGCACCCAGGTGTCCCCCAGTGCACAGAAACCACGGAGAACCAGGATAAGTCAAGGTTTGGTGGAGAGCCCCTTGCAAGGACAGGTTTGGTGGGGAGACAGATTTCTTCTGTGCTGCTCCCCAAGCCCCCTCTCCTCACAGATCCTGGGCATGGTGCTGCAAACAGTGGGAAGAACAAAGCCAAAAAGCTTCTTTAGGTTTAATATACAAAGCCCAGGCAGCTCAATCAAGCAACAAAAGCTAAATGTCATTTCCTCCCGTGGCACTGCCACTCTGCTCACAGCCGTTCACGTCTGACAGCTTGTCATCGTCATGAGACACCGGGGACACAGCCTGGGGAAAGGCTGGCACCGAGGGCAGGGGAGGAAGGCTCAGCCCTACAGCCCAGCACAGATCACCAGCACAGAGGGACGTGGGGCACCTGTGTGAGCTGAAGGGCACAAGTGACTCTGCCAGGCACAGCCACACAGGGCAGGTGGGAAAGAGCACAGAATCATGGAATGGTTTGGGTTTGAGAGGGACATTAAAGCCCATCCAGTTCCATCCCTGCCATGGGCAGGGACACCTTCCACCATCCCAGGCTGCTCCAAGCCCCGTCCAACCCGGCCTTGGGCATTGCCAGGGATCCAGGGGCAGCCACAGCTGCTCTGGGCACCCTGTGCCAGGACCTCCCCACCCTCCCAGGGAACAATTCCTTCCCAATATCTAATCTAAATCTCCCCTCTTGTAGTTTAAAACCATTCCCCTTTGTCCTGTCACTCTCTGCCCATGTAAAAAGTCCCTCTCCCTCTTTTTAGAATCCCCTTTAGGCACTGGAAGGGGCTCTAAGGTCTCCTCAGAGCCTTCTGTTCTCCAGCTCTCAGCCTGTCTCCACGGCTGAGGGGCTCCAGTCTTTGGAGCATCATTCCAAACAAGCCTCCCCCAAGAGCACACAGGCTGCCCTTGAGGACAGCCCCACACACTGCAGCCTCAGGCACCCCAAAACCTGTCACCACATTCCCAACCTCCAGCTCAATGAGGCTGAAGGTCCCAGCTCAATGAGGCTGAAGGTCCCAGCTCCAGCTCCTGAAGCTCTTTCCCTCCTTCTTGCCCAGCCAAGCTGCAGAGGCGCTGAGGCTCGGCTGCCTGTTCCAGTTTAGAGGATTAATGGATGCCCAGCACCTCTGTGAAGCAGGCACAGCCTGAGTCACTACCACTGGATTTAGGACTTCCAGCACCAGCACCGACCACTTGTGTGCAGTAGCGATGGACATTGATTTGTTCATGGGTTACAATGATCTGTCACAGCGAAAATGTGAATCCATGCAGCCACACACATGGTCCTGCTGGCATCTCAGCAGGCCAGGGAGGTGTGAGCGCTGCAGAGCTTGGAGTACAAGTGTCACAAACACCTCATTGACTAATTCCAGGTGGAAACTTCCCGCTTAACCCAAAACACTTCCAATTTCCTTGCCAGTTTTCTCCTTTACAATGCAGGTATCTTTCTACCTGGACGTGTCATTTGGAAGCAGAAAGGTTTTGTTTAAAACGTGCCAAAAAACAAAGTAGGAAAAGTCAGTCAAACTCTCAGCCATGCAGGAGAGCCCCTCAGAGACGCCCCTTTGGGCATCTTTACGTGCCATCTTTACCTGTCCCGTGCTGAGTGCTGCTAACACAGGAGCTGTTCCTTCAGTGCAGTTTCCCAGCCCCAGAACTTGCCAGTTCCTCCCGTCCCCCATCACAATCGTGTGCTTGAACACAGACGTGCTGCCAGAGCTGAGGAGATATTTTTAAGCATCCAAAAACAACTAAGCACAATCCTGCCAGGAAAACATTCCCCACTACCCCTCCCCACCTCAAAGCCCATCAAACTGCACAGCGAGGACATGGATCAGGACATCAGTGTGGAAAAGACCCCCAAAGGAGTGGAGGTAACAGTTCTCCATGGCAAAGAGCAGCTCCTTGGTCCAGCTTCCCACAAGGCTGGGGACAGGCTCTGACCCTGGGAGCAACAGGAACACTTGGACCCACCTCTGCCCCCCAGGAGTGCAAAGATGAAGCATCACCCTGGCACCCCTTCTTCAGCTGGAGATTATCTAGTGACATGGACAAAAACAGGCCCAGCAAGTTGTAATTTTTAAGTAATTTAATTCTTATATAATCTAATTCATTGTTAATTAACACCAACTTCCAACTCGGCTATTGAGAGAAAAAAGGCAGCAGAACCCTAAAGCTGACACCCTGCAGGCCCAGCACAGCCAAACTCCTCTGCTCCCCCTTCCCCACGCTGAGCTTCCCTGGGTTTCACCACAGGTCACCCCAAGCCAGGGAAAAGCTCCTCTCCAGGATGCCGCTGAGGATGTAGGATCTTCACCCCGCAGGTTTTTGGGGGTTGTCAGCTCTGCTGCCTGCAGGGCTGAAGGTGACCCCCAGGAGCAGGATGCAGCATCCAACCCCAGGCACCAGTCTCCCCCTCTATTCCCCCATCCTGAATATCTTCTTTTCCATAACTAGGCAGTGATCTCCTGAGGAGCTCATCAAAGCCCCTCTGTGGGGACCATATGGGGCCCTGAGGACCACAGAGAAGGGGAGAGGTGCAGCTGTCAAAGAGGGAACAGGCATCAACTTCCTGAGGCCAGGGAGCAGATCTATCCCAGAACAGTCCTGGGCCAACAGTGAAAGCCACTGAACCAGTCCACAAGTCCCTGCCTAGAGGAGAAAATTTCTCTCAAAAGCCACCCCTGGACAAGACTTGGGATTCTTAATGACTTTTCATTGGGATTTTTAATGATTTTTTTACTGAATTAGTGACTGTTGCAGGTCACCTCTCTGCTGATAGCACTGGAATTCTCAGGCAGTTCTGCTTTCCCCCATTGCACCCAGGCTGAGAGCAACTCCAAGAGCGTCCTTGAGAAATTCTCCCACACCTGTTAACTCCAGCACAGGATCCCTGTCCTCCCAGAATCCCTGCAGGCTCCAGGGTCTCAGCCCAGTGCTCTGCCAGGCTGGCTCACTGCTAAGCAGCCCTGGCAGAAAACAGCAGCCTGGCAAGTGCCATCCTGCTCCTGAGAGCTCCAGCCCACCCTGGAGCCTCCCTGGCTCATTCACAGCACAGCAGGGCCGTTCTCTCAGCCCAGTTAGAGCACAACAGCCCTCACATGACAGTGATGTCCTGATCCACTTTGCAAAAGCTGCGGGAACCCAAAATCAGTTGTCCAGACCTTTCAGTTTACAAATAGCTCACTGAGAGAAGAGCTATTAAATATAACTTGCCTTTCTCTTCCATTTCTCCTCCATCCCAGAGCGGATCCTCTGTGCCCTTCCAGCCAACACAGAGCTGGGCACAAGCACCTCAAGGCTGGCACCACCAGATGCCACAAAGAACAACCCCTCAGACCTCAGCAAGCACCCCCAGCCCCTCCTGCGCTTCACCCACAGGCACCTGCACCCAGTTCTGCAGACACATCCTCATATCCCTGCGATGCTCCAGGCTTCCATCCCTCACGAAGCAGTCCTGCTCCGGTGCCTGTCTGCTGGAGTTTTTGGTTCATCCATCACTGCTCCTGCTAGATGGAAAAAAGTTGCTGTAAATCAATCATCTGCTCCCCTAGGCTGGGCTTGGGGGTGTCCACTCACACTGCCAGTCCCTGTCCCAGTACAGCTGCACAGGGGACACCCTGATCCCTACCTTGTCACACCTGGGGCCTCCAGGTGATCGATTTAATAACAGGAGACAGCTGTGCCACAGCTGTGCCACAGCCCCTCCTGCAGCAGGGCTCGGCCTGGAGGAGCCTCCAGCTGACACAACACAGAGGAACAAATCGGGACACACTCTGTGCCACAGGTGGGGGCGGAGGCTGAAGAGCTCCTGCAAGCAGCACCTTTGCCCAAAAGCACCTCCAGTGAGATGATCTCCTGCTGGGCTCCGCTTCTGCGCACAAGTCTGAGCCTACAAATTCTCAAGCCCAGACGACTTACTCATCCCAGCTCACTCATGTTGTATCTGGAGGCGTAGTTTAAAAATGCAGGAATATTATTTAAAACCATAACTGCACACCTGCTGATTTCTGTTAGGTCCTAGGAGAATGCGTGGGACCACTATATTTAGAATTTAATAACTCCAGTCAGTGCATGCTCTCAACTGAGTACCTGCCTACGTCTGTTCCCTGTGGTCCCAGGGGAATATCCAGCCTTGGGAAGAGTGGTGGGAGCCTGGCTGCCCTGAGCAAGACCAGGGCAGGGCTGTGCTGAGGGCTGCTACACATCACCCTGCTGAAGCTGGGGTGCAGGATCTCTGGTACCTCCACACACACAGAAACGTGGGAGCTGAGGATCTCCTCTCCGTGCTTCAATTGCCCACATTAGAGTGAAGAAATGCAGGAAAAGCAGAAAGTTGCTCGACAGAGCTGGAAGAAGCACCACCTAGAGCAAGGGCAGGGCCAGACATTGCAGCAGCTGCATTGTGTTGGCTTCTGGATCTCAGCCGTGGAGATTTCCTGGGCTTCTCAAGGTGCAGACATTGGGGGGGCAGGAACAGGCAGAAGCTCAAGCAGCCGGGGTGAGAAGTGACAGTGATTTCAAAGCACCCCACGCTTCAATCAACCCTTAGTTTTACTTTCATAATCAACTGCAGCAATCAAGGGAATGGGCTCAGTATCCACAGGTGCACTCGAGCCCTGTCACTGTGGGGTACAGGGACACCAGGAAATCTGTCTGCACACTCAGATCCAGCCCAGAGGAGCTGCCCTGGAGCAGCTGCACGGCCCAGGGGGCAGAACAGGGAGAGTACAGATCCCTGCAACTCAAGCTGGGGCACACAGGGGATCTCTGCTTGGGGGAAGGGTGTCCACCACCCCACAAGGAGCTGAGCCCTACAGGCATTGAGCCACAGTCCTGCATGAGGGGACAACTCAGACACAGAATGGTTTTGGTTGGAAGGGACCTTAAAGCTCATCCCGTTCCCCTCCCTGCCATGGGCAGGGATGCCTTCCACCAGAGCAGGTTGCTCAGAGTCCCACACCCACAGGCAGCATCCCCTGGAAAATCTGGTACATGAGCTACACACCTGCAATGCCACTTTTGTGGCTCACATCCCAGAGCTAGGAAGGTGCCATGACATCTCCCATTACAGAGGAAACCACCCAACTCACCCCAAACCCCAAGGTCCAGGGCTGTAGCACCCCGTAATGGGGGTGCACCTCCTCCTCTCCCTCGGGCCAGGCACTGGCACACACTTGGCTGCACAGAGCAAACCCCAGGCACGTCCCTGTGCTCAGCAGCAGCTGGACAACAGACCTTCCTCACACCCAGATGCACACCGGGACAGCAAAAACCTGAGGGCAGAAACCAGGGTTTCTGTCCAAAATGCCAAAAAGGAGCAGAACAAAGCTCCTGGCTCTGCCAGGAACGTTTCCGGAGAAACGACTGAGCGGAGAAGAGGCGACTCTTCTTCAGCCACCGAGGGAAGAGGGGAGACAGCGGCGGCTGTGCACGTCTCACTGTCTCAGCAGCAACACGGGCAGCAGCAGGAGGGGCTCCAACTTCATTTGAATGCGTAGATATTTTAATAACCTTTACAAAGTGCTCAACAACCACGGAAGAAGGTAAGTGAACACCTTGGTGCTATTTTTCGCCGTGTGTCCCTACACAGACCTCCCACAGCAGCAGGGAGGCACCGTGTGCAGGTCAGCAGGAGATATGGGGACACCCTGCTCAGGCTGAGCCCACTCAAATAGGGGAGAGCCCAGAGCAGCACCGAGTGCTAGCCCTGTCCTACAGGCCTCACAGAACATCCAAGGAGAAGCCACCCAGGCACAGAGCAATTTTCTTAATTACAGTAACTGTGTTTACACACAAAACAAGGATGTGTGCACACCCCCCCAACACAACTCTGAGCACTCACACGCTCCCAGAGGATTTCCAGTCAGCCCAAATGCCACCCTCTCCATCCCCACTGTGACCCCCTCATCAGTCTGTATCCCAAACAAGCTGACAATGAACCGTGTGTCTGTCTGCCCAGAGGAGCTCCCCTCTCTATTGCCCAGACCCTTCCTACATGCCAGGATGCTCCATCAGCACCTCATACCCACAGATGCCACTTCACCTGAGAAGCCACTTCTTGCTGCCCCTGCAGAGGCCTTTGCACGGGGCAGGTGCAGGGAAGGGTGACTTTGGTGCAATGACCTCGCTCCTCTGACGAGGGGACAGTGCAGTGGCACAGCAGAGGGCACCAGGCAGAGGCAGGCAGGCACAGGTGCACGTGGTCACCCAGCAGACACCCAAGATGTGCCACCAACACCCGGGACATGCCCTGGGCATGGAGACAGATGCGAGGTCCCAGAGCCTGCCGGAGACATCCCGCAGCAATGAGCTCTGTGGGAGCCCCAGACAGGAACAGGGTGATGCTTCCAGAGCCCCTGGCTTGCTCCCAGCCCCCTCCCAGCCCCAAGAGAGGTAAACAGAAAGCAAAGCACCAAGGATTGCACATCCCATCCCGCAGCCCCTGGGCACACACAGAGGCACCAGGACAGTCGGGTCGCTGCCACCTCGTACCTGCACTCCGTGACACTACAGCAACAGCTCCCGCTCCGCCGGCCCCAGCGCCTGGAGCGCAGCTCTGGCCTCGACTTCCTCAGGCTGAAATACTCCGTCAGCTTCCCAAACGAAGCCATGGCTCCCGCCGGTGTCCCTGTGTCCCTCTGCACCCTCGTGCATGCTACACCCCGGCCGTGCCCGCTGCCCCGTGTGCTCCGCCAGCCCTCGGCACTGGGAGGGAGCGGGGCCGGACGGACCCAGCACAGGGCAGGAGTTCAGCCAGGAGTTACTTGGACAGTCCACAGCGTGCACAGTGAGCTCCCAGATCTGGAGGGTGCTAAGTCCTGTCTCCCTGAGCCAAGCGCAGGTCACAGCTCAGAGCAGCTGGTGGCTGCACATGTATTTCATGTGATGCTGCAGAGCTGAGTGAAGGAGGAAGAGGAAAAATTGAAAGTGCTCTCGCTGGAAAGGGTCCCTCGGTAGCGCTGGCACAGGTCTGCGAGCCCCCACGGCGAGTGCCACTGGGCAGGTGAAGGAGCTGCCCTCTGAGGAGGTGGCCCAGCGTGGCTGTGGTGGCCCTTGGCTGAGGAAGAGGATGGGGTTTGATCTCAGAGGTGATGAGAAACCCCAAGAAATCGGCTGCTCGGATGAATTTCCAAAGGGTCTGTTCTTACAGCGTGGAGAGGATCCCCGCTTGCTCTTCCCAAGGCTATTCAGAGTCGACCAGTTTTCCTCCCTCCCTGTTTTCCAAAGCAGAAGGCACTCTCAGCTGCCAGCAGCACCCACCTACCATGACCTTCCAGCCTGTCACCAAACACCTGAGCCCAAGGAGAGGGACAGGCATTTAAAGCAAGCGAGGCTGATCCAGGTAGAGGTCACCTGTGAGCTCTGCTCCCCACGCTCCAGCACAAAGCCTTTCCACAGCAGACAGCAGACACGGGGATGCTGCGAACCCGAAGGGAAATCCTCCTGCCAGCCCTCCCCTAGTCAGGAGCACTTGTCTCTGCATCCTCGGCGCCTGACGCCAGCTGGGCGGAGAAAAAACAAGGGCTTCAGAAAAAAACCGCCCAAACCTTGCTCCAGCCCCACGGAGCAAAGCAAGATCAGGTCAGTGAAGCATATCCAGGGGAAGGGGTGTCTGACGGCAACTCCCAGCCATGCCAAGAGAGGAAACAACAAGGAAACTGGTGGTAACTGAGCTGGCAGAGCCCCAAGCTCCCTGCACACCCTTTTATCACTCCGGTGTGGATGCCATGTTAAAAAATAAGCAACCTGCGTTCCTTGCTATTTCCCTGCTTAGAGCCATCCCCTGCAAGCAGCCCCCTGGCCACCAGGGACGGCCATCCGCTGCCGAAAACCCTTCCTGACCTCCACTTCCCTCCTCCCTTATTTTCCTTCTTCTCCTGTAGACTCAGGCTCAGCTTTCCCCTTGGAATTAAATGCCTGAGCAGCCGGGTGCGCCCCGCGGAGCACGGCCCAGGGACACCCGGGCGGCCGCCCCCGCCGGCTGCTTGTGACCGGCAGAGTCACAGTCCCCGTCACCGTCCCCGCCCGCGCTTTTTTGGGGGGGATCATTTGTTTGCACCATCCCTGCTCCCCGCTCCGGGCGCTGACATCCATCCCGGCAAACAGAGCGAGCCGCCGCAGACCCGCACACAAAGCCGGGGGCTGGCGATGCTCGGGGGGGGCTCCGCGGCCGTGGGGGACCCTGCCAGCACCTCCGCCGGGCAGGCACACGGCCCCCCGGCCGCCTTCTCCCTGCCGGGCACACACGGGGAGGGAGAGCGGGGGCTGCTCCCCTCTCGCAGCTGGGGAAATAAAGCTGTTCACGCACTGCTCCGCACAGCCACCCACCCCCGGCTCCCACCTTCTCCCTCCGAGGGGCTCCGCCGCAGCCGGGGAGGGGTCCAGGGCGCTTCCCCAAATCGATGGGTTTGTGGCGAGGGCAGAGCATCCGCCGGCTGGCTCTGTGCGGCGCAGCGCGAGCCGGTAACACTGAACCCCCTCTTATCTGCCATCGGCTCCCCGTTACCGACCGCGGTGAAATGCAACACGTCACAGGAGGTCAGATGAGCCGGAGGAGAGCGGAGGAGCCGGGGGAGAGCAGAAGGGGCTGGCGGGAGGCAGCGGGAAGCAGCCGAGGGGGAGATCAGAGAAGGGGAGGCAGAAGGGGACAAACTCTTGTTTCCCTGCTTGGAAAACGGCACAGCACCGGCTCTCCCGGAGGGAACTGGGCTGAGGCACACACACCTTGGAGTTGAGGAGGACAGCGGGGTCACCTGGCAGCGGTGATGTTACCTGCTCCCGAGCTATGCCAAGGCAACAGGAGAGGGGCTGGACAGGGCAGCAGGAGGAGTGGAGAGGAAAAGCGGCGTTAATTTGAATCCCTCTCTTGTCCCCTTCCTCCCACCACCCGCTGGGAGGGCAGAGGAGCAGCGGTGCTGCCCCAGGGATCCTCCTTTGGCATGTGCAAAGCAGAACTGTTTGGGGACAAAAGGGCAATTTGGAAGACTGGTAAAAACAGCAGGAGGATTCCACAGCCAGACTTGCCCAGCATTCCAGCTGCATGGGGCACAACCCTACAGCCAGGGACACCACACATTTCTGCAGTCCCCTCCGGTGGGGGGTAGGTAGGAGCCACAGCTCTTGGCAGGGAGTCAGGCTCCCAACGAGGCTGCAGAGCTCAGTCCATGAGCCCAACAAATGCCAGCACCTGGAAAACAAACAGGAGGGAACGCTACCTTCATGAAACCTCTGGATAAGCTGGGGATGATGGCATTGAAGGTACCAATGCCTGAAAGATGAGACAGCTCCATAAACACCTCCATCTGTGCCCAAAAAGTGATACTCCAGATGGGATTACAGCCCCCCAGCGTACCCCATCACCCTGGACCAGGCTGACTGGGACCTATCTGGCTGAAAGCACAACCAGTGCTGGGACAGAGGCAGCACAAGCTCCCACATCTCTCCTCTGGGTTAGTCTCTGCTTTTGTGCTGGTGGCTTGGGGCAAGGGAAGGGCTGTCTCCTTTGTCCCAAGGACATGGAACAGCCCTCAGGCTTTTCCTTGCTCAAAGAATGAGTGGTCAACCCTTCAGACAGGGCTGTCACACCAGCTGGCTCCCAGAGGAGCTCGGTGCCTGCTATTAGGCAGCAGAGGCAATCTGCCAAGATATTGCTGAACTCTCTAATTTCACATTAACAATCTGCTGTGCTGGGGTTTGCAGCCACGCACTCAGCGATGCGACAGCTTCCCACTTCCACTTATCAATGGCATGAAACACTTCATAAGCGAAACAGTGGTTTAATTTGCAGAGACATAAACTGATTTTTAAGAGGAGCTGTGGAGGAGATGTTAAAGCAGGAATCAGGACCCACACAGCACTGGGACTTGGGGGATGCTGAGCACAGCTGCGCTGCCACCACCCAGCCCTGGCACAGGCATCTCACACCTCTGGCTGCAGCTTTTGGGAGGAGAAAAATACCCACACGTCAAACACAGCCTGGCTGGCTGGGTCACCTCACACGTTCCTGTGCATATACTACTTTGGGCCCTAGAGACCAACATTCCCCATTTCAGAGCCCTCCAAACACACTGAAGCCACGGCAGATGTGGGAACCAGCACCAGCCTCAGCTTGCAAACATCATCAAAGCTTTTTCAGGCAGAAGTCATCACAGCTACGTCCCAGCAGCTCAGACATCCTAAGTGTGAACTAGGAAGCTTCTCTGCCAGCTCCTGTGGCCAGCCAGCACAGTGGGACAAGCCAGCCAGCCCTGGCACCATTCCCAGACTCCCTGCAGCCCCCAGTCCCTGTGCTCCTGAGCCCAGTGTGAGCAAACCAGATCTGGTTACATCTCTGTGGCTTCCCCAAGCAGCTTTTGCTCCAATTACACTTCTTAAATATGGATAGGCAGAAGCAGGGAAAGAGGAAAAGGGGGTTCTTCTGAGCTGACAGCTCCTCCATCCACTCCTACAGTCCACGAGGACCCCAACTATATTTCTCCAGGGCTCCAGTTTCACTCCATACCCAGACCACTCAACACCAGTTAAACACACCCACTTTCCAGCCCTGGCCCTTCTGGGGAGCTGCATCTCCAAAAGCCACTCAGCAGCTGATGCAGAGCCCATCCTGCTCCTCCTTTGGCCGTGCTTCCAGCAGCTGATCCCTCCACCAGGACAGCACGGGGGATGCTCCCCAGTACCCAACCTCCCAGTGTTTGGGGGAAGCAATTAAAACAGGTTGAAGCCCCAGCGGGAGCAGCCACCCCATCTCTACAAGTGAAACCTTGTCTGGTTTAAGGCTCCCTTTCTCTCTGTTCCTTTCCCAGGCTGGCTGATTCCTGGAGAGCAGAACTCCAGCAACGCAGAGGATGCACAAGTGGAGTCCTAGACTGGAGGTGTGGCATTAAGCAGTGACAGCACCAGAACAGTCTAGAAAAGCTGTCAGATGGGCCAAAGGAGGAGTTGGAGCCTGAGCAGCTCATCAGAACCAGAGCCTGGAGCAGGAGGCACTGCTGCCTGCTCATCCCAGGATGTCCTGTGGCAAAGGGCTCATTTCACTGCGGGAGCCCTGGTAACCCAGTTTCCATCTGTTGTCATCAGAGTCCTCTCCCCACAAGGGACAAATACCTGCTGAGAGCCCCAAAACTGGGTGAGAGGAAGCTTCCCAATCCCCCAAGAACATCTGTGTCCTCAGGTCAGGTAGAAGAGAATTTCTCATGAGCCTTCTCTTAGTGGCAGCTGGGGAGGGACCAGCTTCTCCAAGGCACCTGGGAAGTCACCTGAAAGCACCACGGGGACTTCAAAGGGCTTTGGGGCAGGAATTTTCCAAACTGCTGAAACCTGGCCACTGATGTCACACATCAGCTCCCTGACACATCTTTCAGCCAATACTGAAGAATTTTGACAATCACTATTTTTTTTTTAATTCTGAGCACTAATTCTTGGTGTTTAGGAAATAAACTTCTTCCACCCTATTTTAAATACACCCACAGTGACTGAAGCCCTATTTTGCACTGCTGGTTAACCCAGTGTACCAGGGAACCATCAAATGTTTTGGGATAGCTATAAAAATAAAACTGGAATACATTATTTCACAGGATGTTCAAAACCAATTATCAACATGTGCATGCAAAGAAACATGTGAAATGCAAGTATGAACTGATTTAAGAAACAGATGCACAAGAGACATCAAAACAAATCCAGAGGAGGCCACGGAGATGCTCCAAGGGCTGGAGCCCCTCTGCTCTGCAGCCAGGCTGGGAGAGCTGGGGGTGCTCACCTGGAGAGGAGAAGGCTCCAGGGAGAGCTCAGAGCCCCTTGCAGGGCCCTAAAGGGGCTCCAGGAGAGCTGCAGAGGGACTTTGGAGTGACAGAACATGGGGGAATGGCTTCCCAGTGCCAGAGGGCAGGGATAGAAGGGATATTGGGAAGGAATTCTTCCCTGTGAAGGGGCATGAGTGGGCTTGGCAGTGCTGAGGTAACAGTTGGACTCAATGACCTTGGAGGACTTTTCCAACCTAAGTTATTCCATCCAGAATTCACCAAAGCAATTCATCTTGAGTCTAAATGTGCCCATGCTCTGTGCAAACAGGAGCCCACAGAGGCACAACACACTGCAGGTCCTCTCTGGTGCCCAGAGCCCTGGAGAAGCACGGCTGGAGGCTCCTGGAGCCGACTCCTGGGAACAGCACAGCCCTGGGAACGACACACACTTGCTGGCAGAGCTGTGAAGCCCTCTGGGAAGTGCTACATCTCAACACAGCTGTAATAAAGTGCAGAGTGTGCAAGAGGTTCAATAATTTCAGTCTAAGCAGGCACTTTGTGGTAATTGCCAGCTCTATTGCATTACACACACATTTCCGTGCTGGTACCTACCACGAGCCAGCCACATCAATTTACTGATTTACCCAATGTATCACTTAGCACAACTACTCTAATTCCAGCAGCAAACCCAGATGTGCTGCCCAAATTAAGGTAAAATACCCTCATTCTCAAATTAAATTAAAATACCCTCTCTCTTGGAAGTAACAGAATCATGCAGGGAGAGCCTTGCACCACAAGGATGGGGAAGGGTTTGGAGCGGAAGCCGTAGGAGGAGAGGCTGAGGGAACTTGGTTTGTTCAGCTGGAGAAGAGGAGATGGAGCACAGAGCTCACCGGGGCTGCAGCTTCATCCCAAGGGGCAGCTCCAATCTCTGCTCCCTGTGACAGGAACAGCACCCAGGGAACGGCTGGAGCTGTGCCAGGAGAGGGTCAGGTTGGAGATCAGGGAAAGGTTCTTCCCCAGAGGGTGCTGGGCACTGCCCAGGCTCCCCAGGGAATGGGCACGGCCCCGAGGCTGCCAGAGCTCCAGGAGCATTTGGACAGCGCTGCCAGGGATGCCCAGGGTGGGGCTGTTGGGGTGTCTGTGCAGGACCAGGGGTTGGACTCGTGATCCTCGTGGGTCCTTCCTACGATTCTACGAAAATTCACCTTCCCAGAGAAGCACCCAGGGAGAAGAGGTGGAACCACCACCAAATCCAGTGGGGCAGCACAGAGGCAGCACCAGCCCCCAGCACGGAGACGCCGGTGCTGATCCAGTAACCCACCTGCAGCAGCTGATGAGCATCTGTCCCTGTCTGGAGCAGTGTGGGATGTGCATGCTCCTGAAATCCAATTCCCTTTTTAACCCCCTGGATCGATGGAAATTGCCAGGTTATTTCATCCCACTTCAAAAGGTTCTCCCCATTCGCAGCCCTGTGCAGTTAAATCATGGGCACACAGGGATAATTACCTCCCAAAGCAGGGCTGTCCCGGGTGCTGCTCCCTGATGGCTGTACAAAAACATGGCTCAGGCTTGCAGGGAAGAGATAAGGGCAGGGAAAAGCAGCCAGCAGCACAGGCAGCTGCAGGAGTCACACAGGCTTCTAGATACTTGCTAAGTGAAAAAAAAGAGAAAGAAAATTTGTTGATACCTCCTAAAAATAGTTTGTTGAGTTCAAAAGGACTGAAGAAAGTATACAACATCAACAGTGAGGTGATGGGAAGAAACACAGCCAAAGGAGAAACAAAGACAGGATAATCTGAGGACATTTGGAGCTGGCAGGGCTGTCTTATGGGCAACGGGTGCTGCCTCTGCAGAACCATTCCCAAAAGTGGCCACATTGGCTCTGCCCCCCCACACTGCGTGAGACCCACCCAAAATTCATTTGACCCCCAGGGAACAATCTCAGCCCCAAGGCTGCCAGAGCTCCAGGAGCGCTTGGACAACCCTCTCAGGGATGCACAGGGTGGGATTGTTGGGGTGTCTGTGCAGGCCCAGGAGCTGGACTGGATGATCCTCATGGGTCCCATCCAAGTCAAGGCATTCTGTAATTCTATGATTTAATTCTATGATTCTTTCAAATCAAAAGGGAAAAAACCCCAGATCCTGCCCACGTGGGACAAACTGGGACATGTATAATCCCCACACACTCAAGCAGCCTGGGAACAGACCCAGCTCACTGCACACCAGTTGTTCTTTTCCCCTGAAAAGCCAGCCCTGGCAAAACCCGAAGCAAAAATTGGAAAACTCATTAACATGATCAAAGATTTCAGAAAATGGAAAGGAGAATAATTCATGCAATTAGAGCCCAGCAAACTTCATCAGTCTTCAGAAAAAAAAATGATAATCAATAAGGAGCAAGCAGTCTCCAGGCTGGGAGAGCCAAGGGACCAGATCGATGCAGCTGCCGGCATCCCACAGACAGCAGAGCTCCGAGGAGGAGCAGCCCTCCCACAGCTGCTCCCAACAACTGCACCCCCCACCACCCCTGTCAGACCCAGGGGGGCTCTTACAAGGGTTTCCTTAGCAAGCACACAACCCCCAAGGCGTCCCAAAAGGGGCCAGGCTCGCTGTGGTGTGGTCGGAGAACGACGAGGCAGACAAGGGATGGAGGGGCTGTGCCCAGCTGCCAGCCCGTGGGCAAAGCCATCCTGGGCACACCATTTTCACTGTGTGTTGTACCCGCTCCTCCCGGTGCTGTGCACACCACGGTGTACACAACTGTGGTGGCTGCTCAGGGAGCCCCTGCTGCTCCCTTCACCCCAGCCTTGTGCCCCAGCTTTCTGAACCACCTGTGACTGCTGGGCACTGCCCACGGCTGCTGTGCCCGCTCCTGGGGCTCACCAGGGCAGGGAGGTGGCACCAGTGGCTGCAGGCTGAAGAGGGATCAAAATCAGATTAACAGCCAGGCATAGGAGATCACCTCATACACAACGAAATGAGCAGGATGAGCATCTGACCAGCTCCCTCTTAGCACCTGGCATGGCCTGCTTGGAAGGGAATTATGGATAAATCACAGAATCATGGAATCACAGACTGGTTTGGGTTGAAAGGGACTTCAAAGCCCATCCCATCCCAACCCTGCCATGGGCAGGGACACCTTCCACTGTCCCAGGCTGCTCCAAGCCCCATCCAACCTGGCCTTGGACACTGCCAGGGATCCAGGGGCAGCCACAGCTGCTCTGGGCACCCTGTGCCAGGGCCTGCCCACCCTCCCAGGGAAGGATCTCTTCCTAATATGCAAGAGCCTCTCTGGGAAATTACTCATCCACAGCCTCGAGCTTCCCTCTGATTTGGGTGAAGTTCTTCCACTGCTCCCATGGACATGGAGGCACCATCCTGAGCACTTCCCCTTCCCAGGGCTTCACGACTCAAGCTCACACGACTTTTGTGACCTAGCAGCAGACCCAGCCTGGCAGCTGCGGTTTGTGTGGTGAAGAGGCTGTTCCAGGAGGAGACAGTGCTCAGACCCCACAGGAATTTGAATCCTCCCTACTCCCCAAATGATCCCTCAGGAAGCACAGGCCCAGAGGGGCACAGACATCCTCAACAAGCCCAGGATCCCACATCAGGCACCATTTCTACTTCCAACTGTTTTCTTTTCACCTCTCAACCAGTAATTATCCCATTTCTGCATAAAACAGAATCTATTAAGATCTTACTTCTTTCCCAAACAATAGATTAACATAATCCTCTTACATCACCAAGCCAGCTCCGCCTGTTGCAGTCAATGATTGCAAACTTTCAAGCCTGGAGTCAAATTTTAACTTTTCCTGTCAAAACTCTGAACAGCACAATCACCAGCTAGACAGGGATGTTGGATTTACTCAGAATAAGGCTTTCCATTTAAATTAAGGCCAAAGATTTCCCCCAGGTTACAGCAATTTAATTAAAACAAAGTCAAAACAAACCTCTAAAACTTCTGAAATGCTAGTTGTGTAAAATTAAAACCTCCAGGACTGCCGGAGTACAGAGCCCAAATAGCACCCAAGGGAAAACAAATACTTCGACTTATTTCAGGAAAATAAGACTGACAAAGCAGATCCCATCCAATCCTTCACAATATAGGCAAAATGTTTAAAGCCCCATTGGACAGGACAAAGACAATTACCCAGATGGTCAGAGCCACCAAAATGAGAAGCCACATAGTGAGACTCCTCACCTGAGAGGAGCTCTGCTGCTGTACAGCTCCAAGGCACTGCTGTCCCTGCTCACATGCCCACGTGCAGGCAGCAGGGACAGAGCTCCAGTCACCGAGCTGCTCAGGGCACTCACAGCAGCTCCCTGAGCTCTGCCACCTCAGGGACACCCACAGGCCCTGGAAGTTGGTGGGATTAGCTGTGCATGGAGCAGCCACACACCGGGGTCCCAGGAAGCCCCCCGTTCTCCAGTGTGAGCCCTGAGGAACCCGACTGCTTCCAGGACTCTGCCCCACGTACTCACGTCATGCTCACGCCAGGAACACATGGTTCAAACCCAACACCACAGCCCTGTGTGGTGAGACCGGGGTTTCTCTGCTGTGGAGAAAGGAGGCAGGGAAGGAGGGAGACCCTGGCATCCTGCACCATCTGCAGCATCAGCTCTTCCCACCTCTATTCCTACCTTTACCCCACTGCTGCCTTCAAAAGGCGCTGCCGTGCTGACAGAGGGAAGAGAAACCCCAGGGACGTGTCTGTGCAGGCTGATGGGAACTGGTCGGTGTCCCACTGTGAAACTCACACCAGCACAAGCAGAAAGGAGCAGAAATGAGTCAGCTCAGCTGATTTGCTCTGAACCAAAACACAACCGAGTCCAACCACACTTCCTCAGCACCAGAGTGAGCTGACTCATCCCACGGCCACGCAAGCACTGCACCCGACACAGGGGCAGGGGAGGAGGGGGCTCCTTCCAGGGCTGCGGGGTTTGGACCTTGCCCCAGCACCCACCAGGGGATGAACAATGTGAAGTTGTGCCCTGAGGAGCAAGACAACACTCCAGCCCTGGCAAAGCATCCTAGGATCCTGCCAGAGCCTGGACCACACCAGGAAAGGCCCCATAACTACTGCACATCCAGCACATTCAAACCCCAGCATCTAAGTGCTGGCTGGACAGAGGGTTTAGTCAAGGGGGTTTCTGCCAAACAGTCGGGGTCAAGGATGCACTGGGTTCCCTCCATAATTCAGTGCCCTTCCCTAAAGAGAGGGGGCAACAGCTGTAAGGCAACACCTTTTACATACACCCCCCTGGGGTCTGTCAGGCTGTGCCAGGACACAGGGGAAGCAGAGCACACCTTGCCTGCAGTGTGGAGGAAGGAGGCCCAGCATTGCAGCCACGTTCCACAGCAGAAAACCCCCCAAACTTCCAACCTCAGGAGGTCAATGTGGTGAGAAGAATACCTCACAGCACGTGCTCTGCACAGACACTGCTAGGCACTTTCCCCACTGACAGGAGGGAAATACCTTTTTCTCAAAAGAGAAAGCAAATTAGAAGTTGAAACTTCTACACCAGTTACCAGCTGCCATGGCAGAGGAGATGGTGGAGCACAAGGCACTGAGGTCAGTGCTTCTCCCTGTCAAATGCCTAAATGCAGCATCAGAAGTGTATGACAGAACAGACTATTTCCTACATCTGCTCTCATCAGTGTACGAACACACAGGCTGCCTTCAGCTAAAATGCCAAGGAATTCATCCCTTTGTCACCCCAAATGAGAAAAAAAGCTTGAAGTACCCCAAAGATTTGTTCATCATTTTTGTTTATCATTCCTGTGAACCTCAGCTCAGCCCAACACGCAGCTCTGCACAAGCAGAGACCCCACCACACCTCAGCGCATCTCTCAGTGCACAGGCGGGACCAGCACCACGGTACCTGCGGGGTTGAGCAGCCCCGCTGTCCCATGCAGCAGCTGGCAGCAGCCAGGACACCTCTGCCAGCACCTCAGGCAGCCCTGGGAGCTGTGCTATGTCCCCCCAAATGCTGGAGAGCCCCATCCGACGTGTCTGCCTCCCCCCGGGCAGCACGGCCGGGTCTCTCGCTGCCCGAGGCTTGCAGAAGACACAGGTGGGACTCACGGGGAGCATCATGACAGCAGCACAAACCTGCACTTCCCACTTCCTCCCTGGGTGCCAGCCCCCCAAGCTCAGCCCTGGCAGATGAACTAACTGGGGCAGGGAGCAGTCCTTCGGCCACGGGCTCACGGCCGGGCTGCTCGGCATTGTGCAATCCCCACATGACAAAAATTGGGATCTGTCCCCTCCCACAGGCCAGCAGGCAAAACTCAAGGTGCTGCTTTTCCTCCCAGGTGGGGCTCAGGAAAGTCTCTTGAGCCACTTCCAGGGCTGGAGCCCCTCTGTTCTGGAGCCAGGCTGGGAGAGCTGGGGGTGTTCACCTGGAGAGGAGAAGGCTCCAGGGACACCTCAGAGCCCCTTGCAGGGCCTAAAGGGGCTCCAGGAGAGCTGCAGAGGGACTGGGGACAAGGGATGGAGGGACAGGACACAGGGAATGGCTTCCCAGTGCCAGAGGGCAGGGATGGATGGGATATTGGGAAGGAATTGCTCCCTGGGAGGGTGGGCAGGCCCTGGCACAGGGTGCCCAGAGCAGCTGTGGCTGCCCCTGGATCCCTGGAAGTGACCAAGGCCAGGTTGGACAGGGCTTGGAGCAGCCTGGGACAGTGGAAAGTGTCCCAGAAGGTGGGGTGGGATGGGATGGGATGGGATGGGATGGGATGGGATGGGATGGGATGGGATGGGATGGGATGGGATGGGATGGGATGGGCTTTAAGGTTCCCTCCCACCCAAACCATCCTGGGATTCTACTTTACTGCATGGTCATCCCAGGTGCCAACAGCTCCTACCTGGTGCCAGGCTGGTTTGGGGGCACAGAAGAAGTTTCCCCAGCTGTAACACCTCAACAGAAAAAGGGGAAAAACAAGAAAAAGGAAGGAAAAAAGTAAGAGTGCATCTTAGCCCATGTTGTCCAGTGCTGGATGTCTCTGTTTTGGTCCCCAGCTCACAGGCAGCAGCTCTCTGCACAGTCTCATCCCCTGTCAGACCCTCAAATCCACCTCAGCCTTCACTCCAGTGGAAGGAGCCAGCACCTTTGTGAGCTCCCAGTCTGTATCCACAAGTGTCAGCTGGGGCCTGGGGCATGCAGGGAAAACTCCTCACTCCCAAAGGCCCCAAAAGAAATTCTGGAAAAAGAAATCACAATCTCACCAAAATCAGGAGCCCTTATCATTCCCTTCAGAGCTGTTCCAAATCACCTGGATCTGCCCACAGCAGCCCTCTGGCAACACATAAAAAGCAAAAGCTGAACACAGGCAGACACATTTCGAAGGCAGAAGCTGATGGGTTTCCCTGGTGCAGCCTCACATGGCTCATCTCTATGGGTCCCACCACAGCTCTGCCTTCATCTCGGGGCCATCCCTACAGGAAGCAGCAGCTTTGGGATGTTCAGCAAACCCCTGGGGCTCCTTCACATCAGCTGCTGCAGAGCATGGACAGAGCAGGGCCACAGAGTGAGGGCAACCAGCACCCATGTGCTGTCCTGCAGCACTCAAGCTGCCAAACACAGTCTGGGACTTTTTCACTCTAATATCCTCAGGCTCTGCCCAGCTGGGCCATGGCTCCAACTCAGCTGTGTCTTTCCAGCCACTCATTTTCCAACAAAGCTTAGCCTCCCCTCCCTCTGCAGTGGAACCCAGGCCCCCCTCCGCTGTGGGGGCCACTGCAGCACCGGGCACTGCAGTGGCACGTGGCAATCCATGCCCTCAGCCTCCTTGTTCGCCAGAGATTTGGCCACAAGTGGGTGGGAGCTAAAGAGGTCAGGGGATGATTTTCTGCTTGGTGCTCGCAGCAGGGCTGGGAAAGGTGTCCCTGCCTGCCTGGACAGGTGTCAGGATGCTGCTCAGAGCCCACGGGGTGACCACACAGGAATGCTGCTCAGCAGGACTGACCTCCCCAACCCCACACCAGCAGCTTCTAGCAGGAATAATGCACCAGGGAAGCAGCTCTTGTCCTGCAGGAGGGACAGTCACCAGGACAACGTGACCCACGTCCTCCCCGGTGCAAACAGCTTGGCATCTCTCGTGCCACCCCCAGGGATGCAGAGCAGGCAGGGCACATATGCATTATGGACAAAATCCCCACACACATCCAGGAGAACGTGTTTTAAAAGGTCGCTCTGCCTCTCAGGCATGGAGCAGAGAACTGCAAACAAGCAGTGAAGGTGGCAAGCACCAGAGGACATCAGACAGGCCACACTGTCACTGCTGGCAGGCCGGTGGTGTCCCAGCCAGGCGGAGATGGGAGCTGCCAGCAGAGCAGCCAGACCCGTGAACGCTCATGGATGAACGCTTTTGGAACAGCCCCACGGGGCTCAGGAATTAGATGAAGCGATAATAGGGCAGCTCTGGCACTTGGAGCAGCTTTTCTGCTACAGACACTCAGCCCAGAGCACGGGAATGGCAGTGTCTGAGCCAGGTGTCACCCGTGGGGCACATGTGCCACACAGGGTGCCACTGCCTGGGAGGTCGGTCATGGCTGAAATCCATCTGAATCGCCTCGAGACACAGGCACTGAGTCCAACCCCGGAGCAGGGTAAGGGCCAGGACTCCTCTGGCCCTGGATTACGTCCTGGCATCCCAAGAACCCAGCCATGGGAACACAGAGAGGTGCTCAGAGCTAAGGCTTTTTCAAGGCACCAAGATGCAAACAGATGTAGATAACATGAAAATTTAAAATAAATAAATAAAGATGCAAAGCATCTTTTTCATCCACAGAAAAGCCTCATGCAGAACTACACCCTACAGGAGCCAAGATGTGCAAGCCAAGCTTAATAACCCTCCCTCCAGCCTCACAGCTCTGGTGACCAGTGATATCCAGGCTCCCCAGGGAATGGGCACGGCCCCGAGGCTGCCAGAGCTCCAGGAGTATTTGGACAGCACTGCCAGGGATGCCCAGCATGGGGTTGTTGGGGTGTCTGTGCAGGGCCAGGAGCTGGACTCAATGATCCTCGTGTGTTCTTTCCCACTCAGGACATTCCATGATTCTATGATAAGTCTGAAGATGGCCCAGCCATCCTCAGGCCCCTTTTCTTTGGGAAGATGCATCCCCTGCTGAACTCTGCCTGATTTGCAGATGTCTTTGTTACCTGCCCACTATTTGCAGAGGAACACACCAGATTAAGGTGCCTCCCAGGCACCAGCTTTGAGTCTTTGATTTACTCTTTCATGGGTCACTGTCTCTGTAAATGTCTATCAAAGGCAGTTGCCAGCACAGTCAACAGCTGCACCCGTGGCTGAGCACAAAAAAATGAACGAGACTTTCCTCCCAAATTACTCCTGCCTCACAGAGAGGCTGAGAGGTCAGAAAGGAGGGGACAGGAAGGAAAAAAAGGTCAGTGCATGCAGCAAACGCAACATGGAAGTCAAATCAGCACAAGCAGGATGGGACAGTGTGAGCTGGACCAGCACAGCCCTCCCTCTCCCCTGCCCAGGAGCAGGGCAGGCAGCACCAGGCTCAACAAAATGCCACCTGATTTCCAAAAGGCATTCTATAGAAAGAGCTACCAAAAATGACAGTCAGCAACCCCGAAACTCTTAAGAAATTGGGGCAAGCAAGGATTTTTGAGGATGGAAAGAAAAGAAATCACAAGCAGAAGCAACCTGCTGGAACAGGGTTTTTGGTAGCAGCCTGCAACAGCACATCCCAAATCCTACACAGTTTATCTCACATTGCTCCAGCTGATGTGACCCAAGCACATACAGCACAGAGAGGATCCTGCTTCCCTGGCACACAATGGATATGGCATTACAGCAAAGGGCAGGGAGAAAGCAGAGGAGCAATGAGGCCCTTTGCCACCCCAGCTCCCTTCCAAAGGCTCTGACTGTACCAGCTCCAGCTGCTCCGAAGGGGAAAGCCTCTCAGGTAACATTAGGGCTGTACAAGAGCTCCACAGCAAAGGCAGGGAGCCTGACTGTTCTCCCTTAGCAGCTGGCTGGACTAAAGATTTCACGCAATGGGTCCCTTCGGAAAAAATTACACAGGCTATTAAGAAAGATGCGCCTCTCATCTGATGAAATCCAGCAAACACTGCAGCTATCTGGGCACCCGGGCAGCTCTGTGGAGCAAAGGAAAAGCTGCAGTCGCTCTCATGAGCCCTTTCTGGATGCAGGAACCAATGGGCAAAGCAGCAGCTCCATTAGCAGTAAAGCAAATGTGCAGACACAGCCGTGCCGTGCCTGCGCAGAGTGAGGTGGACCTTGATTCCAAGGGAAGAAGCAAAGGAACGCTCGATTGTTCACTGGTTCCTGCTGGAATCCGGGGCTGCAGGAACAGGACAAACAGCCCCAAGCCAGGGGCAGCAGGGACCTTCAACACCTCACAAGGTCTTCCTTCCCACAGGAGAGTGAGTGACATGGCCATCCCCCTCAAGACCGTGGCACTTTGGGAACCCAAAGCACCTGCTGGTGCTTGTCCTGACAGGCAGGCAGGAATTAACCCCGGCTCCCTCACCCAGAGCTGACGGGACCAGAGGAGTGCAGGCTGCCACAGCATCAGGAACATCAGATGCTAAAGAACCTCACAGCTTTGGGGAGATAACCCAGTTTAGTGCAGCATTATTGAGGGTGTAGCCAGCACCACTTCCTAAGCAGCACAGACTACATTAAACTGGACTCTGCCACCCCTTCAGTGTTCAGCACCTTCACAATGGAGCCTGAGCAGTAAAACACTGGACTTGTCCAGAGGAAGCAGATGCAGGGGAAGAGCTCACATGGCAGAGCTCCCACTGGCGTTCACAGAGCCCTTCTGCAGAGCAAACCCATCCACCCAGCACAAGGCACCTGCAGGTAATTGTCCCAGGGAACCGGAGCTGACACCCTGGGCTCACTCACAGATGCAGGGAGCATTTCCAGGTCCTGAGTGTGAGTTTCCAGGTCCAGCCACCCGCACACCTCACACTCTTTCCTGCTCTCTGGGCTTACAGCTGCCAATTCCCACTCCTTTCCAAGGGAACCTGTTGGCTTGGATGCTGTGCCAGGCTCCACTGCAGAGATGCAGGTGCCTTCACAAGCACACAAGGTGTGCAGGAGGGTTACACTAGTGGGTAACGCTCCTCTGCAGCAGCTCTCCAGTGCAGTCTGCTTCCCACGTGCTGCACACACCTGGAGACAGGTGCTTGAAGCAACCGCCCCCACCACCTTCACTGCTGTGGTGCTTTGCTGCTTGGAAAGGCCATTCCACAGCCCCAGCCTGGCTCTGGGAACATCCCATGCAGCCAAGCACGACCCTGTGGTGTGGTTCCCCATGCCGCAGGGCTGGGCTCAGTTCCATAAACACAGCCCGTCCCTCACTCATTCCCCACGCTGTCCTCATCCTCCAGATCCTCCCAGCTTTCCACAGCAGGGTAAAGCTGAGCCACTCCCATCCTCTCCCAACCCTTCCTCACTCCCTTCAGATCCCTCATGGCTCAGGAGCTTGTGTAAAAGCTCCTGCAGGACCCGGCTGAGGGTGGACTCACAGAAGGAAGTAACAGCTAAAATTCAGTTGCTCTGATCCAAGCAAGGATGCCCACAGATTTCCAAACTCCAGTGGGGAGAGAAGTTGGAAGAATTGGAACACAGATGCCTGCAGACTGCCTGGGATGACGACTCGGTGTGAAATGCCAACTCCTGCCATCGGTGTGGGAGGCATGGGCAGGCTGGGGGGCACTGCCCTGGGCTGGCCCTGCGGGGTGACAGCAGCTCCTTATCTATGTCCCCCAGCTCATGGGGGCTGGCTGCAGGCAGAGCACTCCTCACCTCCGTGTTTTTGTGCTACAAGCACCAGCATGGATCCAGCAGAGAAATTCCTCCCCAAAGCCACGGTGCTGCCCACACACCCCGTGACAGCAACTGGGTTTGGGGAGAGCCTCAGCACCCGGTGACTGCAGCCCCAGGAGCAGCCCCAGCAGCTGCACACCCCTGTTTATCAGCCACACGTGTCAGCTTTGAACACTGGTGCTTTTGGCAGCTCCCTGTGGCCAAGGAGAGAGTGCAAACACATCCCACTGCTCAGCTGGTAAGCAGCTATTTGCAGGTTATTAATAAATCATTTACTGTTTATTGCAATCATTCTGCCAAAACACAAACAAAGAGCATTGCAGTCACTACCAGCAAAGCTGCCTGTTCACATGGGTCAGGGAAACAGACGTTTTGGGTATTGCCTTCTGAAAAGGCGGTGTACAGAACCTTGGGTGGCCCAGGCTCCTCCAGCTGTGACAGCTGTGCCTGCACGGTGGTGTCCAGGACAAACTCTGCCTCCTGCCAAAGCCCTGTGCAGAGGAACAGACAGCAGCAAAACCACCCCATGCAGAAGCTCTCCTGAGGAGCTCGTCTTCTCTCCAGTCACTTTTTGCCAGGGCTGCAGGGAACCCAGCAGGGCTGTGGGTTTCTCCCCCACCTTCCCATCACTGCAGCGAAGGACCAAGCCCCCGAGTCATCCCCAGCACTGCAGATGAGTCCAGGGGCTGCTGACAGCATCTTCACCCTGCTTCCTCCCAAAACACCATGGGAAAAGCATAGGAAGGAAAGAAACTGCCAACCTGCCCTTACTTCGCTGATAAACAGGGAACCCACTTTCATCAGCACATCAAGAGCCTGTGGAGATCAAGGAAACATATTCCTCTGTACACTCTCCGGGGCATGGAGCTATTTGCAACCTGAAAAACAGCTGCTGTCACTGCACATCTGAGGAATGATCCTCAGCACAACAACGTGGCTTTAAAGGAACAAATACTACCCACACTGCAGCTTGTTGCATGCTCCCTCCAAAGTGGCTCTGGATGGACTGGAAAGGGATGTGCAGGCATGGCTGCAGGGAGCACCAGCACCATCCCAGCTACAGAGACAGGGCACACAGATCCCCCAAACCCCAGCACTGTCACCAGATCTCGGCGGATCTGCTGCTGGCAGCTCCTCTCCAGGGGACTCCAGAGATCCCTGTGGCCAAGGCCCTCTGTGAAAGCCCTGGCCAAGGTGGAGGTGCCCACCCCAAACTGGGAGGCTGAGACAGGGCCTTGGGGACATCAGTCACAGGGACCTCCAGGGAGGAGGAACAACAGCATGAGCTGAAACTGTGCCACTGAAGACCAGAATTAGGTTTTCTGCTTAAACAGAGTGAAAACAAATAAAAGGACCAGAGCAAGACACAACTACATCATGATGTGCTCCCCAATAGGCACCTGCACAGAGGATGTGCCCAGGGGACACCTGGGGACAGACCAGCACCTGTCCCCAAGCCAGGAACCCAGAGGAGATTGGCCTACAGTGTTAGGAGCAGACGTTACCCTCCCTCCCCATACTCTCTGAATAATCAATCCTAAGAATTTAGTCAAGCCTTTAACTAAGCCAGCTCAGCAAATGTAGTAAGGAATTTCTAGGTCAGAACTACAAGAGCTGGGGATGGAAAAAAAAGGAAAAGAGAGCCTTAATGCTCTGCCTCCTGTTCATTCCTAAGGGATTATTAGCACCCTGCTCTGCCTTTCCCTACCACAGCCGGCACCTCCGTAGCAAGAGCTTAGATGGGAGTCGCACCTTGTCATCTTGACATCTCTGACACCTCAGCTGCCTCTGACACCACCTAAGAGCACATTTCTGTGCAGAGCATCTCTCTCCATCTCGTACAGCCCATTCCCAGCACCGAGAGGAAAGCACCCCATGACAATCATATTTGTTAAGTCCCTCACGCTTCAACGCCTTTGATATTTTAACCACCATCTTCTGCAGAGGCATTTTTCCCTCTCTGCAGAGCTGTAGCCCAGGGATGGAGCTTGCAGCAGAAGCCCCAGGAGCACCAGATTTCATAGCACCAGAGAAACAGCAGCCTCCATGAAGCCTCTCTCAGCCCACCCATGTGGTACCATCCATCACTGTGCCCGGCAGCACAAGGGGCAGGCAGGTGAGCTGGCACAAGGGACAGCAGCAGCTCCCACAGGGCACTGGGGACAGATGCTCCTTCAGCAGGAGCTGCATCCAATGTTCCAAAAGCACGAGGTCTGTCCTCCTCAGGAGACAGCCCTTGTGAAAATTAAGAAGTAATTCTACAAAAAGATAGAACTTCCACAAGATAGATACAGGTATTTGGCCACCCAAAAGAGTCTGATGCTGAGTGAAGAGCACACAGAGCTGGGCTGGAAGAAGGGCAGCAGGATCAAGACAGGGAGGAGGGTTGAGCATAGGTGAGGGGCTCCAGCAGTGCATGCCATTCCCACAAGTGCCAGAGCCGTAGCAGCAGCAGTGCCTCGCTGCCCTCTCGTGTCCCCACCCCACACACCATGGGGACATAACCCACTTCCCCTGGGGACCCACCCTGCAACAGCTCCAGTCTCCTGCTACTCCCTTCTCTCCTCCCACCTTCATCTGGAAAGCAGGGGGACTGCATGGGGGATCAGAGACTGGGGCAGTGCTTGCAGTTTCCCAGTTCTCAAGGGAAGAGTTCACCCTAAAATCCCACTGTGGGAGCATGGAAGAGGGGGCAGAGGGCTCTAGTGACAGCAGCCAGACCTGCCCCCGACATCCCCATGCAGACAGGATGCAGGAAAGAAACAAGAGGGATCAGACTCCTGCCTGGAGCCAGGGGTGGAGGGGCCCAGAGAAACCTGCTCTCACCTTCATTCAGGCATTAAAACAACCCTGACCACCATTCCTACAACCTCTGGGCCCAGGCCCAGCCCCGAGGAGGTGTTCACAGGCAGATCCAAAGAGGAAGGGTGGCAGAAACCAGGCAAGAGACACAGCCCATGCTGTGCCCACCTGCCATGTGCTGCTTTGTGCCACCTCCTCCTGCAGCGGTCACAAAGACCACACTGCCCACAGGCTGCTCCTCCCAAGCCCTCCCTGAGCACACACCTGCTTGGCTCTTCCTTCGGGTTAACCTGAAGGATGCTGCAGTCCATACTCACACCTGGAGAACACACAGCACACATGCCCCAAGGCCCCGTGTGGATCCACATCCACCAAGCCCCTTGTCCCAGCTCCAGCACCCCCAGCTTGTCCCTGCACTATTCACAGGTTGGTTTTTACACCTTCTGCTGCAGTCTGAGACAGATAAGGACAAAGGGAGAGCAGAGGAGGGCAGGGAGTCAGGGAGCAACAGGGCAGAGGGCTGGTCCCCACAGCTGGCAGGCTGCACACTCTCCAAGGAGCTCCATCCCTCCACCCAGTGGCAGGAGCACTAAAGCCCTGCTGGAATGGGGATATCCAATACTCCTTTCTCTCACCCACGTGGCAGCAGTGCAGATGGCAAAGGCTGAGCTTGGTGCAACTCCATCCGAGCAGGACCCCGTGCCCTTGGGATGAATCCTCCTCCCTGCTCTGGGGGGTGGGCAGCCAGGGGACAGCTCCCTGTGGGGACAGATGGGCAGCAGGGCTGGGGTCAGCATAGCAGCTCTGTGCCCCCCGGCAGTACCTGGCTCTTGGGAGTGCTGAGCACCCAGAGCAGCAGCAAGGGGGGGCATGGCCAGCACCCCCTGCCTGTCCCCCCAGGGAGGCGGGGTGGCCACAGACAATGCCCGCATTGAGCAGCCACTCGCCCCAGCCCATCTGCAGCTCCAGGAGCCCGGGGCACACAAAGCCAGCGCTGGGCCATGGCGAGCCCTGCCAAGGCAGGGACACAGACCCGTCTTTGTGTCTGCAAAGGCAAAGTTAGCTTTGGGGAAAAGATGAGAGAGAGCTCCACCACTGGAGCCTGTGCTTTGGCTGCTTTTCACTCGGAGGTGGTAACCCACGTGCAGAGGCAGCAGAAGTGTCCAGCACTCCCCTTCTCCTGCCTGCCCCACTCCTGAGGCCACACAGGGGGCCCACCACAGGTACCCCTTCGTGCAAGGACCTGGGGCACACAGAGGGACCATGAGAGCACACATGTCTCAACAGAAGACCAAGCCAAGAGGGGTTTCATAGAATCCCAGAATGGTTTGGGTTTGGGTTGGAAGGGACTTTAAAGCCCATCCCATTCCACCCCTGCCATGGGCAGGGACACCTTCCACTATCCCAGGTTACTCCAAGCCCCAATGTCCAGCCTGGCCTTGGACACTGCCAGGGATCCAGGGGCAGCCACAGCTGCTCTGGGCACCCTGTGCCAGAGCCTGCCCACCCTCACAACCAAGAATTTCTTCCCAATATCCCATCTAACCCTGCCTCTGGCAGTGGGAAGCCATTCCCTGTGTTCTGTCCCTCCATCCCTTGTCCCAAGTCCCTCTCCACATATCTTGTAGCCCCTCCTCTTGTATGGTTTGACACATCCCATCTTAAATCCCTCTATCATCCCTGTTTCTGCTTTGCCCTCAGACTGGCAGAGAGCCAGTGGCTCCAAAGAGCTCCTTCAGGGGAGCAAAGCCAAGCAGGGCCTGCACTCCTGCCCTTGGACCTGGCCCATCCTGTCCCTCCCCAGCACTTACACTTCACATCCCTGCCAGCAATGATTTCCATATGCAGAAAAACAAACCCCCAAGGACAACAGGTCTGATCCCACTTCCTTCATTTCCCAGCTCTGGGATGAGAGCTGCCCTGCTGCCCGCGAGCCAGCGGCCCGTCCTCACTGCTGCCCATGTCACACAACAGCACACGCACTGCCTTTCCCCCACACCCTGGGGTCACTCTCAGGTGATCTTAGCATGGATCTCACAGGTGGGAACATTTAGCAGTGGCCACTGCTGCCTGCTGAACTGCCAGGACAGCTCAGCCCAGCACACACTTCCCAAGGGATCCTCCCTGAAAAGGCAAACCCTCGTCACAACTTAATGCAAAAAACAAGACCAAATATAAAGAGAATCAGGAAGAACTGTTTTTCCCGCTCTGGAAAGTGGACATGATGGATGGAGATTAAACAGATGTGTTTAACCACTGCTGCAGTGAAACTGCCAAGTGTGACTGTACCTGGTTTTCGTACAGACTCCGGTGCTCGCACCTTCCCCAGTCACAGCCAGTTCACACGGCATTACTCCCACTAAAAACCTGCCCAACAACCCCCACAGCTCCCACCGTGTCCCAGGAGTGCTGGGCTGGTGCTTGTCAGGCTGTATGAAAACAGCGAAAGGCAGGGAAAGGCTGCAAGTGCCCAGCCCTGGCATCACCCGTGGGTGAGGCAGGGTCTGTCCCTACAGCCTCTCCCCTATTTCTCCCTGCAATACAACAATGGAACTCAGGCATGGTGCACACCAAATGCTCCCGTTGGAGGGCCAGGTGTTGGCTTGGCTTCCCCAAAACCAGCAGAGCTCTTCTACCAGCCATCCCTGAGGGAAAGGCAGGGAGCATGTCCTGACTCACCCTTTGGCAGGGTCCATCCCACCCCTCACCCCAGGGACTGTCTCAGCACCTCCTCCTGGGCTCTGGGTGGCCGAGAGTCCGTGTGCCAGCACACAGCCACCCGTGCTCTGCCTCCCAGCCAGCCTGTGCCACTGCGAGGGACAGAGACATGGACACGCTGCCCAGCAGCGACCCAGACGAGCCCCACACAGCTGGGAGCGGGTCAGGGAGAGCTGAGGGACACCTGAGTCCTGCACAGGAGAGCAGCCCCATGCACAGCACAGCTGAGCTTCCCACCCACACAGAGACACAAACCCCAGGGACCTCTGGTCCGGCACTGTCGCATCCAGCAGCTTCAGCTCACCCCATCTCTCAGGTCTGAGCAATAAGCTCAGTTTAAAGGAACTTAATGGCCTTAGCCTGAAGGATGGAAAGTTTAGATTGGATACCAGGAAGAAACTCTTCCCAGGGTGCCCAGAGAAGCTGTGGCTGCCCCTGGATCCCTGGCAGTGTCCAAGGCCAGGCTGGACATTGGGGCTTGGAGCAGCCTGGGACAGCAGGTGTCCCTGCCCATGGCAGGGGTGGAATGGGATGGGCTTTAAAGTCCCTTCCAACCTAAACCATTCCATGACTCTGTGATCCCAGCAGCCATAAGCCTGAGCACACCCTGTGAGGAGACAAATCCCCCTTCCTTGCTCTGATATTAAACCAGGATGTGCTGTCCTCTTTGGGGATGATTATCAATCACTGGATTGATGATAGATTGCATTAGCTAATGGATTACATTAATTTCTTATTCTGCAGTAAAAAGCAGATGTGTAAGAACTATGGGCTTTTACGTTCATATATCCTTTCTCCCCTCTATTTGGCACCAGCAGCCAAAATTTATTCCTGCTCCCTCCTGACCCCAGCAGACATGCACAGCTTGTCAAGAATGCCCGATGCATTCATTCACTGCCAAGCTGATGGTCATTTATTAATTACATGGCCCCATGCTCATTAGCCTGCAGCCTGGGGTGTTAAGAGAGGTGATGTGCCCTGTTCAGAAGCCAAGGCACAAGGACAAACTGCTGGGGAAAGAGAAATCTTCCCCAGGAGTGGGAACTGGTGTGGATGAGTCACACAAAAAGCCCAGCACCCCACACCCAGGCTGTCCTGGCTCTGAGCCAGCCTGCCCCTACAGAGAGCATGGGGATGGGAAGGAAACGGGCTGAATGGGGTGAGCCCACCAGCAGGCACTGTTGTGGGCTGGAGGGGTTGCTGAAGGGAACAGCTGATGCACAGGGAGCCTCGGCCAGCAGGAGCCACAGCCCCTCTGGCAGCACACCCCTCTCATGGCACGGTGCAGGCTCCCCTGAGGGGATGCTCACTGGGCTCATGTTAGCAAAAACCAGGGAAGTGCCAAAAGCTGTCAGGAGAGAAACCTTCAGCATCAAGTTTTCCTCCATTAGGGATAATGGAGGAAAACTCACCCACTAAAAAGAGGCCTCTCAGTGCTTTTTGTGCACAACATTGCTCCATTTCCCTCTGTTTCAGCTCAGGACACCTGTGCTTTTAGCCCCCAAAACCTGACATGCCTGTCACTCACTGCCTGTTGCACATTCACCCTGTGACAGACAGAAAAAGGCAGCTGCCAGCTTTCAGCATCGCTGAATTTCAGACAAATCTGAGCCTGGCTTCAGTCTCCACAGTGCAACTGTGCTCCAGCATTTATATTCAAAGCAAATTTTGGGGGGGGGGGGGGGGGAGGAACACAACAGAGAACATGATGTGCAAATGATTATTTTGCTTCACTAGTGCTGGACACTGATGCAAAAGGAATATTTGAATCACAGCTTCAGTCACACCTGTTAATCAGGGCTCCTGCTCTCACCCAGCCAGGACTGAAACTGGATTAATGCACACAACCAGTGAACTGCTTCCCTTGCTCCTGGCCCAGCCGGGGCTGCCAAGGCAGGAAAAAGCATCTCCCAAAAATTATTTACCCTCAGAAAATCTTACAAACTCCAGGCCATGATGTCCCTGCCCATAACAAGGGGGTGGATTGAGATATCTTCAATGTCTCTTCTGCGACTCTATGACAATTGACAGGTGGAAGACTGGAAACCCAAGTTTCAGCCAGAAGTATTTTTCTGGTTGTTAAGTGGAGACTGCAATCTCAGCCAAGCAGTTATGGATCGAATCACCATGTCTGGGAGACAGAGTGGAGAGAGAGGAGAAAGGTGTCAGGGAAACACAGCAAACGGGGTTTGCCCGTAAGCACTGGACAAATCTTCCCATTCATTACCCAATGTTAAGAAACACTTGGATAAATTAGAGATTGGAAAGTCAAGGCTGCAGAGCAGCTCTCTGATTTACTCTAAACTGACCTGCAAAAGAAAACATCCCATCTGCCCCTCCTGGTCACCCTCACCACACTGCAGCACCACCAGTAACATTCCCAGTGCAGGGCAGGGGTAGGCAGCTAATTACAAAACTGCTTTCCCCTCTCACCTTCTGAGCATCTCTCAGCCAAGGGGTGCTCTTCCCTGGCTTGCCTGGAAAGCTGGAACAAAGCTGAGGCATCCTTGGGCTCCTGGAGTACAGGGGAAGCACCAAATTTTTGACAAAGAAGAAAGTCTGGAAGAAAACTTCTGCACACTCAAGTGATGCAGATTGCAGAGAATTTAAAAGGCAAGATGCAGGCACAAAGAGTGCAGTGAGTGGGATGAGTGCAACTGCCAGGCCATGAAGGGCATCCTGAGCACAGCCAAAGGGGAGCTTGGTCATCACTTCTCTCCACAGTGACTCTGCTCTTCCACCCGTGCTGCTCCTGCAGCCAGGGAGGGAGGATTGCTGGAGGCAGAGGACAACACCAAAGGGAATTGGGGACTCTGTGATAGTCCCATACACTGACAGACACACAGGGCCTGCGCTGCTGAGGAGCCAAACCATAGAATCATGGGATGTCCTGAGTTGGAAGGGACCCACAAGGATCCTAAGTCCAATTTCTGGCCTTGAAGACACCCCAACAATCCCACCCTGGGCTGGGAACATTGTCCAAGCACTCCTGGAGCTCTGGCAGCCTCGGGGCGTGCCCATTCCCTGGGGAGCCTGGGCAGTGCCCAGCCCCCTCTGGGGGAAGGACCTTTCCTGATATCCAGCCTGACCCTGCCTGGCCCAGCTCCAGCCATTTCCTGTCCCTGGTCACAGAGAGCTGAGATCAGAGCTGCCCCCTCACCACCCCTCGGGAGGAGCTGCAGCCCCGGTGAGCTCTGTGCTCCATCTTGGCAAAAGTTCCCTGTTGCTGTCACCACGGGACAAAGAGCAGCAAAGCCCTGCTACCACAAAACCTGGGTTACTCCTTCCCCTTTTCCAATGCTGCCACAGGACCTGGGAAATTGCTCTAGCAGACAAACTGTCCAGATGTGCATAGGACCAAAAGGATGCTCGCTGCAGGTTTGGTCCCCTGGTCTTGCAGCAGCTGCTTCCCAGAAGAGGATTGATCCCATTGATGCCTTAGGTGTTAACTTTTATATTTTTCAAATCCTGCACTGCCTGGTGTGTAACTGCAGTTTTGTGTGGCCTGTTAGCTGCTGTTCTCTCATGCTAGTCAGACATAACAAACCCTCTCTAGGTTTGCACTTCAAGGACATCTTGTTGTCCCAGGCCCCAAAATATGTAAACTAAAGCCTTTGAGAGGAGGGGCAAACTTGGGGTAATTACATCATTAACTGAAATTATAATTGGAGAATTAACCCTGATATGCAAATGGACCGAACTTCTAAAAGTGTGAAGAACCCAGGACCCAGGGTCCATCTTGGGTGTAGCCTTTTGACTGCCCAGGGTGTACCTTTGAAGGCTCTTCACATAAATACCTACACCTTTATTCTCTTATTTTTGTCTAGCCTCTGTTTTCAGGTAGCCACTTCAAGGCATCACCATACCCCAGGACATTAGCACTGAGGGCCAGGGATGCAAACCCACAGCCCACACAGGACCCTGTACAGGAACAGCCACACTTGTCTTCTTTCAAAAGAGGGTTTAGCTCATACAGTGCCCAGCCACTGCACTTTTAGCCAAATCTTTTGCAGTATTTGCAGAGTGAGGATCACTGGCCTGGCAACCACTTGTTTTTACATTAATGATTTTGACTTCTTTGCATAAAATGGTCCCAGCCAAGCAGAGTGCGGAAATAAACAGCTTCAGCAGGTTCCCTCAAAGAAAAGGAGAGAAAACCCCCTTTTGGCAAGAGCAAATACAGAGCATTCAGGGATTCCTGGGAGCTTGGGTTGGTTTTGTTTATCTGCTCTTGCTTTTAATTCATAGTCACTGAAAGAGTTTTGTGCCCTTAACTATTGCATGTGCCACCAGCTAAGCACTTAATGAGGAGGAAGTGAGACTTACTCAGTCCCTGCTCAGACAGGAGGAGGGAGATGCAGCCGTGCCAGCCTCTGCAGCCATCCTGATGCAGAGCAGCTGGCAGGAGCTGGCACAGGGCAGGACTCTCAGTCCCTGCCCACCCACCCCACTCTCTAAGGAGGGAAAGCTTCACACCACACCAGGCACCGGGGAACCCTTGTACCCCACCAGAGCCAGGGGAGGAGCCCAGTGTCCCTGGGCAGGGACAGCACTGATGTCACATGCACTGCACAGCCCTGCAGCCCTCAAAGGGGCTGCCCGAGGTGCCAAATCCCCTCACTCTTTCCAAGAGCAGGCACCTGGGAAAGATAAGGATGAAAACAAAATACAGAGAAGCTGTCAGGCTTTGAGTGGAATAAGAGCAATGCCATAAACTCTTGCCACAGCCACAGCCAGCTCGGGGTGGGGATCTGGCAGAGGACTGCTGCAAGTTATAAAGTTTCCCCCAGCTCGGGGAGGGAGCAGAGCTGCACTTGTCCACAGGAAGGGCTACAGCCACACTGCTCACAGGACAGTACAACACATCTCCTCAATACCACAGCAGAGGGGAAGAGACCAGCCAGCCAGTGCTGCACACACAGCCTTTAAACCCCTTGGGCTGGGCTTTGCTCCCCAGGCTGAGATCAAAGTCACCTTGGTTTGAGAAGGCTGCTGCTCTGCTGTGGGTTAGACCCTCCAAGAGCAGAGCAGCAGCACCAGACCCACAGGACCAGCACAAGGGATGAGCCAGAATCCAAGAAGAGGAATTAACCCCACACTCCTCACAGGCAAAGGCATTTGGCGGAGCTCAGAGGGCCGATAGCTGCCAGAGACTGCCTGCCACGGCAGGGAGGACAGAGCCCGGCTCCTCTGCAGCCTCCCCTCCACGCTGCTGCCCAGCAGGAACGGGGATTGCCGCGAAGTCCATGTAAAACACTCACTCTGTTAGGATTGGCAAGCACTCAGGAACAGGCTACTCCCTTGCCTGCCAACTCGAGGGGATGGAGAAAGCTCATTAAAGGCAAGACAGCCTCTCTGGATGCAGAGCAAGGCAGGACGAGCCATCCCAGGCACCCAGCAGCCCGTTTGGATGCGGAGCTGTCGGCCACACCCTGGCAGATGCAGGCAGGGTGGGCTGCATCACCATGTCCCCAAAATAGCAGCAGCTCTTCCATTTTATTCCCAAGCAACAGCCATGCCCTCCTCCTCCTTGCAAAGGCAGACAGCCCTTTGCTTTCAGAGCTGGCTCCAGAGGTTGCAGATCCCAGCTGGAGCTGTGCAAGGGGACCAGACCATGAAGAGCAGGGACCGTGCCACGCTATAACAGTCGCAGGCTGCATGAAAGAGCCTTTGCTGCTTTTGTGCACAAACGCGAATTCTCTCTGTCCGTGACCCAGCCACAGCCCTGGCCAAGCTGTCCCCAGCACCATGGCAGGACACGGCCCCCACCCGTGGTCACAGCTGCTGCAAGGGGCACCGGCCACACCAGAGCTGCCACTGCCCAGGGTCTGCTTCAGTTGGGTTCCTCTGCCACAGACACAGACGAGACATCCTAGGCACAGAGAAAACTCCAACCCCCGTGGAAAGCAAGCACTGTAACTCACACGGCTCCACACAAGGCACGGGGAGGCCGTGTGTCCCTGGGCAGAGCCCAGCTCGCCGAGGAGCACATGTGGTCCGGAGGAGCGGGCTGGTCTGCCTGCCTAACCAACACAGCCCAGCCCGGCCACACCCCTGCTCACCGGCACGGCGAGGAGAATCATATTCCTCGGTTTTCAGCTTGGTTTTTCACGGCATCTCTTCTTGGTGGAAGAAGAAAAGGGGCATCACGGGAGCTGTCAGTGATTCCTGTGTCAGAGCCAACACAAAGGAGCCACACACAAACCCCCACCACTGTGCCACACTGCGGCACAGCCCTGCGGCCCCTGGGAACACCCCGGCAGCCCAGGGCACAGCGAAGGAGCAATAGAAACGGGGCTACGTACTCAGCCCTGCGGCTCCTGGGAACACCCCGGCAGCCCAGGGCACAGCGAAGGAGCAATAGAAACGGGGCTACGTACTCATCCTGCAGCGGGACCCCCGCGGGCCCCCGCGCCAGCCCGCGGCTCAGCCGGGAAGCGCAGGCTCCGTCCAGGTCGGTCGCGCCGAGGAGGGGTGGCCCGATGGAGGGATGTGGGAGCCACCTCAGCCTCCCGTCCTCATCACCACCAGCACCCCGCAGCAACAGCTTAATTCCCTGATGCAGGGAGACAGAAGAATCGGGAAGGTCTCCCGCCACCCAAGGCAAATGGCTGCTCACAGACACGGCCTGGCACAGCTGTGCTGCCCCGGCGCTCGGAGCCCGGCTCCCTGCGACGCTCCGGCATGTCAGCAAGCAAATCCTCTTTGCCTATGGGCAAGGGAACTGTAGGGGGGAGGAAAAAAAAAGCATCAAGAAACTCTTTGTCTACAAACATCCCAGCCCGGTGCACGTGCAGTGTGAGCTTCCTGGCGAGGGCGGAGGGGGGGCCTGGACTGGGAGCCATCGTTTCCGCCTGCAGATCCCTCCGCTCACTTATTGTCTTCTAAAAATAAAAGTAAACACTGAAGAAGAGCTCTTTGTTTTTATTTCGGCTGTGTCAGAGAGATTTCTCTGATAGGAACAAGTTGTGGGGCCTCTTCCCAAACCTCTGGGAGCTTCCCCTGAGACCAGAGCCATGCTGAGGAAGCAGTGGGGGTCCCAGGGACTGGCAGGGAAGGAAAGCTGTTCTCTTTTCCCTCCAACCTGCAGCTGCTCATGGTAGGGATCGTAAACCCCAGAATGGTTTGGGTGGGAAGGGACCTTAAACTCATCCTGTTCCACCCCTTGCCCAGGGGCAGGGACACCTTCCACTAGCCCAGGGTGCTCCAAGCCCTGTCCAACCTGGCCTTGGACGCTGCCAGGGATCCAGGGGCAGCCACAGCTTCTCTGGGCACCCTGTGCCAGGGCCTCCCCAATCTCACAGCCAAGAATTTCTTCCCAATATCCAATCTAACCCTACTCTCTGTCACTTTGAAGCCATCATCCTTGTCCTGTCACTCCATGCCCTTGTGATGGTGAGGATTACCTGCCCTGGGTTCCCACCTTTTCCCTCTGTTTCAGGTCAGAGAAGAGGCCATTGCCCAAAGTGCAGGAAACGTCAGTTTAAGCCACATCACTCCCCATAATAAAGCAGCAAAGCACAAGGAAAGCCAGGAAAGCCATTTTAACATATAAAATACATATTTTAAAATGTTGAGATATGCATGTATACCTCTTTGGTTTTGCTTCCAAATCTCTCTTCCTGACAGGCCCAGAGGCTGACGAGGCCAAGCCTGAGCCCTACACAGCCAACATCACTGATTAAATACAAGCACAAACTTCCTCACCAGGCAGCTGCCCTAATCTAAGCATCTCACAGCTTTCCCAGTTGTTTGTTCAGCTTCTTCCTTTACCATGGAGCTGCTCTACAAAACTGCAGGGTAATAAGACACACACACACAATTACCTTTTTTTGACCTGCATGAGGAGTAAATCCAGCATTAATAGCCCAGAGCCTCAGGTATCCTCTGTGATTTGATAAAATTGCTTATCTAAGCAAAACCCTGCAGGGACCAGCTTCATTACTCAGAGCAAAGCTCTTCCCCCACACCCTGATTAACAGTGTTTCTTTCTTTTGCCAGCTCCAAAAAAACCCACTGATTAAAACAAAAAGATAAAAAAGGAGGAGACATTTGTTGTCTCCATTTGAGTGCTCAAACAGCTTCCAAGGAAAGCGCCATGGGAGCGGTCACCAGGCTGCCAAGGACACCTCGGCCCTGGGGAATGGCACAGGCAAAGAGCAGTGGGGCTCTTGGGAGACAGCAGTCACCCATCCCAAAGGCAAGAGGCAGCTCAGAGGGACAGGAGGAGGCACAGGTGGAGCCATGACTGCCATGCTTCCCTCCTGGAGAAACTGAGAGCCCCCAGCCCTGTGCTCAGCTGGGACAGGGCCCTGCCCTCCACCCCTTGTGGGGACGGATGCATTCAAAGATAACGGGTTTGACAGGGCCCCCAGCTCCAGCACAGCAGCTCCTAGGGGAAAGAAAAGGGAAATCAAAAGGGGAAAAAAAAACCAAAAACCAAAGGAAAAGGGCTCATGATTGCAAACATCCTCCCCAGGGCCTGATTACCCCTGAGAGTAATGAGTTGCAATAACCAGTGCTGGACCAGTAAAGCAGCCCGGCCCTGAGCAATAAAGCAGCCTGGGAATACACGCACCAAAGTCTGCTGATAAAAATGCTATTAATTCCCAAACCATCCACTTCTTGGCTGCCAAGTTACCCACTGTGTTTTCCTGGGTGGTTTTTCTCCCAGTAGAGCACTGACAGTGATCTGAGCCTGGGTGCAGCCTCCAGGGCACTGCAGGATCCTCCTGCAGCTCAGCACAGCTGAAGGAAGGGGAGTCTCCCCTCTCCGAACACAACTCAGCCCCCCAAAAACCCAGCAGAACTCTACAGCTTCAGGTGTAACAATTTATGAGTACCAGAGTATGAAAAAACGCTCATTACACCCATCATGTGTCAGGCAGGGACTCTGGGGCTTGGGCTGCCTCCTCCAGCCCAGGCTGGCAGCATCCTCCTCCTCTCCCTGTGCCAGGGCAGCAGCCAGGCCCTGCAGCACCATCCTGCTGCTTCAGATAACAAGCTCCAGCACGGAGGAGGACTCAGCAATGCAACCTCCCTCCAGCCTCTGCCAGCATTTTATTGATCTAACAGCTGGGTCTAGCACAGGAGGCCTCATTCTGCTCAGCCATCCAACCTCTCCCTCTTCCAGTGGCTCTGGGAGGCTGCACATCAGCTCTAGTGACCTGTCACCATTTCACACCATGCAAATAAAACCCAAAACAAATCCATGAAGCAAGAAAAGAGAGAAAGCAGCTTTGTTCTTATTAGTCCACCTATGAGCCAGAAAACCAAGTCACACCAATAAAATTTGTGGGCAAGAGACAGCAGAATGTTTGACTGATGAGCTTCCAGAATCCTCTGCTGCAGCAGGACGAGTCCAGCACCCAGGCGGGGCTGAGCAGAGGGTGAGATCCAGACAGGCCACAAGCCCTGTGTGCCCAGAGACACCTGGACAGTCAGCTCTCACCTTTGCTTGGCCTTCACAGCACACCAAAATCCCAGAACCTGAGCAGCAATGCCGGGCACGGAGCCAGGGCCAAACTCCGCAGCAGCTGTGGCACGGTGGGACTGGCACAGGGACGGGACCTGGATGAGCCTGTGCTGCTGGAAGTGCTGCCATCCTGGATGGGATGTGCTGCAGCCAGGGCCAGGCGAAGAGCTGGCAGGAGCAGAGCTGTTAACCAGGACACTTAAAGCAGACTGTAACCAAAGAAAAGCCACATTCCTGTTAAAAATTGAGCAGCAGCAGTGTGAAAGAACAGCACTGTCCTTACAGGACGCACCCATTACAGCTCTAAGCTCTTCGGACACTTGGCTCACAGAGCTGCCAGGATAAGCTGCAATGCATTGCTGATACATCGTGCAGTTACAACTTTACAGGTGTATGGATTGATTTCCTCAATGCACATCTCCTGGGAACCCAGAGAATACTCATCAGCTCCCACCTCAATCTGACTTACAGCCCGGAGCTGAGCCAGGGACAGACGGACGCTTCAGGCCTTAAGCATTCTGGTGGGAGATCCTCCAGCAGGAGCCAGGGAGAGACTCTGGCTTTCCTCTAGTCATCTTAATTCATTTCAGTGTGCTTCCCAATGCTGGCAATGGAGGCAAAATCAACAGTAAGAGCCTGCCAAGGCTCTCAGCACTGCCGTGGCTCCCAGCAGCTGCCTGGAGCCAGGGCCAGGCTGGGGAGCCCCCGGGGGCAGGGCTGGGTGCTGCCACTGCAGGTCCTCCCGCCAGCCCAGCACCTCCCACAGCCTCCAGCACCTCACCCTGGGCCTTCTCTCGAGAAAGGGCCAACCTCCAAACCCCCAGGCACAGGCACTGCTCTGCTCTCAGGTGCACACACTCATCTGGACTGGGAAAGCTTCACAACCACTCCATGCAACGAGGCCGTGTCCCCTTCAGCTGCTCTCCCGGCCCCCCTCTCCTCATCCAGCTCCCCATGATGAGCCAAGAGCACAAGAACAGCCAGAGCTCCCACAGGACATCCACCACCCGTGGCAGTTGTCCCCTCTGAGAGCACAGCCTATTCTCTACCCACCGGGAGGGGAGGAGTGGCTGCCTCAGGACCCACTGTACCCAAAAGCACTCCACATCCACCCTTCACTGCCAGGACATGCTCAGCATTCCCTGGAAAATATCAAGGAAGGCAAAGCCCAGTCCTCACCCCTGCATCAAGCTCTGTGCAGGCAGTGCAATGCACCCAGGAGGGGTAATTACGAGGATGCCTATCCCGGTTAATTATGACCTGGCCAGCTATCAGCGTTTCTGTGCAGGGACAGCTTTGTTCAAATTCAGGGAAGAAGGTAAAAGTGGCTTCCCACCTTCAGAGCCACAGCCTGCCCAGCTCATCATGGCCCCTCTGCACACACCTAAGGGAGAGCAGAGCAGGACGCCTGTCCTGAGGAAGTGGGGCACAGAGGGGTGACATGACCTGCCCAGGCAAGCAGGGTCATGCTGCCTCTCCCAGGTGCCCTGTCCACTGATCCATCAGCTCCAGCCATACAGAGGAGGGGCTGGATCAATGAAAAGCAGGACAGCTTTGCTGGGTTTGAGCCCCAGAACCCCCAGTTGTTTTTTGTCTGCCACCACAGCTCATTTCAACCTGCAAAGATCTCTCCTGGAGCACACTCACCTGCTCCTCTTCTCTTCCAAGTCACCTCCATGTGCTGCAAAGCCAAGCTGCACCAGTGCCCACACTTGGCTCCAAGGCTGGTCCCAACACGCTGCCTGAGGGTGTGCCAGGCACAGAGACCCCACTGGGGCTCAGAGGGTGGAGGAAGAGCCTCACAAACCAGGCACAGAGAGGGCAGGGCTGGCTTTGACCTCCCCACTTCTGCCACATCTAACAGCACACCCCTGCTACAAGAGGAGGTTTCAGCTTGCAGACCAAAATCCCTTCAAACCCCCTTCAAATCTAGAAGTTATCTCTAACGCACGTACAAGGGACAACACCACAGTTACAGGCCATTCCACAGATCTAAGAAGATCCTACTGGATTTTGCACCCCACTGAAGCATTCCTAGAGAGCTAGCAGTTAAAAGAAGTTGCAAATCTTATTTACACCATCATTAAAGGGAGGAAAAGGAGATTAAGAGACATGATAAGATCAAGTACTATCAGCCTCAAGCAGCCTCAAAATTAAATCCTGAGGTAAGAAGAGCAAAGTAATTACCTCACTGAAAAGCTTTTCTTTTACCCATGATGAGAACATTCCCACTCAGGACTGGGTGTGTCAAGGGGAAATGCTCTTTGAGGCAGTCAGTGGTACCAAGGCAGGGCAGAAGCAAGCCCACTGCAAACCTTCCACAGCCTCACGTCTTTGCATGATGCTCCAAGTTCCAGCTGCCGTGTTTCTCCAGGACAGGGAAGGGATTCATGTGTGCTTTTCTTTGTGACAGCTGCAGTTCCTGGGACCCTGCTGAACACAGGCTCCTCGGCAGCAGCCTGCCCAGAGGCCCTGAGCAAGGGTATAAAGAGTCACCAGTTAGTGATGAGAGTTTTAGGCAAGTTATGTCATAAATGCAGCCAGGAATGTCTCTGTCTGGAGGGTAAATCCATCCGGTGACCTGATTGAGTCACTGCCTGCTGACTCACTCACTTGGGCAGCCCGAGCTGAGTTGTAGGCAAGGAGATGTCATGGTGACAAGGACTCAGTGACTGTCCCCTAACACAGGAGCCTTACAGGTTCTCCAGGATGGCAGGAGCTTGTTTGCACCAACAATCACCCCCCCTCTGCTCTTCTGCACTCGCTCCCACCTCCTCCTGCCACAGGCCATCCTCACACGGGAAGGGACTGCAGCTGCTCTTGTGACAGGACAGCTCCCAGCAGAAGCGAGGGAAGCCGTGCCACTGTTCAATGTGCCAAGGAGTCAAGTGGACAGGAGCAAAAGGCCCCAGGGCTGCACAAAGCAGAGAACTCGGAGCCAAAACAGCAGCCAGCCCCCAGGCACCACTCCCTGACCTGCTGCATGGCAGCCGGGGCTCCAGCTGCCACACAAGCCCCATCTCCCAGCCGCCTGCAGGGCACACGCTGGTACCTGTGCTGCCCTCCCCAGCAGAAGTCAGCCCTCTGCAGCCACTGCCCCAGCAGGGGAGCAGGGAAGAGGGATGCAAGGCTCGGCCAGCTCCTTCCCCCTCACAAACACAAAGATCTCTTCACAGGAGCCACGTGAAAGAGTCGGTGTCAGTGCTTGCTCTGGGAGCAACACACAGGGTCAGAGCTCTAATATTAGAGCACAGATGATGACAGGGAAGAGGAGAAGGAGCAAGAAAAGAACCATATAAATAGCAGCATTGTCCTTACTGGCTTTCACAGAGCATCTGATGTCAAATAGGATCATTCACTCAGAGCTGAAGTCTCTAATTGATTCCCATCTGACAGTTTCTTATCCAGCACTTGTTCACCGGCCAAACAAGCTGAGTAAATATGCTTTGTTCTACCATTAAAGCCAGTGACAAATCATTGGCTTGCAACAAACCCAGTGTAAACAGCATCCTTCCTCCTGGGCCAGATCTCCTCCTATTCCCCTGACGCCCTCCCACTGCTGCACTTGGATGCTCTGCCAGCCCCGGTCCTGGCATGGGGTAAAGACCTACGTGATGAGGACCAGCACACACTTGGCTTTGGGAAGAGAAGTTGCTCTCTCAAGGGGGTTTGGGCTCCAAAATACCTTTGCAGGCCTCAAGTGAAACCTGCTGCAACCCAGAACATTCATTTAATAACAGACATCCAGTCTACAGCCTAGAAACAAGAGTCCCCACAGGAGGCAGACCCTGATCTGAGTAGAGCCAGCTTAACCTGTCAGTGCCACAGACACATTTTATGACTGAGCAGAGTTCAAGACAGACTGGAGAAGTTCTTGCCCTAGACATGTTTGCCCTGACCTTTGGAATGTCCCCAGCAGATTTCAGCACCCCCAAAGAGCATCAGTAACTACTAGTTTTTCTTCTCGTCTTCTCCAAAGAAGCTGCTTGGGGAGAACACAGGAGCCTGGGTGCTCCATGGTCCATTCCCAGCATCCACAACTCTGGGATGAGGTATGATAGAGGATATATCCCAGGTGAGTCCTTCTGGATCCATCTCTAGGCCTGCTGGCCAAGAATCTGCCCAGTGCCTTTCAATGAGCCATCTGCCTCCCCAGCCTACTGCAGCACCAGCTCCAGGCACTTGTTACCTGCTCAGGGAAGCTGCACCTCCCTTCACACTTTTTCCATTAACCACCCCCGAGCTTCACTGCCAACTTCCAGTTTTTGTATTGAGACACGAGGTGAGCAACAGTTGCACCTTCCTCTAAGAGCCTTCATGATTTTGTAAGCCTGGACCAGGTCTTCATTTCCATTTTCATTCAATCAATGCACATTTCCTTTCATTCCTGTTTCCAGACTGCTGATGGAGCCCCCTCACCAGTCCTGAGGTGTTACCACCACTGACTCCTCCATCCTTAACCCTCCAAAGCTGACCCTTTGCCTTCTATCACACAACTCCTTTCCAGCACCTGAAAGACCCTTGTTAGAAACACAGAGTCATTAAGGTTGGAAAGGACCTTTCAGATCACCACATCCAACCACCAACCCAGCACCACCACCATGTTCACCACATCTTTAAGTGCCAGAGCACCAGCAGTGAGAAACAGCTGAGCTGAATCCTGCAGGGGCACCTGGGGCCAAGGGTGCTGCTCACCCAGGAGAGCACCTTTCCAGGTGCATCCCACCACCCTGGACCCCTCAGCACACACCAGACTCCATGGAAAAGCCAGCTGGTGGCACTTGAGGGAGTGATAAACACATTGTGTACCTCCTGTGTGCCAGGCTGCTGGCTGGATCAGGCTCAGGGACTCTCAGTTCTTCCGTGCAAAGCTCCTGGCTCATTCTCCTGCTGCTATGACCAACAGCAAAGCCACAGTTTTGGCAAACCACTGCCACCCATCCCAAGAGGAGAGCAGCCCAGCAAACGAAACAAACCCTGCTGCCTCAGGGCATGCCCAAGTATCTCTGTGGCTTCACCAAGAGGCTTTGTTTAAACACCCTGTGATCCCAGTGTAAGCTACATCTTTGCTTCTCGACATTTGCTAAACCCCAAAGCACCAGGCTTGGAGGAAATCCAAAGAAAGGAAAAAAAAACCAACAAAACCTCAACATTTTTCAAACAGATGATTGCTGAGAGCTAGGGAGACCTTGTGGTTTTGTGAAGAGCCCACTCAAAGCATACATAGCTTTTCAAATCCAGATGAGAACCACTGCCAAAACAAGAGTCTTGTATCGATTTCAGCCCCAATGAGGAGTAGGGAAAAGTGGGTGAGGGTAGAAATTTAGTCCAGATATTTGCTATAACTTAGTACGTGCCTGTCGAGGGCCACATCTGAAAACATGTGAGGAAGCACAAGTATAAACTTCTACCTGAGCCCTACTCTAGGATGTTTCCTAACTGCTGACCTTAGTGCTGGTGTTTGGAATTTTCGTAAGCAAAGCTGGAATCGCACGTCCATCTCATGACTCCAGAGGAAGCGGAGCTGAGAGCCCCAGCCCAAGCCCAGGGGGAAGGGATGGCTCTAACCAAACAGGATGAACAGGACCCTTGGAGTTGCACACAGAGGATCTGTTTTCTTCCCAAATCCACTGACAAATGCTCTGGCCAGGACACCCCCAGCTGGTGCCAGACCCATACCCTCAGCACAGCCTCATGAGAGAGTGCCACAGCCACCACTCTGAAGGGGGCCACAAGGCCACCTTGCAGGAGTGACTCCCAGTCCCCTGCTCTGGAGGACTGCAGTGCTCTGTCACTTGAAAACATTGTTGTCATCTGGGAAACAGAGGAATAATGTAATCACATGTTTCTGATATCTCTGTTTACAAGTAGATTTCCAAGTCCTCCCAGAAAACATCTCTTGGGAACGTTTCTGTAGCATAGCTTAGCTGGAAAACCTTGGGCTCTGGCTCGGAGATTACAGCAAATCCATCCCACGTGGCCCAGAGGGAACTGGGAACAAGTGACAGCTTGAGGCTCAGCTGTCAGGAGAAGGGGAGGGAAAGTGGAAACATCCTCAGATACACTTAGCTGGTCACAGACCCCTGGTTTAGCACATCCTGAGCTCATCTGTGTACTCGCATGGCAAGTATTCCCTGTCAAAAACCACTCAAGTCTATGGCAAGACCTCCCCCCCTCAACTCTGCTGCCAATGCACTCAGCCCCAGGCAATCCCTCTGATTATGCCAAGCCAAGTTACTCTCACTTAAGCCCTTATTCCAGACCTGCTGCAGTTGTCACTTCTGCAGAATTCCTAGTTATGTTTGAATTTTAATGTCCCAACAAAAAGGAGAGTTTGCGATCCTTTAAGTCGTGTTCCCTGCTCAGGGTTTGAAGGATACTCTTCATGTTTCCAGTATGGGTGGAGGTAAGATTTATGATGTCCCTAAACTGTCCGCTTCCCTGCCTTTAAGTGCCTGGAGTTTATAAATGATGCAGCACATGACTGCACCCCAAACCACCATCCCTCAGAACCCTCACAGCTTGGGAACTTCCCATCTCACCCCACCTGCTGGAGTAGACATGGAAACATTTCTTCCAAGCTTCCAAAGGGTGGAATGGAAAGACTACAGAGTTCACAGCAGCTGATGTGTCAGTGAAGAGTGGCTGAAACCCAGCATCCTTGGGTTCCAACTTGAGGGGCTCTGAGGGGGTTGGAAGTAGTACCCTCGCACCCGTGGTGTGCCAGCACCTCACCTTCCCCTCCAGCCAACACTGTCAAGTCTGGGCCTTTCTCCTATGCTGTCCATGACAGAGAAGAAAACTTGACTTCCAAATACCTTATACCATCCCTGCCCTTGGGAATGGGTCTCTCCTGTACCACATCACACCACCCTCTGTATGGAGAGCATGCCTAGCTCCTCAGTATTTCTATTCACCGGTTCTGTGTACTCTCCAGCCAGGCCCAAAGGATGGTCCAGAAGGACAGAAATCCCTGCACAAGGTCCCAAAGCACTTGGCCAGGCTGCTGGGATTTCACTGGACTCCACACAGGGCTGCAGTATCAGTCCCTGGACAAAGGGTTTATTGCCTGTGCCCACCTCCATCCCAGGCAGATCCTGGTGCCGTGCAGACTGCAACACAGTCCCAGGTGTGAGGCACAGGACTGGCAGAGGTGACAGGACCCTGCAATTCCCTGGAAGATCAGCCTTGCCCCTCTGCCAAGCATTTCAAGATCTAAACCTGAAAAGCAGAGCAATAAAGGACCACACGTAAACCTCAAGTTTCACCGAGCTCTCTTCCCAGGGAACTGCAAATATTTGCAGTGTTTTATCCAATATCCCTCCGTGTTTGCCCAGTGCCCAAAGATAAATGAACAGGTCACGTACACTTAAGATATAAAGATCTCATAAGACTTCAGCACAAACACCAGCGAGGCACTGTTGCCACAGGGAAACAATCGGCATCTGTGAGCAGCCAGGGACCCAGACTGCCGGTGCCACAGAGGGCTCCCGTGCCCACCTGGTCACTGTCCCCTTGCCAGCCCCATCAGGGATGGATGTTCAGATCACATACACCACTTTGTCTGTGTCAATGCCCGCTGTCCCCACAGCCCAGCAGAAGCCACCCCAGAGGACCGAGCCAGCACGGGCACAGCCATGGCTGCAGGTGAGTGCCAGCACTTTCAGGAGGTGAGGTTGGCAGCAAACACCTCTGGAGTCTCTCCCAAAACCTCCCCAAATGCCAGATGACAGCACGTTCTCGAGCTCTTTGCACTGAATGATGACACAATGGCTTGTGACCCTCATGTTCAGCTTATGTGGCAGCAGCTCAGAGCCAGGTCTGTATCTCCATGCAGGCGGGCAATCCATCACCAACAGCAAAATCTATTCCCCCTACATGCTCCTTTTTCTGCTCTGTTTCTCCTAGAAATGCTCCTGACCAATCCTAGGAGCCTGATTTCTGAGCTTTGGCTCCCTCTCCCCTACAGCCTGCTTTCAATCATGTGTTAAAAGGGCAAGTAATGCAGAAACAAATCTGCACTAAAGGTCAGGCAGCTTCCCCCACCCTGCAAGGCTGAAGAAAAGCCCCTCTGGTTCCAGCAGAGCAGAGTCCCTGATCCAGCCCCAGCCATCTCTCCCTCCCCCACCTCAGCCCCAAAACATTTGGGCAAGGCCAGGGCCAGATGAGTTATGGCCAGGAACTGGGTGCCACCAGCCCATGTCATAGCCACACTGGGAGATGTCACTCCAGAACATCACCATTACAGTTCTGAACTGTTTCTCCATTTTCCTGGACATTCTGAGCTCCCAAAACTGCCCAACAGTGTCACACCAGCACCAGGACTCTGTGCTGGTCCAGCCTCACCTTGAGTCCTGGGGACAGTTTTGGGTGCCGCAATATCAGAAGGACCTAAACAGGAAAACATCCAAAGGGACATGAGGATGCTGAAGGGTCTGAAGGGACCATACGAGGAGCAGCTCTGGGTTTCTTCAGCCCAGAGGAGACTGAGGTCAAACTTCATCAGGGTCTGCAGCTTCCTCTCAAGAGGGCAGCTCTGATCTCTTCTCCCTGTGACCAGGAACAGCACCCAGGGAATGGCTGGAGCTGGGCCAGGGCAGGGTCAGGCTGGAGAGCAGGGAAAGGTTCTTCCCCCCAGAGGGTGCTGGGCACTGCCCAGGCTCCCCAGGGAATGGGCACGGCCCCGAGGCTGCCAGAGCTCCAGGAGTGTTTGGACAGCGCTGCCAGGGATGCCCAGGGTGGGGCTGTTGGGGTGCCTGAGCAGGGCCAGGAGCTGGGCTCGATGATCCAGGATTGGATGGTGTGCCCAGTCCCTCTAGAGTGCTTTGCTGAAGAAGCAACTGCTATGGCAGCCCCTTTCAGCATCTCTTTCCCCCTCCTGCAAGGTCTCCTCTGCTACACCAGCAGCAGCCATCACTGTCATTTCAGAGACAGCAACTGACCACAAAAATAAAGAGCAAGAGCACTGCTAGGCACTGCTGCTGACCCTTTTGCTTCTCCAAATCCCTCTCGTGGGTTGAGAAAATAACAAGCTCACCCTTAAAGCCTGCTCTTCCCCCCAGTAAATGTGTTTTTCCCAGACAGAAACCCCTCAATCCCAGGTAACGCAGCTGCCAGATGGAGGCAGAAAACAGGAATGCTGGATGGTGACTACGGTGAAGCCCCTGCCAGTCCCTGCACTGTGAGATAAGGAGCTGGGAACAGCACAACCAACCCTTCCCAGCAGAGCAGGGGACTGCTGGGAGCGGGGCCATCGGCATCAATCCGGAAGGGCAGGCTTGGATCTGGATTCAGAGACACCCGTGGGTCCCCACATCTTGGGAGCACACAGGGAAAGGAAGCTTGGCTGTTTTCTCCCCCCTTCTCAGAAGATTTGGCTTCAGCCTCACAAGGTCAATGCTCTGGCAGGGACTGGGAAACTTCAGAGATGATGTCTGCTATTTTAATTTTAAAACATTGCAGAGCTGGCTCAAATAATAAGTCCAGATGTTTTCCGGGTACTCAGCCCCCCAAGCTGGGTACAAGCAGCAGAATGAAGGCCCCATAAACTCCAAAAGAGGAAAGAGTCAGCAAAATGCTGCAGCACCCAGACACAACTTTCTGAGGTCGGATGGGATCCACCCAAGGGTGCCAAGGGAGGTGATGGAAGAACTCACTGAACCACTTTCCATCAATTACCAGCAGTCCTGGCTCACCCAGCTGCCTGGAGGTGCCAGTGTGATGCCCAGCCACAAGAAGGGCTGGAAGGAGAATCTGGGGAACTGCAGGAGTGCCAGTCTGACCTCGGTGCAGGGGAAGGTTATGGAGCAAACCATCTTGGGGCAACCACACGGCACATTCAGGACAACTGAGGAATCAGGCCCAGCCAGCAAAGGCTCATGAGAGGCAGGGCCTGCTTGACCAGCCTGACTTCCTTCTGTGACAGGGTGATCCCTTCAGCTGATGGGAGAAAAAGGCTGTGGATGTGTCTACCTGGACTTCAGTAAACCCTTTGTTACCCACAGTGTTCTCCTGGGGAAAGTGGCTGTTCTTGGCTTGGACAGGGGCACCATTTGCTGGGTGAAAAATGGGCTGGGTGGCCGGGCCCAGAGAGGGGAGGGGAACAAAGCTCCATCCACTTGGCAGCCAGTCACTAGTGGTGGTCCCCAGCACTCAGTGTTGGGGCCAGGAGAGGATCGAGGGCACCCTCAGATTGCAGGTGACACCAAGCTGGGCAGGGTATTGATCTGCTGGAGGGCAGGAAGACTCTGCAGAGGGATCTGGACCGGCTGCATCCGTGGGCCAACCCCCCTGTAAGAAGATCCAACAAGGCTCAGTTCCTGGTCCTGCACTTGGGTCACAACAACCCAATGGAATGCTCCAAGGCTGGGACACAGTGGCTGGAATGTGCCCAGTGGGAAAGGCCCTGGGGGTGCTGGTCAGATGGTGCAGCTGGATGAGATGGGTGTGCCCAAGTGGGCAAGAAGGACAGTGGTACCTGGCTTGCACCAGCGCCAGGGTGCCCAGAGAGGCAGGGCAGTGACCATTCCCCTGCACTGGGCACTGCTGAGGCACCTCACATCCTGGGGTCATGCATGACCTGCCTGTGCTCCCTGGGTGTCGCAGTGGGGAGCGTTACACGAGAGAAGACTGCCCAGGAAAGATGAAGCTCTGTTCAAGCACACAACCACAAACCCAAATTACCACCTCCAAAGGCAAGCCCAAAGCCACAAGATGAGTTTTGTCCCCAGATCCCCCTCCAAGATGAAATAACACAATGTCTTGCACTAAACCTGTGGATCCTGCTGCATCCCCCCTTGGAGTGGCAGCAGCAGGGCCCCCTCAGTGCACACCACACACGGAGACCAGACCAGCTTCACCATCCTTGCGGCTGGCTCAGGGTGTATATGCACATTTTTATCATATTATGTATGTTTATCAATTCATTAACTACAATGGGAGAAGAGCTGGAAAGCTATATTAAGCTGCAGAAGCAAGAGTGTTAAAAAAAGATCAAAGGTCCGTCATTTAAAATTAATTAATTCAAGCTTGAACTATTAACATAAATTAAAAATTCAAACCACACACAAGAATATACTTCTTTCCAAGTCATTTTCAAGAACCTCTTGTGCTGCAAGATAAGGTAATGGCACATTCCATTAATTTGCAGGATGCACAGTGGAGGTTAACCTCCACTTAATTAGAACTAATTGTAATTTTGCGGGAATAGGGCAAGCACACATTGTAAGAGATCTTCTTGACATTACACCTCACAGTGAGGGTACAGAGCTGTTTATGCCACCTCTCCCCCTCTCTCCATACATGCATCACCCCTCTGCAGCCCCCTGTGCAGACTCAGCTGGAAGAGCAGAGGCTTTTCACAAGGGACCACGGCCACCAAGGCAATAGAAAGAAGAAAGCGTAGGATTTCACTTCCACAGCATCCCTGCTGGATGGCAGGAGGTGAGGAAAGGCACATGGACACTTAACAAACACCAGAGCCACTGGAGGAAGGGTTGCAGAGAGCTGAAGGACCATCTGACATCAAGCAACATGCAAAGACCACACAAAGTCTCGGAGGAAAACCAGCGCTGAACGCCGCTGGAGTTGTGCCACACGTTGCAAGGTGTGACAGCTCAAGAGGAGCCAGTGTGGGAAGGCCCAGCCTTGGACAGCCCTTCCAAGCAGCCTGTGGAGCAGGGTGAAATCCCACTGCCCACCTCCCTCCCCCTCGACAAGGCCTGGGGCCAAACCTGCCGCTGCCGGCGCTCCCGCGGCTCCAGGGGTGGCCAGGTCCGGTCACAGCGTGAGCCCTCGGCTGTTCCACGCACGGCCCCTCCGCTCTGCCCTTCCGAGCTCCCCGCTCCCGGCCCACAAGGTAAATCCCCTCCCCAGGAGCTTCACGCCGAGTCCTCACCCACCAAACCGGCCCTGGCCAGGAGCCAGCACCTGACTTGGAGCCTGGGAAGGCTCCTGGCACTGTCGTGCGCTGCCAGCTTCACCACCAGCCCTGTTCGGGCCTTCCCCCACCAGCTCTGCCTCTTCCCCAGCCCTGCCCAGCTTCCAGAACAGCTCCATGCACACTTCTGGTCTAACCTATGCACAAAAACCACACTACGGGATGGCCTCCAGCTCCATTAACCCAAATTCATGCAAACCATAATTCAACATGAGTTAAAGACATCCACCCTAAAATTTTTAAAATTTGCCTAAATCATCTTAAAGACTCCAAATCCTGTTCTGCCTGAAGCTTCTCTGCTAGTGGAAGGAATTGCTGCAGGGTCACAGGGACTTGCACTTCTTCCACCTGGGCCAATGCCACCCCTGAAGCCCCCAGGAGCCATGGGGACACCCACACCTGCCGTCCCCAGGGCTAACACCAGCCCTGCTGCACCCACCTGAGACCGTGCCCGAAGTGCCAGCACAGCCTGTGTTCACAGGACACAGCTGAGGTTTTGCTCGCACCAGTGGAGGGAGGCGAAGGAGCAGATCCTGGAAACCAGAGATCCCTCTCTGTGACGCTGAACCTGCCCACGGAAGGCGTTGGAATGAGATGACCTTTAAGGTCCTTTCCAACCCAAACCAGTCTGTGGTTCTCTGAAGCACTGACCTCCCCACGTGTGGCACAGCCCAGGCACTGCCCAGCAGCTGCCAGCCCTGGGACTGTGCCCTGCACACACCACATGTGCCCCTTTGCTTCTTGCTACCTTTAACCTGAACTCCTCATCCCCCAGCACCGCTAATGACACCTCCTGCCACCACCAAGCCAAGTAAAGCGGTGACTTCATCACAGCTTCCTTCACCTAAATTGTCTCAGGAGACCCCGCTGCTGCTTTCCAGCGGGCGCAGCATCCTCCCCACGCAGCTGCACGCCCCCGCTTCCTTCCTCTGCATGGACCTCTGCCTTGCATCCACCCCTCGGGCCCAGGCTTTAACCTCCAGCTCGCCTGTGTGCTCCAGGACAACCCAAAGCACTCAGTGACTGGGGCCCCTTCCTGGGGTCCTCCTCTCCAGCGCTTCCACACACGGCAAGAAGCTTCCAGAAGCTCCTCAGGGTCAATGGGGCTGATCAAGAGCAGAGCTGAGCTCCTGGGGAGAACGGGCAGGGCAGGATCCCTCACCAGCTCAGGATCAAACCCAAGAACAGGCAGCAGTAGCATCACCACTCTCTGCCCTGAGCTCAGAAACTTCACTGAACTATTTGTACCCAAATCCCTTTGTCCATCCCCCAAAAAACGTGGGAGGCATCAGCATGCCGAGGTGGCAAAGCACAATCAGCCAGGGAAGGAAAATGCCCGCAGTGTCAGCAAAAAGATGGAAATATTTTGGAAAGAGATGCTCTGAATCCTTTCATTCTGTTTTTCTGTGAGGTACAGAGAAAAAAAAAAAAAAAGTGTTTGAAATCATTTTATTTAAAGCTTTCTGGAGGACCACCTTGCTCAGTCAGCTCCACTAGACAGACTCTCCCCAGCACCATCCCCAGCAAGCTGATGACATTCCTGAGGCTTCCTCTGGCAGTGGCCAGGGCCCAGCAAGTACAATTAAAGCCAATCTAGTTTAGAAACAATAGCTCATTGCTTTCAGACTCATCTGGTTGCTTTCACCACGCCTGTGTTGCCAGCCCTAAGCTAATCCATCAATGAAAGCATCTCCATTGATTTTGAGGGACTTTGGCTCAGCACACGAATTATAACATCCACCTGCCCCCTCACAGGCCAGCACTGCAGGCCAAAACTGTTCTTCAGACCATGCTTGTGTCCTCAAAACACTCCCCATGTTTCAGCCTGGCTGCTCTCTTTCACAGAGCCATGGAATGGTGGGAAGGGACCTTTAGGATGATCCCATTCCACCCCCTACCACGGGCAGGGACACCTTCCACTGTCCCAGGCTGCTCCAAGCCCCAATGTCCAGCCTGGCCTTGGGCACTGCCAGGGATCCAGGGGCAGCCACAGCTTCTCTGGGCACCCTGTGCCAGGGCCTGCCCACCCTCCCAGGGAACAATTCCTTCCCAATATCCCATCCAGCCCTGCCCTCTGGCAGTGGGAAGCCATTTCCCTGTGTCCTGTCCCTTCAGACCCTTGTCCCCAGTCCCTCTCCAGCTCTCCTGGAGCCCCTTTAGTCACTGGAAGGGGCTCTGAGCTCTCCCTGGAGCCTTCTCTTCTACAGACAGAACATCCCCAGCTCTATCAGCACTTGGGATGCTCCTTAAGAGTGGAAGGGGCAAACTTTCGATCAAGCCAATACAGTCCACGCATCACACATGGTGTTTGTTACTTCATGTTTTCTAAATTTTTAGGTTTTATAAGTTTGAGCAGCTCTATTTCCCCCTTAATTGGTGCAATTGTTTTTAACCCTGCTCCTGGAGCCACGTTGCCATGGCTACCCCGCACAAGCCTGGGCGAGGTGTATTTTTAGAATTGCCAAAATACACGTCTCTAACAGAGCTTTTCTGGACAGAGCTCTCCTTGTTCCATGACACAGGAATTAAGGGCATTCAATGGAATTAAAATGTGGGAAATTCAAAACAGATTAAGGGAGAGGCTCATGGTGCAGCCTGTGCATGGCTCGAGCCCCCGTGCACAGGATGGTGCCTGGAGGCAAGGCTGGGGCACAGCTGAGGCTGCAGCCTCCCCCCAGGCCACCGGACACGGTGGGACAGCTGGGTGACCAAGTGCTCCCATGGATGGGCATGGGCTCTGTGGGACAGCAAGGAGGAGTTGCTTAGAGCCCATCAGGCTGTGCCTTAGGAGAGCTGATGAGCCTTAGGAGAGCTCAAGGCTGGGGGACAGACAAACACAGGGGACACTGTGGTGGCTGTCAACAGACCTCCTGCTCAGGGCAAAGCAGTTGGAACATTCTGGGAAATGGTAGAGGTCTCATATTTGCAGATCCTGATCCTCACGGGATTCCAACAACCCACCACGGTGGGACTCAAGCAAGTCAGGTGGTTTGTGGGGAGCACTGGTGACAGCTCCCTAACACAGGAGAGAGGGGACAGTGGGAAGAGACACTCTGCTGGGCCTTACTTAGAGATGAGGAAGAAGAGCTGGTCAGGGATGTGAAGGCCTAGAGCAGTCTTGGCTGCAGTGCCCATGAGGTGGGGGGCACTGATGGAGCAGCAGACCCAGCAAGGCCCCTGTGTACTCCTGACAAGTGACACTTCACTGATCACGGCCAGGCAGACAGGAAAACCCTAAGGTGCAGAGATACAGCCCTCAGACTGCCCCAGCTCCAACACTCCTGGCACACCTCCAAGAGAGTCACTGCCCAGCAGCAGTTCCCTCAGCTTCAGGGGAGAAAACACATCTGAGCTGAGCCAGAAGGAACACGAGGAAGGAAATGGAAAGTATAGCAAGGATTAACACCATTTTAGCTGAAGTCAGCAAGTGGATTAAGGGGAGGGAAAGCTGGGGGCTCCAGCATGAACTCGTCCTTTTACAGGAAAGAACCACTTAGGAGGAAACAGCTGAGCTGTGGCACTGTGAGCCTGACCCAGGCTCCTGCAAGGAGCCATCAAGGACAAGGGAGAGCACAACCAAAAGGAGGCCACAGTGCCAGCAAGAGCCATTCCCTGCTGCAGCTCTGCGATGCTGCAGCTCTGCTATCCCTGCAATGCACTCCCAGGAGCTGCCAGGCAGATGCTGGAGGGGAACCAAAAAACCTCTCACCTCCAGCATGGGTGGGATGGTTGAGCTCAGCCTGAGTTTTGATCAGAAGCTGCACTCTGACTCAGTTTACAGGTACAGGTACCAAGGGCCCTGTGGTCTCACAGCCCACCCTGACTGCCCTGAGCGAGGCACAGGAGGAGGTGCCCATCACCACAGCAGCTGCCAGTGCAAAAGGCACATGCACAGCCATCACACTGGCCAGGGAAAGCATGGCTTGCTGACAATCATTCCTCCTGAGCCAGGGCACCACCATGGCAGTGGCTCTCAGCACCCTGTCCATCCATCCTGGTGGCCACAGGCTGCCTTTTCAGGAACACACTAATGACATCAGGAAAAACAAAACAAAACAAAAAATAAAGAGAAGATTCTAGAGGTGCAAATACCCAGGAGTCAATCTTCTGGTTTAGAGAGCAGCTGTATTTGAGAGCTCCTGGGGTCTTGAAAATTTGCATAGACTAAAGAAAGGAATAGTTCAGAGAGACATTTACATGCTGCAAGTCAAATAGGATCATAAACATGAAGACAACAGCAGAGTCCAAAGATGTTCCTGCTGCTAATGCCTCTCTGAATCCCCCTCTGGACACTCTTTCCAGAGGAGCCGTGCTATGGACCATGACCATTCCTGGCTGAAGCTGGGCTCTGCCAGCATCACTCCAGGGGCACTGTGCAGCTGGAAAGATGCCCTCCCAAAATTCATCTGCGCAATTCATTTCCGAGTCAGAGCAGTCTGCCAGCAGCTCTAGTCATGCTGTCCCATCCCTTTCACAAGGACATGAGTAATTATTGAGCACTCTAGCTACTAAAACTGATTAGAGCAAAACAAACTAATTTTGTTCCAAGGCAATGATCTGACCTCGTTAACGATGGTAGTCATGCACTAACAATATTTTTCTCTTACACAGCGATGTCTTTCATTAGAGCTCAAGCTGTTTTGTAAAGGAGCTTAGTACATTCCTATAAACTCATTTGCATAGAAGGAAACCCAAGCCAACACCCGCATTTCCAGAGGCTGTTCCCTGGGAAGCAATCTGGATTGAGAGCGTGGAGAAACATCTCCCTGCAGCCAGGAACAATAACCCGAGGTGCAGGGCCGCTGTGCAGGGCAGCCTTCCCTTCCCTTCCCCTTCAAAGCGGGCACCAGGACAAGCTCCTACATCCCAGCCGTGGCAGATCCCTGCCATACCTGCACAGCAGGTTTGCTCCTCCTCCATCACAAACCTACATCTCATCTCTGTTTTGTGAATGAAGAGAACCACTCTGGGCGTTCAGACTCGCTGTGGGGGCCCACAGAGATTTGACACATTTCACCACCGCAGTTATTAACCTCCGGAAACACCCTGTGGAGCTGACCAGCAGCTCCCTAAAGCTCTCACACCTGCCCCTCTTACCGGGCATTAGCCACTGAACAGAGCTACCAGCTGCCCTTGAGTCAGTCTGAGCTCCTACACGAGCCGCCAGCACACCGGCAAGGATCCTTCCCAATTCATTCCATGAAGAGTCACCTTTTCAAATTATGTTTTCCCCTTTGTCCTTTGTGTACTTACAGACACCCCAGCAACCTCCAGCATGTACCAGCTTCAGAGCCAGCTGCCCCAGCAAGGGCATCTCTCCTCATGCCTGAGAAAGAGAAGCTCAGATCTGTCAAGTTTCAGGGACAAAGCAGAGGGAAGACCCCCTGACTGACCCCCTAAGGGTTGGGACAAGGATCCTGCTGCTTGGGAGAGCAGCTGGGATCCCAGAAGGCGGCAGGAGGCAGACTGGGAAGCCGGCTGTGGACAGGGACGGCTTAAACACTTCTCACTCAGAATCACCTGCAGTCAGGTTCTGATTTAACCCACCCACTGTCATCGAGTCACCTGCTCACGGGGCTGTGCTTCAGCACCTCAGACCCCATCACTACACAGCTCCCACTCCAAGGCCAAGCCGAGATATCCCCTACACTTGGAACAGCAGGGACAAAAAGAACTCGAGATAGTGCTGCCACCTAACAGCCCCATCCCCCAGCCTGCCTTTCCCCCTGCCCTGCAGCCAAAAGCCTCCGAGCACTTGCTAATCACTGATTAACAAGATCTTACAGCTCTGCTCTTGAGGAGGGCTGGGAAATCGCTTATCCCCATCTCAGAGACAAGGAAAAACCCGCACAAAAGGAGGAGATGATGCTGTTTGAGGTTTGTCTGGAGTTCAGCAGCTGAACCCACCTGGTCTTGCAGGGCTGCGCTAGGAGTGCTGCCTGCACCTGCTGTGAGGTGATGGGGGTTTGTGGCCATGTGCCTTACAGTTCCCAGTCAAGGCTCACACACAGGTTAAATGCATTTAAAGAAAGGGTTAGTCCAGTTTCCCCTCTGCACTGTTAGAAAGGGATGTTTGTGCACCAAAATAGCAAAGAGGTCTGATCTAAGAAGCTTGAGCACAGCCAGAGGGCAACCGCCCTCTTCCCATTGAACCGGCACAGCACTGTACAGCAGGGGGGAGCTGCGAGAGAAAGCAGAACTCACATCCCAGGGTCTTTTGGGCTCTCTTTTCCAGGTCACGCATTCTTAGCACTCGATGAAATATTAAAAGCAAGACAGGCAGCTTCCCTGCCCGACTCTTGCCACTTCAGGCTCACACGTGTGGGCAGCTCTCAGTGTCACTCGCGATGCTCTGAGAGGCAAAGTCACCCTCTGCCAGCCAAGTCTGCTTCAGACACGGACACAGAGCACCTTGAAGTGATGTCCCCAGGCACCTCCTTGTGAACAAACACAGACCAAAACTGGGTGTTAGACTGGTCACACATCCCCAGAACCGGGCTGGGTACTGGCACCACAGGGAACATTCTGAATGGTCTGTAACCCTTGGCAGCTGTGGGGAAAACACGGACAAGTCCTTAGGACAGGCAAGTTTCTGCCTCTCTTTTGGAAGAAGTCTTATAAATGCTAACCCCAAAGCACCCAGAACAGGAACAGCACAGCACTACATCCCCAGGAGACTAAAAGAACAGCAAGGGAAGAGATGACAGCTCAGAGGCAGCTGCCTCGATGCACACAGAGCAATACTGGAGCTGCCAGAACTCTGCTCAGCACAGCAGGATCAGACCCCAATTGCCACCGTCAGTGGGAACAGCATCAGAGGAGCCCTGCAGACCGAGGTGCTCAGGACCAAGCAGTCCTCGGCCTCCCTCATTTTAGCATTTCTTTTTTCCCCCTCAAGTTCCTTTTCAGTCACTGAAATCCCTGTGTAAGTCTGGAAGCCCTTGTGCCTTGGTGTCTTCTCCAGGAGCTTCACAGTCATCAAAAGAAAACAATTCTACTGAATTCTCCCTGTTCCCCTTTTCAACTCCTTGTCATGCAGACACCAAATCTCTGAGGCAGAGGAGCTCAGCCCAGGGCTCGAGCTTTGTTTCACACTAAATTTGGTCTGCCAGACATCCAAAAAAAGATCACATCAGTCATTCTGCTTCAGAGCTGGTTTCTCAGCATGGAAAATTACATTTCCTACATGTAGCTAATGCATGAAAAGCTTTGAAAGGTCAAAAAATGAAGCCATCAATTTATCCTTCCTATTAAAGCTGCTGAAAGCCCGGGCTCCCCAGTGCAAACACTCCACCTAGAGCCAGCTGTGCCAGCCCTGCTTGTCCAGGGCCGCCAGCCCCAGCGGGTGCCTCGGCATTGCCACTGCAGCCCGATGGGGCCATGCCCACAGCCGGTGCCACCAAACATCAGCCACCGCTCTGAAGGGGACCCAAGCAGACTTTTGGTGGGACAACCTCCCCTGCTTGTGCAGGGGGTCTTGGCAGAGAGGACCCTCACTCCCAAAAAAAAGGGACCTGTGCTCTTGCACTGCCTTTCCTTTGGCACCGTCCTGGAGAGAGGTCACCCATGAGGTGATCCCAGCCAGCAACATCCTTAGGGACAACACGTGGCTGAGCAAAGCATGGGTGCAGTTGCAAAGCGTGGAAGCACCTGGAAGGCACCAGAGCTCCCAGACACACTGCCAACTCTTCCTTCTGGAAGGGAGAGGAGGAGCAAGGGAGCCTGAGGGCCCGAGCCACACAGGATCCTCTCCCACCCAGCAGCTGAAGGGGAGCAGAGACCATAGTAACTGGTTCCACCTGAGCAACAGCATCCAGCTCACCCTGCAACTCTGCCCAGGATAATTCAGTGCCATTGAAATGGCACTGCTGTTCCCCTGCTCTGTGCCCATCCTCCAGCTCTGTGGTTGTTCCTCAGACTTTTCTGCATCCCCCAAAAAAGCCAAGCAGTGCCAACAAGGCAGGATTTGGTGCCCGTGCTCTCACTCTGGCCCAATGAGACATAGGTTAGGTGTTTCAGAGGTGAGTGAGAGACTCCTGCAGCATTTGCTGTGCAGACAGGCACGGAATACAGGAAATCAGCAACAGGATCACGGGGCTGCCCAGAGCCAGCAGCCACAGGGGTTGGTACTTGTCCCTTCCCGCCTTAGGGCTGCAGCAAACAGGCTGTGACATTCCACAGAGCCTCAGCAGGACCCAGCATCCCTCACCTGCCACAGCTCACCACAAAGATGTCATTAACATCTCCGCTTTAGAGCTGGGAAACACTTGAAGCAAGATGGAAGGGAAGTGCAAGACCAGCCTGGAGAGGGTGCAGGTTGCAAGGAGCAGAAACTCCACCCCAAACTGAGCACAGCTCTGGCCCACACTGCCATCCTGGTGCTGGGGAAGCTGCCAACGCACATTTCTCCTTTTGGGACAGAAATAGCCCCATAGGGAGCGGCTGCCCCAGCACTGCTGCACCTGAGAGCAGCCAGGCCCTGCCAGCAGTGCCCTGAGGGTGTCCCGAGGTCCTCACCAGCTCCTGCTGCCAGGAGCCAGGACAGACAGGGCTCTTGGTTACACTTTGGCTCAGCTCCCTGCCACGAGTGCCATTCACTGCAGCTCTGCCTCCAGACACTGCCTGGGATTCCCCATCCACTCTGCTGCTGGCTCCAGACACAGCCCTGCACTGCTCCTGTGCCATTCCCAGCACCAGCAATGCTGCACATGGACGGCAGGGACAGGAGCCACTGCAGCTGAGCTCTGGGCAAATGGGGATAATTTGCCCCCTTAAAAAATTAAAACCTTAGCGCTAACAAGGGCAGCGTTTGCTCTTAAGTTATGACTCGCTGGAGGTAAAGGGCTAAGAATTGCCATTCCCATTGCTATCATGACTGCTATGCAGGGGAGAACATCTGACCCCTCTCTAACCAGTGTTCTAATCATCCTGGAGGAATACACAGGATGTTGTCACCGAGTTCTCTCCCAGATGAACACCCCAAGTTCCCCATGCACATCACAGCACACCACTGGAGAAAGTTGTGACAGCTCCTGGCACTGCACAAGGACGGAGATGCCTCCTCCCCGTGAGGCTGTTCTCCAGGAAGAGACACCAAGGTGACATCGCTTTCTCTGCAGGGCTCTGGCTCTCTGGGGGACAACCTCACCAAGAGCATTTGCCTTCCCTACACTGGAAAAGGCCATCTGAGACTGACACAGCTCCAGAGTGCAGACAGGAATGGACTGCAAGTTCCCTGGAGCTGGGAATCATTTAAACAATTGTCAGCATAAAAACAGATGTGGATTTTTACTTAGCAGAAGGGAAGCAGGAAGGTCCCTATTCATCTAACTAATTCATCCAACTATTATGAGAAATATCAACTTTTCATAACTTTAGATGAGACAAGTCCCTTTAAAAAAAGATTTATCAATGAAGCCCAGCTTTGCTGAGGTGAAAGCTGCAAAAGTCAACTTTCAGGTACCCAGGGACAGGCTGGGATAGGAAATTTCCCACCTATATTTTAGAGAAGAAAAACGGTTATTCAGCAAGTTCTGAACTTCTCAAAATGCAGGACAACTTCCAGGGACCACAGGGGAGTTCTCAGTGCCACAATAAAATTAATTCAGGGAAATAAAGCAGAACAGCCACACCCCAGAGCATGATACCATTGGAGAAAGCCCAGGCTTAAGAAGTACAAAGCAAATTTCCCTGGGTTTAATTATTTTTGAGGTTACTGTTTTACAGGTAAAATATTTATGATAAAGAAGGAAGACAAGTCACCCCCTCCTTATTTCACTGCTGGAATTGCCAGTTGAGAGCAAAAACAGCACCCATAGGGGGAAGATAACAGGGAGAAGCGAGTTCTTGAGCACAACACTGCACCATCCCCTTTTGGAGGGGAATACACAGGAAAGCTGAGCATGAGATAAACATGAACTGGTCCTTCACTTGCACATGTTCCAGTGATGTAAACATGCATCCAGCCAACCCAAGAACCAGCTCCAACTTGCTCATCCCCACGTTAAAGCATCCTGCTGACTCCAGGCCTCAGGAATCAGTGCCCAGCACTCATCTCCTCTGTATTTATTTCTATGAAACACACACAACTTGTTGCTCATATTCAAGAATAAACTGTTCAAGGAGCACATCTGCACATACTATATTCTCAGGGGAGCAATTTCTGCTGGTGTAGCTGGCTGAACTTCAATGCCACCTGCACGAGAAATTCCCCTGTTCCCCCATTCTCAGACAAACCTGAAGAAATCCAGCTTTCACCAACAGAGGAGAAAAATCGGAGCTGCTCCACACAGTGTCAATCCATGGCTGCAGGAGCCAGGACACCAGCCAGCAGGCTGGGAAGCAAACAGCCCGCTGCCGGCATCGCCGCTTCCCTGGAGGTCACATATTCTACGGAAATCTCGAAACTAAAAGAGAAAAGCCCTAGGGCTGGAATGAACCTGCCAGATGAGGAAGCCTCTGAGGCGCACACAGCATGGACAGGGATTACTGCGGGACCCGCTGTTCAAAAGAGCAAATCTCCTCCGAAAGCAAGGCGGCAACAGAGACAACGAAGTCCTTAAAACTGGAAACCTGCTAAGGAAAAAAAGCGCTGGCGGCAGAGCAGCGCCCGGCCCCCGCCGCGCTCCAGGGCAGCACCGCCAAGCAGGCTCTATTCACGCGAAAGGACTGAAATCGAACAGCAAAACAGCATTGCAAGAGCATGAAGTAATCCCACCCCTGCAGTTCGTGTTTTCCTACCCAATTAGCTACTCCAAGTGTAAGAGGGAAAAGGAAAAGGAAAAAGAAAATTAAAACGTGCTGCAAAGCCAGGAGATGTTTTGCAACTCCCGGGCTCCCGCAGCAGCGCCCTGCACTCCCGACAGCCACGGGCGAGGCAGGGGGACCTACGAGGAAGGGAGGAGAGAAGGGGGAAAAGGGAAGAGAAGGAGGAGAAGGGGGAGAAGCCCGCTCACTTGCTCCGCCGTCCCTCGCGCCCGTCCCGCAGCCCGGCCGGACCGCACGCCCGAGATGCGGCCCCGCTACCGCCGGCAGGGAGGGCTACGGGCTCCGGCCGGGGCCCGGGGGAGGAAGCGGGCGGTGGGGGCGGCCCCGGAGCCACCCCCGCCCGCCGCACAGCCCAGCCCAGCCCGCCCCGCCCCGGGATGCTCGGCGGCCGCGGGGGACGGGACGGAGCCGCCCGAGCCGGGAGCGCGCAGCCCCGGGGGCCGGTGCGTGTCCCCGGGCTGGCCGGGGGGTGCTGCCCGACGGGGGACAGCGGCGCTTACCGTGGCTCAGCCGGGACGGGAACTCGCTGCTCCGCTGCAGTTCGTTCCCGAGTTTAACAAAACCGGGTCGAAATCATTGTTTAAAGCGCTGGGAACGAGCAGGGAGCAGCAGAGCCCCCCGAGCCTGCTGAAGGGAAAGGGAAGTGCTCGGAGCTGCACCGAACCCCCGGTGGTGCGGGGGCAGCCCCTCCGCACCCCGCCCGCGCTTCCCGCTGGAAATCGTCCTGTGGCTTCTCTTAGTTCTTAAGTGGTTCTAACCTCAGAGTCTGGAGACATCTGCTAGAGCAGGATGCCTGGAGAAAGTGAAATCCCAGGCTAGATGTTAATTTTAAATCGTGCAAACCCACAGTGCTCGTGAACAGACAGAAGCAGGATGCTGTGGGCTGCAGGCGGGACACACACTGCTCCGCCAGCTCACGTGTGAGGTCCCCTTGCCTCAAAGCAGGGGGCCAGACCCGTGCTTCTGATGGCTTGGGGATTCCTGCTACCCTGAGAAACCAGAGAATCAAGGAGTCACACTGCTTTGCCACCACTACAAACTCCTCTTTTAGGACTGCTGCTCCTCCCTGTGCTCCTTCCATCCCTGCTGATCATTTCATTTCCCCTCCACGGCTTGTCCTGCTTTCCACTGGTGGTGCAGCTGGAGCTGGTAATGCTCCCCAGCTGGAGCCCGTGGCCCCCAGCCCTCTGGACCCCTCTGCCAGCTGCCTGGGGACACCTGCAACCCCCAGCCCCTGCAGACACAACCCACCTTCAAACACAACTCTCCTGCAGCCCCAACCCACCTGCAGCCCCCAGCGCCGACAGCCCCAGCCCAGCCTGCCACACCACCCACATGCACTGAGGCACAGGAGTGCAGACAGCTCTGGTGGGTTTAGGAAAGTGCTTTTGTGCCCCCCTGTGCGCTGGGGCTGCACATCTCTATGTGCCAGTGTCGTGGGGATCAGCTCCATCACCTGCCCCGGTGACAGACCCCTGCCACCACCACTTCCCTGCTGCTCAGTGCTGCAGTGCAGAACAGCAGCGAGCTGCAGGTTGCTCTCTGTTCCTGCTGCATTGCCCAGACCCGTGCACAGAGATGCAGATTGAAGCAGGGTCAGGGCCTCTCTGTGCAGACTCATCAGCCAGCCCAAAAATTGGCTTTGTCCATTCACTGGGGCTAGATAGGGTTTTCTTAGTGATGTCCAGCTGCATGGGCAGTGCAGGGTGGGCTGGGAACCATGGGAGGTTATGGACACAGTGTTCCCCTGGACCAAACAAATGGTGTTAAGTCCAGAACACACTGTATACACCTCTGTTAAATTCAGACAGGGAACTGAATTTCTGTGCTCTTCCCATTGGTATTTTGTGCACACCCATCTGCCATGCTGCAGAGCCACAGAGCATTTAATTTCAGTTAAAAATTCTAAGAACACTCACACTGCGGTGATGTGTATCAGCAGCCTCTGCTGCCAGCCCAAGGTTTATGTGGCTGCCTCTCATCAGGAAGATTTGGAGGTTAAGGCTTCTGGGGTTTTCCAGTGGAGATAAATGTGCTGATGGGCATCCAAAGAAGCATCTGTGAAACCCTGTGTTAGCATTAAGCTTTGTACTGGGAATAGCTGGGCCTCATCAGTCTGTCTCAGAAACAGCATCACCCTCTGACTTCACATTTGGCAAAACATAAGCACACAGAGTAAAACACATGAGTTAATAGGGGGAAAATACACTCTGGGATGAAGAAAGAGACACCACAGTGAAACGGTCTGCAAATACATTTTTCTTTGTGTGATTAAACAGAAGAAGCCTCATAAAAGGCCAGTGTCTGGCAGAGGACCTGTGGCATACACTGGGCTCCTAAGCTAAAATGCTTGAGCCATACTCTGGATAAGGAAGGAAAAACACTTTCCCTCTCAGTCAAGAGCACCCTTGATGCAAAGCATCAGCAGCAAGAGAGAGCTGGTGGGGTGGAAGTGGCTCCTCATAGGGGCTTGGGCTGAGCAGCTGCTCGGGAGAGGCTGAGCCTGAGCCTCTGAAGTGCACAGAGTGCGGGTGCTGAGCCACACAGCAATTAATGGTCACAGGGTGTAAAGAGAGGGGGGCTGAAGGGCTTTTCTGGGGGCATTTCAGAGCCCTTGGGACATGCTCTGCCCTCCTGGAGCAGAGCAAAGTGCAGGTGCTGCTCCTCTGCAGTGACCCTGCCCCGGGGCGCCCCTGATGCTGTAGGGCTGTGGGGAGGAGGAGGCCATGAGGGGAATGGTACTGGGCACCTCCAGCTGCCCAGTCTGGAGGTCCAGGATGTGGATTTCCTGAAAGCCAAGCAATGCACAGGTCTCAAGACAAGTGAAAGGAAACAAGGAATGCTGATGGGCTTTTCAGCTTAATTCATTTTAGATTACATCAAATATTCCTATTCAATGAATATTCCTGTTCAATAAGACCACAAAGATGCTTTGAGGGCTGGAGCCCCTCACCTACAAAGCCAGGCTGGGAGCTGGGTTGTTCAGCCTGGAGAAGAGAAGGTTCCAGGAGATCTCAGAGCCCCTTCCAGTGACTAAAGGGGCTCCGGTGGGAGCTGGAAAGGGACTTTGGACAAGGCCCTGGACTGCCAGGACAAGGGGGGAGTGGCTTCCCACTGCCAGAGAACAGGGATGGATGGGATATTGGGAAGGAATTGTTCCCTGGGAGGGTGGGCAGGCCCTGGCACAGGGTGCCCAGAGCAGCTGTGGCTGCCCCTGGATCCCTGGCAGTGTCCCAGGCCAGGTTGGATGGGGTTTGGAGCAAGCTGGGACAGTGGAAGGTGTCCCTGCCCATGGCAGGGGGTGGGATGAGATGAACTTTAAGGTCCCTTTCAACCCAAACCAGTCTGTGATTCTGTGATTCACCACTCTGCTTTAGCAGGGAGTAAAGGCTGCTGCAAAGGCCTGACATGGTGTCATGATCATCCTTCTCCCTCCTGCCAGTGACTGCCACTGCCCCCCGTTTGGCCAGTCATGGCTGGCTTCACTTCCCTTCTCCTGTGCAGGCCAAACCCCACCACGTCTGCGTGGTGGCTGTGGGGACACGTCCAACCCCAGCCAGGGAGGGCTCACGTGCCCATGTCTGAGTGCAAATCAGAGCCGACTGGGGTGCAGATGTTGGGGGGTCAGTTGAGCCAACCCCCCTCGAGCAGCAAGCTGCTCTGCAGTTGGGATTCTTCCCTTGTGCCAGGGTGCTGTCTCAGGTGACTCCATGAGGCTCAGAACCCTCACCTCATGGGGTAACCCAGCCCATTCTGGGTTACTCTTCTAAACCTTAAGCGATCTGGAGTCAATCGAGTTAGAATCAATTCCACTGGACATCATGAATCTGTATTCAAATGCTGATGGAGCTTAATTGGCTTAATTTATTGAATTGGTTTAATAAAACCAGTTAATCTGGTTTAACTGGTATATAAAATAATTCTCGTTTGACTACATGATGTGTCTCAATTTTACAACACTCCTTCATCACACTATTCCTCTTTTAGACTGATTTTCCAGACAGCTGGACAAAGTGGCTCTTAACCTCCCTCCAAGCAGCTCTAAGCCTGCCTTGGAACAATGAGTAACCAGAAAAATGAACTATAATGAACACTGAACATCTCTCACTTTCCAGTCCTCTCTAAGCTTATGAAGAGCAATGATTCTGTGGTGGCAGGGCAGCCTCATGGACAAGTCTTCCAGAGTGAGTTGCTTTTCCAGGGTCAAGACACCAGCTGTGCTTTAAAGTCCCTGTCCGTGTGGTGAGTGAGACTGACAACACCAACACCAACACTGGCACTGCACCCCTGAGGCCAAATCCTTCCCTGGCAGTTCAGCTCCAAGGAACCTGGTGCACGAGCACTCCTGTTTATCTGTCCTGCTTCAAGCATGGTTTTGGTTACCCTGGCCTGGGGTTGCAGGTGAGACAATGCCAAATCACCCTGTTTAACACACCTGCTTCACTTCTGGGACACTTGCTGGGCCTTATCTTCTGCTCATCAGTGACTGCACCTTTCCTACAAGGCCTCCTTCCTATAAACGTGTTTATGTGTCTATAAAGCATAAACCATGTTGGATGTTTATGCTCTCTATGGTTTGAGACCCAGCTACAAAACCTTGTCTAACTCCTCTCTCAATTCACAGGCTTCCAGTTCCAGGACTTCAGACACAGCTAACGAGCAGGGTTTATAATGAAGGCAGCTCCTAATGAGCTGACACAAGACGCAGCGTTGGATCATACTTGCTTTGAGAAGCACTGATCAAAGCCCTCTGCTTTCGGGTTGGAGAGCATAATTAACAACAATTTCTAAAAAGTCAGGTTTGGGTTGATTAAAAATGCCATCTGACAGCTCAAGAGTGTTGAGATGTCTCATGATCTGCAGCACAGATACAGCATAAACTCAGCATGGTGTCCCTCCTCCCCAGGCAGGAGAAGGGCTTTTGTTCTTTTCCCATCGGGCTGCTGTCCCTTGGGTTTGCAGGGGAGGGATCTGCCCCAGGAGGGTTCACAGGGCTGGGGGATCATCCCTCTGTGGGCAGCAGGCGCTCAAGATTCTCATGCTGCCCCACATCCAGAGATCTCTGGCACATCTGGTGCATCCCCACATCTGGTGGGGATGGAGGGGTCTGATGCCAACAGCAGCAAAGTGGAGAGCCTGCTCCAAGAAAGCACACAGTCTTTATAGTGGTTTGGGAGATTCCTGCCTCAGAGGAAAAGAAATGAAAGGAAGGAGAGCTGTTGAATCCTTTTCAATCTTCAACACAATCAGGTCAAGGCAGTTTTTTGGTCCTGTGTTACAGCGGGGATTACTGTAACACACCTATATCAAACCAGGAGTCCCGTGGAAAAGAAATATATATGGATGGATTCTTGCTAGATGTTTCAGAGATGTTTATTTCCCCAGCCGCATGGCCGGGATCTGCCGAGGAACTGTGACAGTCACGGGACCCGAGGGTCCTTGCCCGTGCAGGGAACACAAAACAACCAACGGGGAACGAGGCTGACCAGGGCCAGGGGAACCCCGTGTCTGTGCCCTCAGGGCCCCTCTCCCAGGGCTCCATGGCGGGGGGGGAGACCCCAACAGTCCTGAACTCTCAGTTTCTTGCCAGGCCACAGACTCTCAGGTTATGTCCAAGCCATTAACTCCCGGGGTTCACTCCTGCCCCCAGCAACACACAGGGGGGTTAATCCCCCCTTTCTGGACCCCCACTTCACCCTGAGTTCCTCCTGCTTATCTCCTCAGCCATGTGAGGTCTACAATACACAGACTGATGCATTTGACTGAGCAGACCCCAACCACAGTCCGTGCAACAAATTCCTGAGCACGCCACTGATACCTCCCACCCCTGTCAGGGAGAGGGAGCTGCTGGAGAAGATCACAGGCACCTGGAAGCAGCACTCTGTGCATCTGTTCTGCTTCGGGAGAAGAGCCACAGTTTTGGCCTTCCCGTCCTGCCTTCAGCTCCTGCTAAAGATTATTTCACCTGACACAAGAAAATTCTTTATTCCCAGTTTCTAGTTCTTCTCGCCCACTCTGTCCACACCCTGCTCCAGTTTGCAGGAGAGCAGAGTCTTTTCCCAGGTGATTTCATTGTCAGGGGAACATCGTCCCCTATACCCCACATCACCACAGTCACAATTAGCCCCTTATCTGGAGCTTCTGAATCTGAATGGAGGCCGTGGCCACTGAACCCCTGTTGTAAGGGAACTACAGAACTACTTTGTCAGCTCAACTTAGAGATAAAAACTGAAAACAAAGGCAGTAAAACACCTTCCTGGTACCTGATCTAGTGAGTGGCATCCCTGCCCATGGCAGGGCAGGGTTGGAACAAGATGAAATTTAAGGTCCCTTCCTGATTAAATCATCCTGTGATTCTATGATAAAGTACAGGAGGATGTCTTGGGGGCATCAGGGTCTCTGAGACCTTCTCAGCCACCCCATCAGCAGCTCTTCTCTGACTCCTGTGCTCCTCTCACCTCACAGGAGTTCAAACAGACCCTTCCTCATTCAGGCCAAAGTTGGGTTCAGTCCTAAGCAAGATAAAAACCCAATTCACAGGGAATTCACCTTGTATTTTCACAGACGGGTGTGATACAGATCCTGTGATGCCTTCTGGAATGAGGTATCTGATTTATTATGACGGAAACAGAACCTCTTCAAAGTTGCTGTGGTCTTCCAGAGTGTTAGGCATGACCAAACTGCCTGGAGAAGTTTGGAGGTTATGGAAGAGGGTCTCCATGGTTGGTCTGTCTTTAAAAAGCTGACTTGTAAAACCCACAGTTGCTGATTAGGACACAGCACCTCTGATGGTTCATAATCAGCCCTTGCCTCAAAGCACAGAGGAGAACTGAAGCAACTCCTTCCTCTGCAGGCTGATCTGGCTCCCTGCTAGGAACCAATAACCACCTGTGCTGATGGCCAAGTTTGTGTCGACAGAAACTCACACACACTCCACACTCAGAGTGTGGAGCTGCTCAAGACATGGAGAGCTCCTGCTTTGGGCAGATGGCATGGAATGAAAACAACAACCCTTCGTAGATGACCCAGGTGCCCACCACTAATATTTTTTTCCAGAGACGAGGCATTAAAATGATGATACACATAGGAATTTTTTTTCCTATGGCATCACAAACAGCAGATGGGGGATTTTTTTTTCTGAAAAAATCTGAGAGCTGGACCTGTGCTGACATTCTCCACAAGGATGAGAAGTAGAAGGTGATTTTAGCACAAATATCACCAGTGAAGGCAAGGATGAGCAGATGTGTGAGTTAGAAACTGAGTGTGAGATACAAGGAGAAATCAGAAGCCCTTCCAGAGATGACATGCATGTGTTTGCACATCAAAATTGCTGTATGTGAAAGACTTTTACTCTCTTTCAGCTGAATGCCCTCAGAGAGATGCAAAAGGGACAGCTGAATTTGTAAGTGAATTTCGACTGCCCTGAAAAACTTCAACTTAGGTCTTAAATCAAGTTCAGGAGTAATGAAAATGAGGTTTCCAGCACATGGAGACCTGCAGTAATTTTTGAATCCTAGAAGAGGAAGATGAAACTGAATAAAGGAAAACAAGCTCAATTCTGAGCTTGATTGCTGCCCACAGGGAACAGGATGGAGCTCATCAAATGCTCTTACCTGAGCAATAGATGATGTGATGGCCTGGAGCTGAAAGGTCTTGTCTGAGACCAGCAGCAAAAATAAAGATGATGTTAATCTGCATTGATTAATCAGATCTTAATCTGGCAGTGATGTCTGCAGAAATTCCAATACCTTTCTCCACCTGATGCAGTCTTCTCCATCATCAGCTTTCACATATAGTTTGGCTTAATCAGTTTTGTGCAGAAGACTTTGAGACACAGTGTCAAGTGCTTTAGTAAAATCGAAATATATTACTGCAATCTCTTCTAGCATCAGTCACCACACCCCAGACTCAGAGCTGACAATTCTCTTCTGGTCTAACTCCTAATTACTACCTAAATAGGGAAAACAATAAAAGACAGGGAGGAGAAGCAATCAATACAGCCATGGCTTATTGTCCTTTCTTTGCTCCCAGCAGGGCCCTGTGGACACTGATTGTGGATCTCTCTACATAGATAAAGGAGTATCCAGAGGTTTTTCTTTCTCTCTTTGCTCCTTTTCAGTTAGCACTGAAGCAGATTTATTTGTGCAGTTACTGCCAGCTCACTTCTCTCTTGTGCCTTTGCACCACATGGTTTTCCAAACTTTTGGACTTTCACCAGTTTTAATTTCCTGCACCACAGGACCACCTCCACCAGGACCACACACGGTCCATCAGGGCCTGCTCACACAGCACAGGCATCTGCTCCTTCAGCAGGCAGCTGGTACCTGGGCAGTAGCTAAAAAGAGCTCCTGCTGTGTGCCCAGTTTGACCAGTTGCTGCCAGTGGGCAAGGAGGGGACATGGGACCGTGGCAAGATGCCTGCAGAGCTGGCAGAGGCAGTGGGGCAGTGTGGTGGTAAGGCTGAGCCCTCCTGTGCTCTGCTCCATTCCCTGCACAGACACCTCCCAAACAACCCTCGCTGTGCTGGCCCAAAATGTCCTGAGATGGGAAATTGAGGCCCTGTCAAAGCTAAACTTCAGGTAAAGGCAAACATTTGGGAATAGATGTGAGTATGTTTGAGTCTTGCCTTGCCTCTCCAAGGTGTGCATGCCCCATGTTTGAACTTCCTCCAAGAAGCAGCCAGCAGTGTTTTAGCTTTTATCCAGGAATATGATAATGGAAGACAAGAAAATAAATCTGTTCTGTACTTTATCAGCAATTCTGAGGGAAATCAAAAAATATTTGTCTTTGGCCCTTGCTCCTCTCCATCCTCCGTGGGGCTCAAACTTCCCCAGAGCTCAGATCTTTGCATTTCATTCCTGATGCTGTTTGTTTGTTTGTTTTTCCCGAGGGTTTTGCTAATAGCTTCTTTTTTTTTTTTTTCCCATTTAACTCATGCAAACTTTGGTATCCACAGCCTCCAGTGGTGGTGAGACCGGAGTTCATCCCCCATTCCCGGAAGCTGCACTTTCCAGGGAATTAATGGTGCTGTGCAAACACTCGGAGCATGAAATGACCATGCAAATCTCACAGCCATACTTGGTCCCAGGATTGTTTAAGGCCTTGCATGAAGCCTCAGCAGGAGAAGCCCTGGTCAATGTGTGGGTACTCTTTGTCCCACAGGAACCCCATCTCCTCACAACAGTCTGTCCTGTGAGAAGGCCAGGGAGGAGAAAAAGGAAAGATCCCTCAGGTTTCCATTTGGCTGCATTTTCCCAGACTGTAAATCAGGTAGCGAGAAGTCTGGAGGGCAAAACAGCCCCATAAATACCTCAGTGTTATGGGTGACTCTGCAAACAACTGGGTAAGGCCCTGCCCTTGTCCAAAAGCTCCAAGGGACATGGTTTTCATTTGGTGTGAACTGAGACCTCAGCCCGGGCTCAGGATTTTGAAGATGTGTTAATGTGATGATCCTTAACACATTCAGTCCCCAGGGGCGGTATTAATCCACTGCTTTCCCTGTGGTTTATAAACTCCTGGCCTGGCTTTATGGGGACCTGCATGTGTTAAATGCATCATTTTCTACAGAAACAAGGGAGGAAAGACCCTGTTGTTACTGCAGCACATCAAAAAACCCCACTGGCAGAGTGATATTACCGCGGGCCTGGTTCCTACGGTATAGCACCGTGTCCCGCAGCCATAGGGAGGAGGAGGAGGAGAAGATCCAGCAGGCAGGAGTTGTGCAGAAAGATTGATTTAATTATTTTACAAACTCTTTTATAGACTTTTTTCTTCTTAGTCTAATTGGACAAAGGACCAGCCACCCCTTGGGGGTGATTGGCTAAAATCCTAAAACATCCATTGTCAAAATATTTTTCTACTATACCATAAACAAGACTTTTCAAGGTTGCAGGTGTCTGGGTTGTTTACATTCCCTGCCACCTCTTCTGTGAGAGAGAAAAGTCTCTCACGGACTTAGAAAATAGCAAGAAAATCCTTGCTAGCAGCATTTTTGTATCTACAGAGTGACACAGCAAAGGCAGGACAGCCCTGCACACGGTGCTCACAGGGGCTAGTGATGAATTGCTGCAGATGTTTTCCCAACACTGGCCAAATATCCAGATTCATAGCCTTCCCTCTCCCCAGGTCTCAGTCCACAGCCCAGCTCTCCTTGCTGAAACACCAAACCACGGTACCTCAGTTCCTTCCCATATGGCCAGACAGGATCTCTTGAGAGCCAGCCCGGCTTTGCACAGCCCGGCCAGGGACCACCTGCACCAGCCCGGAGCTTTGGCCTCTGCCGTGTGCAGGAATTCTTGTGGGACAGTGGATCCTCCCATCTGTTATAAACATACATTATATTGGCTTCTTGCAAAGTATAAAGGTAGATATTATATAATGTTAGAAATGCTTTTTGCTGTGTAGATGTAGTTTTCTCTCTTTTTAGCAAGAATGTTAGCAAGTGTGAGCAAGTAAGATAACCTCCAAGCGAACAGAGGATGAGGCCCAAGGAGCTGCTGATCAACACTTTGTCCAGGGAACAAAAGGGCCCAAAGGCTGCTCCGCCCGGAGAACGGGCGGCCAGGAGAGCCCAGAGCCGCTGTCACCGCTCTGCCCGGAGAGAGGCCCAAAGCTGCAATCAGCCCTGACTGTCTGGAGAATTAAGAGATCCACCCTACCATCAACTCTTGCCTAGTGGGCCCAACCCCAAGAATCAAGAGAAATAAAACCACAAGGCAGAAGACTACGCGTGCTCTAAAAAGGCGGCACCAAGGAGTGGCCATGCAGAACAGCTCCAGGAAAAGTTTTAATATGAATGAAGAACAGACAGTAAAAATGGTATAAAAAGGACTCACCTCTGGCATCAGGTGTGCTCTTGGCAGAGCGCCAAGGCACCCGGCCATTACCCCTTTGCTTTATTTGATGTGTCTCTTATTGTCTTTATATTAAACTCTTTAAATTCTCACAGGAGAGTGAACCCCGTTTCTCACACATCCCTGCTCTGCTCCAGCAGTGAAATCAGAGCCTCTGGAAAAGGTTCATCCCAGCAGCAGGGCCACATCCAGAGCAAGCAGTGCTGGAGCCCGAGGTGACAGCGAACAGGGAAACCCAGCTGCCAGAGCCCTGCACACCCCACACTGGTTTCTCCCCTAGCCCAAACTCCAAACTGGACTCATGAGACCACATTTGTAAAGAACTTCCCTTTCCTTTTGGATCTTCCCATCTCGGCTGTAGTCTTTTCCAGCTTGGATATACACTGTAGCTCCATCTGTTTCATGGTTTCACGCTCTGGAGGCTTCCTCTGTCCTCCCTGCTTTGTTTCAAGCAGGGCTGATCCAATGTAACATTCAGGAAGAGGGTGAGGATACAGAGTATTTCCCAGTGAGAGTGTCCCTGCTGCCAGCGTTTTTCACCTAGCCAGCTTTACAAAGCTGAAGCAACCTCTAGTTCTGCCAGGGGAGGTTTAGGTTGGATATTAGAAAAAAAAATTCTTCACTTTAAGAGTAGTCAAGCACTGGCACAGGCTGCCCAGGGCAGTGGTAGAGTCACCAGCCCAGGAGGTGTTCAAAAAACACGTAGATGTGGCACCTGGGGACGTGGTTTGGTGGTAGGTTAATGGCTGGACTTGTACGGAAAATCCCGCTATGAAAAGCCAGTGTCCACAAAGGAGACAGAGGAGTCCTGCAACTTGATTCAGATAAAGGGAGAGGGGCCACTGGGGCACACGCCCGCGGGGTTTTCTCTCTCGAAGTTTTGGAGGGTGCAGCCTCCTTTTGTCCCAAATTCCTGGCTGCACGTTGCCCTTTTCCTTTCCCCATTGCTGAGGTACCAGGAAGGTACAGCCTTCCCGAACCGCCTACCACATGTCCCCCCTTGAACCTGGCATTTTACCCCAAAGTTCAGAAAGTCAGGCTTGTGCGGGACCCCCTTGCCTGTTTCAGGAATCAGGCTGTGTGAGCTCTGTAACAGGCCTGAGGCTTGAAGTGGATAGAGACATTAAGACCCATTTCAAAGACGTTAACACCCATCCCCCCACCCATGATATTGTTTGCAAAGACATTAGCACACACCTTTCCTGTCACAAGGAACTGTTACCTGTGACACAGCCCTGCTGTCCTGGCGATGGTTGAACACCTCCTTGTCCAGGAGAAGTGGGGAATGAATTCCTTGTTCTGTTTTGCTTGCATGGCCTTTGCTTCCCCTATTAAACTGTCTTTACCTCAACCCATGAGTTCTCTCACTTTTACGATGCTCTCCCCCATCCCAGGGGGAAGGGGTGAGTGAGCAGTGTGGGGCTGAGCTGCTGGCTGGGGTTAAACCACAACATCCTGGTGTACATACGGAGGATTTTCCTGTGTCAGCTCAGCAAACAGCGCTGATCCCCACGGGCAGCACACAGGAGGAGCACAGCTCATGGAATAATATAATACAGCAGTAATATAGAAAGTGTGGGGAGGTGTATTAGTGATTAAGTTTATCTCCCGGTTTAATTCTTTTCTCTTCTTGCTGCTAAGTGATGTCTACTTGAATTTTACCCCAGGGAATCCTACCATGATGGCTTATGGGCACAGCTTTCAAAGAGCTTTAGGCACCAGAGTTGGGCTCTCAGGAAAATAGAAATAGGGATTGCAGAATATCACTTGGCACCTGTCAGCCTGAGCAGTGAATGAGAGCTGACAGTGTAACTTCCACTACATCTCACCTGTGCAAGATTCTCCTGACCGCAGGCCCGAGCATAACTGGCACCAGAGCTGTGTACCAGCAGCTGCCCCTCGTACATCACACGAATATTTTATCCTGTCTCTTGTAACTAAATCTTTGCACCCGTTGAAATGTTACTTAGCATGTGTGCCAGATTGAGGTACCCAGCATTCTCCCAGCGAGCAATGTCATGAAGCACAAACACAGTTCAGACTCTGTTAGCTCAAAATCCAGGCCCTGGCACAAATGCCTCCTATGCCAGCTGTGCCACATCAGGTCAGTACTGGTGCAGGGCCTGTAGCTACATCAATAAGGCTCTTTGCTGCATTTACCCGTTCCAGCACAAGCTGCTCTCAGTGAAAAGAGTCAGATACACACACCTGGGACTTTTTCCTCAACTGGCCTTGTCAGATGATCCACTGGAAACCCCAGCCACAAGAGAAGGCAGGAACTGATTGACCCAGCAGCTGCCCTGTTGCAAGACTCCTCAGAAGGAGAGGCAGCAGGAGCCCACAGAGGTGTGGAGGGGAGTAGTAGAGGGGAGTGGGAGCAGCTGGGCTGTGATGCCCAGTGTCAGCACGTTTGAGCCCTGAGCATCAGCAGAGGAGTGGTTTTATCTCTGCCAGGAAGTTCCTGCTCTCCACCTGCCAATTATCACCTCACCCCAACGCCTCTGCCATGGCTTCACCCGTGGTTTAACCAGTGCTCACTGGGGCTGGAAGGGGCAGGTAAAGCCTTGCCCTCCCCACCTTCTGCCACGCTGGCCCTCCTGATTTTGTGATGGCAGCAGCCCTTGCCTCACCTAAATTTTAACTCAAGCCAACAGATAGTCATTTGTCCTTCTTCCCAGCAAGGTGCAGCTTAACAGCAAAGCACCTGCATTAAAGATTTCTTGTCCATTGGGGGGAACTCTACTGCCTGCACAAAGCCAGCGGCTCGGGAGGAGCACATACTTGGTTCATTTCCTGTACAAAGGGATCCTTGGGTTTGGGGGATCATTTTTAGCACTGCCAAACCACAGAGACTTGATGCAAAAGGTGGCAGTGGCAGTAGTGCTGCTCCAGCAGACTTCATGCCTCAGGTGACTTTGCCTGATTACAGCAGCCTGCTCCCTTTTTTGGTTGTCTTGAATACTTAAATGCCAACAGCATGCAGGTGCCTGAGGAGAGGCGTCACTCTCGTGGCCCAGGCTGTGCTTCCCCCTGGGACAGCAGGTGATGCTGGAAGCTCCAGGAGTCCAGGGCTCCATCTCCTGGCCAGTCCCAGCCTGCAGGAATCCACCTACCCCGGGCACAGCTTTGGGCACCACGGGATCAAAATGATCTGAAGTAATTGGAGAGCATCCAAAGGGGGAACACGAGGATGGCGAAGGGTCTGGAGGGAACTAAAGCTGTGTGAGGAGTGGCTGAGGGCCACTTGGTTTGTTCAGCCTGGAAGAGACTGAGGGCAGAGCTCACTGGGGGCTGCAGCTCCTCCTGAGGGGCTGCTCTGATCTCTGCTCTGTGACAGGAACAGCACCCAGGGAAAGGCTGGAGCTGGGCCAGGGGAGGCTCAGGCTGGAGAGCAGGGAAAGGCTCTTCCCCAGAGGGTGCTGGGCACTGCCCAGGCTCCCCAGGGAATGGGCACGGCCCCGAGGCTGCCAGAGCTCCAGGAGCGTTTGGACAGCGCTGCCAGGGATGCCCAGGGTGGGGTTGTTGGGGTGTCTGTGCAGGGCCGGGAGATGGGCTTGATGATCCTTGTGGGTCCCTTCTGATTCAGGATATTTCATTATTATAAAGAAGCAGCTGTCTGAAAATGAGCTCTTCTTGTCCTGCTGCTGTGCTTCCCAGGGTCTCACAGCATTGCAGCTGCTGACTTTGTTGATTAAACTATTTTCTGAGTGTCTGAAATCCCTGTAAGCCCTGCTGAGCCATGGGATATCTGGCTGGGCTCTATCTTGGCTCGTGCCTCAGAAGCATAACTACTCACACTTCTTTACAATATTCAGGGCAGGAAGGGCCCAGCCTAACTGCCAGATTCGGTTGCAAAGTCTACAGATAGAAAAAACATTCTTTGCCTGTGCCAAAAGTGCAAATTACAACTGGAAGAATGTTGAGTTGGTGAATGTGGAAACTCGCGATGTGTGATGATTTTTTGGATATTTTGTAATGTTTTATAAGGGGGTTTTAAGTCCTGTCTTGATGAATCACCTGGAATTCTCAACTTCTCTTTTAAAAAGTCTGTGGTCACGTAGCTGCAGAGAATCACGAGCATCTCAGCCTGAAGATTCAGACATTGAAGGCAAAGAGCCACTTCTTTCCTACTTTCTAAATTTTTGTTAAGTTTCATTCTGCTGTGCAAGGGGGAAGACTGGATTCCTGCTCCTCAGCTGCCTGAACAGACAGTGCCGAGTGCCAGCTACGGGCCCTCCTGGAGAACTGCACTGCTCCGCAGCAAGAGCTGATCCTGACGGCATCCAGCAGGCGCTCGGCGTCCGCGGTACCAACCGGGCAGCTCCCACAGCCGCAGGACAAGGCAGATTCCCTTCTCTGTCAAAAACGCCCACAAATCCTCTTTTATGCTGATGCAAACCGAGGGCGGCGGCAGCAGTTTGCCGTGCGCTGTGTCCGCTGGGCTGGAGGCGGTTCTGCTCCTGGGGGACCGGGCTGACTCCCGGTCATGATCCCGCTCCCACCTCCAGCTGCGGGGCCCGGGGCCTCAGCCCCACAGCGCCGGAGGCTCTGTGTTCTCGGGGCGCTCCACAGCCAAGGCTGAGGGGAACAAACCCCGTTTGTGTCCTGACCCCAGGAGAGGCCGGGTGCCACGGGCTGTGGGACGGGCCCGAGCCCCCTCAGAGGCATTGCCGAGAGGGAAGCGCCAAACGCAGCGGAGGGAAAAGCGGCTTCCCCGGGCCCAGCGGGGGATCCCCGGCACTGTCCCGCACGGCCAGCACCGGGACACCCCTCCCCGACACCCTCGGAGCTGCGCTGGAGCGAGACCCGGAACCGCCCGGAACCCCTCAGGCCCCAGGACCGCTCCCGCCTTCGCCGCGCGCGGGACACGCCCCGCCCGCAGGTCCTGGCAGGGCCATAGAGGAGAGCGGGGCCGGAGCGGCGGGGTCGCGGCCAGGCTGATGCTGCCCGCGGGCCGCGGCCGAAGGTGAGGGGGGCTCGGCGGGTCGGGTCGGACCGGACCGGGTCCGGCCGGGTCCTGCGGGGCGACTGACCGCGCTGGGCCTTGCAGGGCGGCGGCGGCGCTGAGGGCGGCGCTGGGCGAGGGCGCGGAGCGGCGGCGGGAGCTGGAGCGGCGGGCGGCGCGGAGCCGGGCGCTCCTGAGGCGCTGGTGAGTGCGGGACCCGGCTGAGTGGGGACCCAGCCGGCACCCTCCTCCCGGGCCCTTCCATCCCCCGGCGGCCCGGAGGGAGGCCCGGGCGCTGGACCCACAGCCATGCCCAAGGCCCTGCGGGCCGGGGGTGCTGGTCCTGTCCCGGTGCAGCAACGCCGGCCCCTGTCGCTGTTTGTTCCCTGCAGGAATGATGAGGAAGAGGAGCGGCCACAGCCAGGCTCCAGCACGGAACGTGGTGAGCGCTGCCCCCGCGCCCGTGTCCCCTCGTGTCACACGGGCCCCGGGCCAGTTGCGGGGTTTGGAGTCATTCCAGTGCTCTGCGTCGACCTGAACACCCCCTCTGCCTTTTTCCTCCCGCTCTCCTCCTTGGGCTTAGCCTGGAGTCGTGCCTCGTTAGCCAAGGCCAGTGACTGTGGGCCTCAGCCAGGTGTGGGAATGTCACTTGCTGAGGTTGACTCGGGAGAATTGTCCTCCTGTGGTTCACATCCATCCTGGGTCTTCAAAGCTTCTGGCAAGCCTGCCTGCACCCTCTGTGCTCCCACAGCCAAAAAAATACCCCCTGCACCATTCATTAGGTTTCATTCCTTCTGTGGCACCTGGAAGAGTAAGTTAGTGAGGACACAAACAGGGAACATCCAGCTTTGAGCCCTCTGACATGTTTTCTTCTCTTGCAGAAGACAGACCTTCACCCAAGGAGCTGGAGGAGCTGGAACTGCTGAACAGGGCCTTAGAGAAGGCACTGAAAGTCAGGAAAAGCGTATTGAAAACTCCATTAGAGGCTCAGGAAGCTACAAGACAGAAACTGGCAGGTGAGGGACATGCTCCCAAGAAAGCTGAAGAGCAGCAGGTGTCTGTACTTGAGGATGTTCCTGAGAGCAGGAAGGTGAGAGATGGAAGCAAAAAACCTTTGTTGTTGAAGAAGCCCTCTCCATACCAGTTAAGAGCTCCTTATAGGACTGACCCAGATGTGAAGAAACTGCAAAGGAAAGTCCCAGCCAGATGTGTTTCTCAAGGCCTCAGGACAGCTGGGAAGATTTCCTCAAAAGATTTGACTTCCAAACAAGGAAAGAGTCACAGGACAGCAGCTGGTGCCAGTGCCAGAGAGGTCTGTGCTGCACCTGAACCCCAGGAGTCACCTGGCTTGTCTGAATCTGCCCCAAATGAGCAGCAAAGCTTTTCTGGAGGGGATTCAGCTGCAGGAAAGAATTCCATAGCTGCTGGCAAGCAGTTACTTGATGCAGGGAAGAAAAGCTGTGGTTTCCTGGGAGAGTCCAGCAAAAAGGAGGACACTGCAGGTGCATGGGGAAGGAGCACCTCACCAGGGACAGGCACCCTGCAGGAAAAGGGGTAAGTGTGGGAGATGGCCACCTTTGCTGTTCTGCTCCACACTCCCAGGCACATGTACAGATCCTGCTGGCTGCAGCTGCTCTGGGGGTCCCAGCCTGGCTTCATCCTCCTCACATCCCTCTCAAGAGGAAGGAAGGATCCTAGACAGTTTAAAAGCCTTTATTGTGGTTGAGTAAGTGTTTTCATTTTAAGGGCTCATTCTTGGATGGCTGAGACTTTGAAAGCCTTTCAATTAAGACTTTTGATGTTTCATAGTCCCCTGTGAGTGTTTTGGAAAGCTGTCTCTGTAGAGCTTTCTTGAGCCTTAGCTTTCCTCTGAGTGTACTCTCTATTATAGCATATTGATTTTTTTACTTATTCTGTTTTTCACACAGTGATAATACATAATGCATGAATTTTCTCTCTCTCAAGCATGTGCCCAATGCTGTTTGGAGTGATGGCATCTGGATTTAATACTGTCCCTGTTAACCTGTAACATACTGCCCATGTAACTACACAAATCAGGATTGACTAGAATGCAGTTGTTTCAAGGGTTTGGTGTAAAGGATGATGAAGGGAATGTTACTGAAATTCTCTGTGGAAAAGTGGCAAAATAATACTTGGAGGATTGGCTTTGCATTCAGGCCAGTCAGCCTTGCTGAAGCAATTTCTTTCTTCTTTTGCTTTAACAAAACAGCGAAGGTCAGATCTGATGTCCCTGGAAAGTTTTGAGGAATATTTCTCTCAGCTGCCACAACCTAACTCTTGTGTTTGTGCAGGGAGGAAATTATCCCTTTTCACTGGCATTGGAAGGGCCCCAGGACACTTTAGTGACAGTTGCTGTGGGAACAGGGATCTGGATTCAAACATTTACTTAAATTCCCATTGTGGCCTTGCATTCCTAGTCTGCATGTGACTAACAACTGCCAACCCTCCTGTTTTTGTAATAACAATTTAGGGATTATTCCGCTTCAGGATTAAGAACCATATTCCCAGTGGAAGCTCGAATGTCTCATTCCTATTTCTTTGAGTATGATGTGGTGCTAAGCAAAGCTGCCTTGTCCTGCTAAGGTAGGGCAACAGGATATAGCAGACCAACTTCCCTGAAGGTGTTTTCATGTCTATACTCTGCTGTGCCATGGCTTTGCTCCCAGCTTCCCATCCTGGATGAACCTCTGATGGCTGGTGGCAGGATGCAGGGGCTCTCCCAGCTCAGCTCCACGATGCCTGTGGAGCTGAATGAGCAAGCTAATCTTCCTTCCTTGAGGACAGTCTGAAGACACTGGTGGATCCAATCTCCAGAGTTGCTGACATCTCCCATTGCAGCTAAATTAATTTCAGATTTTGACAAAACACCGTTTTCCCTGTTGGAAGACAAGGCTCAGTTAATTGCTTTCCAGCAGCCAGGACTGATCCTTCTCTTGTTTTACAGATGCCAGCTGAAGCTCCCCCTTCCCTACAGGAAAGCCTATTCCAGGAACTCCAGGTAAGACCAGTCTGACTAGTTCAGTCCAGAGCTACCCTCAGCTTCAGGGCTGTGAGGAGGGGTCAGGTGCCAGGGCTGCTCTGTGTGCCCCGGGGAGGCAGTGACCCCACAGGGCATGGGGCCTGAACTGGGAGCAGGAAGAGCAGCTCCCATCCTGCAAGGCTGCTGCTGAGGATGTGATCTCCTGTTATTGTAGCCACTAGTGCTACTTTTGTTTTCCGAGTGCTAATTACTGTTAATCACTGAGGCCCTGGAATGCTTTAATCATGGGTTTAACGGTGCAGCAGGAGTCTCTGCTGGTGCCATACCCCTGTTGAAGGCAGGACACGCTGTGGGGGGGGTGTCTGTGTACACTATCCGATCAGAGTTTCCCAAAGCATCCCTGCCCTGCCTCTGCAGCCTGGAAGCCCCACAGCTGGGTGTGTTTGAGGTTGGTTCCTGCTGCTGAGCTCCTACACAGAGCCAGCTCCGGTGTACTGCAGTGACGGTGCAGCTGGCTGGGGCTTGGGTGCTCTAGTCCATTCTCCAGTCTTCTGGAAACCCTCCTGGAAGGGTTTCCCACATTTCCTCTGAGAAATCTTGCCATAATTCAGCAGATTGCTCGTTATGTGCTTTGTTCAGGTATGAAGCACAAACCCTTTCTTAAATCTAACTATAGCCCCTTGTGCTGCCCTCAAGAATTCCTCCTCCTCGGAAACTGTCATTTATCAGACACTAGTTTGTGAAGTTGCCCTTCTGCAAGTTGTAAAGACTTTATACCCTTATTTTTCACTTCTAAATTGAGCCTTTCAGCATTCTAATCACTTTGGTGTAATTTTATACTTCTCACTATTGCTTTCAACTCAGTAACAGATTGAGAATAACCTTTGCACCAAAGATCCCTTGTAGGGGGTGTGCATCTTGCCTGGGAACTTCTGTTCTTTCCTGTTCCATTAACCTTACCACTTCTTTGCATAATGTATTTCTGAAATCTGCAGATTCTAACATGATTTAAAAGACCCATTAGGCTAGAGAGAAGACACATGCACACTCGAGTTAGTCAGGCACTGCAGAACTATTTTAAGCTTCCTCCTGATGGCTCTCGCTTACTGCAGCAGGTTTTGGGAGACAGTCCTTAAGGAAAGGATGCTACAGGCACTGTGCATCCATGAGGGTGTTGGACTCTCTGAGTGAAATGCATCTCTCATAGTGCTGTTATTTGTGCAATGCTTTATTTAAAAAGCTGGACTCTGGTGTGGAGTCCTGGCCAGCTTCCTCATGATACTGTCCTTCAACCTCTGTCTTGCATCCCTGACATGCTGCTGTCATTCTGCTTGCCAAACGTACCACTTTGTCCCCCCCCAAAAATTATTAAAGAAGAACCTCGAGGAAGTTTGGAATATGAAGTAATTGGGGTGAGAGTTTGTCCTGTCTGCTCTTTTTTTTTGTACACCTTTACAAACAGAATAAATGTACAGAAATGCAAATGACTTACTCCTAAGAAAGGAAGGGAAGATTTGTTGTTTCCTACGGGATATAAACAGAGGCAGGACAATACAACAGAATGAGGGATGTGCTGCAAGTTCACATTCTGCTTATGGAAATGTGCTGTCTGTCTTCTGATCCTTCCCCTCAAAACAACAGGAGAGAGCAACAGGTGCTTTGCCATGTCTGATGCCTTCTGCAGGGTGTCCTTGTTGATCTGATACCAGCTGTGGGAATGAGTTGGGAATGGCTGGCAGATAACCTGTGAGAGAGGGGGGGAGGGGGACACTTGTAATTAAAGCACTGATATGCCACACTGGTGTGTCACAGCTCAGCGAGAGCACTGTCTGCTACAAAGGAGCGTAACTTCCACCTCCTGCCCTTTTGCAATTTCAGGGCATGGGAGAGATGTCGTCTGTGCCAAACAAGTGCAGATGCAGCAGCTGCAAGGACCCGTTTTATGGAGAGGATCCAGACAACTGTATCCTTTCCCAGCAGGCACGGGGTGCAATTGCTCTGCAGTGAGCTCCCAGCTGGAGAGAGTTATGCCTCCAATAACAGCAGTTCCAGTTGGGTCTCTAGGCAGTGGGGTTTTGCATGGTACAGCTGTTGAGCATTTATAAAACTTCTGATCCAGCCAAACGTGGCCACAAGGCAAACATGCCCTCCACAGCTGTGCTGTGCTGTCCTCACCTTCCCCCTGCAGTGCCACTTCCCAGGCTGCTCCCCTCTGCCCTGAGCCCAGCTGGCCTGGCCTGGGGCTCAGGGTGCTGCACAGAGCTGGTGCTGTGGAACCTTCCTTAAGCTGCTGCTGTTTGAGTTTTGCTCCCCGAAGCCAATGCCCAGTCCTGCAGAGATAGAGGAGGAATTAAGGGGCCTCCAGGATGTCCCCTCCCGTCTGAGGCAGTATGTGGAAGCTGAGCCTGCAGGTAAGGAGGGAAGAAGGGCAGTGTGGGGGCAGAAGGTGGAATAAGGATGATTTGGGCTCCAGTTCCTTGTGTCTTGTGTTCTTGGTATGTGCTGGACACGAGGGACAGGAGCATTCTCCACCTGAAAGGAATGCTGGTGAACCCAAGGCCACTCTGGAAACTGTTTGGGGAGGAAGGTTCCAGTGCTCACACCTTTTCTCTGCTTCTCTTGCAGACCCTCCCACTCTGCAGGGAGAGTATGAAAGCCTTCTGACCTTGGAGGGTTTGCAAACCACAGTGTCCCAGTGCCTGCAGAAGCTGCAGCTGCTGCGAGCAGGTGAGACAGTCCCTGTGTTTGGGGTCAGGTATGAGTGTGGCCCTTTGCCATCTGTGTGCAGGACACTGGACCAAGATCAATCTTTCTCCTCATTATCTTAATGGCAATGGAGCACTTAATTCTCTGGTGGCAAGCAAAGCTGTGGTGCCTGTGTGCCACCCCTCGGTGTTCAGGAGAGGCTTGGAGCTTTGAACTGTTGCAGTTCGGGAGGGCTGGGGAGGGGACAATGCAGGGCACAGCTTAGGGTGTCCTGATTGTGCCATGTGTGAGGAGCTTACCCTGATTAATACAGTGTCATTAGTCACTAGTTTCTGGGAACAGGAAGTAGATCATAAATTCTGCAAGTACAGGTTTGACTTGTATGTTTTTATCTCCTGCCTTTTCTTGTACCCTGGCAGCTCTGGAGTCCCAGCTGAGGCTGCGCCCAGACTGCACTGGGGATGTGGGGAGCTGCTCTCCAGCCTGTGTCCCTGCCAGGGGACAGATGTGTGACAGTGCAGACATGCTGGCTGTGCCTCTCCTCTGTTACTCCAGTCTGCAGGAGCTGAGGGACCTGTTTGCCTTGAAGCTGCAAGTGTCAATGCTGCACCAGGAGATTGCCTTACAAAAGGTGAGTCTGGAGAAGTGTCAGTGCTCCTGGAGCGGGGAGAGGAAAGGACAACGGTGGGGCAGCAGCTGCTGCTGTAGGAGGTGTTGATGGGCAGCAGCAGCATAGCAAGTTCCCCCAGTGGTGTTTCTGTGTTTATGCCTTGTTCTCTTTGTAGGTGAATGGGACTTTTTTTTTCTTTTTTTTTTCTTTTTTTTCTTTTTTTTTCTTTTTTTTCTTTTTTTTCTTTTTTCTTTTTTTTCTTTTTTTTTCTTTTTTCTTTTTTTTTCTTTTTTTTCTTTTTTTTTCTTTTTTTTCTTTTTTTTCTTTTTTTTTCTTTTTTCTTTTTTTTTCTTTTTTTTTCTTTTTTCTTTTTTTTTCTTTTTTCTTTTTTTTTCTTTTTTTTTCTTTTTTCTTTTTTTTTCTTTTTTTCTTTTTTTTTCTTTTTTTTCTTTTTTTTCTTTTTTTTCTTTTTTTTCTTTTTTTTCTTTTTTTTCTTTTTTTTCTTTTTTTTCTTTTTTTTTCTTTTTTTTCTTTTTTTCTTTTTTTTTCTTTTTTTTTCTTTTTTTTCTTTTTTTTCTTTTTTTTCTTTTTTTCTTTTTTTCTTTTTTTTCTTTTTTTTTCTTTTTTTCTTTTTTTTCTTTTTTTTCTTTTTTTTCTTTTTTTTCTTTTTTTCTTTTTCCTTTTTTTTCTTTTTTCTTCGTTTCTTCTTTTCTTCTTTTCTTTTTTCTTTTCTCTCTTTTCTCTCTTTTCTCTCTTTTCTCTCTTTTCTCTCTTTTCTCTCTTTTCTCTCTTTTCTCTCTTTTCTCTCTTTTCTCTCTTTTCTCTCTTTTCTCTCTTTTCTCTCTTTTCCCTTCTTTCCTTCTTTCCGTTGTTAGGGCCAGGGCAGAGGCCTTTACATGCCTGACCTTCTCCTGAAAAGATTTTATTTAGCTATTCTGAAAGAATTTGGCAGTGGAGGATATTGTAGGTAATGCCTGATGGCCCATTTTGTCAGGCCTTTACAGCCCTGTTAGGGCACCCACTCCCTCATTCCCCCTGTGTGACTTCCAGCTGGTGAACTCCTCTGTTTTCTGTTCCTTCCCTTTTAAATCTCAAACCACTGTGCTGCTAATCTTGCTTTTACCATTCTGAGACTGTAAGAACAGGGTAGGAGGTGTCAGCTTCTTCAGCAGCCTGAGCAGAGACTTTGCCACACAGGGATTGCTTGTTCTTCTCAGCCAGCAGCAAAGGGCAGAGAAGATCTGTGAAATCACATCTACTCCTTTGACCTGTTCTTTGCCATTGACCTGAATGATAGAGGCTTTGGAAAAGTCATTTTTTGTAAGGCAGAGAGGCATTATTAATAACTGGCTGCAGCCCTGTGGCTGAAGATAGATTGCTGCCTGACTTCAAATGGGATTATAGATCATGATTATAGATCATATAGATTCAAATGGGATTATAGATTATGAAGGGTTTGATTTTTTTTTTTAATCTGCCCAAAATGAGGTGGTGACCAAAGCCTGCTTCCTTGCTGCTCTGTTGGCTGACTCAGTTTCTTCTGCACCTGTACCCAAATAGGTGCTTTGTGCCAGGTGAGCCCTGAGGGTCTGAAGCAGCTCTGTGCAGAGTGTGCAGGATAAGTGAAATTCTTGGGGCAGATGAAGTAAATGGACATGGAACAAGATAAGTACCCCAGAAAAGGATGTACCCATTTGTGGCCAAGCCTGTCCATTGCCTTTTCCATGGAGGACTGCCAAGTATTCTAGAAATTCCTGGTAGCTCTTAGCCTGTCTTTGATGGTGAAGATCTGTTTCTTCTTAGGTACCAGGAGCAGAGCAGGTGGATGGAAGTGGAGCAGTGCAGCACTCCTTCATGTGGCAGCTTTCCCCTTAGGTAGCTGTCATGTCTGTAGAGACTTCCCAGAGATGAACAGCTGTGTCCTGCTTCCCTGTCCTGTGCACAGACTTGTGTAGAACAGGAGAGGGAACCTCCTGCAGATACCCTGTGCTCTGTTCTGTCTGGGTCTTCCACCAGGGAACAATCATGGAATCATAGAAGAACTTGAGTTGGGAGAGACAGACAAGGATCACAAGTCCAGCTCCTGGCCCTGCACAGGCAGCCCAACAATCCCACCCTGTGCCTGAGAGCATTGTCCAAACAGTGCTGGCAGCCTTTAGGGAGGTGGCTGACCCTCCTGGGTGCACTGGTGCAGTTGTCCACCCTCCTGGGCAGCCAGAGTGTGCAGCAGGCTGGATGGGTTTTGGTGTGCAGGCTGCTCAGACTCCATTGCCTCATGCCAGATGAAGAGAAGAAAAAAATAAAAATCCCAGGCAAAATGTCTGTCTGAGCATTAATTCAGGAGTGGGGTGCAGAAAACCAGTTTTTTGTCCATTGATTGAAGTGACCTGTGCTTGAATTGTCAGTCAGTCCTAATCCCAGAGCTGACACTGGGTTGTTTGACATCATGGGCTGAGATCCCAGGACAGGCTTAAGGGAGCAGCAGTCAGGCCAGGGAATGCTGGACAGCTTGAGCAGTCCCTGTAGCCTCTCTGGGCTGGAGTTGGCCACTTAACACCTCTGGCACAACTGGAAGGTGATGGGAGCAGTCCTGAGTGAAGGGTTGAACTTACCCTTGGGTGAGCAGGGGCTTGGCTGTGTGGCTGCAGAGCTCCAGAACCAACACCAGCTCCAGTTTCTTGCAGGATGCTGATCTCATCCCAGTGCTGGGCCTTCCCTGCAGCGGGGCAGCAGCACTGCCACTTGTCTCACTGCTCTGGAAATGCTGGGTGGCTGCTCACGAGCAGAAAATGAACCACTCTGCCTTTATTAAATCTGACAAAAGAAAGTATCCATCAACCAATCAGCCTGTTATTAGTCATACTGCTCTGATTAGATTTCACTCGTTATGCAGCCACTTCAAGGAGTACTGAAGTGCTGCTGACTCTGGTGACAGTGTCTCCTTTGCTATGCCCAGGTGATGATGGCAGACCTGCTGCCTGTCCTGGAGCCCAGGCCATTCCTGGAGGGCTCTGCAGGGCTGTTCCGGGCCATCCACACCCAGCTCTGTGAGAGGGGCCGGTGCTTCCCTGTGCTGGTGAGAGATGAGCTGCTGGACTGAGCTGGGGAGCCTCCTGCTAGACCTGCACGGAGCCAAAGACAGCTCTAAGTAATAAATCTTTTCTATTAACTTCTTTACTCTGCCTGTTTATTCAGTTAAATTCCAGGGGGTTGGTTTTGTTATGGGCTTCTTTTCTTTTCTTTTCTTTTTTTTTTTTTTTAATTTCCTTTTGCAGCAGGAGCCCCTCTGCTCTGGAGCCAGGCTGGGAAAGCTGGGGGTGTTCATCTGGACAAGAGAAGGCTCCAGGGAGAGCTCAAAGCCCCTTCCACTGCCTAAAGGGGCTCCAGGAGAGCTGGAAAGGGACTGGGGACAAGGGATGGAGGGACAGGACACAGGGAATGGCTTCCCACTGCCAGAGGCAGGGTTAGATGGGATATTGGGAAGGAATTGTTCCCTGGGAGGGTGGGCAGGCCCTGGCACAGGGTGCCCAGAGCAGCTGTGGCTGCCCCTGGATCCCTGGCAGTGTCCAAGGCCAGGTTGGGGCTTGGAGCAGCCTGGGACAGTGGAAGGTGTCCCTGCCCATAGCAGGGGGTGGAACTAAATGATCTTTAAGGTCCCTTCCAACCCAAACCCTTCTGGGATTCTATTGTTCTATATTGCTTTCCTGACCTGTTAACTCCAAGGTTTTGTGAAGCCCCTTCAGGGCTTCAGGCTCTGATTTTGGCTTTTCTTCCAGGGGCTGTCTCTACCAAGAGATTCTTGGCTTCCTCAGGACACCAGGCTCCTGTATGCAGACAGTGTAGCAGGCAATAAAACATGATTTCTACTGATCAGATAGCCACAGTACCATGGGGCACGGCCTTCCAGCATCCAGGAATCCAGAGACCCTGAGCTGCTGCTTCCCGAGTGCTCTGCACATAACCAGCATTAGAGAGCTCGTTTAGTGTTCACTGACTAATTGTTTTCGATGCCTTTATGCACAGCAGATGGAGGGACGGACGGAGGGAGGGACGGACGGATGGATGGATGGACGGCGGGATGGATGGATGGAGAGATGGACAGAGGGACGGAGGGATGGAGGGACGGACGGAGGGAGGGACGGACGGATGGATGGATGGACGGCGGGATGGATGGATGGATGGAGAGATGGACAGAGGGACGGAGGGATGGAGGGACGGACGGATGGATGGACGGCGGGATGGATGGATGGACGGAGAGATTCACGGAGGGAGAGATTCACAGAGGGAGGGACAGACGGAGGGAGGGACGGATGGATGGATGGACGGCGGGATGGATGGATGGACGGAGAGATGGACAGAGGGACGGATGGACGGATGGACGGACGGACGGACGGATGGACGGACGGAGGGATGGACGGACGGAGGGACGGACGGACGGAGGGATGCCGGGCTCGCAGTGCGCGGCCGGCTGTGCCCGGCAGGTGGCGGGCGGGTCCCGCAGTCCCTGCTGGAGCCGGAGGGACCCCGGGAATGCCCAGCCCGGCCCTGGCAAACGCCGGTCCTGCAGCAGTTCCCACCTTGTCACCGCGGGAAAAGGGCAGCTGCGGTTCCTCCTGCGTGCTCGGTTGTTGCGTGTAATCCCCAAATTCCCTGACGTTTCAGTGACAGGTAAAGCTTTGGAGTGAAATGGAAAACCTCTGCTTGTGAGTACTTAAAATCCCTCTCAGCAAGTGTACCACAGCTTAGTACAGTTTGGCTCAGACCATATCTCTAAGGTGGACTCTTTGCTCGTGTGTGTGTGTGTAATTTAACTCCCAGCAGTGCTAAGACAATCGTTACTTTTTTTCCTTATGTTTTCTCAAGGCCACGTTGCTGCCTGGCTCTTCTGAATGTCTGGGTCTTTCTGACACTCAAAATTCAATAAAAATCATTCATATGATAGATAAAAATCAGCATCTCTTACTTTCCCTTTATATTTTTGTCATAGAATCCCAGAATGGGTTGGGTTGGGGAGGGGGCCTTATCTCCTCCCACCCCCTGCCATGGGCAGGGACACCTTCCACTAGCCCAGGTTTCTCCAACCTGGCCTTGGACACTTCCAGGGAGCAGACACTGACTCCTAAATTAGCGTGGTCATACACATGAACATGTCCGTGTTTGAACGGGAGGGCTGACATTTGCTATTGTTAATTAGGGTGCTGTTATGGATAACTCGTGTCTGCAAGCACTGCATGAGTCATGGAGCATCTGCTGCTCGGCACAGAGCAGGCCAGTGAAAATTGGCAGCAACTTCAGCGCCACAGCAAGGACTGCAGAGGTGGGAAAGGGCTGGGCAAAGGAGCCAGCCCACAGCACAGGGTTCACAGGGGTTGTTGCAAACTCAGAAGGCAAGCTGACGCTGGAGGAGTTGTGCAGAAGGGGTGCAGAATGTCAGGTCACTGGGTTGTTCTCTGCCTCTGGGGGCAGCAGGGTTTTGTTACTCTTCCTACACCACATTTTATAATTTTCAGAAATGTGTAAGACTTTAAATCATCTGAATGACTCACTCTTTCAAACCAGTCTTGTGCTATAGCAGAGATAGAGAGATTCAATAGCAATTGAACTCAGGGGTTGAGGGGTCTTTGTTATAGAATGTGCCATTGTTATCAAAAGAAAGTATATCCAGCTGAGATGAGGAGACAAAGACAAAAGGTAGTGTTTGATGCCAGGGGATAAAATTACAGAAATACAGGAAATGAGCAGTATTTTTGGAAAGTGATAGATGATCCCAGTGTTGTGTAGACATGAGCTGAGAAAGCACAGTGAGGGTCAGGGAGGATTAGCAGCTCTTGTTCCTTCTTCGTCCCCTGCAGTAGCATTTAAAGGGTTTTTGGGTTATCCCTACTGAAGGATGGGATCCTGAGGAGGAGGCAGGCTTTTTCTATTCTTTCCAGAATCTCTGACTTTCAATATTTCCAATGGCTACCATTTGTCTTTTCCCCTGGCTCTTTTCTCTCCTTCCCCTCTGCAATTTCTCCACGGACTGTGCTTGTTTTGCAAATGTGTTTGGCCAGTGAAGGGGCAGCAGCAGTGCTGCTGTGAGCGCACACTGCAACCAGCAGAGCCTCCTGGGGGGTTTCACGTGCAGTTGTCTTTGCTCAGCATTAGAAAATAACAGAATCCCAGACTGGTTTGGCTCAGAAGGGACCTTAAAGATCATTTAGTTCCACCCCTGCCATGAGCAGGGACACCTTCCACTGTCCCAAGCTGCTCCAAGCCCCAATGTCCAACCTGGCCTTGGGCACTGCCAGGGATCCAGGGGCAGCCACAGCCTCAGCTGTGCTTTGTTCTGAAGCTCTGCTGAGCCCTCCAAGGGGTTTATCCTGTGTATGTTACCAGAACTGCCACCAAGCACTGCTGAAACCCCTCCTTGGGAGGTGCCACATGTAGAGACTCAACAGTGTGGCTTTAGGGGTGCTCCATGTCTAAAACAGAAATAACTTGAGTCTGGTGAGGAGGAAGACACCAGCAGTGGTGTGGAGGAATGTCCTGCCTCTTCCAGTCCTTCTGAGGGGTCTGGCAGCATGTGAGTGGTGACAGAGCATGGCAGCCAGTGCCCTGCTGCTGTGACTGTCCAGGGCACACTCCCACCCCTGGGAAAAGGACAGGAGGAGCTCCCTGGGCCAAACACGTTAGGGTTTGGAGAGGCAAACCCTGATGAGCTGTGTGAGGGATAAGGGAATTTCATCAAGGAGCAGTTTAAGATGGTAAGTGTTGAAGTGGGAGGAAAACTCCCAGCCCCCTCTGAAGATGACAAATTTGCTGTTGATGTTATTCTCTAAATGAGCTTTCTGTGAGCTCCAGAGAGCAGGTTACTTGATTAAAACTGTGTGTGAGTCAAGCCTGAAGCATTAACACCTGACTCAGCAGGTTGTGCCAGTCCAGAGTTCTAGAAAGAGCACTGGTGCTGCAAAATGCTGGGACAGAGCTCTTGGATTTTAGGAGAGCTGCTTGGGGGGAGCTGTATGTTCTCCACACACATTTTTTGATTTTTGTATTTTTTTACCCAAATCAGTCTCTCCCTGAGTTACAGAATTCCATATGAGCTTGTGATTTCCAGATGAAGCTTTGCTGAGAAATTTTGTCTGCTTCTTCTAAATCTGGAAGGGGTGGTTTTGGGTTCCACATGCATGCAGAGCACACTGAGGATGCTGAATGTGGGAACTGCAGGATGCAGAGAGCTCCTCCAGACTGTCCCACGGTGTCTAATGATCAGTATACTGTAAGCAATGAGTGGGAAATGCTTTAATAGCCTTCTGAATGCCAGGAGAAGGAGCCAACAGGGATTTTTTGTGGGCAGGCAGCCAGTTCATGGCTGTGCATTTCCAGTCCTGAGTCCTGTCACCATTGTGGAGTCACTAGGAGGCTGCAGCAGATGATGGATCTGACAGCAGGGCTTGTCACTTGTTATCTGTAAAACAGAGATTGAGCTGATTTCACTTGCTCGTGAGCTTGGTTTTGTATGCCTGTGCTCTCTGCAGCAAGGCCTCTTGTTTTGGTGGATTTTGGTTGATTTTTATAAGTTTGTTCACTGGGACTGGGACAGTTGACATCTGGTTTTACTGACAGCTTCCTAGTCCTCCTTTATACATTAAACACAACCTCACAAAAGAAAAACCCTAACCATTGCTCAGTCTGACAGGAAAACAATTCATTAAATAGGTATTAAAGTTTCACCACCAGGCAGATTGAGTACTATTTTTGTAACCACCACACAGAAGAAAAGATTTATCATTTTGGGTTTAATTTGTGGAGAAAGAAGGGGTTTAGCATTGTAATCAAGAAAAATCTCTGTCTGGTTAATTAATCTGAGCTCAGTTAGAAAGAAGAGGGCAGGAAGCAGCGTGCCACAGGTGCCAGGGAATAAAGAGCTGGGAATGGGAGGGGGAAAAATTAAAAGGGAGTTTTGAACTGTAATTTCAGAAGGCAAAAGTTTACAGCAATGGGTTATTTAGGCACACAAATGAAAACGTTTGACTTATTTTTAGCCAGAACAAGAAAGATAATCAGTGGGTCAGGAGTCTGGATAAGAAAAAGTAACTAGAAGCAAGATGTGAGTCAGTGGAGGAGCCTGGCCTTGGAGAAAAGCTTGTCTGGAGTCTTCCCTCGTGGTTTCTGGGAACACAAGCTCCCAGGAGTGCTCATGCTGCTGTTGGGTTTGTCCTCAGCCCTTACATGCTCCAGAGGGAAACAATTTATTTGTCTCATCCAAGCTCCAGCTTAGAAAGAAGATTCAAGGGAGGCCTAATGTGCATGTCCAGGTCAGCAGGACCCCGGTGGGGGCTCCCTCCTGCCCCACAGATGACGTTGGGTTGGACATTCCCTTTCACTGCAGCTCTGTAGCACCTCAGCATCCTTTTCCCTCTCTCAAAACGATTGTGCCACAGCTGTTGGTTCAGCTGGCACAGCCTCAGAGCTTTGCAATTTGTAAGTGTGTTTTCTGAGGATCTCATCCTCTGGAGTTTTGTTTTCCTGCTCCAGGTTCTGAATTTCAGAACACGCAGCAGTTTTCTCTCGAGGTGAAGTCTCTTAGAGGACATGTTAGCAGTAGATCTTGCTTTTGGAATTGTTGGGCAGGTGAGAGCTGTCGTGCAAGGTGAGGGCATCTGCAGCCCTCACTGCCCCCAGGATGGGAGTTTTGGGTACCATCCAGGCATAGGAACACAAAGGAGAGAGCACAGGAATCAGAGAATCATTTAGGTGGAAAAGACCTTTAAGAACTTCCAGTGCAAATGTTCCCCCACTGCCAAGACCACCACTAAACCATGTCCACACATCTTTTAAACCCCTTCAGGGATGGTGACTCAACAAAAAAATACCTTTAAAAACTTAGTGAAACCATAAATACTGCTTTAATTACAATATTGTGCTGACTGCATCATGGGACAGAATTCAAATGGTTGGATACTGGATGCAGGGATGAATCAGGCAGTATTTTTTATATTTAAGCAAGTTTGGGCATATAAATTTAAACATAACCACATGTTTCTGTGAGCATTCCTGGCTCACTTCTAGGGTCATTAGGAATTTAGGTGTGTTTGTGTCGCGGGTTGGGTTTGTAACCGGGCGGAAACACCAATTTAGTGTAGTGGTTTGGTCTAAAATACTCATTACTGTTTATCTTCTGTGAGATAAGAATTAGGAGAAATGCAAAGCAGGCACCAACTTGAATGAATATAAAGAAGTTTATTAACAGACCTAAAAGAAGAAAAGAAAAAAATTATACCACCTTTAGAACTCTCCTCCTCCCCCCACCTTCCTCCCGTCTCCCACTGACAATGTAAAGACAACCCTTAAGATGTTCAGTCTGTTTACCACTTCCATAATAACCTGGTTCAGTCCATTTAGAAAGAGAAGTCCCTTTTTGCTCATGCTATGAAAACAGTATCACACCGAGACAGCCACCCACTTCCAAATATTGTTCAGTCCATTTAGGACGAGGAGTCTCTCTGCTTGCGATGTGAGTCCCTTCCCCCGACTTGCAGCTTTTCCCGCAACTGCTTTCGAGGGTCCACTCTTGAAAGTTTTCTGGGGTACAATTTTAAGGTTGAGCTGTTCAGAAACAAAGAAAAACAGAGGCCCTTCTCCTTCCCTGGGAGCAAAGGGTCATCTTCATCTTTAAAACTATCTCTGGAAGCATCTCTAGGAATTGAGGTTTTTCTCCTTTCCTCTTTGGAGCAAAAAGTCCTCATCTGGTTCATCTCTCTCTGTCCAAACTTCTCATGAAATTACAGCTGCGTCAGCATCTGCCTATCTCAGCGCAGGTGCTTCTGCTTATGAGTTGAACACTCCACCCCCCATATCTTCATGAAATTACAACAGGATACTCTGATATATCATAGCTTCACAACAGACTTTCAGCTTTAAGCATCTCCTCTCTCTCTTCCCTCAGGTTTTCAGCTCTTCACAGCAATAAAAGGGTTAATCTCACCTCGGCCTTACAGCTGGAATGTGGCTTATCGCAGTTGGTCACCTGACCTCTGCCGGACAGAGGTGCCGCTTTGCTGAATCTCGGCCGCAGTGGAGGGGGGGGGTTCCGAGCCGCTCCGGCTGCCCACGGCAAGGCAGTGGGGGGGGGTTCCACAGCTGGAACAGGCCCATGGCTCCAGGCTGGCCGTGGCCCGGCCCGGCCTGGCCCAAGCAGGGCCTGGCCGGGCCTGCTGGCCCCTGCACGGGGCCTGCAGCCACCTGTGCCAGCGCCGGAAACGAGAGAGAGCTTGTGGGGGGAGTTTGTCTATTCTTAAGTGTGTATCACAGAGGCGGTCACAACTTTAAGTGGCTTAAAGAATTGTCCATATTCAAACTGGCCAGCTGATAGGTTCTATCAGGTCCCAGAGGAAGCTGTAAGCACCCCTTAGCAAGGATATCCCTTCCGGGACTATGCTTGCTAACCTATGACATTCTCCACCCCTCGCCTCTGTGAAGACACATTTAAGAATTATTATCAAAATTACATTCAACTTCTGCTATATTCCACCCCTAGGTAGTTCAGTACAGTTACAATATAAGTTTCTCACTATCATGCTACTTAACTCATGACCTAATACTTGCTTTGCCCAGTATTCCTCCTAATTAAGCTTTATCTCACAGATCTCATAAATTGCCCGCATTCTCCACCATTTTGTCGCGGGTTGGGTTTGTAACCGGGCGGAAACACCAATTTAGTGTAGTGGTTTGGTCTAAAATACTCATTACTGTTTATCTTCTGTGAGATAAGAATTAGGAGAAATGCAAAGCAGGCACCAACTTGAATGAATATAAAGAAGTTTATTAACAGACCTAAAAGAAGAAAAGAAAAAAATTATACCACCTTTAGAACTCTCCTCCTCCCCCCACCTTCCTCCCGTCTCCCACTGACAATGTAAAGACAACCCTTAAGATGTTCAGTCTGTTTACCACTTCCATAATAACCTGGTTCAGTCCATTTAGAAAGAGAAGTCTCTTTTTGCTCATGCTATGAAAACAGTATCACACCGAGACAGCCACCCACTTCCAAATATTGTTCAGTCCATTTAGGACGAGGAGTCTCTCTGCTTGCGATGTGAGTCCCTTCCCCCGACTTGCAGCTTTTCCCGCAACTGCTTTCGAGGGTCCACTCTTGAAAGTTTTCTGGGGTACAATTTTAAGGTTGAGCTGTTCAGAAACAAAGAAAAACAGAGGCCCTTCTCCTTCCCTGGGAGCAAAGGGTCATCTTCATCTTTAAAACTATCTCTGGAAGCATCTCTAGGAATTGAGGTTTTTCTCCTTTCCTCTTTGGAGCAAAAAGTCCTCATCTGGTTCATCTCTCTCTGTCCAAACTTCTCATGAAATTACAGCTGCGTCAGCATCTGCCTATCTCAGCGCAGGTGCTTCTGCTTATGAGTTGAACACTCCACCCCCCATATCTTCATGAAATTACAACAGGATACTCTGATATATCATAGCTTCACAACAGACTTTCAGCTTTAAGCATCTCCTCTCTCTCTTCCCTCAGGTTTTCAGCTCTTCACAGCAATAAAAGGGTTAATCTCACCTCGGCCTTACAGCTGGAATGTGGCTTATCGCAGTTGGTCACCTGACCTCTGCCGGACAGAGGTGCCGCTTTGCTGAATCTCGGCCGCAGTGGAGAGGGGGGGGTTCCGAGCCGCTCCGGCTGCCCACGGCAAGGCAGTGGGGGGGGGTTCCACAGCTGGAACAGGCCCATGGCTCCAGGCTGGCCGTGGCCCGGCCCGGCCTGGCCCAAGCAGGGCCTGGCCGGGCCTGCTGGCCCCTGCACGGGGCCTGCAGCCACCTGTGCCAGCGCCGGAAACGAGAGAGAGCTTGTGGGGGGAGTTTGTCTATTCTTAAGTGTGTATCACAGAGGCGGTCACAACTTTAAGTGGCTTAAAGAATTGTCCATATTCAAACTGGCCAGCTGATAGGTTCTATCAGGTCCCAGAGGAAGCTGTAAGCACCCCTTAGCAAGGATATCCCTTCCGGGACTATGCTTGCTAACCTATGACAGTTTGCCAATATCCTTTCAACTCTTTTCAGTCTTAACTACCTGGTTTTGTCTCAGTTTTAAATGGTGTTTGTTGTGTTGTGCTGTTCTGGAGTCTTCTTGAGGGTGACAGAGCTCTCAGCAGAGATCCTGCTGTCCTTGCAAGAGCAAACCCCCTGGATTGAATGGAGTTGTTTGACTGAACAAAGCATTAGTGATTTGAATCATGTGTGATTACATCTCCCTTCCTCCTACCAGCGGGAGCACCGCACTCTCCATTCACAGGGAGGAGTTCAGGGCCTTGCTGTGACAATGCAAACAGCATTATTTGGGGTTTGGGCTTTTGATGGTTCGGGGGTTTTTTTAAGAACTAATTACAGTAAAATAGCTTATTTTTATGTATTAGGTGTATTTCTTATCTGTGAGCCTTAAAAGCAGTGTGCACAGTGTATGAGTCACTCAGCTCCACTGGTGCCTTGCCCAGCTCCCCAGGCAGTGCCAGGAGTACCCACAGCTCCTTCTCCAAGGGCAGAGGGTATCAACAAAGCTGCTGTGGATCTCTTCTCCTAGTTTGCAGTTTTTCCTGTCTCTGGATCATAGCTGGTTCCCAGTATTGTTTGTGCTGGGTGCCTGCTGTGGCCCGAGCTGGGTGGTGAGGAGCAGCAGAAGGTGGGAAGGTCTGTACAAGCTCAGCCCCAACGCTGGGAAGGAACGTGGCTGTGGCTGGCTGGGTGATGTAATGATCCTTTTCCATCTGCTCCCATCCATCTTTGAATCCACAGGAAAGGATCCTTCCTGTAAGACACGTGAATCCTTCATTTCAAGCCCTGTGCCTGGTTTGGAAGTTCCTCTGGAATGCTGTGGCTGGCACTGTCGTCCCCCCCGTGCCAATGCCCCAGAGGGGCTCCCCATGCACTGTAAAGCCATGGGCCCAAAATAGCTCAGAGGTGTCACCCAGCAACTTGTCACTGTTGCCAAAGTCTTTGTTGGAGTGGATCAAGGTGACACTTGGCTGCTATTTTCAGTCCCACACTTCCTGATGGCTGTTGGCACCTTATTCCCCCGCTTTGATTATTTATTTATTTCCCTTTTGCTGAATCATGGACCTGGAAAATACTTCTTAGGTCACTGAAGATCCAAGAATGTGCCTCCTGATTTATTTTGCTGCCTATTTTCCAGCTTTACATGGCACGAGGCATCTTAAAATGGACTATGAGATGCCACCTGTGCTTCCTTAATGACGCTTTCCCGCTGCGTGAGTTTCTTCCCTGCTCTTTATCTTAAAATTAATGGAGCTGCTCAAAGCTTAACACTGGCTTTGCCAGGGTTTATTCCACAGTCAGCTGTGGTTGTTGGTGTTATATTCACCTACTCTCATTTCTCTGCAGCTCTTCATTGCAGTCAAAGTTTATTTATGGTGGGGGACAGTTGTGCAATAAATTGTTATTCAGTATTTCCTACCCCAGTCTTAATCTATCATGTGGCTCTTGCATGAACTGTACGAAATTTTCATCATGGAAAGGGGATCAGGCACTGGCACAGCTGCCCAGGGCAGTGGTGGAGTCACCATCCCCAGAGGGATTTAAAAAACGTGTGAATATGGCACGTGGGGACGTGGGTTAGTGGTGACCACAGTGGTGCTGGGTTAGTGCTTGGAACCAATGATCTTCCAACCTTAACAATTCCATGATTCTGTATTAGCCAAATAAAGGTGGAATTATTAATTTCCTCACAGAGCCAAAGGAAAAAACCCTTGTGGGGATTCCTAAGTTATTACAAACTGCTGGGGTTTGTTGTTTTTTCCAGTTCCTCTGTGTGGTAAGTCAGTGCCTGTGGTCTGTTGGCATGTAATCTTTAACTGAGTGAGGGTCCCTTGTTGAGAGCACAGTTCTCTGTGTGAGAAGGGTTCAGGGCTGTAATTTACTGGATTTCTACAACCTAGACCCCAGTTTTGTGTCCCAAAAATGAGAGGTGAGGTGGGCACAAATGAGTATTATTTCTTTGACTCATGCAGGAACATACGTGAATTGTGTAACAGAGATTATCTTCCATTATCTTTGCCCAAAGATGTTCCCTCAAAATATGTTGTTTCCTGTCCTTGTTTCCAGCCCCATTACCTTCTAGTTCTGGAGAAAACAAGGCATAATTCCTTCATATACAAATTTCCCCAGTGCCATGGTTCAGCTCCAGGAGGGAGGGTGTTCATCCTGAGCACAGCAGGACCTGGAGCCATAAGCAGAGCAAATGGCACAAGGGTGTCTCTGCATCCTGGCCCTGCCTTCTTTGCTGTAGCATTTCCACGAGGTCTCCAAATTAGTTTGGCTCTAACGTCTGCTTTGAGAAGGTATCGGTGTCTCTGGTCACTTAATTATGGACCATGGGACTCCTCCCTCCTGCCACAGCACTGGGCAGTGCTGGAGGATGTGGATCTGCACCTCGCTTCTTCTGGGATTCCCTAGTGGTGCTCACCATCGTATTTGATTCCGGGCTTTCCTACTTCAAAGTTGGACAAATTAATCTGTTTTAGAGGGATCCTGGCTTCCTCATCCTTGCTTTGCTCCTCATTCCCTTTCTAGGAGTCTGGGTTTTTGCTCAACCGCCACCATTCCATCACCTACCCAAGCCATTCACCTTCTCTGCTCTTTTCTGTTCCTCTTCAACAGGAATTTCCCAGGTTTTTCCTACCTTCCTGCAGCTCTTTGCTGCAGCTCTTTGCCAGGCTCTGGAGCCTCTCCCCCAGCCAAGGGCACGAAGCCGGGCTCTGGGCAGCGTTCTGACAGCAGGGAGAGCTCCCGTGCCCCATCCACCACGCCAAAGGTCCGTGTGGGTGTGGAGGGGGTGTCATCCCTCTCTGCTCCTGCAAGGTGACTCATCCAGTCCCAGCTGCACTTTCATCTCCTGTGGGAAGAGGGAGGAGGATTCACAAGTCTCTATTTCTGCTGTGAAAATTACACCCTTGGGTTGGTTACAGAAGGAGTGTGGAGGGGAAGAGTGGAGCACCCAGGGAGAGGAGCCTGTCAGCCCCACCAAGGGTGGAAGATTCAGTGCCCAAAAACATGGACTCACACCATGCAGCCCATCCTGAAACCTTCCTTTAGCACGTTTGTGAGTCCATAGAAAACAACCACAGAATCAGAGAAAGTTGCCTGAATTTGGCCTGTGAATGAAGGAGGGAAAATTCATCCAGCTGCCTTCCTCACAAGTGGGAGAAATGTCCTGGTGGCAATCCTGCCCCAGCCCAAGCCCTGTGCAGAGTTGTCCTGGTCCTGCTTTTTCTTTCAAACCACAGCGTGGCTCTGTGACATGCACTGGGGTCTCTGCAGATAATTCCTTTTAAAGCATCTGTGGAGTCGTAGAGGCCCTTGGTTGGACATTGCTGCCTCTGCTGCTTTGGAAATGCTCTCTGGTGAGCTCGGTGGGAGCAGGGAGCAGCCTGATGGATGCACGTGTCCTGCAGAGGGGTGTGCACCTGTGCTCTACTCCCGTGTAACTTCAAGCAGTAGAGGTGTGAGGGGTGGCCCCAGGAGACACAGGGCTGCTACAGCAGGATCACATCGGTGTTGCTGAGTCAAATACTCAAAGCTCTCATGCATCAGAACTGAGACACGAAAATGGGCGTTTTTATAACCAGCTGGGACTTGTTTTTCTCACCTCCTGCTTTTTCAAAGCCAGTCACTGCTCTTCAGCACTACTTAAAAACGGGTACAGCTGTCAATCCACGAATGCTGCCGGGTTTTGATGGAAGCCAAGAGGCCTTTTCAACCCTCTGAGTGGAGGCTGGAGGTGTGGGGATGCCACACAGGGGTGCGACCAGCACGGGGGGCTGGAGCTGTGTTTAGGGGTGGCACCACATCACCAGTTTCCTGAGAAGTTTGGGAAGTGGCCCATTGCCAGGCTCATTCTTAGACTATTTTTTCCAGACCCCACTGTCAGCAGCAGCTGAACTATTTTAGCCGATATTTTCTTCAAGGGTTCAGCTCGGGGTAAATGTAAGCCTGAACATTTTCAGGTTTGACAAAGCTTTGCAAAGCTGAAACTGGAGCTTGTGCTGGCGGTATCAACCTTCTGCCCTCGCTCAAAGGGCGTTGACTCATGGAGTTCTGCTGCTCTTCTTCCCCTCTAATGAGCGATCAGGAGAGTAAACAACAAAACTCGGTTTCCAGAGCATAGTGCACTGCATGTCTGCCTTAGCTGGAGTTATTTTCCCACTGCTGTTTCTGTGCAGAGCCAGAGCCCCTGTGCCCAGGTCCCTGGTGTCTGCAGCTGCCTGCCTCAGGCCACACCACGGGAATTTTGGGAATTCAGCTGATACCTGATCAGCTTCCACTTTTGTTATTATTTCTGAATGTTATTTAAGAAACTAGGAGCAAGAAGAAATGCCAGGACTCTTGTAGACCCAGCCCCCTCTGTTTTGGTGCTCACAGGTTTCCAGGCCAAACCTGAAGAGGGGCAAAGTCTGATCCAAACCAGCTTTATTCTTCCCCAGAAAGGCACGGCTTCCTGGAGATGCTGTAGGCAAGAGCAGTGCTCACAAAAAAAGGGAGGATAATACATCTGTGCAGATTAATGCCCAAACCTCCCCTTTCCTGAGTCAGTCCCATCAGCTCCTCTGATTCTCCATCTCAGCTTCCACTGAGACTCAGCCTCCCTCTCACTGCCCAGCTCTGTTTCTCCTGCAGTGTGGATTTTCTCCCTTGTTTTTGGCTTCTTCCCAGTTGATGCAGAAACACAGCTGGGCCCCATCGGCTCGAGGGAAGCTCTGACCTGGCAAAGGCTCCAGGTCTTCAGGTTTACTGCAATACCTCATTCCTTTCCTCTCTCCTTCAGGAGAACCAATTATAAAAATAAAACAGTGCAGGAGAAGCCAGAGGAGATGGGAACTGCTTGTGCCATCTCCGTTCTCAGTGCCTCTCTGATCCACTCAGGGTAAAGGTGGCAGGAAAAGCTTTTGCCCTCACAAATAAGTCTCTGCTGATGTTCAGAGCTGGATAGGACGATTTTGTATTTAACCTTCTCCAGGCTGTTTGTGTCTCCCTCCTCCCTGCCCAGGAGCCCTGGGCGGCATCCCTGGGCTCTGCCACATGCTGCACATGTGTGATTCTGGGCCGGAGCAGTGCAGAGCCAACACCACCTACCTGTGCTCAACACTGCTGTTTAAAAATGGCTAATCTTGAAAGTCAGGATGTGGGCGCTTCAGGGAAAGGAAGCAGTGCCTGGGGGCCCTGGTGGGTACGGTGCCAGTTCCCACAGCCCAGCCCTCCTTCCCGGGAGAGCCTCCTGTGGCTCTGCTGATCCCCTCCTGCTCCCAGCTGCCTTTCAGCGTCCTGACCCCTGCAGCATCACCAACCAGTCCATGGGTTCCCAGTGAGGCCACCCCAAGCCCTGTGCCAGGCGACAAAGCTGGAGAGGCTGGCACCGGGAGAAAAAGCAACTTGGAAGGAGGTGATGGTGTTGGCACTGCCCACGGAGGCGGCAAAGGGGCTCAGGGGAGTGGCTGGAAGTCCCGCTGCCCGATCCCTTGGGATTTCCTTGCCCCTGCGGCTGCAGCAGTGTGGCCCTGGGGGCAGTGGGCAGTCGGGACAGTCCCTGCCCCAGCGCCGCCTGGCCAGGGTCCGGCCTGGCGAAAACAGATGCGAGTTGGAAAAACACATCCCAGGAGCGATCCCAGCTGGGCTGCAGGCAGCTGCCTGCTCACAGCCCGAAACAGTTAACAGGCGGCGAGGCCGAGCCGGTCCTCCCCCCGTCATGAGATCACCGCTGCCACCGCCAATCCTCGCTCCAATCCTCCTCCAGCCCTCGCTCAGTCTGGCAGCAAAGGAGCCGGGAGCCGAAGCTGCGAGTGAGTGCAGCGGCAGACAAGATCCCGGCCCGTCTGTACCTTGAGCCGCCGGACAAAGTGACCATGTAGGATCCGGAATCTTCCCTCCATCACCGCCACAGCGACTCTTATCCGTCTAACGCGCGCCTTGTGCTGCTCCTTCCTGGGTTTTCTTGCCAACATGATGGGCTGCAAGTCCAACTCACTCACTTGCCTGCAGGGAGGAAGACCAGGGCTGCCGCTGGCCACAGCCACCGATTCCACGGCTACACTCAACAAACTGGCCCTGGCCACGGGCGGGACCGAGAAATCCTGGTACCGCTGCATCTTCCCCTTCGGCATCGTCTCCGTGGTCATCGGAGTCGCAGCGACGTGCATCACCTTCACCATCAATGGCCCCCAAATGGACATCGCTAAGGTGGTCTCGGTGGCCACCTTGATCTTCGGGGTGGGCCTGCTGGTGGCTGCCTATGTGTGCTGGCGGGCCAAGCGGGAGCGGCAGCGCAAGCGGCAGCGCCAGGAGCCCGTGGCCCTAGAGCAGGGCGCCCTATGACCCGGGCTGGGGGCACAGGCTCAGCTCCGCCCGGAGCCCCCTGCTCATACACCCCCCTCCGCGAGCAGAGGGGTGACAGCACCGGCTTTGTCGCATCCGAGGAGGTCCGGACCGTGCCCGAGGTCAGCTTGCCGTCATTGTCCACCCCGCCCGCGCCAGCGTCCGGCCATCCCCGCTCCCGGCATGGGGTAGGGGCAGCCCAGCCACGAGAGAGGCTCCCTCCTGCCTGCCTGTCTGGGACCAGCATGGAAAGAGCCCGGAGGGTGGCCAAGGAGGTCGGAGAGTGGCCAAGGAGCAAGTCACCAGACAGGGACCCTCTGCCTGTCCCCGCCGGGGAGCCGCAGCGAGCCCACGGCGCTGCTCTGTGCCGGGGAAACCGAGGCAGCCCGGCAACCCCTGCTGGCTGTTGGAAGGGTCCAGCGTCACTTCTGTCCTCTCGCGGTTTTCCCTGTGGCGAGGAGCCGCGTGGCGCAGGACAGAAGGAGTTTAGAAGGAAATTGGCTGGGTGCGGGGAGCAGCCGGGGAGCTGCGTGGCAGGATGGGGGTGCGGGACGCAGCAAACAGCGATGCGTGAGCAGGGCCGGCCTGGCACGGAGCCCCCGGGGACAGCGACGGCGACCAGGGCAGGTCGGGAGCTGAGCCTGCCGGGGATGCAGCGGATCTTGGTAGCGGCAGGGGGGAAGAGGGGAATGGAGGGGCTCGGCCTCGAGCGGGCGGCGGCTCTTGAGGGTTTGCTGCTCGTGGAGGAGGAACTCGCGCTCTCCCCGTGCCCTTGCGGGTGACCCAGCCCGGTGGTGTCCCGGGGCCCGAGTGCCTGGGATGCCCAGGGGTGGGGTGCTCGTGCTGTGAGCTCGCAGCAGCATCCCCCGGCTGTGGGAGTCTGACAGCAATGCTGCTGTGGAGGTTCATCCAAAAGGAGCAAATACACTTTTACCACTTTTTTTTTTTTTTTTTTTTTGGAAAAGAAGTCCATGCTCCCATTCTTTGAATTTAGCTTTGAACTCAATATTCTAAAAAAAAGTGTGAGACCTGGGCACTGGGATCCCTCTCTGGCAGCTCCCGTGCCCGGCCGCGGAGGCTGTGGCAGAGCCGGGCTGCTGCCCTGCCCCGGCCCCGCACCCAGATGGGCCCCCCAAAACCAACCCCCGACACCAGCCCCCCGCGCTCCCACGCCCGCGGCCGTGCCCAGAGCTGCAGGGAGCAGCCCCGCTCCGGCCGCTCGGCAGCTGGAGCCTGTCTGTGCCCAGCACAGCCCGTGAACGGAGCCGAGAGCCACGAGCGGGCCACGGGGAGCAAAGCTGAGCTTGTGCCCAGCTCCCGCGTGTGCCCTGTCAAACGCAGCCCTCCCTGCCCGCAGCTCTGATCCCGACGGTTTTCTCTCCATAATTATATCGTGTTCCGCAGCCCCGGGAGCTGCTGCTTGTCACAGCATGCGTGGCCAGAGCCATCACTCTCAGGACAGTGGGGGACTGGGGGACCAGGGCTTGGAGGTCCAGTCCTACAAATCCAGGCTCAAATACCCACAGAGTTTGGAAGGCTTGGAGACACTTTCAGCCTCAGACCTGACCAAAGCTTTACTTTTTTTGGGACAGTGTCACAGAGCCCTGCTCTGTGGCAGGTGATGAGTTTAGCAGACATTGAGCCCAGGCTGTTCTTTGTGAGCCTGGTCGTTGTTTTGAGGTGTTTAAATAATTGTAGTTTGTGGTTTCGGCTTCTCAGGGTCAGCAAACCAGGGGTTTCCAGTCACAGGAGCTCAGTGGTGAGTGTGTGGTGTGGGGGATGCTCAGTGTTATGTTCATGTATCGAGGGTTTGAAGTGCCAGCTCAGTTTTATTATTATTATTTTTATGTCATTCTCCTTGCTATAAAACTTCAGCAAACACATTTGTGGCTGCCTGCAAGCTCCTCTGCTCTCACCTTGCCCATTACCAGGACCAGGAGTGCTGCTCCTAATCCTGCCCAAACTTATCTCACTTTACAAGTGCTCAGCCCTTCTTCCCCCCCATTCTGAAGCAAACCCATCTACAAAGGACGATGGGATGGTTGCCCAGGTGCACCCGAGGAAAGCCTTGGAGCCAGCCCAAAATGTCTGGCGTCAGACCCTGTTACATCTCAGCCTTCTTTGATCTTGAAATCCAGTTCTCCAGAGCAAAATCACCTCTCTCCTGCTCCCAGTGAGCTCCCTCAAGGTGGCTCTCAGCAGGACCTGGAGAAGTGGAGCCCATCCCAGAGACAGCCTGGATGAGCTGGAATGCCAACCCTGCCCAGTCCTGCACTGGCTGACATTTTGGGTTGTTTCTGTTAAAAGCTTTAAGGGATTTGAGTTCTGCCTCACCAAGAGGCACAGCCACACCACCCCTGCTGCTGCCTCCGAGGGTTAATCTACATGGAGGGACTCTGGCAGTTCCCCCATGGGACTGCAGCTGCTGCATGCGCTGGGTGAGAGCAAGTCCTGGGCAAATTCAGCCCCTTGAACAGCACTGAGCAGGGGTTTTGGCTGTAAGGAGAGAGGGCAGGGAAAGTTACACCCAGCTCAGCAAAGAACTTGGAAGGAAGAAGATGAAAGGAGCCACGTGGTCAGTCTGCACTCACAGAGCACCTGGGGATCCAGAATTTGCCACAAGCTGGAACCACCCCATGTTGCTGTTCCTTGGGCAGTGCAGCATGGAGCCAGTGGCTCTGTGTTTGCTGGCAAACACCATCTCACCCTCCTCCTCCTCAAGTGGCATCTGGTGCCACTGGTGCCGTCGCAGGTGTGTGGGAGCTGCCTGGCCGTAGCTGTTCCCTTCCTTGTGCGAGCTGGAGAGGCTCCAGAGGACCTCCCACCCAGGCACCCCACTCCAGCATCCCACCTGCACATCCCACCCGGGCACCCCCGCAGCCTGCACACTGTGGCTCTGTTCCTGGGGTGCAGTGCCCAGCAAGAACCCTCTGCTCCAGGTGCCTCAGCCCTGGATCATGGCAGAGCCAAAGGCCAGTTGTCCCACCCCAGCCCTGCTTTGGGGGAAAGTGGCTCACTTGGGTGCTGTGGTGTCCAAAGCCAGCGCTGAGGTGTTGGCACAGGAGCTGTGGGTGCACGGCCGGATCCGTCTGTCTCCAGAAGCAGAGAAGTGCCCTGGGCAGGCAGTGCTGTGGCTGCCTTACCACCATCTGGGGCTAAGAGACACTCTTCACCCTTCCCAGGGGACCCAAAGCAAAAATTAATAAACCTGTCAAGCTCACTCAAACACCATTTTTCATCTGCTCTGCCTGGAGCTGCAGCCACTGCCTGGAGACCTGCACCCCTCAGAGATCTCTGTGCCCCTGGCAGGAGTCCTTGAGGGAGGAAGGACGGCTCAGAGGCTGTGCAAGGCACCTGCTTCCCAAAGTCAGGCCTCGATGTCACCTGCCCCCTGCATTGCACCAACAGCCCCCGTCAGGGGCTGCTCTTCAGTGTAGGGAGAACATTCCCCAGCCTAGGGACACTCGCCTCCAGCGACAGCCTCCCCAAGGCTTTCTGCACACAACAACCCATCCCAGCAATGTATTCAGCTGCTGTGACAGCCCTGGGCCCTGTTTCTGACAGATCCACCCGAATCCCCTTTCAACGCTAAGCAGGATTCCAGGGAAAGGCCCAGGTTTTGTGGCATCAAAGGGAAGGGTTAAGAATTGTTGCTGCCAGATTGGGAACAGTTGCAAAAGGGAAACATAAAAATAAAAATATGCATCCCTAAAATAAACCTGACATTCATTTCTTATCTTGGCTGACACGTGGGGCTGCTTCCACCACCTGGGTTTGGCTGCAGAGGATGGAGCTCCTGCCGGAACCCCGGTCTCCTCAGGACACTGCATCCCCAGTCCTCCCCGGGACCATGGGGACCCCTGTTCCCACTCCTTTTGTGGAGACTGAAGCCTTGAGCCCTTCAGAGGAGCAGTGACAGAGGGACAGCTGCAGAGGGACTGTTTTTCTTGGCAGCTTTAGGATGCCACCAGGGCTGATGGAGGAATGGAGCCACCACGTCACATGGGGATGAGGTGGCCGGTGGCAGAGCAGGTGCCTGCAGGTCTCGCTCTGACAGGGGACACCCCCTGCTCTGCCCACTGTGCTCTCCCACTGCCATGGCTGGTGTGGCAGGGCAGGACCTGTCCCAGGGGACAGGATTTTGGGCTGGGGCATGCCCCTGGGGTCACACACATTCCATCGGCCGGGGCTGTGCCGTGGTCCCTCTCCAGGCGAGCAGAGGTGCCAGGGACCAGCTGTGACCCAAGCCCTGCACATCTGTGTGTCTGTGCTTCACCTGGGCCCCTAACAAACAAGCCTTTCACCTTCCTACACAAGCCCACAGAGGCCTAAAACCACATTTAGTTTTGCTGCCTCTCCAGGTGTCAGCTGGGTCTGGAAACTCCCAGGAAAGAGGAGCAAAGCTCTCCCAGGCACAAGCAGAGTCCAGGACAGCTCACAGCACCAGTGCAGGTCTCCTTATCCAGCCAGGAGCAGGGGAGCTGGCACAGCCTGGGACATCCATCCCTACCAAAAATCACCATTCGCTGCACTTCAAAAACAAGTCCACGTGCCCAGGGAGGTGTGGGAATGGCCAAGCCTGGCTACTTGGTTCCACTCCAAAGCTGCCAGCAAAATAATGAGTAACTCTGAGACAGCTGGGCTGAATTCCTGGCTAATCAACTAATTTATTTACTCCTCTGATAGTTATTTGTTGTGCAGGGACACAAATGGAAATGTTAACAGCTTTTTTCCCTATCTGTGCATGGAAAACTCTGTCTTCCCAGGGCAGGGACAAGGGACAGGATGCCAGGCACAGGGTGGGCATTGGGAGCAGAGTTTTGGGAATATGGAAGTGACCAACAGACTGTCCAACCCAGCACTCCCTCCCAAGGGGTTGCTCTAATCTTGGTTTAGGAAGCTCCAAATGGACAACTACGGAATATTTTTCCAAATAAATGCAGTTTCTGATGCTCTGTGTGCGTGCAGGACTTACTGTCACAGAAATATCCTTGCAGCCGCCCTGTGCCCCTGCAGCAGGGCTGTCCCAGCCAGCTCCAGCTCCTCCCAGGAACTCTGAACAGCTCTCAGAGCTGTCTCTCAAATGTGGCCCTATCTTAAATTTGGAGTCCCCCCCAGCAGACAGAGCTGCAGCATTTGGTGGTGCTCCAGCTCCCAGTGACAGGTAAGGTCCCTGTCACTGCTGCAGGAGTGGAGGGCACAGCTGGGGGTGAGTGGGGGCTGTGGGGGGAGCGAGGGGTGAGGCCATTGCTCATCTCCAAGATGAGATCACCAGGTCACACCTTCCTCAGAGGTTCAGCTCCTCTCACTGCTGCTGGCTTGAGCCCTGCTTTGGGTTTATATCATCTTCCCCTGGGGTTTTACATGGATTGAGGGCAATAAGGTTCAGAAGGATTTTGCAAATTGTGTAGCATAAAACGCACCACAGAGAGATGGGGGCTCGGTGCAGCAGAGATACTGCTGGTGTTCAAAGGCTGAAGCTTGACAGGCCAAGGGGGAATGGTTTCCCACTGCCAGAGGACGGGGGTGGATGGGATATTGGGAAGGAATTGTTCCCTGGGACGGTGGGCAGGTCCTGGCACAGGGTGCCCAGAGCAGCTGTGGCTGCCCCTGGATCCCTGGCAGTGTCCAAGGCCAGGTTGGATGGGGCTGGGAGCAGCCTGGGACAGCAGAAGGTGTCCCTTCCCATGGCAGGGGGCTGGAATGAGATTAATTTAAGGTCTTCCAAGTCAAACCATTCCAAGAATCTATGTGCCTGCATCTCTGCTCCCCTGGTCCGTGTTCCAAATGTTGTGACCCAAAACTATCCCCAGGCTCTCATTCGCTCCCACTGAAGTTTCTCAAGCAGTGCTGATCCCTCCCCAGAGCTATCTCCCTGTGTCACCACATGCAGGCTGAGTTCAGAGACCACTCCAGAGCCCTGGAAAAGGCCAGCTGTGCTCCCAGCTCAGGGTATCTCCTGCATCAGCCCAGAATTTATTAACCTTGTTTGTCACCATGACATCAGAGCACATCTTAAATGAACAGGTTATCCTTCTTGCAAAGCATCACGACTCCATGTGACATCTTCTTCAGTGCTCAGGAGCAAAGCTCCAGTGAGACTGGATGGCAGGTGCCCCAAAAGGGGAGTAGAAACAATGTGAGTTTACCACAAGGCTGAAGAGAAAGCCTTTATGGATGTTTTTGCTGGCTGCAAGGTTTTTGGAGCAGTGTCTGGAGCCTCATCCGTGGACAGCCAACCTTGGTGCAAGCAGCTGCCTGAAGGTCATGGAATCCCAGAATGGTTTGGGTGGGAAGGGACCTTAAAACTCATCTCATTCCAACCCCTGCCATGGGACACCTTCCACTCGAGATGCTCATGCTGTGAAGAAAACAGGGAGATATTTTCTTCCCCAGCCAGAATGGAACTGAGGCACAGAAACCCTGTGATTTGGTCCCATTTCCCACACGGAATTTTCCAAAGCTGAGGCTTGAGCTCAGCTCTGTGTGAGCAGAGCAGCTGGTGCCTGTGGAGGCTCAGGGCGGCCGGGCTCAGCCGGACACCACGTGCCTTGTCCGGGCAGGGGGTGGATGTCCCTGGCTCTGTACCTGTGCCGAGCTGGCGGCCAGCCCGTGCCCGAGCCGGGGCTGGCATCAGGCGGGGAGGAGCACAGAGGACTTGCCAGGGGCACAGTGGCACCGTGCCACAGCACAGAGCCCACGGGGACAAACCCGTCTGTCCTTCAGCGCTGGCGCAGCCCCGGCCGCCTCCCGCCCGCGGCCCCTCGGGCGCAGGGAGCAGATGGGCTGGAGTGGCCGGTGGCCCAGGGCTCGGCGGGGACAGGTGGCTCCTTCTGCCAGGCTGCGATCCTGCTGCCAGGGGAGGACGGGGAGGTGCCTGTGAAACCCTCCTCGCTCCCGCCTGGGAAGGAGCAGTGGGATGCAGGGCCCGCAGCCGAGGCACGGGCTCCGTGTCCTGGGTTTGGCTGGGATAGAGTTAATTTTCTTCCCATAGCTGGTCCAGGGCTGTGTTTTGGATTTAGGATGAGAACAGTGTTGATAACACACTGGTGGTTTGGTTGTTGCTGGGAAATGCTCTCCCTGAGTCAAGGACTTCTCCGTTTCCCATGCTCTGCCAGCCAGGAGGTGACAAGGACTGGGAGGGATCATGGCCAGGACAGCTGATCCAAACTGGCCAGAGGGATATTCCAGACCGTGGAACGGTATGCCCAGTGTGGAAACCGGGGGGGTTGGCTGGGAGCCAACTGCTGGGGACAGGCTGGGCATCGCTCACAGGTAGGGAGCAACTGCATCACTTCTCTGACCTGGGCTTTATTCCTCTCTCTCTCTCCTTCCTTTTCATTGCATTATCCTCACTATTAATACTTTTGTTATGTTTTATTTTGTTTTAATCATTAAACTGGTCTTCACCTACAAAGTTTATCTTTTCTTTCTGGTTCTTCTCTCCCACAGAGGGAGGGGAAGTGTGTGAGCCAGCTCCGTGTTGTTTCAGTGCTGGCTGGGGTTAAATCATGACTCTCCTCCATGGACCTCTGCCCATTAGGAAACACCCTGCTTGCATCCAAGAATGAGACCCATGGGCTCCATCATCTTTAATAATCTCTCCCATGACCTTTCTGCCCATGTCCCCATTTCTTTATGTCAGTCACCCACCTCGTCCTGACAGCCTGTCTGACAGCCAGGGAGAAGCTGCCCATGGCTGCTCATTCCAGCAAGCAGCAATTCCATTTAAAGCCCATCTAACAAATCCCATCTAACAAAGCCCATCTAACAGGCTGTGCTGTGCCAAGGGAAATAGGAAAGCACAGCACTTCAGACATCCAGGATGCAGCTAAACCATCCATGGAGTGCCAACTGCCAATCTTAAGACAAAATTCTGCTGTTTTTTTTATTCAAAATGAAAATCTGCTGGTGCCCAGTGGGCAGTGCTGAGGAGAGAGCCTTCCCCAGCTCACTCCTATTCAGCAGGAGGAGGGAGATGTTTTAATATGGGACTGAGATGTGACAGGACAAAAAACCTGCATGTTCTTCACTGCCCTCCTTGGGATCAGGGAACAAGGGGCAGGACCAAAGGAAACAGCCTCAAGTTGCACCAGGACAGGTTTAGGTTGGATATTGGTGTATCTTCCTCCAATGGATGGTCAGGCACTGGCACAGCTGCCCGGGGCAGTGCTGGAGTGCCCATGCCTGGAAAGGTTTAAAAGGCACACGAATGTGGCACTTGGGGACACGGGTGAGTGGTGGCCTTGGCAGCACTGGGGTAATGGTTGGACTTGATGATTTTCCAACCTAAATGATTCCATGACTCTCTGCACCACACTTGGTCTGTGTTTCCCATCTGGCAAGATGCAAACCCCATTTTTCCTAAATCCACGCACAGGGAACTTGTGGAGAGGGTAGGAAATGACAGAAGGCATCATTCCCACTCACTGAACACCAGGTACAAACCAGCAGGATGTCACAAAGTGTATGAAAAGGCTGCAAATCCCATGGCATCAGCAAGGTAAAATGCCAGGGACAGTTCCAGCGTCAGGGCTTCCTGCCAGACTAAAACCAGGTCCCATTAGAGGCAGTTGCGAGGCCTCCTCATCCCATCACACTCTGAGGCTGTTCCTGCTCTCCCAGCTCTGAATAGCAAGGGAAATCTCATTTTGGTATTTTAAAGGAAAAGTACATTCAGCCTGGAGAAGCCTGGAGAGGAGGAGATGGAGCACAGAGCTCACCGGGGCTGCAGCTCCTGCCAAGGGGCAGCTCTGATCTCTGCTCCCTGTGCAGGGACAGGACCCAGGGAACAGCTGGAGCTGGGCCAGGGCAGGCTCAGGCTGGAGATCAGGGGAAGGCTCTTCCCCCAGAGGGTGCTGGGCACTGCCCAGGCTCCCCAGGGAATGGGCACGGCCCCGAGGCTGCCAGAGCTCCAGGAGCGTTTGGGCAGCGCTGCCAGGGATGCCCAGGGTGGGGTTGTTGGGGTGTCTGGGCAGGGTCAGGAGCTGGACTGGATGATCCCTGTGGGTCCCTTCCAGCTGAGGCTGTTCTGTGATTCTGTGATACATGAAGTCAAAACTGTGATCCTTCTCCACTAAGCCATCACACAGGGTCAAGCACACTCTGAAATACGTTAAAAATCCAAGGAAACCCCCAGCTATTTAACAGCAGCTAACTTGGAAACCATTAAAATGGAGGGTTAGGTGGGCAATGAGGGTGTTTTGGGGACCTCTGCAGCACCTGTTAGCCAGGAATAGGTTTGCATCCCTCTGGAAAAGGTGTCGCACAGCAGGACTGCAAAGGAAGCAGCGAGATCCTCCAGGAGAGCAGGAGGGAAAAGAACAGTGCAAGCTGTTCTGGCAGGAGGCAGCACAGCAGCAGGGGGAAAACACAGGCTGTTTTCAGGCTCTGGAGAGGTGATAATAACCAGGGAGTCAGGAAAAATAATAATAGCTGGAATAAAGAGAGTCAATAATGAAGTTCTGTTCAAACTGAAGTGGAGTTTGCTCCCAGTGTCAGGGCTGGAGAGCTCTCACTGCAGATCTCACTGGGTGAACTCTCTCTGACTGCGTGAGATCAAGGCAGAAACGTTTCTTTAAAGAGACTTCTTTAAAAGCACTTCTTGGATTAGAGTTAGGAATTTTCTAAGTCTCCATTTTCCAACATTCCACTTAGATGCTCAAAAACATTATGCCTGTGAGTCTGTCCTTCTCTGCTGAGATGCCACAGAGGCTTTTGGAGGCATCTCCCTGTGGGTGCTGGTGCAGCCACACACAGGCAATGTTCCACACCCTGCACCAGCCCTGAGCATCCCTGTATCCTCACTGCTTCCTAAACCCAGCTCCCTGCCAGCAAAACCACTGCAGCTTTCTGCACCAGGGAAGGGAACAGAGCTGGGGAAGGGTCTGGAGCCCCAGGAGCAGCTGAGGGAGCTGGAAAGGGGCTCAGCCTGGAGCAAAGGAGGCTCAGGGGGAACCTTGTGGCTCTGCACAAGTCCCTGACAGGAGGGGGCAGCCGGGGGGGTCGGGCTCTGCTCCCAGGGAACAGGGACAGGAGGAGAGGGAACGGCCTCAGGCTGGGCCAGGGGAGGTTTAGGTTGGATATTGGGGAAATCTTTTCACTAAAGGCACTGGCACAGCTGCCCTGGGCAGTGGGGGAGTCCCCATCCCCAGAAGTGTTCAAAAGGCACCTGTGGACTTGGGGACATGGTTTAGTGGAAGTTTTGGCAGTGCTGGGGGAATGGTTGGGCTCAATGATCCTGGAGGTCCTTTCCAAATGTAATGATTCCATGAATCTGGGACATTTTTAGGACTTTATCATTTCCGTGTTCTGTGCACAGCAAAATCATGGGTTTATTCCAAGTCCTTTGTCCTGAGGATGTTTTCCTGAAGAGCTGCCTGGCAGAAATCCCACAGGGCCAGCTCAGGGATTTGATTTCCCACAGGGCACGCACCAACTGAGTTGTTTTCCCTGGTTTTTCATTAAACTGTGCTGTTACGATGACTCTTCCCAGGGCACCCAGCAGGCACTTTGGAGGAAGAAAAGCACAACACAGCACCCAGCAAAACTCATCTCACCAGTCCCATGGCTCCAGCTCAGGCCCTGGGGTCAGGTTTTGCTGCCTGGTTTCATTTGCAGTATCTGCCTCTGCTGGGATTAAAAGCTGCCCAATAAAGGCTGGATTTGCAGAACTCCCAGGTGGGAGCCGATGGCCTGTGGCAGTGCTCCTGCCTGGTCAAGCATTCCCATGGGATTTATTTTAAGCCTGTGTTCAAGACCATATGCTGGAATGTTGTTCCAGAGCTCAGAAGGATCTGAACTGGTGAGTTTTACACATTCTTAAGTGAATCCCTGACTCGAGTCTGAAGTGGGTTAGTTCACAGCCTGCTACAGCAGACCCAGACCCTGCTGGAATAAAGGGGACAAGAAATCATGCAAAATCTCTTCTTCCTCACAGCAAGTGTTGGCTTTCAGCTTTAAAATTGTTCAACATTACCAAACCTTTACATCAAGATTTTCAGCTTGACTAAAAATTTTGGGCTGTATTAGGTGAACAAACACAAATAATACGAAATTCCACAACAACAGCACATCCCATCCCTGCTGCCCACGTGTCCAACCCCTCCTAGAGAGCTGAGCTGGCTCGTGGCACTGGTCATGGCACGTGTGGTCCCACTGGGATGTAGAGACCATAGAGGAGAGCAGAGGAATGGGGCACCAGGAGGGTAAAGCTAAGAGGACCTGAGTGGCGTTTCTAAATCCTGAATCAACATTACAGCACTTTTATGTCTTTGGGGTTTTGACAGTTCATAGAATCATAGAACCATGGGATGGTTTTGGTTGGAAGGGACCTTAGAACTCATCTCATTCCACCCCTGCCATGGGCAGGGACACCTTCCACTGTCCCAGGCTGCTCCAAGCCCCAATGTCCAACTGTTGCTCTTGGGGTGGTCACAACACACAGGGACAGTGCCTCTTTCAAGGGCCAAAAAGCCATTTATTAAAGAAAGCAGCCTCTTCCACACACCTTTTGTATGTTATCAGTCATGTTACAGATTCATTGGCTGCTAAACTACTACAATAGACTCCTTGGCTATTACTAACTACAACGTGCTGCCATTGGCTACCTACGGCATAAGCACTCAAGCATTCAGAAGAATAACAGGTGCATATGTGTTGCTGGTTTTCTCCTTCTATTGTTTAACTTTCTTGCTTCTGTTGTTACTACATTCTCATGGCTAAAAACTAATTTTCTTCTCACGGACTTTTCTCACAGTCCTTCTCTAGCCAAAGTAACAGGCCTGAGCCATAATTTTACAAAGGCAACAAGGCTTTCATTTTATAAGGTTTTACCTAAATGCCACCTCGTGACAGGGAGGTTGTTACTGGATGTTCTTTCAGGTCCTTTTGACTCAAACCATTCTGTGATTCTCTGATTCTGATCTATGATGAGTGGCATTTTTCCAGGAAGGATCTGTTTGAATCCACCCATGGCTTTCTTGTGATTGAAGATATATTAAAGCTGTTAAACATAAGCATTTTATTTTTGGATGAGACCATATCAGGGTTGGACAGGATCACGAGGAGGAGTCAAGAGCCTCACCTTTGTGGTTAAATCCTGCAGTACATCAGTGCAGGGCTGCCCCAAGCTGGGCTGGTTTATACTGTCCCCAAAGTCTGCTGGGCTGAGGGGAAACCTGGATGTGTTGGCAGGAGTGGCTGGCCCTCTGCCTGGCTGGCTGCTGCTGAGCACGGCCCTGTGGGGTTCCGCTGCCCGGGACGTGCGCAGTGCTCGTGGAAAATACCAGGGATGGGATCCAAGGGTCCCACTTCAGCAGCTCCCTAAAGCACCATGTGGGTCTCTGCTTTCTGCCTTGGGCTCTGTGCCACACCCCAGGTGTCCCCAGGTGTCCCCAGGTGCCAGCTTTGCTCTCTCTCAGGGTGCAGTGTTTAGGCAGCTCAGTCTGTGTTTGCACACGTGTTTATCCTGTTCCTGGCTCTCCCAGCAAGCACTTTAGAGTCAGCATGGAGAAGTTCTCAAGTTAAACCAACCACAAGATGCAGGAACCAAGCACAGGAGCTAAACCCCAGCCTCTGAGAGTGTCTGCCAGGGGATTCTGATGCTTTAAGAGGCATTTGAAGGTTTAATCCACTGAGGAAAGCTCAGATCTGGAGGCACACTCAGGTTTACTCCCCTGTCAATTGTTCTCCTGTGCCTCCTCCTCAGCCCGAGGCATTTTGCACTCAGGAAGGAATCAGAAAGTTGTACAATTTGCTGTTGGCAGTAGAAGTCCTGCAGCACCCCTACACCTCCCCATGTCCAGGTCAGCCTTATTTTGGGGGGTTCTACTGAGTATGCCCTCCTGCAATAACCCGTGGCAGGGAATGGAGTGAGCATGGCCAGGTGTCAGCAGACTGTTTTCATCACTTTTCCATTTCATGCCTTGCAGCCTCGCTGATGTTCCTTCTGCTCTCTCATTAGCAAAAATTCCCCTTCACAACACTCTGTTGCCTGGAACTTTGTTGGCTCCTTTTTTTGCAGACCTTCACAGCAGCAGGAACAGCCTTCAGTGGCAGAATATACAGAAGGCGAATGTTTTTTCCTAAAGACTTTTTGGAACTGACCAGTGAAGAGCTCCAAGTGCTGGGGCATTGCACAGACATAGCCAATCTGTTCAGGCCAAATGTCCTGGTGCCATTACAGGGAATGGGAATTTTCATATTTACTGCAAGAAGAACAAGAAAAAGTTAGTAACCTCATGCACAGATGGGATTTAAGAGGGTTCCCAACCGAAGGCTAAACCCCTGTGCAGACAGTAACCTGGGTCTGAAGTGGCATCCACAGCATGAGACACAACCTGAGTGGGAAGAGTCCCACAGGGATCATCCAGTCCAACCCTGACCCTGCACAGACACCCCAACAATCCCACTCCTGGAGCTCTGGCAGCCTCGCGGCCATGCCCATTCCCTGGGGAGCCTGGGCAGTGCCCAGCACCCTCTGGGGGAAGAGCCTTTTTCTGGTATGCATCTTAAACATCCCTCCCAACTTAGGTCCTATTTCTGATCACCAGAATCAGTTGGATTTGTTGGGACTGGGTATGCTGGGGCATTTGTCTGGGCTTCCTGGACATTCAGAGGAAGAGTAACTCCTGTGGGGCTGGTAGATGTCTGGAAACTTCATGGAAGACACCTGAAAAACACCTTGCTTGGGCTGAGGGACAGAACCTTGCCATGTGCTGATGTGACAGACAGTTGTCAGCTCATCCTCTAAGGGTGCATTAACTTTAACATTAAGGGACAGTCTTAATTAGAGAGGAAGCTGCGCTGAAAAGGTTAAGAAGGCACTGAACTCTATGACCAGCCTTCCAGCAGCAAATATAGGCTAAATCAAATGAAAATGGAGTAATAAATCATAAAAAGTGGAAATGAGGGACAGAGGAGAATGAAGCAATGAACAGCCTCTTGCCTGTAAACAGGAGATAAAATAGGGCAAAGATATGGCATCAGTCTGAAGGCTGCTTCCAAAACATCACATCCCAAAAGGCCTCAGACCGACATTGTGGGAGGAGCTGGCAATTTGAGGAGAGGTCCCCTAAGGCATCACCAGCCAAGGGCACTCCCCAGCGTGCAAGGGCTGCCCGCTGTGTGGGCAGCAGGCAGTGAGCTGGGCCCCTGGAGGAGCTGGGGCACCGTGTCCCTTGGCCTGGGGACTTCAGAGCTTTTGTCATTGCACATGGTGGTGGGAACTCTTATTTTTGTGTCCAGGCTGCTTCAGGACAGAGCCACCCATTCAAGGCCTCCTGCTGAGGCTCTGATGGAAATACTTTCTGGACTTTTTGTTCCCTTTTTTCTGGAGAACACCCCTGCACAGAGCCACAAACGGATCCCGTTGTTCTTCAGACCTTTTCCCAGCATTGCCTTTCTTGCAATCAATCTTTCTTTCTTGCAATCTTCAAGCCATGGAGACAGGGACGGTGGCTCTCAGGTTGCATGTGCTGATCAGGACCAAATCCTGGCTGTTTCCTGCTCCCTCTGTCCACAGGCTGCACCTGCTGCTTGATTTGGATGGGAAGCTCCTGGGATGGGACCATCACCCTACTCTGTGGCTGCATGCTGAACATCCATTGTGTTGCAGACCCACTGGGAGATACACCAGCAGCATTTCTTCTTTCAAGTGCAGTGACCTACACCAACTCCTGTGGGAACATTAGCAGAAAGAGGCTGTGCAGTGTCAAAAATCCCATTCTTATTCAGTATTCCTCAGTGGGACTCTCATGGAGTTGGTCTGTTGGGATAGCAGCTCCCTGGAGGAGTCTCTGGGGCATTACTGCTCTGCATGCTCGCTTGCAGCCACAGGCACTGCGGGAAAGCAGCAGCGCAGCATTTTGGGGGTACACAGTAAAAATCCCTGGTTTGTTTTGCATCCAAGATGGCTCTCTCCAAGGCCACATTTTCTGCCCTGCAGGGAGCCTGCCTGAGATGCCCAGTGAGATCCCATCCAGAGAACACAGCATCCATGGCCAGAGAAACTGAGGCATGTGTAGGAAGGGTGCAAAATTACTGTGATATGAGGAAGAGGAGAGCTGTGATGGAGAAAGTGGCAGGGAAAAGGTATTTCCTCCCCAAAGGGGTCAGAGCAGTGTCCAGGAGAGAGAGCAGGAAAGCCCAGCACATCTATCAGCATGTCCCTGCATGGCTGAAGAGTGGCTCAGGAGGTGTCTCTGGGGAGAGGGAAGGAGCAAGCCAAAAGGCCAAGGCAAAAGTGTCAACCTTTACAGTCAGGAGCTCCAAGAAAACAGCTGGAAGAGCCCACCTGGACCTTTTTGTGAGGCTGGTGGTGCTCAGTGAAGGTGGCAGCGCATTCTCCGCTGCAAAGCCTCAAGGACACTCCAGCAGTGTCTCCAGGGTGCTGCTGTTCCTCACCCGAGCAGTGCAGACCCAGCTGCGCACCTGAGCTGGGGAGGGACGGCCGGGGCTTTCCCTTGCCCGTGCCACACTCACAGAGGCACAAACCCAGGCTCAGCAGGGTCTGCACCCGTTTTCATTTAATGGCATTTTAACCATGCCCCGCTCCACCTTTGGCCTTTGAGCCGTGGCCAGCTGGCAGCAGGCTCCGGCCGGTGTCCGCAGCCCGGCTGTGCCGCTGCTGGCCCGCGGCTGGGTGACCCTGAGCGGGGACACAAAGCCGCCCTCCCGGCGAGCAGCCGGGATGTCACTGCAGCTCTGGAGAGCGCCGAGGGGAGAGCTGAGTCACGGCCAGCTACAGACAGCGGCTGTGAGTCACCGGCACGGCCAGCCCAGCCAGAACGGCCTGGCCCGCGGGCCCGCGCCCGGCGAGTGCCCCGGGCTGCCATCGGTCCTGCAGGGCCATCGGTCCTGCAGTGCCAGCGCTCCGTGGTGTCATCGGTACTGGCAGTGCCAGCATTTCTGCAGTGCCAGTGCTCCTGCAGTGCCATCAGTCCTGCAGTGCCAGCGCTCCAGGCTGCCAGCGCTCCTGCAGTGCCAGCGCTCTGGGGTGTCATCAGTCCTGGCAGTGCCACTGTTCCTGCAGTGCCAGTGCTCCTGGAACGCCAATGCTCCAGGCAGTGCCAATGCTGTGGGCAGTGCCAGTGCTCCCAGCAGTGTCTGCACCCCCTCTCGCAGGTGCCCTCGCTGCTCCAGCACCCCTTGCCAGGCTCTGGCACCATTCCTTGCAGCTCCTCTGCCCTGAGCTGGGGGGACACCGGGCACATGCCCCTGGCAGAGGTGGCTGCCCACACCTACCACGTGCATCGATGACTTTAAGCTGAATTCAGAGTAGGTTTAGGTTAGGTACTGGGGGGGAATTCTCCCCTGGGAGGGTGGGCAGGCCCTGGCACAGGGTGCCCAGAGAAGCTGTGGCTGCCCCTGGATCCCTGGCAGTGTCCAAGGCCAGGCTGGATGGGGCTTGGAGCACCCTGGGCTAGTGGAAGGTGTCTCTTCCCATGGCAGGGGGTAGGAAGGAGATTAATTTAAGGTCTCTTCCAACCCAAACCAGTCTGGTTCTAAATCCATGCAGAAATGTAAACTGGCATCTGTTCCCCTCTCAAACCCCAAAGGCCTGAGCTCTCACCTGCATGAGGGGCCCTTTCTCTCCCCAGTTCATCCCCCCAGCTGCAATTCACCCCTTCTCCCCAGCTGAGCAGAAGAGGCTGTGAGGACGTGTGGCCCTTCAGGGTCCCTCAGCCTCAGAGCCAGCACCTCATCACAGAACAAGTGGAATTTTTTTTACTTGAGAACTTGATAAAAGATCTATTTGGCCTGTCAGGCACTGAGGGCAGCATGTCTGCAAAGAAAGGTCCAGCTGGGGTGGCACTTCATGTTTCTCATTCTTGTTTTAATGTGTTGGTTTTTAATTGATGAAATCAGGCTCAGGGAAGAAATGTGCTCTCACCTGCATCAGGTGCCTGGCTGAGGGAGCTCTGCCACGCCGCCCAGACTGCGTTAGTGCAGAGGGTACCTTGTCCTCTGGCACTGCCCTGTGCCCATGCTGGGAATAGATGGATGCTCTTTCAGGCCAGTCTCTCCTGAAAGCTTTACTTTTACAAGAAGTCATTTTTAAAGATAAGCCAGACAAATAAGCAATAAACCTCTTGAAAAATTAAAGGGAAAGGGTAATTTAACACAGAGTTAATAAAGATAATAAATAATCTGCTGAGTAGCTGGAGGACAGACATGGCTGGAGCTTTCACTTGAATTTTTCACATCCTTCTTTCCTCACTCACCTTCTGTGAGCATCTCCCCCACCTTCTGCCCTCATCCTTCCACATCCAAGGTGCCCAAGCAGTTTCCGTTCTTCTGTGTACAGCAATCACCTCACTCAGCCCCAAAATACATCTGCGAGGTGGGAGGAGCGTGGCAGCACACGCTACCTAACACTGCACAACAGCTCAGGCCCGGAAACGAAGGATAAACTGGGGGTTGGCTTGAAAATAAGCTGGGCTGTGTGGGAGCAGCCAGCCAAGCTGGAATTCAGACCTAAGTTCCTGAGCTCTGGGTCTGTGAGTGAGCTGGCCCTGGGGGTTGGACTGCACTTTAGGAAGGCACAGTCCTGGCCTGGCAGCACCAGCCAGCGCTGGACTGAGCAATGGGCTGGATCTTAGCTCGGCACCTCTGCCAGCAGCACCTTCTTGACATCTTCATATTTCCAGGAAACCTTGGAAGGGGGCCCAGCCGGCCAGACAGCTTTTTTGAAATTGGGAAACCAATCATAGTTTAAAAAAATGGCATTATTGCCTCTGTGCAGCACATTCCGTGCACACGTGTGAGTCACCGCCGGCAGCCCGGAGCCCAGGTGGGTCCGTGCTGCAGGGCTGGAACAGCCCCACGGCTGCAGGGGGGGTTGCCCTGAAAGGGGAGCACGATGGCAGCTGGGACCCCAGAGCCTGGCACCAGCCTGCGCTGCTGCTCTGTGACAGCACTGCACACAACGGGGACCTCAGCTCCACCTGGCTCACCCTGGGGTGACACAGGGGCGGGCACAGGTGACACTGGGGAGACAGCACCAGGAGAAGCTTATTGTGCTGAGGCTGGTGAGCAGGCCCTGGCACAGGGTGCCCAGAGAAGCTGTGGCTGCCCCTGGATCCCTGGAAGTGTTCAAGGCCAGGCTGGATGGGGCTGGGAGCAACCTGGGATGGTGGAAGATTTCAGGGGGATAGAAAGAGGTGATCTTCAAGGTCCTTTGCAACCCAAAGCTTTCTGTGGTTTTATGATTCTGTGGCTCTGTTTGGTGATGGGAATGGGCTGGCCTTCCCCAGAAGAGCTAGTCTGGGGACAGCCAGCACGGGCAAGCAGCCAGACCCCCGTGCACCCAGAGATGTCACCGTGAGCAGCACTGATTGGTGCCTCCCTCCATCACAGGGGTTTCACATCCCAGCAGCCTGTACAGCCCCACAGATGTGCTGCCAACCACATCAGCAGTGTGGGGAAGGGGTTTGTGATATCCATGTGATGTCCATGTGGTGCTGCAGGACACAGGGTTGGGTACAGCAGCAGTGAGCCCCCAGACCTCCCTCCAGCAGCACTGCTCCTTGCTGCCATGGCAAGCCTTTCAAGCACACTGAGAGCCCTGCCCAGGACTAACAGCTCTGTGCTCAGCAGCCTCAGCAGCACCAATGATGCTCTGCTGATCCCCAAGGATTGTTCCTCCTGTTCCTCCACCACCATCAAAGCTCTTCAGCTAAGGACAGGCCCGGCTGAAGCTGTTCTACCGCAGGGAGGGAAGGAGGCACTGGCCATGAAAGCTTTAAGCTCATTAGCTACCGCTGGAACAGTAATTAGCTTGATTTGTGCAGGAAGCAGTGACAGCACTCTTTCTTCCTCAGGCACCACCAACAGAGCAGGGAGAGCTCCCATCGCCCCTCTGGTGCAGAATAAAGGAAGAGGACTGAGGAAGAAAGAGCATGTGGAATACCAGCTCTGCCACGGAGATCTTCAGCAGGCTCTGGAGCCACTGCCACATGGAAAGGGACAGGAGAGCAGGAGACAGTAAGGGGCTGGCTCTGGGTGGTGCCCAGGTCCGTGCTGGAAGTGCAGGTGAGGAAGGAGGATGGTGCAGTGGTTGAACCAGCCTGTGTCAGGCTGACCTGCACCAGATCTGCACTGACTGTCCTGTGGGGAGTTTTACTCAGGGCTTCTGGTCCTCACTCACAGCACCATCAGCACAGAAAAATCCAGCAGTGTGCCACAAGAGAGCCCTGCTGCTGGAACTGTGGGCAGACGAGGGGGCTGCAGCATCACTGCCCTGGCTGAGGGTCCCAAAGGACCTTGATCCTCATTTTGCCCCTCCAGCGCTGCCCCACATGGCACCAGGCAGGCATGAGCTGGCATGGGGTGTCCTTCAGAGCAGGCAGCAACAGGGAATGGGGTGCCCAGCCCCTGCTTTCTAACAGCCATTAAATATTCTCTGAGCTTCCTCAAGTGGGACGACACCTCTCCTCTGCAGTCCTCAAGCCTCCAAGGTAGGACCAGATGTCAAACCTCCTTCTTTTCTCTAGGGAAGAACATACTATCATATAATCACAGAGTAACAGAATGGCTTGGGTTAGAAGGGACCTTTAAGATCACCCAGTCTGACCCTCTGCCATGGGTAGGGACACCTTCCACTAGACCAGGTTGCTCCAAGCCCTGTCCAACCTGGCCTGGAACAGGGAAGTTTAACAGATTATCACAGACAAAACCAGAGAGTGGCAATCTGGCACTGCTCTGTGCCTTTATTCCTAATCCCTAAAGTTCGTGGAGTTTGAGACAGAGAAGTGTTTCCTGCCCACACCTCCAGTAAAACTTCCCTCCTGCTCATGCATCAGCTTCTGCCTGAGCTGCAGCTGGCACGGCAGAGGCACCACATGGTGCAAGTGCCACATGTCTTCCCCTGTGCCATCCTCCCATCACCACAGGATGCTCCTGGTACAGGCTGTTTTCCTCACAGCTCTAGGGGAGAATACGAGGGGCCCTGGGCTGTGCAGAGGTGTTGTGGGGCTTTTTCTGGAAAGCCATTAGCTGAGGGCTGTGATGGAACATGGGGAGGTAATTGGGGAAGATGAGCCTAATCTCATTTTTTTTGTTGTGAAAAGGGTGTGAAGAAGAGAAAAGGAGATGTACTGGTAAATTACCATCAGGGCTGCTATAGTAACACGGCTTTAAAGATTGCCTCATTGGCCTCCTTGGGGCTATAGAAAGCTCTTCAGATTGTTCTGTAGTTTTCCACTCTCTCTTGGTGCAGGCTGGCCAGGGCTGCCTCGTGCCTGTTGACCGTGCCAGCCGTGCATCCATCACCACCCTCATCACAGCCGTGCCAGCCCTGGGTGCAGGGAAGGTTCAGGGGAATGAAGGGACTCAGTCCCAGGTAGGTTTGTTAAATTTCTCCCTTCAGGCTCACGGAGAGTTTCAGGGAAGTACCTTTTCTCACTTATTACTTCTTTTTTCTACCCCATTTATTACCCTGACTCATTTCCCTGTAGGGAGTCAGAGAGAGGCCCCAGACAAGGCAGTTGGTGAATCACAGGCTCCCAGTGCAGCAGAGGACCTGGGAGGATGGGGAGCAGAGTCCGAGGGGATGTGCAGCCAGAGCATCTCTTGGCCAGCACAACGCCCTCACCTGAGCCCTGTCCTGAGCCTGGAACTGAGCGTTGTGCTGAACCCTGACCTGAGCCCTGACCTGACCCTCACATGAGCCTGGACCTGAGCCCTGTCCTGAACCCTGACCTGATCCCTGTCTGCTCCCTTTGGCCCTGCCAGCAGGTGCTGGGGTGCACAGTCCCCACAAAAGCACAGAGCTGTGTGAGACGTGAGTCAAGGGGGGCATTGCCACTTGCCACAACTGTGCAGTTCACTAAGAGTCGCTCCCCACCCCTAAAGGGAGCAGTTTCCCTCCTCTTTTTAAAGGAAAGTCCCAAAGTCCATGCAGCAGTGCAGTGGCCCCAGTCTGAAGTGCTATCAGATGCCTCAGCTGTGACCATGGGAAGGAGTTTTTTCCTCCAATCTCACATCAAGCTGCTGGAGTTTGCCCCTTACACACGGACCATTTCTGTCTCTGAGCAGTTCCCCAGCCCCCATCCCTGCAGAGCTGCTGCTTCCCTCTGCATCCTCGACAGCTGCCCTTGTTTCCAGCACAGACATCTGGGTCAGATGTCCTGCTTCAGAGTATTTGCTGCATAAATAGGATTTAACAGGATTTTTGGCTCCAGGAACTACTCTCAAACTCCTGTCCTCTCCTTCCACTCAAAAATGCATTTCATTCCTCTTCAACACCAGCTTAATGTAGGTGGAGGCATCTCTGTTTTATGCCCTTGTTTCTTTGGAATTCACTGGGACGGAGAAATGCTAATGTTTAATTTCTGCAGGAGGGAGAATGTGTTAACAGCCAACCCCCTCAAAGGACCCCAGAGTAATTTAGTAAAAACAAAAGGCTGTGTGAATTCTGGTGTGAATTCAGTGAATTCTGCCGTGAGGAATGGGAACTCAATAGGTGTGCTGGTCTGTGGCTTCACACATCGAAGAGTTTTCAGTGATTTCACTGCAGATTCATAGCAATTAATCAGTCTTATTCTTTATTAAAATAGCACCTAAGGTGAAATTTCATTTCAGATGAGACACGTCCCTGTGTTGAAGAACTCAGGGTCTTCTAGATATGCTGCAATATATTGAAACCAAGCACAAGTGAATTAAGATTTGGCTCCCAGCACATGTGGCCACGCAGTTCCTCAGGAGCAGAGAGCATCAACATTCATCCCCTAGGCACACACAGGCAGCCCCAGCAAGGAGAGGAAAGCTCCTGCCTTCTGCAGGTGTAAATCTCAGCTGTGCCCAGCTCTGGGCTGTCAGACACACGTGTTCCCTCAGGGGATAACACCACCCCTCTGGGAGGCAGCCAGTGCCCTCGGACTTGTGTGCTGCAACTGCAGAAATTCCTCTTCGCCACAGAGCCAGCCTGGCCCCGGCTCAGGAGGAGGGAGCAGCTCTCCCAGGCTGCCACTCCTCGGAGCACAGAGCACGAGCAGCCAGACTGTGGAAGGAGGACATTCCTAATCTTACTGAAAAAACACTATTTTTTTTCTCATGTTTTAATGAAAGAGCGCCCAGAAGGTTCTTCTGTTTCTGTTATGAAATTTTCTGGAGCTTACCAGGATGTGGCTGTTATTCATCTGTTTTCAGGCTTGTGAGCTGAAGGGTAAAGTTTTATTAACATCTTCTCAGAGGAAAGGACTCAGCCTTGGGGTTTCATGCATATTTACATCCAATGCTAAACATGCAGGCATATTCCTCTTGACATTTCACTTGGTTTCTCGTTGAGAACAGGAATCTTCCCATCCTCTTGTTTCAGCATTGTACAATAACCAGATGGAAAGCAGCCCTTGGCTATCAGAGAGAGATCTGAAGATCTGACGTGGAAGTTTTGCTCTCTAAGAAACTCTGCTGCTGGTAACTAGCAGCTGTTGTTGGGTTCAATTTCTCCATGATGTTAAGGCAGTAAATGTAAGGAACTTTCCTGTTGGAGACAAAAGATGGCTTTAAGGCAGATGCTCTGCCTTCAGAACTGGACATCTGGAACTGGTTCCCATTTTTGCTGTAGATCCCACATGTGACTTATCCAAAGCCTTTGCTTTTCATCTTGAAATCTCCTGCTGAAGCTCTGAGCACAAGGCCAGGGACTGCAGTGCCTTGTGTCAGAAGATGATGATTTAAAAGACAGCCCTTGGATGCTGTGATAAGGTCTGGTGGATGATTCATCCTAAATGGAAGCCATCCCTGTTTGGCAGCTGGCAGAGCTGCTGCCCTTTGAAATGCACCTCTCCAACCTGTGCTCTCCTGGGAGACAGGACTGACACCAAGGAAGCCTTTGTGGCACAACCCTCACTTGCAATTTCTAAAGCTTTTCCATTGGCCAGGAAAGGCTGAAAATAGCTCTCTAAAAGCTTCCCATTGCTCCTGTCTCACTCTTCCCTGTTGTGTAAGGACAGGTGAATGTTTCTCTCCTAAGTGTGTCTTGCTGGCTCTTCCAAATTTCAGAGAAGTTCGGTATCAGGAGACTTTTAATCTGTGGGTCCTAACTTTGCCTGAAGTCTGGCAGAGTTGGAGACAGCTCCATCTGGGAGAGGGGAGGGATGGGGCTGCACACACGCTTCTCTTCAGGGTAGGCTTGTAGCAGTTCAGCCCCATCCTGCTGCTCTGGAGGCTGCCTTCCTCCGTGAAGCTCCAATCTTACATCCAAATTAAACCACTTAATCTCCAATTCTTCAGGCTGCAGAGACAAAAAGCTCTAAGTGTGTGATAGATCCACCAGTGTGTGTGTCCAGGCTGCACAGCTGATGTGCCTCACGGTGCCTGGCTAAGCGGAGCGAGTGCAGATGCTGGGATGAGTGACTGACCCAAGTGCCCATCTGTTTATCCAAGCCTCTGCTGATCAAAGCATGGAAGGAAGGCAAGGTGGGTGAGACGGGAATACCTGTTTCACCCTCTCAAATGGCACCTGAGGAAACTTCAGTTGTGTCTAAAAATTATTATAGCATAAGCCCACTGCGCATCACGGGAGCTGTTGTATGTTATTCATCTTCAACTCGATGCCCACATCATCAGTATTCGTGTTTTGTTTGTCACTTTTGCTGACAAAAAGAAGTCAAGTTGGTATTTAATGCAGCCTTGAGATGTTTATTGTGCATTGTGCCATCACTTTAATGTTCATGAGGTGCTGGGCAGCAGAGCAGTGCTATTGACCAGGGATGAGAGAAAACCCCAGCAGCAGAGGCACAAACTACAGCTGCGTGCCAGATGTTTCTTACCAAAACTGCTTTGTGGTGGTAGCAAACACAGGCTGCCCAGGCAGCATGGCACCCAGACAGCAATCCCTCCTGAAACATAGAATATATCGAGTTCTCCAGGGAGTGTCCAGGGCCCTGCCCCTGCCCAGGTCACAGGTGTCCAGTTGTTGGTGCTAGATCTGGAGTTTCCAGCTGGATGGCTCAGGTGAATGCTCTAACTGGGGTTCTAACACTTGCCTGAACTGGGGGCTACCTCTGCCAGATTTTAAACTGAAACAGCACGAATTTTGGCCCAAGATTAGATGAAAGACTATCTGTGGGGATCAGAGAACTTCACTGCCAGTGCTCCAGCAGGATGACCGTGCCTCTGCCAGCAAAGGCTGTGCCCAAGGCCATCCTCCTGCTGATGGAACTGAACAGAGAGGAGGCTCAGCCTGCCCACAGTCATGCAGAGCTCCCATGGTACATTCCTAGGAGGAGCCTGTTAATCCCATTGGCCTGGCTTGATTTCAATCAACCCAGGAACACTCTGCCCAAGGAGGTTGTTCTGATGCTGTTACTTGGCTGCAGCAAGGGTTCCCAACTTTTTTGATATTTTAGATGTGTTTTGTAAATGCAGTGTCACAGACGCCTTCTGCCTTGGCAGCCCTCCGTGCCTTGTTCCCAGTGTCCATCCTTGGCAATGCCCTGGCTTTTTTCTTCAATAACAGAATTTTTAGTCTCACAGATTTTGGGTATCTGACTTTCTCTGTAGCCTCGGAGCTCTTGATGAAGACAAAATACCTTCCAGCCTGACATCAGCAAAACGGCCCTGGGTGACTTTGAGTGAAGAGAAATTGCTAACCATCAGCCATGTGGTGGTGCATGTACGGTGCACCCAAAGGATGCTGGTGGCCCTGTATCCTCAGCAACCTCAGTGTGTGCAGTTTTGGGTGCCAAAATAGAAGAAAGATATAAAGCAATTGGAGAGCATCCAGGGCAGGGCTATGAAGATGGTGAAGGGCCTCAAGAGGAAGCCATCTGAGGACTGGCTGAGGGCACTTAGTGCGTTCAGCTGGAGAAGAGAAGACTGAGGGGAGACCTCCTTGCAGTCTGCAACTTCCTCATGAGGGGAAGAGGAAGGGCAGGCACTCATCTCTTCTCCCTGCCAGCGACCAGTGACAGGACCTGAGGGAATGGCCTGCAGTTGTGTCAGGGGAGGTTCAGGTTGGATATTAGAAAAGGGTTCTTTCCCCAGAGGGTGGTTGGGCACTGAACAGGCTGCCCAGGGAACTGGTCACAGCACTGAGCCTGGCAAAGATCAAGGAGTGTTTGCACAACACCCTCAGGCACATGGTGGCATTCTTGGGGCTGTCCTGGGCAGAGACAGGAGTTGGACATCAATGATCCTTGTGGGTCCCTTCCTCCCCTTGTTCCCTGGGAGCAGAGCCCAGCCCCCACCTGGCTGCACCCTCCTGTCACGAAGCTGCCGAGAGTGAGAAGGTCCCCCCTGAGCCTCCTCCAGGATGAGCCCCCCAGGCTCCCTCAGCCCCTCCACACAGGACATGAGCTCCAGACCCTTCCCCAGCTCCATTCCCTTCCCTGTACCCGCTCCAGCCCCTCAATGTCCTTCTGCAACTGAGGGCCCCACAACTGCACACAGCACTCGAGCTGTGGCCTCCCCAGTGCCCAGCACAGGGCCACGAGCCCTGCCCTGCTCCTGCTGGCCACGCCACTGCTGACACAGGCCAGGGGCCATTGGCCTTCTTGCCCACCTGGGCACACCTGGCTCTGCTTCAGCCTCTGTCCACCAGCAGCCCCAGGGCCTTTCCACACACTCTGCCCCAGCTTGGAGCTGCAGGGGCTTCTTGTGCCAAAAGTGCAGGGCCCAGCCTTTGGTCCTATTGAACCTCCAGCTGCTGCTTTTGGCCCAGCCAGCCTGGCCAGGGCCCTCTGCAGAGCCTTCCCACCCTCCAGGACACCACACTCCCACCCCACTGGGTGTCCTCATAAGTTTGCTAATGGGAGACTCAACCCCCTCCTTCAGATCATCACTAAACTCAATAATCTTTCAAATACTGCTGTGACACCAAGCTCTAAATTACAGGTGGGATGCAGGTCACGTGCAAAACCCTCAATCAGACTCCCCTCAGCTAATATGGAACACTAAAATAACACAGCAGTGTAAAGAACACAGGATTTTTATTGAACCATAACACTTTGAAAAGCTTAAACTTCTGGTGGAGAACTAATGGGTGAAACTACTGCTAAGAGGAATCCTATGCCTAAAAAACTATGGATTTTTTTTTAATGGGGTTGGGAAGATTCCTGAGAAACTTGTGCCTAACAAAGTGTTATAAATGAATTTAGGGAGGTGGCTTTCGCATTTAATAAAGAGTTGATCATCAGGAGGGTAAGAATTGACTATAATTGTGATAGGCTGTTTAAAGTTATTATTCGACTTGATTGTTATAGTTAATCTTAATTGTTTGTTCCACACTAAGAGGTTTAAGGGTTCAATGTTTAAATGTTCAGTTGTCAAAAATACCTCACAGGAATGAATGTAGAACTTTCTAGAAACTGATGAAGTAATATAAGAGGAGGGCGTTCAATGAGGGATTAACATAAGGGGATAAAAGGGACAGCAGTGGATGAATGATGAACCAACAGGAAGACCCTACACAGCGATCCAATGAAAATGAGCCAATCAAGATACCCAAGACATCAACGAGGCAATCCCAAAGACTTTGGTGGGAGGTCTAAGGGCGGGGTTTGGGGTATTAAATGTGTCACTCTCAGCCTGCGGTCAGCATGTGTTCACAGCCACGTGCTCTGCGCTTTGTTTTGTGCTCAGCAGACCGCCGCAGTGGTTTCCAATCGTCTGTGCTTCAGCTAATTGTTTCAGCGTTTAATAAATTCTTCAAACTATCAAGATTGTGACCCCTTCTGTTTCTCACAAAAGGCCAAAGGGGTTCACTAATTCTGGTGGGAATGTCGCAGTGCCCAGGGCTCAGCACAGCTCATGCATCCCCTGCCAGGGCCTGCAAGCCCAGAGCCCGGCAGGAGCTGAGGAGCCACAGCCGATGGGAGAATTGGAGTCCCCTCCTCTGCCAAAGGCCACATTTCCTCACCTCTTCCCTCTGGGCCCTGGCCTCTGCCGGGAGCTCTGGAGCAGAGACGTCTTCATCAGGGCCTGGTTCTCCAGCAGCAGCTGCAGCAGCTCCTCGGAGCAGCCGCGGCCCTGGCAGCACGGCCGTGCAGAGGCCCGGGCGCTCTGGCTCTTCTCCTGCAACACCCAGCACAGGGAGCCCGATGGAGGGGCAGAGGGGCCTCGGGGCTGAGCCCTCGGGCGCTGCCCTCGGCCCCTCCTGCACAGCGAGCCTGGGCCCGGCTGGGCTGCCCCGGGCAGAGGCTGCAGCAAGAGCAGCTCCGGGGCTCAGCCGGGCCCGTTCCTGCCCAGTGCTGGGCTCAGCCCCCGCTCCGCCGAAGCCTTGGCCAAGGGGCTGCCCCAGAGGCCCGGCACCCGCGGGGCCTGCCCAGCTCTGCTGCCCCACGGGGGCTCTCGGGCCTCGCCCCACACCCTCCTGGCCCAAGGCCTTGGCGGCCCCGGCACCGGCCCACCTGCCTCAGCCCCTCCCTCACCTCTCCCCGGCGTCTCCTGAGCCCTCTGACAAGGACCCAGCCCAGGTAAAAGCCCCTGAGAATCAGGGCCACGGCTGCGCAGATCCACGGCAGCGCCTCCAGGACCAGCGCGGTGTCCCTCCTTGGCACCACGGCCTCCTGCTCCTCCAGGGCCTGGGGAAGCGCATCCCAGCTCCCTGTGTCCCCAGCAGCGTGGCTGGAAGGGTCCAGTGGCTGCACCAAGAGCAGCAGCACCGAGAGCGGCAGCAGCGGCAAGAGCCCCTGGCTGAGCATGGTGCTGCTGACGGACGAGCTGCCACCGCTGAACAGGCCCTGGACGTCCTTCCCAGCCGATTTCTGCCTGGGCTCTGGGCACGGCGACGGGCTGGGGACACTTATCAACACTGTCCCCAAAGGCTGTGATGTCACAGAATCACAGAATCAATTCAGCTGGAAGAGCCCTGTGAGATCACTGAGTCCAACCTGGGACCCAGCTCCACCATGGCAACTAGGCCAGAGCCCTGAGTCTCACACCCAGGCTTTTCTTCAACACCTCCTGCCACAGGAAATTCACCACCCACCTGGGCAGCCCATTCCACTATCTGATCACTCTTTCTGGGAAGAAAGTTTTCCTAATGTTGAACCCAAATGTCCCCCAGCGCAGCTTAGAACCCTTTTTTGCATCTGCTCTCTCTTGTCCTTTCACATCTCTGAGAAGTCTGGCACTGACCCCTTGGTCACTTCCCTGTAGGCAGGAGAAGAGGCTGTGCCAGTGAGTGCTGCTCAACTGTTTGGCCATTGAAGGGTGCTGCTTTCCTTATTATTTCTATATTTACATTAAAGAAGAAAGCATCAGTTCAGGAAATAACTATATCATGTAGCAGACAGTTGGTACAATAATAAATGTCAATAAATAGACCAGGAAAAAAGTTGAGGCTGGAAAATAGAAGATGATTTGTAACTGTCAGAAGTACTGGGTTCTGGAAGAGCTTTTCAGTAAGCAGAGCCTCAAGTTTCAAGATGAAGTTGAAGCAGCACATGCAAGGCAGTTCTGTGATGTGATTAAATCTGTTCCCTTCACCCCAGTGCCATCCATGGCTTTGCCAGTCTTCTTCCACACAGGCCCTGCAATCTTCCAACACGCTGCTTAGCACTATCCCAACCTCTGTCCTAATTCCATTCAAATGATCCTTCCTGTCAGTTGTGAGCTCTGGAAATACAAGTTTGCTCTGCAATCAAAACACTTCTCCTTTTGTACCGTGTTTGCATGGCAAAAAGGGAGAAAATTTGGAGTGAAGTTGAGCCCGGTAAGAAGGTGAGGATGGGGGGCAGGGAAAGGTGTTAAGATTTAGTTTTATTTCTCATTATCCTACTCTGATTTGATTGGTAATAAATTAAACTAATTTGAAAAGTTGAGTCTGTTTCGCCTGTGACAGTAATTGCTGGGTGATCTCTCCCTGCCCTTATCTCAACCCACCAGCCTGTCATTATATTTCCTCTCCCCTGTCCACCTGAGGAGGGGACTGATGGCTTTGTTGGCACGTGGCCCCCAGTCAGGGCCAGCTCACCTCACTTCTGGGACTGCAAGATTTGAGCAAAGCAAGTGCCAAAGTGCAAGACAGCAGCAACATCAATGAGCCCGTGTGAGGTCAGATGAGGCAGGAGGAAAGCAGGTGCCTGCTGGCTCCTGAAACAGCTGTGTTGTGCATCTGCAGGTGCAGAGTGGTACAGAGAGCCTGGAAAGCACCAAAATCTGATGATTCTCCTCATGCAAACACACACACACAAACACCTCGTGCTCTGCTGCAGAGAGGAGCTGTAGAGATCCAAGGAGTTGTTGCTCATGCTATACAAGTTCCTGGGAAGGAGGAGATAAAAACTGTTCTCCACAAATGCAGGAGCAGGCAACCTTCTTGACAGTGAATAAAAAATTGCTAGTCAAAAGAATTAAAATTAAAGCAATTACCATCTTCTCTGCATACCTACACCCTGCGTGTTTCATAAAGGCTAATGGAGTGCAGTGCTGGGCCTTGATGGATAATCACAAGGGACTGGATAACTTCATCACCCAATCTTCAGCTAATGACTTTAACACATTTTGTTAACTCAGTTTGTACCAGCTGTGATTATGGAGACACTATTCAGTGAAGAAAAGCTGGTTCCCAAAGTTACTGCTCCCTGTGAGTATTTAAACCAGACTCTAAAGCGCTGGATGTGAGGTTTGGTTGGTTGGGTCAGTGTCATGCTTGGGGAAAGGCTCATGGGACACTGATGACTCTCTGGTCCTCTCACAGTCTGGGGTGGGGTCACTTGTGGCTCCCCAGCACAGCCCAGAGCACTGAAAGAGGCCACAGCTTCTTCACCCAACTTGTCCACTGACAAACCAAAGTTTCCAGAAATTTATTCTCTCTTTTCTCAACCTAGCCTGGACCTAAGACTGCCCCGAAAAGCTGTATTTAGTTTGTGATTACAGTCCAGGAGTTCTACTGCCACAGCCTCATGGGGGTCCTGCCAGTGCAGTGCTCACTCCAGAGCATTTGAAGCCTTTCTTCTTAACTTTTTATTCTTCCACTGTTTCTCTTTTTTTTTTTTTTCCCTGCAATTTTCTTCTTGAAAATGGCTTCAGGTTGACATCTTGAAACCCCATCAGGAAAGCTTTATCCCTTGGAGTCCTTCTCTGAGATCACCTGGATTCCTGGCAACTTTGCTCTTATCTCAATTTGGAGAAGTCCAACTCAAGCTGATTAACCGTCATTGGAGATGAAGGGCAGAAAATCAAGCCATCAATCAGCTGCAAAGAGCATACAGCAGCACGAAGAAGCCCATTAGAGGCAAAGTGGACCTGTCAGAGACTCAGCATGAGGTGCCTCTTTGGCAGGAGAAATTCCCACGCTTTAACACTGCCTCTTCAGAGAGAACTTAGTATCATTTTCTACGGGGGCCTCATAAAACAATTAAAATAAATGTCTTCAGATTACAGTTTTCTTCTCTCCCTGGGAATGTTTCCAGCTCACTCAGTTACAGCATCACCACAAAGAAAATGAAATTTTGTAATTACTGAGGACAGATACCAGCAGAGGGTAATAGTTTAACTATGGGCCTGCTGGAGCATTGAGGCACTGCCAGGAAGGCACATTCAGAGGTCTTGGCCAGACTCTTTCCCCTCCTGGTGCCACCAGGAAGGGTTCAGGATCACAGAGAGGTGCTGCTGTGCTGGCTGGGAGCAGTACAGAGCTCTCCTAGTGTGCCACACCCAGGGTGGCTGATGCTTGTAGGCCTCGGCACAGTGGGTACATGCCCCAATCCACAGTGAATAGTGTTAAAAATTGAGTTTGAGCTTATTTTCCTTCCCACTGTCTGCTCCTGTCTCCTCTTGCTGTCCTGCAGGCTACTTCTTCTCATTCCCTGTTTTCCACTGTCTTCCACCAACCTTTTTGCTTCTGCAACTGTGTTTATTGCTCTTCTCTTCCTTCCTGTTGCAGACACACTTCCCCTCCTCCTTGGTGATGTCCTGGCTCCGAGTTTGCCGGTGTTGGGTTGCAGATTCCTGGGACAGAGCCTGGCCTTTGCACCGTGCTTGCTGTATTCCTGGCCAGCTGTCAGTGACACATTACACAGGCTAAGCCCAAGGCAGCTCTTTGAACACATTCCCATGCTGGTCTCTTTGGATCTGCTTGTTCAAGCTTCTTCTGTTACACCCTCAGCCCACTTACAGAAATCACTGGTAATTTTGTAGCTCATAAAGTCAGAAAAGCAATTACAAGCATATCAGTAACTTCCTTTTCTCACACCAAGGCTCCCTTGCAAATGTTTTATTTCACAGTATGTTAAAAACCATCTTGATTTACAGCAGAAACTGGAAAATGCTATCTTCAAGCTTGGTGTCTATGACTACCTGGACACAATTTTTTGGGATTTATCACATTGCCATGCAGTGCCAAGTGAGCACACGCTTCTGGCAGGAACCAATTCACAGTGCTTGTGCAGAGCCTGAAACATGAGGGTCCTAACACACAGCAGCGACCACTCAGTGCTACTGTAATGCCAACAACAGAAATTCAGCAGGGGTGTGATTTGGCAGGAGCAGTCCTAAATTTAAACTTACAGTAGAGCAAGAGGCAAGCCAGTTCCACAGCTGAGTTATCAGACTGTGGCTTGCCTGCTGCAGATCTTATTTCCAACATCAAGGATGCCACTTTTGCCTGAATTCACCCCACTTTATGCATTTGGAGCCTAAAAAATGGGGTCTGTCTTGGTGATACACCCACACAGTGTGTGATCCACATGCCACAGAAGCCCTGGCTCTGGCCCTTCACTGCTGGCTCCATCAGGACCAGTGGGCACCAAGACTCAGGTTAGGTGATTTAATTAAGGTCTGAATGTAGGCTGGATGAGTGTTAGTTCTTCTTTCTCATCGTGGTCATCACAGAACAAAGTGAAAATTTCACTCACCTACTCAGTAGGGATTTGGGAGGAGGAAACTGGCTTCATACTGAGCCTTGGTAGCGTCTGAACAGGTGGGACTTGGCGTGGCTGGGTCTGCTGGAGAGAAAGTGAGGATCAGTCAGGTAAGTTCCTCAGTGTGATGGGACACATGCACAGAAAATACACCCAAAGCCTACTTTCCTTAGTACAAACAAGCAGGATGACAAATTCCTTGCATAGAAATCCCCATCTCCTTGCAGTGGAAGTACCTGACCCACAGGCAGTCTCCTGCAGGGCTCAGGCTCATGCAGTCATGCAGTCAGTGCCCACCTTCCCCCTTGCTGTGCCCCTTCCCCAGCTTTGTGGGGCTGTGCAGGGAAAATGCACTTTTACAAGGTTGGTTTTCAAACAACCAGAGAGCTTTGGGACTTCTGCTCAGCCCTCCGTACATCGTCAGTGCCTTCTGTGGTGGCCTCCACTGCTTTGTTGGTGGCAGAAAGGACATGCAATGGCTTCTGCCATTTAACTCAAGCATTTTTAACACCTCATGGGGTTTTGTCAGGTTTGTGAGTGACACCTCAGCTGCACAGCTGAGTGGCTCAGGTACTGCACCACCAGAACCATGAGCTAATCCTGTGACAAGAACAGGCTGGAAAACCCAAAGCTGACTTGGGTGACTGACCAGCATCAACCAGCTCTGCTGGCTGTGTTTTCCTTTGCAGATGAGTGTTCATCCACTCCTAAAGGTCACAGTTGTTGCAGAAAGAATTGCTAAGAAGTCTTTCCTCCCTGGAGCTCTGCCTTCCCCCGCGTCCGTCTGGGGAGTGAAAAAGGCCGGCTCCCTGAAAAGTGTCACTGGAAGCCAGAGCTCACACAAGCCCCCAGCACACCCCCCCAGCCCTGGGGTTACTTGTGTTTCAGAGAGGCTGTGCCAGGCAGGAGCTCCCCCATGCTCTCTGCTCCTGGCTGAGTTTGCTCTGCTGCATCGCTTCAGGCAGGGCAAATCCGGAGCTTCCTCTGTGAGCACAGAGGCTCCAAGCCAATGGAATGTAGGAGATGTCATTACAGCACGCAGGTCAGCTGTTTAAAAGCTAAACAGCCTCAAAGGCAAAAGAACATCACCCTGCACCCATCCCCTCACCTCGTGGGGATGACATCACCCTCACCCATCCATCCTCACCAAAGGCTGCCCAGGTGTGCACACCTTGTGTTCTGGATCTATGTGTGGGAAGCTCCACACTGATCCATTAGAGAAGACTAAGAAATATCCACTGAATGCAGAGCCAGTTCTTCTGTTCTAACCTAGATTTCAGCCACAGCTGCAGCTGGTACAGAGTTGGTGGTGCCTCTCCATGCAGGACACAGACATTTCACTCATACCTACTCAGAGACAATTTGGGGGAAGCAAACTGAAACAAAGGCAGTTGGGATGGAGAGAGAAATGTTTTGTATTAATTCCAAATTTTATGTTGCAATTAACTGACAGCAAAGAAACCGACAGTGTCCCACAGTGGCACAGACTTTTTCCTGCCTCGTGGAATCCAGGGGGAGTAGCAATTTCTCCTCCTGCTTACAGCTGGGTCTGAAAATGATTATATTCAAAAGAACAAACCAGATAATTTGTCCCAAATTGAAAAAAAGGCTAACAAAACAAAACCCAAGCAACTGATAATAATTTTGTCATAGCTTGCCCAATTGGATTTTGCTTCACAATCGTTAACTTTCCATTGCAAAAGAATTAATATGGGAAACTTTTTCCAGCCTAATTCTTAACCCTTGCCTTTCTAATTAATCAGATGGTGATCTTACAGCTTGATTCTGTTTTCTGTTCTAGTTAAACTGTTTAGAAATGTGCTAATGATTCATTCTCCTGCAATTAGATTCAGCAGTCAGAGCCTTTCCTGCACTTCTGCAAAGTTTGCTGTGAAGAAGAGCAAAGCACAAAGAAACCAGTCATGGATCCATGAAGAAAATCAATGGCATTTGGGAAAATACATTTGAGGATCTGGACCTGTATTTAATGCATGTCATTAGCTATTTGCAAGAGACAAATGACATGAGGGAAAGCAGTTTCTTTCTGTCTGCAGGGAGCTTAGAAGATATTCTTCAACTTTTCATATTCCACTTCTCTTTTGTATTAAGAATCCAAGTCTCTAAAGATCTACCTTGTAAAATTGCCACTGAAGTGTAACAGGAGACACTGTGAAATTCAGGCACTGCAAAACTCAGGGAAATGAATTTCCATCGTGGCTCTGCATAAATTTGTTCTTTGCTGAAGCTGAGCCTGGGAAGTGACTGACGTTTTCATGCCGTGTGTGTGCTTTGAGGCTTAGATTTCACAAGAAGTGCAGATGCACCACTGGGAGCTCCTTGGAAGCTGCCTTGCTTACAGGGCTCAGCCTGGCGGGGCTGTGTTTAATCCAAGTCAAGTCACGGGAGATTGTGCTCCAGCCCTCTCATCACGGTCCAGACTCCATGTTGATATGTGCTACTGCAGAGGAAACCCTCCCTGCTGGAGAAGGGAGAGCACAGCATCTCTTCATCCAGTAGGACTTGGCCCAAAGCAAGCCAAGAAGTCCATCAGAGGCCAGGGACCAAATCAGAGAGACATGCTGGAGTGTGGCCATGGCTGGGATGTGGCTCATGTAGTGGCCCTGAGGACAGAAGCCTGAGCTTAAAGGCAGACCTGGAGACCCCACAAAGCTTCTCACTGCCCTGTCCTCACAGCACCCTAATCCTGGATTTGGGATATGCACACCAACACCAGAGCTGGCCTTGGATCCAGGCAGATAAGCCCTGAGGAAGGGAAGCAGCTCTGTTTGGAGACCTACATCCTGGAAAATGATCCTTGTGTTATGAAAGGCATGGGTGCAGGACAGGAGGGAAGGCACCATGGGCAGCTCCAGACTTATGTGCACTGCAGGCATAGGCCACTCAGGCCTGGGGGGCCATGGGGGTCTCTGAGGAATCATGGGGTCCCCAGGGCTGGGAGTCTGCTGTCTGGAAATGCCACATTTCAAATGTGTGCCTTTTGGTCTTTATTAAATGGTTGCTGTATGACAATGGAGCTTTTCTGTGACTGCAGCTGGCCAGTGGTTGTAGTGTACACCTGGAAAGGAAGTTTCTGTCACCCATTTGTTGCCTGTTCTTTGATAAGGGGCCTGTTGGTAGGAGGTAGGAAACACTCACAAATATTTGCAGCACTGGTCTAAGGCTGGCAGAGATGGGTTTGCTGTGATAAATGAATGCCAGTCCTGCTACTGAGCAGTCTGAGCTGGGACACAGGCAAAAAGAGAAACCTCCAGTGTAAGGTTAGCCATGGGCAGGGCTTTAAAGGGATTTTGTCTGTTGCAGGAAAGAAATTGAATGTTGCTGGAGTTACAGGGAGCAAGCAGTAACCCCACACAATTTCTCCTCCAGAGACCCTGCTTCAGGTTGAGTGGAGGGAGGCTCGTGCAGACATTGCAACACTGAGTCATGGCTGGAGAGGCCGGAATTGTAATGCCTCAACAGCTCATTCTCTTGCTCTGTTTTCAAACAGGAGCTCAGTTCTGTAGGAGGTCAGAGATGACAAGAGAGGGAACAGTGACAAAGTTGCCCAGTACTTCTACTACCCCACAGTTCACCTCGCATCCTTCACATGCTGAGTGCACGTTTCCAAGGCTTACTCCTGCCCACAGTGCCTTGCAAGCTCTGCTTCTACCTAAGCAACAGCACACTTGCCAAGCATCTTCATCCATTGCAGCCTCCTTCCCTCCTTCCCACCTGAAACCTCCCGGGCCCCAGGACTTGTCTGGCTTGTGCAGAGACAACCTCATGAGGCTCAGCCCCACATAAATGCCTTTTCCATTCCAGAACAAGGACTTCACCTGCATGGATTCTGCCTGTGTCTCCCCCACCTGCACCTCCTTTTACTCCCCAAGTCCTTGAGATACCTCTGACTTCAGAAAATGTGCAAAATGTCTGTTTTACAGCTTTCTTTGCTCAGCTTTAGCCCTCCAGAACCAACAACATTTATCTCACTGCATCATCAACTCTCCACCCATTTCAAAGTCAATTGAAAGCACATTTTCTCCCTTGCCTGTGGTTCCTAAATTATATACCCAGCTCATTTCAAAATATCAATTCAGAAACTTGGCAAGGTGATTATTAATAACAGCTCTGTTCTTCTCTGGAGGAAAAATAATACTAGAAACATGTGAAATGTGTACACAGTTGTCATTCTCTCTCTCCTCTTTTGCCAAATATTCTGTTCTTTACAGGAAATCAAAACAACCCTACACCCAGTATTAAGTGGCTGAGGCAGTGTAATGAGCATAGAACCATGGAATTGGGACAGTATTCCTTGACATGTCCCAAAACTTGGGGTGACACAGATGCCACCATCTGCCATGAATTAGTGCTTGGTGTAAGGGGTCAGCAGCACAGGGGGGCTGAGCCTGAGGAGCTGTGCACACCGAGAGCTGGAGCCCAGCGCTTCCTTCAGTCACGTGTGGAGCTCATCATGGCAAACCGCTTCAGCTGTAATGAAGTCATTCATGATTTGATTCCAAGATTTCACATGGGCTTCCCAAGGACCCAGAGCTGCTGGGAAGCACTGAGCTACAGTGTGGCCTGCAAGCACCAGGCTGGCAGCAGGTTAGAATCACAGAACCATGGAATGGTTTGGGTTGGAAAGGACCTTAAAGCTCATCCCATCCCAACCCCTGCCATGGGCAGGGACACCTTCCACTGTCCCAGGTTGCTCCCAGCCCCGTCCAACCTGGCCTTGGACGCTTCCAGGGATTCAGGGGCAGCCACAGCTTCTCTGGGCACCCTGTGCCAGGGCCTCCCCACCCTCACAGCCAGGAATTCCTTCCCAATATCTCATCTATCCCTGCCCTTGGGCAGTGGGAAGTCATTCCCCCTTGTTCTGTCCATCCATGCCCTGGTCCAAAGTCCCTCTCCAGCTCTCTTGTAAGCCCCCTTTGCATACTGGAGTTAAGTACCTGGTTTTTACTTTCTAACTTTTCATTTTCTACCTGTACTTATAAAACATACAGTAAAGTCCTGAAGACTTTTTCATTGCCCATAGTGCCACAGGATGTGCAGTGCAGAACTCTCCTGAAGCAAACCCAGTACATGGGTGCTGTGTACATTGGGAGCTGAGCTCAGTGATCCAGGTGTCCCCCTTATCCCACGTTCCCACACCATCCCAGCAGGAACCAGGGTTGTGCTTCCCTAATGCACACTGGGGAAAGAAGGCAAAACGAAGGCAAAAAGAAAAGAAGTCCCTTGGAGGATGAGTGGGGAATCAAGTCCTTTGGAGAATGAGGGGGGAATAGGAAGGTGGGGTGCCTCTAACTCCTGTGGTGGAGGGACAAAGTGAGGGGTTCCCAAGGAAGGGGAGATGAGAAGTTCTCAAGGGATGGGTTTATGCACAGAAGGGAAGCTGTGCTTTCAGCCTTGCAAGACAAGGAAGAGCCAGCTCACAATCACATTGTTTTGAGAGGAGGATAACGTATAGAAAGGTTACAGAGGTATCCAGGGGCTTTTAATTCTGAAGACTTGTCTTGGAGTCATGAGGCCAGTCCTCTTTAGTGGCATCTAGGGACCTGTAGGAAAGAAGTGCTCACACAGACAAGAGCCAACTTGTTACTCACCTCACCCAGTAGCATCAGTGGCTTTGGCTATCATGGGCCCAACAGCTCCTTCCTGGCACCACAGCCTCTAGGGTGCTGAGGATCTGCCTCAAGTATCCTGGAAACATGGCACAAAAAGATAAATAAATAAAACTAAATAATAAATAAAAAGTTATAAACGGAATGTCTCATACCAGCAAGAGTTTGGGAGGAGAAAGTGGTTATAGTGAGAGCCTTTGTGCTATGACAGCCAATGCTTGTCTGGCAGATACAGCCCTGCTTCCTCTCCCTGCCTCCTGGAATTCTGTCTCCCAATTACAGCTCCCTGGCTCTGCTCCAGGCGCCTCGCTCCCACAGAAGTGTGGGGTATTTAAGAAGTAGTACTTCCCAAGTGTTTAACGTGCAAGGGTTTAAAGGGAATCAGATACCATTTAGAAGTTGGCCAAATTCCCTGTTCTCTGGCTAGGGAGGAGATAAGCTTCCCCTTGAATGGAGTGGAAGTAAAAGCTGCCCTGCTAAGAGACCCCCAAAGTGAAGACCTGGAACCAGCCAGAGGATGGGAAAGGCCTGGGCTGACAGTGAAGTCACTGAGCCTCCAGAACCTCCTTCAGAACCTTTGGAATTCACCTCAGAACCTCTGGAGATCAGAGCTGCTCCACAGCCTTTCCTGGGACTGCCCAAGCTGTGTATGGCCATCACAGCTGCTGGGTTGGTACAGGACCTCAGCTGAGCCAAGGCACTGGTTTCACTCACACCACCACAGCCACAAAGCTGTCAGATCCCATGGGCCATTAGCATCACTCCTCATGCTCCCTTTTCCATGGGTTTCCCTGCAGCACCACTGTGCTTCTCCCACCCCGAGTCCCCCCATGCTGCTCATGGCTGAGTGTGCATTGTGCAGTGAGACCCTGGGTCCTGCTGATGCCATGAAGATTTTTTGCCTTTTCTTTTATACCCCTTTTATACCCTTTTACAACTTCTGTATTCTTAGTGCTTTTTGCCTACATTCTTGGACTTGTTTGTCAAGCTGAGAGACTGAACATTTTAGAAGCTTCGTAGCCAGGGATCAGTGTGCCCCAGAGCCCAAGGTCCTCTCCAGAACACATTCTGTAAACTAAGATAGAACCATCCAGGGGAAGGCTCCTTGGGGAGGGGGGCTCACTCGAGCCTTTAATTGGGGAATCTTTGATAGATCTGCTAATTAGTAACACCTATAATGATATACCAGATCTTTTGAAGGGTGCATTGCAGTTGGCATGGAGGTGCATTCAACCTGGACATGTGCACCTAAGGATCCTTAAAATAAATACCAAGGTAAAATCCCTTTTTCCCTTCTAACCTTGTTTGACTCTTGATTTTAAGACCAGGAAAAGGCATCACTGCAGTACCCCCAGGAGCCCTCCTGGGTGATCCACCACCTCCCACATGGTGCCATGGGCTCTGCCCTGTCACACTCCCTGCCAGGACAAGGACTTCACACGGGTCAGGCACACATCTGTGAGCTGGCTCCGGGTGCCACGTGCTGCTTTCACCTCCTGTGCCAAGCCTTCAGAGGCAGGTGGCAGAGAGCACCAGCAGAACCCACAGCCCTCTTTTCAGGAAAAAGAAACTTGCTGCATGACAGTTTTGCTAAATCATTTGTTCCTAAAAGCCATGTTCACCCTTCCTCTTCCTTGGCTGGGCCAGCCCTGGATTTTGGAAAGTCCTGCATTAACCTACTTCATGCAGATTGCCTGATCCCTGTTCATGTACCACCATGGAGTACTACTCGTGGAAGGCAGTCAAATCACACACAGCAGTACTAAGCATGAAGAAGACTCGTGAAACTAGAGCTTCTAAAATATCAGTGCACCCCTTTTGGGTTAGGAGTCCTGCCCTGAGATGTCCTAAAATTGGAAAAATGACCTGAAACGGAAAGTTCGATGCCCCATCACATGGGTTTGATGCCACCTCGTGGTAGTTCCATGTCCTGATTTGCAAGGGAAAGGTTTCACTCTTGGGATGTTTCCCAAGCAAGTTCCTTCTGAGAGAGAAACAGTTTGGAGAAAGGATGAAGATAGACAGATGTCCAGCTCTTCACTGCTGATTTGCAGCTCCACAGTCCTGTTAATAAATGTTAGTATGAGTGTAAAACAGAGGGATTGCACACTATTCGGTAAGGTAATGTGGAAATACCTACAGGATAGAGATGTGGCCATCACAGAATATGCTGAGATGTCCTGACATAAAACTTTAGCCATAGTTGCCTCATCATCCTGGGACCTCAGACAAACACTTCAACTGAATTCACAGTTAGATTTTCAAATTTGGAGGAGCTCTTTCCTCCCCTGGAGAGCAAATTCCCTCTCCAGCCCAGTTGTCATCATTATTTGTGCCAAGGGTGTAATAAAGGGATGAATTATCTCACCCTTCAAAGAGTGGAACAGAAATTACTAAGACTGGTACCAATATTTCAACTGAGAATTGGCTCTTTCAAAAGAAAATTGTTCCTCCTCCCCTCTCACCACTCTAGCAGAGAGTAATTTGCCAGGTGCATTCATGGAGCTTTTGAGCCTTTCATGCAGCAAATGGCCCAAATTGCTTTTGTTTGCCTTCTGAACTGCAGGAAAGACCACTTTACAACTGCCAGAACGCATTCTTGGGCTGTTCTAATATAAAACTCTCATGTTCATTGATTGAATAATCACAGACTGTGTACAAATTGTAGTGAAATGACTCCCTGTTCCTTGCTTTCTCCCCAAGCCTCAGTCACCCTCATATCCACAGCAGCATCATGTCAGGCCCTGCAGAAGCACTGGATCCTGAAGGCAGCATAACTGGGACGTTGCTGCAGCTGAGCTAATTACTCTTAGGTTTCAGCTTGACTGATTAACTTTTATGTAGCCCTGTAGTATCACTGGCATTTTGTTTTCAATTCTGGAACTATCCTGGACAGTGTTAATGTGGGGGAAAATCCTCTGCAAATCACGCAGCTCTGCCATGCAATGAGACAGATGTCATTTCACCGTCTACGTAAATGAAATTACTTTTGCAATGGTGTGTAATGCAATCTCCAGTGTTCAGGTGCTTGTCTGCACCTTTTTCACCAGACTGAACACTCCAAATGTCTAAACACAGCTGTTTGTTATGCTGTTCACTATCTGAAGAGTTTGGAGGGAGTGTTACATTAATATTTGTTTATATTGCTCTCTCAAAAACCTATTTGACTGAAATTCTTCATCTTTGCTCTTAAAATCTGTACATTTGAATCGGATCGCAGTATACAAATTGGAGTGGAACAATAAGAGATTTTCAGAGATGCCCATCTGAAGAGGCTTTAAAGGCTGAAGTGGTGGAGGCAGTGAGTGAGCAATGATCTGTGTAGCAATGAATCCTCTTTCTCTCACACATGGCCTTGTGAAAATGGGAGCTGATATTGCCTGGCTAAGAGGTCTTTTCAGCAAATTTTCAGTTTTTCTAGGGGAATGTTGCTGTTGGATGTCTTGCTTAGATGCCATGGTCTCAGGCCCTTGGATCTCTTCAGAAGAGGGATCAACACCTTGAGTGGAACTGGAGCTGGTAACAACAACTCTTGCCCCCAGAGAATCCCAGGTTTGGCAGAACAGCGAGTAAGTGTTACACCTGTGTTGAGTTTTGTTTAAATTACAGCAATCAAAGGAAACAAAATGCCTTTGTTGTATTTACCCTCACTTCCAGAGCCAGCAGAAAAGAAGTGAGGAGGCGTTTGGATTGAGGAGAAACACAACCCTCTGCGGGCTCTTCAGTGGGGAAAAAGGCATATCAGAGGAAGGAAAAAGAGAAGGAAATCAGAGAATCACAAAATCGTTTAGGTTGAAGGGACCTTAAAGATCATCCCACCCCCTGCCATGAGCAGGGACACCTTCCACTATCCCAGGGTGCTCCAAGCCTCATCCAACCTGGCCACTTCCAGGGATCCAGGGCAGTTACAGCTGCTCTGGGCACCCTGTGCCAGGGCCTCCACGCCCTCACAGGGAACAATGTGATAGGACAGTGATAGGACAAGGCTTAAGAATGTCTTAAGGCCATTCCCTGTTGTGAAAAGTCCCTCTCTAAACTGAGATGAAATCCAGCTCAAGACTTGGCAACAGAGATTAAAACATGCACTAATCCACCTTCTCCTCTGTAGTGACTGACTGTTCACTGTGTAATGGCTTCCCAAGTGGTGCAGGTGTGTTTGGGGTGGCGTATCCCACCCAGCATCTGGCTGCCTGTCGGAGAAGGTGCAGGTCCCACTCCTGTCCTGCCTGACACCTCTGGGCAGGGGTTGCAAACCACAGGCTTAGCAAAGTCAGATGACCATGTTCGGGTAACACAAGTCCCACTTCACACCAGTCAGCCTCTGCTCTGGTTTGTCTGTCAGTGATAAAACTGCCTGGATGTCCTGCCATCCTATTCTGGAGAGAACAAACCAGGGCAAGGTGTACTGCTGCTGAAAATCTCACCTCCCACCTGCCACTACCCACCCAGGTTCTGGTTATACCTGTCCCTCAAATATAACCCTCCCCATGCCTTCCTCTGCTGCTGCCATGTTTGGGAAGAATGGGATCTACCTGAGAGGACTCTGTCCTGCAGATCACCCAAGGAGCATCTCTTGCTGGGATCTGAGCTCTCCATAGGGAGCTGATTATTCCTGTTTTGTTTGCTGGTTCAATTTATTTTTAGTTGACAGAAACAGCTGTGACGGGGAGAAGAAATGAGGAACAAAAGCTGACAGCATGATTAACTTTTTAACTCAAATTGCTTCTCAATTAAAAGAAGCTAAATATTCCCTGTGCTCCTGGTGCCACTTTTCCATGTTGGCAGCTGCTGTGCTCCCAGGAACATGACACAGTTTCGCGGAGGTGGAGCTGCACTGGAGAAAGGCAGTCCACAGCTGCTCCTCCCTCTGGGGTCACCTCACGGGAGGGGGGGACAATGCATGAGGTGCCAGGCCCAGCATGGCCAGCGCTGTGGGGTGGGCTCGGAGAAGCCATCAGGCTGCCTGAACTCAGCCTCCCCAACCATAAAATGAGATCTCTAGTGAGATTTCAAAGCTCTTCCAACCCCCTGCAAGAATGTGGGTGCAGAGAAGCATCCAGAGTTCATGTTCTAACAATGAAAAGCCCTTGTAAAATCCTCAAACAAATCTCATACGTGCTACCAGGAAGAAACCTCAGCTCTGCTGGGATTGATGATGTTTATTCAAGGTACAACGCTGGGAAAGTTTCCAGCCACCACTAATTGGGGTGCAGTCATTTCATGTCCTACAAAACAAGGGCTCCTGTTCTCACTGCTTTTAAGTCTTGGGAGTCTTAAGACTCACAAAAGTGTTCAGCCGACCGAACTCGATATCTGATTTTCCCTCCATTGCTTGTTTGCCTGCCAGCCTTTTCAATACACCTCCTTATCCCACTCTGCCCTTTGCCATGTGAGGATCAGGGCTTTCCTCTGAATCCTACACTCAGGTTTGAACTTTGACTCCCAATTGTCTGCCTAATTCCCCCTCACCCCCACACAAGGCCAGGAAGGGGCAGGAACAGGGGTGTGCTGGGGAGGGATGGGACAAGGTTGCAGCTCAGGACATCAGAAACAGACTCTGTCCAGGCAGCCCCTGGCTCCTTCCCCCAGCAGGAATCACAAAATGGTTCAGGCTGGAAAAGACCACAGTGGTCTTTTGATCAAATGGTGCCACCTCCCTGCTCAAGCAGGGCCATCCCAGAGCACATGACACAGGATTGTGTCCAGGTGGGTTCTGAGTATCTCCAGTGAGGGAGAGTCCACCGCTGTCTGGGCAGCCTGTTCAGTGCTCACTCATGTGCACAGGAAAGTTCTTCATGTTCAGATGGAATATCCTGTGTTCCATTTTTTGCCCGTTGCCTCTTGTGCTGGGCCCCATGGAGCAGATCCTGGTCCATGTTCTGACCTCTCCCTGCGGACACTGACAGGTATGGATGAGGGCCACTCTCAGCTGTGTGTCCTCTTGAGGCTGAACAGCCCCAGCCCCCTCAGCCTTTCCTCATCAAGGGAGATGCTCCAGTCCCTTCATCACCTTCCCTCTGTGGACCTGCTGGGGCAGGTCCAGAGGAAGCAAGGGAGATGCTGCAGGAGCTGGAACTCTCCTGCTCTGGAGCCAGGCTGGGAGAGCTGCGGGTGTTCAGCCTGGAGAAGAGAAGGCTCCAGGGAGACCTTAGAGCCCCTTCCAGTGCTTAAAGGGCCTTCAAGAGAACTGGAGAGGGACTTGAGACAAGGGCCTGGAGGGACAGGACAAGAGGGAATGGCTTCCCACTGCCAGGGTTAGCTTATTAGGAAGAAATTATTGGCTGTGAGGGAGGTGAGCCTTGGCACAGGATGCCCAGAGAAGCTGTGGTCGCCCCATCTCTCTGGAAGTGTTCAAGGCCAGCATGGACAGGGGTTGGAGCAACTTGGAATAGTGGAAGGTGTCCCTGCCCATGGCAGGGAGTGGAACTGAATGGTCCTTCAGGTCCCTTCCATTCTACGATTCTATACCCGCTCCAGAAGCTTCATGTCCTTACTGTCATGAGGAGCCCAGAACACAGCATTCCAGATGAGCCACACCAGGGCTGCACAGATCCCCTCCCTGACCTGCTGGCAATGCCCTTCACACCCCAGGATCCCCCACCTTGGCCCCAGGACACACGGCTGGTCAGGGGCAGCTGCGACCCCTGGAGCCTTCTCTGCAAAGCTGCTGGCCAGCAGGTCACCCCCAGCCCGGGCTGGGACATGCAATGACCTCCCTGCTGCTTTAGCTCCAGCACAGACACCCTCAGGCACTGGATGTTCAAGCTGGAGATCATCAGGCAGCAATAAGCCCCAAGTGCTCCCCTCAACAGCTCCCTGGGCCAGGTAGCCTCGGCCAAGCATAGGTGACTGTGAGCGACACCGCACCGGCAGGGACAGCTACTGCCGGCTTGGGCCAAGAGAGGAGAAGGGAATCCTGGCCCCCGGCCAGCCCCGGGTAACGAGACCACAGGAACATGGCGACGGCGCCGTGAGGGGAAGCGCTGCGCCCCCGCTTCTCCGCACCGCCCCGCACGGCAGGGGGCGCCGTGCTGCCCGCGCATGCGCGGCTGCGCCAGAGGTTCGAACCGCCAACTGCCCCAATTCGAATTCGCATCCTCACCGACCAATCACAGCGCGCAGGGCGGGCCAGGCCCCGCCCCCGCCGGCCTCCCGGCCAATGACAGAGCCTGCTGTGTTTAAAACAAGTGCGCGCGGGAGGTGGGCGGGGCTGTGGCGCGGCGGGCGGGCCTGGCGGGCGGGGCTCCCGCCGCTCCCGGCGCTCACTGGGCGCGCCCGCGCTGCGAGCGGGGCGTGTCAGCCCCGCAGTCCCCGCCCGCCCCCGGCGCTCCGGTCCCTCCTCCGCCCGTGCCTCTCTCTTGGAGCCGGGCAGGGCGCTGTGTCCGCCCGCTTTAGTCCCCGCGGACGCGCTGCGATGAAGGCGGGCGGTGAGTGCGGATGTGTTCGCGGGCTCCGTGGGTGCTGCTGTTTTCCGCGCCCTTCCGCACTGAGGGGCGGCTCCAGAGCGGGCTCAGCCTGCTGGGCGCCTCCTGAGGAGGTCTGAGGGCGGGGGTTAACGGGATACACCGAGCCCAGGCTGAGGGACCACCGGGACCGGCAGCGGGTGGGGGCCGGGCCGACGGCTGCGCGCCCAAATTCAAACGCGGCGGGGTGGGGGCGGCCCGGCCCGGCCCGGCCCGGCGGGGGCTTGGGGCCGGCTCTGCCCGCGCTCCGCTGCCCGCCAGGGCCGTACCTCAGCCCCTCTGTGACCTCGGGGTCCGTGGCTGTGGCTGGCGACTGAGCGCCTCTGGCCTCAAAGCCAAGGGATCAAGATGTATATTGCGCGTGGAGTAACATCTCGGGCGTGTGAGTTTGCAGGGTGCACAGTAATGTGAAGGAAACCCCGTTCAAAAGTAAGTGGTTTTTACTGTAATGGTGGCTGAACGGTGGTACTTGATTGCCCAGAGCGATTGTGGCATCCACATCCTTGCAGTTGTTCAAACCCACCTGGATGTGGTCCTGCCGCACTTGGCGCGGCCGTTGGACTGGGTGACCCCCAGAGTTCTCTTCCAGCCTAAACCACTCTGGTTTCGTGAAGCAACACATTGGAAATTAACCCCTGCCACTTCCTGTCTGTAGAAATGGAGTTTTCTCTTCACTGAATTGCTCATGTACCCCCTGCTCTCTGTTTGGGTGCTCATATAGGCTGAACTGGCATCCCAGTTTGGGTGTCCTTTTCATTTTCATGGCAATAATACTGCTGAAGATAATACATTTTGTATATATATATGTGTGTGTGGATATATATATATATAAAATATATATTATTGCACTGGAGTAATACTCCAGAAGATATAGGCAATGGGTCTTCCATTGGCACCCCTGGCAGCAACTGCTTGGAAAGATAGGTTTGAGTAGGCTTGGTGGTCTTCCTAATATCTCTGGTTGCGTTCCAGGGACTGCTGTCAGTTGAGAAGGAAAAGTTGGGGCATGGGGGAGGTAAATGAAATGATAACTGTGACAGTTAAGCCATTTGTTACTACTGAGCAGGGACAGCTGAACTGTTTGTCCCTACTAAACATGGTCACAGGAGTCAGGGCTCAGAGGGGCTCTTGGTGAAGAGCACTTGAGCATGAGCCACCCCTTCTGAGTCTCTTGGCTTCATTAACCAATTTGAACAAGCCCTTTCTGCTCTGTGGCTTAGTCTTGTGGCATTATGTGGCACGAGCTATATTTCCCTGGTTAATGTGTTTGCTGTGTCCTGTGCTGCAGTGAAGAGGTGCTCAAGTGAACACCTGTGTATGTGTGTAATACTCTGTAGTACCTTTTTTCCTTGTTCTGCTCCATCACTAACTGAAGTGTCCTGTGTTTTTCTTTTCCAGTGGTTCACTGTAGATGTTCCAGATGTTTTTCTTTCCCTTCAAAGCGAAGGATAATAAAACGGCCTCGAGTCCTGACGTTCTTGAACCTCCCCGAGGATGTCCTGTTTCACATCCTGAAGGGCCTCCCTGCTGCAGACATCCTCTCAGTCAGAGCTGTAAGTGCTGTAGCTCCCCCTCTGCCAGGCACCACTGCTCAGCTCTGCCTTCAGGAGCCTGGACTGCACACGGCTTCTCATGTCACAGTGAGCCTGAAGAAACCCAAAGAGTTTCTGCAGGGTTTAGATTTTTGCTGTCCCAGGAACAGTTTCATTTCTCTCTGCTCAAGTTATGAGTAGCAGCAGTATTTGACTGCTTTTTGTACCTTTTCTGTGGCAATTGTCCTGCCAGATTACTGTGGCTGAACAAATTGGTTTCATTTGGCATCTCTTGCCTTACTGCTTATCAGGCAGGCAACAAGTTAAACATAACTTGTGATTAATTAGTTACTTCTCTAAAATAAGATTGCAGAGACCTGTTCTTCTGTTGGTCCTTTTATTTTGGTAATCATTATTTTGTGTTCCCTCCATGCAGGTGCACTCACATCTTAAATACCTTGTGGATAATCATTCCAGTGTTTGGGCACATGCAAGTTTCCAAGACTTGTGGCCATCTCCAAACAATCTGAGGATGTTTGAAAGGTAAGTTTTAAACATCAAATTTGTCTGGCCTTTTAGAAGAGGTTGTTTGAAGGAAGATTAACTGTTCTAATCAGTCCTCAGTGTAGTTGGGGCATCTGACTTGTACAAAGAGGGGAAATATTTGCTTTAGGAATGAAAAAATGGCTGATTTCAGGTCTAAGCTGCAGCTGGTCACTGCTGTCTCTTTTACCAGAGCAGGACCTATTGCATATACCAAAGTTATTTCTCTTCACAGGCATTAATATTCCAGACTGGAACATAGCACATTCCCTAAAACCTCTTTCTGGTGCTTCCATGTGAATGAACAAGTGAGGTCAGGGGCTCCAGAGAATAATGCTGTTTCTAAATCTGAGTTGGCTTGGTCACTTCTTGTGCAAACCAGTGTATTGAAAAACAGGTGAATTTCAGTAACAAAGTTTGAAAGGGTAATAATAAATCTGCTTTAAAAAGATGGGAAACATCTTTTTATCCATCTGATTTGAAGGGGATCCATTGGTGTCAGAGGTTTCTTTAACAGGTTTAAATGTCATGATAATGGTTTTGCTTCTGACTGTCACCTCTTTTCTTTCTGAGGCAGACCACTATGTGCACATCAGTTTGGGAGGGAGGAACACAAGGGCTTGATGTTTTGATGCATGTCCTTGAGGGCACAAGGACCAAACTGTGGATTCTGGTGCTAGGAAGGATTTCAACCTCAAGTGTCTTCTCTGTTTGCCCTTCAGGGCTGCTGAAAGTGGTAACTTTGAAGCTGCTGTGAAGCTGAGCTTGGCATACTTGTACAACGAAGGCCGTAAGTGTGGGAGTTTGTCCTGGTGCTTTGGGGAACATGTCATAGCACAAGGAAGTTTTACATTGCTCTGCTTAGGCACTTGCCAGGAAGCTGCCAGGTGTTCAGTGATGGGACAGGATAGAGCCTGGGAATTCAGGGTTAGGAGTTATCCTCTGCAAACTTGTGATCAAACTCGGCTACTTTGGTATTGTGATAAATGTATCAAAAGGGTCTGAAAAGTGACAGGAGGAGCCTCCTCGCACAGGGTCCTGGCAAGGCAGTTGGTATTTGCAGAATGAACCCCCCAACTTAGGTTATGTGTTCCTACAGCCTGATTGTAGTAAGATTTTTCTCCTTTAGCAATCTCCATGATTTTTAAGGCTCTAAAGGAAAGAGGCAGTTCAACCTTTTCCTGATTGTTTCCTTGTCTGTCTTGGCCTGACTGAATGCCAAGCAGGCATTGTGAACAAACTCTACTTGATTCCTGGCTTTCTCTCTGGTTCAGTGTCCATCACGGGCCATGGGCGTGCAGAAGTGAACGGAATAAAGGCATCTCACTACTTCAGCTTGGCAGAGCACCTGAATGTGTGTGCAGTGCCCTTTATCTGGCTGTTCATCCGTCCTCCCTGGTCCTTCTCTGGAAGCTGCTGTAAAGCTGTGGTCTACGAGAGCCTCAAGGCAGAGTGTCAGCTTGACAAGGTCAGGTTTCTTTCTGCCCTTGGCTTTACCTTACGTCAGTAACTGTGTCTCATTATTTTGGAAAAAATACTTTTGTTTCCCCAAGGAGCCTCTGAGTGTGGCTCAGACATTTTATTGAACTCATTGCCAAACTGCACATGATAGATCATGAGTGCTGGAGGCCTGTAGCATCTCTTCTGAGAGGTTGTGCTATCTCAGGGATACGAAAACATAGAGAAAAGCAAGGGGGAGGAGTGATTGAAAGATAAACCAAAACTGTAGTCTGGAATTACTAGCAAGAATTGCTGTGGTTTAACAATGCTTTGTCTTGATGCTTTCTTCAGGCTCAGAAAGGATCTATTCTCCACAGCTTGGCTAAGGTCTTGAATTTCTTTGAGGTGAGCATTATTTCTGATGTGATGGGTTTGGGTTTTTTTTTGTGGTGATGCTAATGCTGTTTACCTCGATTAAAAAAAAAATAAATCACCCAGATGCTCTTTTACTCCTCAAGTGGCCCAGGAGTTTCTGTTCTCGTGAGTTTAATTTACTGGTGTTTAAAGGAACATTATTAACTTACTTTATTGAATTGTACAAACAGTGAAATTAATTTTGGCTTAATTATGGGCTTGCAGTATGTTCAGGTCTCAAAGGAGGTCTTCCAGTTGTAGTGCCTAGCAAAACAAAAACTAAAATAAAAAGCCTTCAGTGGCAAGCAAGCCAAACAGCATTTGTCTGGCTGAGGAGAAGCACTGACTGCTCTCAGAGCATGCATCTGCAAATGGCAGCACTGAGTGGATGAGGGAGCATTCCTGAGAGGCTGCCAAGGAATGGATTCTGCTGTGTAGCTTTAGCACAGTATTCTGTAGCTTCTGAAGTGTTGAGGCATCCACTTGTCTGGACAGAAAGAATACCAATTTATGCCTTTTGTTTTCAGGATGAAGGAAAAAAAAAAGAATCCGTTGAAATGCTTGAAGAATCATCAAAACAGGGTTGTTTAATCAGCTCCTACCTCCTTTGGGAAAACAACAGAAAAGCTGCTGTAAGTAGTCATTTTTTGTCTCTAGACAACTTTTACACTAACTTCTGGATCTCTGTTATGTGCAAGAAATGTCTTCAGAAAGCAATTGCTGTTCCTCAGAGCTTACCTTCTTAAACAAGGAGAGTGCTAAGAACTCTCTGAAATGCGCTTTGGTGTCTGCCTGGCTACGAGCAGTTGTAGCCAAGGTGCCACAGAAGTTGCTTTAGTCCAGCTCTGCTGAAGGCTTGGGCACTGCTGGCCAGTGATCCCAGGGCTCTGGGAAACAGGAGGGGGAGGCTCCTGCCTTGTCACTAATAAATCTGCCAAAGCTCTCACCTGGGAATCCTGAGTGACTGCTCTCATTTCCTGTGAGACCTTGGGCAAGAGCTGAAAAAGGGTTCTTCAAAACAGTGATGTCATGATGAGAAACAGACCTGTTGCTGAAATAATGGATGTACCTCCAGGCAGTGTTTTTTCTCTGGATATTGGTGCTACAATGCCTCTGTTTGCTGTGTAAAGGCTGTGGGTTTTTACATCTGTTTGTGTTCCTCTCTGTAGATGTCAGATCCTGGCAGATACCTCCAAAGTCTCAGGAAGCTACGAGACTATGCAGCCAAGGGCTGCTGGGAAGCACAGGTAAGACTGAGTTTTCCCAGAAAAAGAGTCTTTATTTGGTCCTTTCTGTGCTGCCATTGTAAGTTTAGATTTCTCTTTTTAGAAGCAGGACCAGCATTGCTGAGTAATGTCTTTATGTGCACGTCTGTATCTACTCTGCAGATTCTATTCCTTGGGAAGTTACTGCACACCTGTGGCAGAATGGAGTAAAGATGCATCTTTTGATGACTGGCCCTAAATAATCTGTGTGCTCAACATTTAAACAAACTAAGAACTACCAGTTCAAGTAGTTTGTCATGTTCACTGTTTTTAGCAGGAAAATTAGAGGACCATTCTCTGCTGCCCTAGTTTTCATTTGGTAAAATAAGCATACTTTCTTTTGTGTTCTCTTTACTACAGATAGCTTTAGCCAAAGCTTGTGGGAATGGAAACCAACTAGGATTAGAAGCAAAATCTTCCAGGGAAATGGTTTCTCAAATCTTTCAAGCTTCCCTTCCTATCAGCAAGCAAAGCATCTTCACTGTGCAGAAAGGAATGAATGAAATAATGAGGTAGGAACTTGGATCCAGGAGTGAGGCCCCACAGCAGAAACCATTCCTTATTTCCCTCTACATCTCTACATTCCCTCTACAGCTTTTCTGGGCAATCTGTGCCAGGGCCTCACAGGGAAGAATTTCTTTGCAATATCCCATCTAGCCCTGCCATCTGTCAGTGTGAAGCCATTCTCCCTTGTCCAAAGTCCTTATTGGCTCCTTTCCTGAATAAACACCCACAGCAGTGTCACCTGTGTTAGCCTGCCCTTATCTGTAAGTTCCTTATCTTTTTTTTAGGTAGATTTTGATCCATTCTGGTTGCTCTCTCACATGTAGGGCAGCTCCACCAACTTCCCCTTGCTGGCATTCCTTTCCTAAAAAAGCACGTTACCATCCGTGGCAGCATTCCAGCCACACGGGTGTCCCACCATGGCTCTGTAATGGCAATGGGATCGTGGCCCTGTGATCACACACACGTCTCCAGCTCCTCCTGTTTATTCCCCACACTGTGTGTGTTGGTGTGCAGAGAGGGGATGGAGCAGGCAGGTTTTCCAGGAGGGCTGGAAGAGGACCCACCACAGCCACAACCCCACTTGAGGGAGTTGGCTCTTCTCTTGGGAGGCATCTCAGGAACACTCGTCACTGCTCTGCTTGGCCTGGCTCATTCCCCACTTGGGTGTCATGGACTGGGACACCACTTCCCAAGTCCTTCCTTAAGTCCCTCTTCCTGTTCTAGGTATATCCTGGTGGATTGGCTGGTGGAAGTGGCTACCATGAAGGACTTCTCTAGCCTGTGCCTTCACATGACAGTGGGATGTGTGGATCGTTACTTGAAGCTGAGACCTGTACCTCGTGCTCGGCTCCAGCTTTTGGGAATAGCCTGCATGGTCATTTGCACACGGTGAGGGTTCTGGCTGGTGAGCAGGGGTGGTCATTGTGATCATCCAGATTCTTTCCTGCAGCTCAAACTTCTCCCCCAACCCTACCCCTTGCTTGTAATACTGGAAAGACTCTCTGACTTCCCTCTACTTTGACTGCTGCTTAACTGTGTTTACATACAAACGCAGACTCTAGATGAGGCAAAAAAGGTAGTTCCCTGCAGGTTTTTTTCTTATTTAGACACGTGATCATAGCTGTGGATTGCTCTAAATGCACTCCATCAGCAACTGGAGTCTTTGACACCATATCGGCATGAGAAAGCTGGAAAGGAATAACAGCAGCAGTGTTCCATAGCTGAGCCTGTTACACTCAGATGAACTGCAAGGGCTGGTGGAAGATTATCCTTCTGTGTTAATTTCCTTAATATCTTGCATCTCAGCCTAGGAGAGGCTTCATAGATGAAGCATTAGGATCACAGAATCACAGACTGGTTTGGGTTATAAAGGACCTTAAAGATTGTCTCATTCCACCCCCTGCCATGGGCAGGGACACCTTCCACTATCCTAGGCTGCTCCAAGCCCTGTCCAGCCTGGCCTTGGACACTGCCAGGGATCCAGGGGCAGCCACAGCTTCTCTGGGCAACCTGTGCCAGGGCCTCAGCACTCACAGCCAAGAATTTCTTCTGTATTAGGAAGAACATTCCATATTAGGAATGTTCCAGTAGGTAGTTCCATCTTACAGAATGAAATAAAGAGCTGCAATGCTTTCTTTCCTGGTCTACCTGGGAAAGTACCTTGTGAAGTTATTTAACTCTGGTCATTGTGGATGGAGTTATCTGCCATAAGTGCACAAATCCCCTTTCTGCTGGGGCTAACTGGTTATTTAACATTGCAGTTTCATCAGCAAAGAGATGCTGACGATACGGGAAGCTGTGTGGCTGACAGACAACTCCTACAAATATGAAGAGTTGGTCAGAATGATGGGCGAGATCATTTCTGCCTTAGAAGGAAAGATAAGGGTGAGTTTGGCAAGTAGATGTAGTATTTCCCCCCCATTGGGCTGCTAGTCAAGTCAGGCTGTAGCAGTTCTTATCTAAGGAGTTGGGGGTTTCTGTCGGTGTTCTCAATCAGCTGTGGAGCCTGTGCATGTCTCAGAGCATGCAGATACAGAAACCTCTGCCTTCTCTAGAGATTAAAACTTCAGTTTTAAGAAGCCATTTATTCTCTCACTGGAGAATGTTTCAATGTCAGTGTAGTAGTTGAACAAAAAAGCCCCAAACAAACAAAACCCAGCACCTGGAAACAGCTGTTCTAAATGCTTTGTGCTGGTCTTGTATTTCCAACCTCTGTTCTCCTTTCTGCACTAGATGCCCACCATTTTGGACTACAAAGAAGTTCTGTCAAGCATCGTCTCACTGGAGAGAAGAACTCTTCACCTTTACAGCTTCATCTGTGAGCTGTCCCTCCTGAACACGAGCCTCAGTGTGTATTCCCCAGCCCAGCTGGCTGCTGCTGCACTGCTGCTGGCCAAGATGCTGCATGGGCAAGGTAAGTGATCTTACCTCAAGTGGAGCTGCAGCATGGTGTGCCAGTCTGCCTTCTCTTTCTAGGGAGATTTTTTGGGGTGTTAGCTTGTCTTTAGGCAAGATGTCCCAGTCACTTGGCTGGGGGAGGTGGAGAGAAGAGTGGAGAAGAGGAGGACAGGTATAAGAATTCAGAATGAAGAGCTGAGTTCAGCCTGTTTGGCTGTATTGGGCAACCAAGATGATTAGAGGGCTGGAACAGCTCTGCTATGAGGAAAGGCTGGGAGAATTGGGATTGTTCAGCCTGGAGAAGAAAAGCTTCAGGGTGACCTAATTGTGGCCTTCCAGTACCTGAAGGGAGCTGACAGGAGACATGGGCAGAGTCTACTTACAAGGGCCTAGAGATACAGGACAAGGGGGAACGGCTTCCCAGTGCCAGAGGGCAGGGATAGATGAGATATTGGGAAGGAATTGTTCCCTGGGAGGGTGGGCAGGCCCTGGCACAGGGTGCCCAGGGAAGTTGGGGCTGCCCCTGGATCCCTGGCAGTGTCCAAGGCCAGGCTGGATGGGGCTTGGAGCAGCCTGGGCTAGGGGAAGGTGTCCCTGCCCATGGCAGGGGGTGGAATGAAGGGGCTTTGAAGTCCCTTCCAACTCAAACCATTCCATGATTTTCTGATTCTATTTTACCTCTTAATAGCAGTGATGAACTGGAGCATTACCATCAGATGATGCAAGCTTTGTGTTGAAATGACACTGAAGATTTCTATCTTTATGTATAACATCAGTTTGGCAATAAACTTATCCTTGAAGCCAGTTGTGAACATGAACAAACTATGGACAGGCATAAGCTTGCAAAGATCATGATCCTTATCCTGTTAAAAAAAAAGTTGACTGACTACAGAACTACTGCACTTTATGAATATGTAATTCAATACATGAATGTGTACTCTCTTCTCCAGCACACCCCTGGACCAGCCAGCTGTCTGAGTGCACTGGTTTCTCTCAAGAAGACCTCTTGCCCTGTGTGCTGAGCCTCCACCAAAAGTGGTAATGGTTTTGGGACTCTCTGGGGGGGCACATGAGTACTTGGATTGCAGCTCTTCAGATGTGCTGCACCTGTACAGTCAGCCCTTCCCAGTGAAGGAGGGGCCTTTGGGTAACTGACTTGCTCCCCTGCACAAGGCACTAAGATTCACTTCAGGGACAGCTGTTCTATTTCTGCCAGCTGGTCTGGCCCTGGGTCACAAAAAATGGGGACAGAAAAAGAATTAGATGCTCACATGCTCAGAAGCCACCAGGTGTCCTGACGAAGCTGCTGAAACACCAACTCCCTTACACAGCACTGAGGGGCACAGAGGGAAGTACCTAACTTGGCAGGTTTTCTTAACATTGTTTCATAGAATCTGTTCTAAGATGGGGGTTTTAATCTTCCTTTCCAGTTTCCACGATGATGTCCCAAAGGACTATAGGCAGGTGTCCCTAATGGCAGTGAAACAGCGATTTGAAGACGAGCGCTATGAAGAAATAGGCAAAGAACAGGTGGGTGAGTTGTGGCTGCATCTGCTGCTGCCTGACACCCAGAGCAGAGCTGCTGCCCCATGGCAGGCTGTGTGAATACAGTGGCAGTTTAAAACTTGACTTGCAGGGACTCTTAACTGATGTTCGAGTGCTTGTGGGAAGAACTTGCTGGGACAGATTTCTCCTAGAAAATAAATAGCCTCCTTCTGGCTATTTAGTTCTTATGACAATCTCATGGTCTAACTCTTACAGGCACTTTGATTTTTTTTTTTAATCTATTTCTTTATTTAATATTTTAGGTTATGAGTTACAGCCAGCTCTGTTCATTGTTGGGTGTGAAACAGGAGGACCCAGCACCCAGTCCCTTGCACAGGAATGTGGTGGAAATCCAGACTTTTCTCAGCTCTCCCTCTGGAAAGAGAGCTAAAAGGTGAGTGTAACTCATGGCTGTCAGTGGCTCTGAAGATCAGTCCAAGGCTTTCTTCCTCTCTGGTACCCTGAGGTTTCATTCCTAAATACAATAAATTTTCCTGTCACCATCCTGACATACCTATTTAAAAGAGCTAGAAAAGACTTGGCTTTTAACGTGATTTCTGGGGTTTTTTGCTACAGAAGGAGGGAAGACAGCATTCAGGATGACAGAGGCAGCTTTGTGACTACACCCACAGCAGAGCTGTCCTCCCAGGAAGAAAGTCTGCTGGACAACTTCCTTGACTGGAGTTTAGATTCCTGCTCTGGTTATGAAGGTGATCAGGAAAGCGAAGGCGAGCGAGAAGGAGATGGTGAGCAGTTTATTCTTAGAAAAAGCAGCCAAGAAGATTAAACTTGTCTTTTCATTTTTGCTTAAAACTGTTTCTCAGGCACCAGATGCCTGAACTTTCAGCTGAAGACCAGTTGGAAAAACTCTTCCCCTTCCCCGTGGTTATAATTGTTAAACTCTCTCAGAGGTATCTATCTGTTCTTTCTCTGCACTGCTTCAGAACATGATGATGGGTTTTGTATTTGCTCAGCATTTCAAAGTCAGGCTGTTTGCAGTGCACCAAATGTGATGAACGAGCCACTGTCTTAGAAACACTAATTAGCTGTTGGGTTTTGCTGACCCTGGGGCTGGCTGCTCATTTTCTAACAGCTTAGTACCTGTTCAAATAGTCTGAGGGAAGAAAAGATGCTGTGTGAGCAGACAGAAGGTTGACTCTTGCTTGGCTTTTCTCTGCTTGACTCTGTGCTGAGCGCCTGCTTGGTGTTGGATTGGGACAAACTAAGGTTTCTCTTCTCCCATCCTGCAGTGACCAGCCCCAGTGGGATCCTGGATGTGACAGTGCTGTACCTGGACCCTGCAGAGCACTGTGCCCAAGACTCCAGTGATGAGGACAGCCTGCCTGGGGAGTGGGATGGCTCCAGGGCACCCCACAGGGAGGGAGAGTTGCCAGGGGCATATCTCACCCCAAGGAATCCCAACCCAGAGGGGAGCTCAGGCTATTCTTCTGTCAACACTGCCAGTCCTACATCTTCTGTCGAAGGCAGCCCTGGAGCTCCTCCCAAACCTACCTCAGCACTGCCCCACAGCAATGCCATGAACAGGGAGCCATGCCAGCCCCATTACCTGCACAGGAGGCAAGTCAAGAGAAAAAACATGGCAGAACACACTGAAGAAAGGCTGAACTTGGGCTTCTTAAGCCTCTGATTTCTTCATGCTTTTAACTTTTCCAGGATTCCTGGAAACTGTATTTCTGTTGCAGTCATACAGGGATGGTAGTGAATAATTGTAAATACCTCCAAAAGAACAACCCCCTTCCCTTCAACCTTGTCTATCTTGTACATCTGGGCTATTTCCTCCCTTCACAGCTGCCTTTTTACATATCCCCTGTTGTCTCATCCTCTGCTAACTAAGGTTCTGCTCTCTCTCTAAAACTTTACAGCCCAGTTGTCATCCCTCTTAGTGACAGACCTGTCCTGTCCCTTGCTTCCTCTGAGGCCTGGCACTATGAATGAAATGAATTGACATTGGTTCTCAAGTTCCTGAATGTAACACTATGCTTGAACTCTTCCACTTGAAAGACCTATTTTGAGGTTGTGCTGCCTTTTTACTCTGTCCAGGTCTCCCTCAGCTCCCTTCTCTTACTTGTCTATGGCATTTGCTGCACTGATACAAGATTTTTATTGAAAAACCCCAGAGGTAAATGAAGGCTCACTGCAGGTCTGAGCTGCTCTCTCACCTACCTCTCACATGGTTTAAACCTCATTTGCCTCTTCTCTTGTTGCCATATTTTCCTCACCTGAAAAATCCTTCTGTGCCTTAACACATAGTGAACATTGGAATACCAAGGTACAAGACTTCAAAAAGATGTCACTGAAGTTAACACTGGAACTGGACTCCAGGACTCTTTTAGAAGTTACTGTGGCATTGGCAACAGTTCAGATACACACAGTGTAGTGAGTGTTTACTGTCTGTTTTTTTATAAATCATTTTGTTAATAGAGATGGGTCCCGGTCTTCCTTCCCCTCATTCCCTGGCCTGAGGCTTGGAGAACTGCTGGGATGAGGTCAGGGTTTAGCCCTGAGCTGAGTTCTAATGGTTAAATTGCAGTGGCACTGCCTGAAGGCTATTTACACAAATCTCACAAGGAGCACAGGCCTCAAACCACCCTCACAACCCTACAGGAGCCCCAGAAAGGCCTTGAATGTGCCAAATAGCCAACAGCAGCCTTGGGTACTTGTCCACAAAGTTTTATTACAAAACCATGTACTGCCACTCTCGTTCAAAAAAGAAAATCCCTGATTCGGTTTCCTGGCTCCTGGTGGCTCCACTGCAGTTCTCCAGCTACTTCCCCTGAGCTGCCATGTAGGAGTGTCTTCACATTAACTTGGTACAGCAGCAGCTCAGACTTCAGCACTGGGTCACATTAACATGGGAAGAAAACGCTTATAAAAAACCTCTCTCATTCTAAAACTGGTAAAAGTTAAAATGTATCTGGGAAAGGCCTCACTGCAGACAGCTCTGAACTCTTCTTGTGCAAGTCTTCTTGATCTGAAAAAATAAAAGCAGAGAAGGGGAAGATGAATCAGTTTACACTCATTCCCACCAAGAGGAAATTAGGTGAAGAGTTGGCTCTGTGTTCCTGCTGCTGGATGCAGAGCCTTGACTGATGCAGCCCTGCACTAAAACCGTATCTGGTTCTGTATCAAGCCTCACTCTTGGAGGTGCCTCATGGCTAAAACAGCACCTGGGCTTGAGAACCACCACTGCCTCAGGGCTGAGGCACTAAAACCAGAACTACAGGCTGCTTTCTGAGAGAGAAAATCAAAAAGTACAGCCCAGAGCTTCAGATTTAAAAAAAGAAAAAATTACCAGGATGGCATGAGTTTGCATCGCCTCCCCAGCCCTGCAGCCCCCTTCAGCCTTCAGTAACCCTTGTTGTATTCCTTCATGAGCAAGTATTTCCAGAAAAACTTGAGGAAACATAGCCTGGCTTTGTGTAGCACTGGACTGGTTTCAATAGGGAATGACAGGAGGAGCAGGTTGGTCTCAGCTGGAGCGATGTCACAGCCCCGCCTGCTCTGCCCTCCCCTGCCTGTGGCAGCACAGGGCACACGCAGCAGCTGCCAGCACTCACCTAGGGCACTACTTGGACATCCACAGAGTCATAAGCTGAAGCTTTCATCTTTTCCAGTGCCTTCCCAAAGAGCTGCCGCAGGGCTGCATAGTCAGGCTTCTCCTCGTACTCCAGTGCCATCACCTGCTCCAGGTAGCTCTCCAGGCCATCTGCAAAGAAACAGACTCACACTGGAGCAGCACAGGAACTCCAGCTGCCAAATGGGCATTTCAGGCTGCTTGTCCTACGGCCAGCTCACCCACCCTCCCAGGCAGCTGCACAGAGAGGAAAACCAAACCACAGCTAATACAAAGCTCAAAGACAGAATCACAGAATTACAGAATAAAATAGAATCACCAGCTGGCTTGGGTTGGAAGGGACACCTTGAAGCCCATCTCCTTCCACCCCCTGTCATGGGCAGGGACACCTTCCACTAGCCCAGGTTGCTCCAAGCCTGTCCAACCTGGCCTTGGACACTTCAGGCATGGGGCAGCCACAGCTTCTCTGGGCAACAAAATGGGATGGGGAAGTGACCTCTAGCCCCAGATGCTGCATTTCTAAACCCACCAGCACACCTGTCCCTTCAGCAAGGTTCATGAAAGCAGATCATGGGAAGCAGCCCTTGTTCTCCTGTACAAGAGAACAAGGGATTTGTTCCCAGCCTGCCAGATAATTGATGCTGGTCACCATCACCATTAAAAGCCACTCTGGACCAGCAGCCCAGCAGAGAAAGTTCTGGCTTCAGGCACAGTCAGTCCTCCATCCCTGAGTCCCATTGCCACTGAGAGCAAGCCCATACCTGGAATGGATCTCTGCCTGAAGCACAGTCGGAGAAGGCATCTCACATCCTGTCTGTACCTGGAATAGTCAGCACAGAGTCCTGTCAGGTGAGAAGCAATGGACCAGGCGCCTGAGCACCTGGCTTTGACAACAGGGACAAAAAAAATCCCCGGAAGGCTGAATTCAGATGGCCATGTTCTGGATGAAGCAGAACTTGGGGTTCACCAAACACCCTGGGGCCAGGCTCAGCCTTGGCTGCAGGATTTACCACAGCCCAACAGTGTATCATGACCGGGGGATTTCAGTCACAAACCCCCCTTGCTGCTTTCTGCTGAGCATTTCCCAAAAGAGTAGATGACTTCTCCTACCTTTCTTTCTGTTCCACCACAGCTCCTACTTTGTCCAGCTCATCAGACCAAGGCAAAATGCCACAGAGCCATTTCAGAAGACAGTAGCCCAGAGATTCCAAATCACTCCGTCGAGATGGTCCTGATGGGAAGCACGAGACATTCACATGTCACTCATGAAGGGGCAGAAGTAAAGAAATCCAAGAGCTTCATGAGGATGTGCTCTGGGATATCAATACTCCTGGGAGCCTGCTAACTCAAATAGTTTAGGAATCACCTCCCAGCCTCTGAGGGAAGATTTCCTGAACACTGTGAAAGAGCAGTCACATCCCAGCCAGGAGAAGGATGGAATTTGGCACAGGCTGCCCAGGGTAGTGTGGAGTCCCCATCCCTGGAGGGATTTAAAAGTCATGTAGATGTGGCACTTGGAAAGTTGGGTTAGTGGTGACCTTGGCAGTGCTGGGTTTACAGCTGGACTAAATGATCTTAAAAGGTATTTTCCAACCAAAATGATTCTATGATTTAAATGCCCTTCCAGCTCTCATTGCTTCAAGGTCAGAGCACAGCCTGCTGCAAATCTGTTTTGGGCAGGGATCCAGTCTGGCTTGAAACAGATCCCTGCTAAGCCAGCACGAAGGGCTGTTTTCTATTCCCCACACGCCTGCAGCAGCCAAGGCTCCAGATGGAGCAGGAACATCCCTGCTGCAGTCACTGAGTGACCTGGCAAGTCCCAACACAGCAGCCATCAGGAGGCAGGAGTGAACAGCCCAAACAGGAACGCAGTTTCTGATGCATGTGAATGCCTGGAAAGCAGCAGTACCAGCAACACCAGCGAGGAGCCCCAGCTCCAGGGCACCACCACAGGAACAGCTCCAGCACGTGTCACAAACCCAGACCCACCTGCGCCCTTGTGGCTGTCCAGGCTGATGAACTCCACCGTGCCCTCGTGAGGGGTCCTGCTGCCCTCGCGCCGAGCCACGTGCTTCCCCCCGGGGCAGTACCGGAACGCGAAGCCATAGCCAGCAAGGGTCACCTGCAGGGCAGCACAGAGCACCCACCTGAGTGAGGTGCAGCCCCCAGGGCTGCCCCACAGCCCCTGCCTGAGCACTGCCCAGCCTGCTCTGCTGCCCTGCCCAAGGCAGGGACCTGGGGGCTCCCTTATCCCGTATCACAATCCCACCTCCAGTGCCCTTCCCTGGCAGCACTGCTCCTGTTCCCTACCTGTGTGAGGTCTGCTGGGTTCAAATAGATGTTCTCAGCAGTGATGTCCCCATGCACATACTCATTCTCATGAATGTACTCCAGGCAGTCTAGCTGGGAATAAACAGGGGAAGCATATCAGATCCATGCAGGCTCCTGCAGCACCCTGGCTATCACTGAGCTGGACCTTCCCCAGCTCCCTGCAGCCATGGGGAAGAGCACTAAAAACACCACATCTCACAGCCTTCAAGTTCAAAGGTCAGGTTTTAGTCATTCTTATCCCAAATTCCTTCAAGGTGACACAGTGCTGAAAGGATGCTACTAAAGTTTACAGGAGGCTTGAAAGATGCTCCTTAGACACCCCACCCAAGCCTCTGGAGGAGCTTTAAAACACCTCTGGGAGATCCAGAAGGAAGTTAGAAGTATCTTCTGAAAAAGTCTCTTAGGAAGGATTGGTTGTCCACATACCACACGAATTGCAATCTGAAAAGCTGCCTTCTCCCTCAGCAGGTGCAGGCCATCGCTCAGGACCAACTGAAGAGATCGTCCCAAGTCAGAGAACACCAAAAACCTGCAGGAGAAAAGAGCTTTGCACATGGCAGTACCTGCCTGGTTTGGAAACCCTGCAACACTTGTCAAGTGATCCACTGGACCCCACTTCGACTCCAAGCTGACCTGGGCAAACACTTTCTTGACTTTTGGTAAGAGAAAACTTCTTATAAAGGAGACAGATGTGCTTGTCATGAGCTGCAGACACACAGCCTGAGTCTCCCCTTTGTGTTAAGTGTCAAGGACCAGAATAAGGTGTCCCCTGTCCTGAGCAGCAAAAGCAGTAACTTCACCAGCAACACAAGGACTGAAGGAAACAAAGTAATGAGAGACAAAGCATTTAATAAATGATAGGAGCAGTGCCTAAGGTCAGGAGCCCAGGGGACAATGACAAAAGGACTAGCAGACAGCAAGCAGAGGAGAGGGAAAGCCAGAGATGCTCAGGCAGCCCAAGAGCTCGGTCATCTCACCTGTAGCTGTCTGCATGCAGTCCAAAGCCAACGCAATTGGGGATGCCCAGCAGCGGCACGGAATGCCACCTCTTCCACTTCTCCACTACAAGGGGAGAGAAGAGGACAGTGCAGCAGATGCTGCTGAGGAGCTCCAGGAGGAAGGAGTTAGGGATGCTCCTCCTCTGAAGGTCTGCTCTGCCCTCAACAGCTGACAGTGGGAAGCCTCTCATGCTGACTCTGTCCCCAGAATTCCAGTCTGATGTGGGGGAGTATTGGCATGTCAATGCATATAGCACTGTAGAGCAAGAATGGAACGGGGAAGATTCTGGGAATACCAGAGCAGGCTAAGGCATGGGATTGCTACAGGGCTAGGGAAAACAAGGAGAGGGGGGAGGGGGGGGGGAATGGACAAGCAGATTTTTACAGTTCTCCTAGAAGTGTAGATTTGACATAAATTCCTCCATCCCCCCTGCCCACATTCTCTGGGCAGCTTTGTTCTTGCTCAAGTTTTGGGATCAATGGAGTTGATACCAGAGAGCAGCTGACAGAACCACCCATGGAAGAGGGACAGGAGAGTGAGCCAAGGTGAGTCAGGCTGCAGAGCTGGACAGCTCCCAGACACATCAAGACAGAGTGAGGATAGTGAGAAAGCTGTGCTCATACTGCACTGTCCTACAGCACACAGACTGCTGGGAGAACTGGCACTGACCGAATCCTCAGCACTCTGGCACTAACTGAGCAGGGGATTCATTTATCCTAGCCTGGCCTAGGAGATTCACATAACTGTTGAGAGAGGAATGCCAGTTATCCTTAGTCCTTGCCCTCCCAAGAAGCACCAACCTGTGCCTGCCTTGGCAGCTCGCTGGAAGAAATTCTGTTCATTGTAGATCCTCCCATCTTTGGTATCCTAAAGGGAACAGGAAGGAGGAGCGTTACTTCAGCCACACACATCCTGCTGGAAAGGGAAACTTGGGTAAGATTTCTACAAAACATTCACTACTCATTTTAAGGAAAGCAAAGATCAACTAACAGAGCTGAGAACAGAGCTCAGGTGTCTTGGTTCCCTATTTAATGCTGCCCCTAACAACCACATAAACTCTGAGCATCAGCACAGAGCAGGGGAGGGGCCATCTCAGGCTGGGCCTTTCCAGCAGCCCATTTACAGCTGTCTGAGGGTTAACAACAGCCAGGCAGTGCAGCCCAGGCACAGCATGGAGAGAGCTCTGATCCCAGAGCTCTTACGTTAAAGGGAGCCAGACATGATCTCAGCCACAGCAGGGATGAGGGTATTTCTACAACTGTTGAGGCAAGCCTCAACAGAGAGCTGTAATATCTATTCTAGCTGTGAGAAAGTGAGAGAAAAAAGTCTGCCTTTGTAACATTTGAGATATTGCTGTCATCGAGTGACCTCAACTGCACACAGTTTACACTCAGTATGGCTGTGCCTACACACACATATCTACCTATTCCACACTAACTCAGAACAGCAGCTATCATGCATGGGAGAAAGCAGCAGTGTTATATTCCACCTGGTTTGATGCAAAACTGGTATCAAAGGTAGCTGGAGGAACAGCAGGCTCCCGACAACAGAGACCACGTCCCAGAGGGTATTTTCACTCTGCATCCTGCCTGTGAGCCCATGTGGGCCATCAAACCCCAGAGCCAAAATGCTCTCATGTGCCATATCACACTCCACAGTGCTCAGCAGACCACCGAGCAGCCAAAAGGTGCAAAACAGAGAAGCTGGGAGTGTTGCCTACAGAAGTGATTACACTTTCCCACCTACTGGTTTTAGTTTTGTGGCACTTAGCAGATTTTTCTCATAAACACTGTATTCCTTCTCCATCCTCTTACATGTCTCCTCTGACAAAAGGCAGAGGGATTATCTGAGTGCCTGCAAGAGCCCCACAGAGCCCTAAGTCAGCACTGGCCCTCCTACAGACCAGCAACCCCCAAGAGCCACAGCAGACAAGAAAACAGTCTTTCAGCTCTGGTTTGTGAGCTACTGAAAATCAATCAACTGAATTCCCACCACAGAACTGGAAATAACACATTTCTGGAGAACCCAAGGTACTGACAAGTGCCTGGAAAGCTGGCTCAGAACTCCAACTATAATTCCTATTTGATTTCAAAGTGTGCTCTGGCTTCACACAGTGTCTCCATGCTGGCTCTCACACAGCCTCAGCACAGCACCAAATTCCAACCTCTCCAGTTTCCCCAGACTTCAAGAGGGTGTGTGCACACCTGCCAGAGAGGAGAAAAGTTGGTCTGATATTCCTGAATTACACCACCAAGTTCACTTCTGCAGGTTCCTGAGCCTGGTTGATCAAAGCAGCAACCTCCTGTGACTAAGGCTTTGGGGTTTTTTTAGTCCTTGTATCCATTTTCTTCATACCTTTAGAAAAGCCAACTGGTACTGAAACCCCAGCACAATACCATCAGGGGGTTGTATGCATCTCCCTAGCAGGGGCCTCTCTGACCACTCTGTCCAAATTCTTCAGATACTCTCAGCCAAACAGGTCCACACACAGTACTCTATGCACTATTCCTTACCCAAACAGATCAAAACTCACAAGTTTGAGGGAGTAGCTTTGCTTTTGAGGACAGGTTCCAGATGCTGGCTGCGCTGTGGAAGGATGGAACAGATGTGGTTACAGGAGCATCAAAAAGAGGTTTTGCATCATTGAATGCAGCCTGTGCAGCTGGATTTACTCATCCTCTGCTTCTTTCCCTTGAGCTTTGCAAAGCAACCTCTGTGACAGCGCCTTCCCAGATCACTACAAAATAGTTCTTACCTTGTTCCAGGGGCTCAGCACCCTGACATGCTGTGAGTGCAGTTCTGCTTAAGTCACAGAAGCATCGGGGCATGGCTACAGTATGGAGGTGCTTTGAGGGCTATATAAAGAATAGATCATTAGTAGAACCTCAAAGGCATCTCCAAATTTATTTGCTGAGCATTCCCTCCAGCTCACTCCATGGTTTTGACAAATCTGTGAGGGATGCCAAGTCCCTCTGCTCTGTATGGATGTTAGAGTTGTATGTGGCCTCCCTTCTCCAAAAGGATTTGCACCCGTGACTTGGCCTCAGGGCAGTTCCTCTTCTCTTGCTCTTAGACCAAGTGCTATCCACAGGTTACCTGCGGCTCATCACCTAAAACCTTGAGACAAACCTATTTCTATAAGAGCACCCTTCACTTTTGATTTTCCTTTTTATCACATCTTTTCAAACACATAGGTGGATGCTCAGGCTTTATTATGCAACAGCTTGAATAATGAAAAAGAAAGTAAAGCCAAATATCAGGCAAAACTTGGTAATGGAGAAAATTCCTCTTGGGCAGTTTCCAAATTAACAAGAGAGAAGAAGATCAAAAACTCCCCTTTGGAAGTTTACAAACAGACTGAAAAGATCAGCACTCACTAAATGGCTGAGAAGCAGCCTATGTGGTGTAGTTGCTTTCTTTGGCCCCAAAACAGGCTGAGAATTGACATTTAGTGGGTACTGACACCCCTTACAGCACAGGAACTCCTGCACATTACCACCAAATAGTTTTTTGACCTTAAAGAACAGAAAGAGGAAGTGTGGCCCCAAGGATGCACACTTCATCGTAACAGAGCAGCCTGGCCTCGGCTTGATATTATGCTGGTGGCAGAGTGGCTGACAGGCAGATGCCCAGTGAGGAACGGCTGGAGCTGTGCCAGGGAAGGTTTAGGTTGGATATCAGGGAAAGGTTCTTCCCCAGAGGGTGCTGGGCACTGCCCAGGCTCCCCAGGGAATGGGCACGGCCCCGAGGCTGCCAGAGCTCCAGGAGCGTTTGGACAGCGCTGCCAGGGATGCCCAGGGTGGGGTTGTTGGGGTGTCTGTGCAGGGCCAGGAGCTGGACTCCAGGGCACTTGTGGGTCCCTTCTGATTCAGGATATTGTATGAATTGTATGAATGCCGGATCCTGCGAGCCTGTGGGTCACTGCCAGGCCGGCGGACACCGCAGCGTCACCGGCTCTGGGGGTTTCGGGATGCTCAGACAGCCGTCGCCGGACCCAGAGCCGGGCACGCCCCCCTCGCCTCCTGGCCCCCGCCCGCCCGCCCCGGGCCCCACAGCACCTTCGTACACCAGCCCGCGGCCGTCCTGCTCCAGCAGCCGCACCAGCCTCCACCGCCGCCCGCCCTGGTCCGTCAGCACCGTGTCCACCGGGAGCGGCCGGGCCGGGCCGGGCCGGGGCTTGCGGGGCGAGCGGGGTCCCAGCCGGACCGCGGCCGCCCGCGGGGAGGGGGAGGCGACGGGGCTGGGGGCCGGCGGCGGGCTCGGGGCCGGCGCTGCGGGCTCGGTGTGCTCCTCGGGCAGCGCGGGCAGCCTCCCGCCGCAGGCCGGGCAAAAGCGGAACGCGGGCTCCACGGCGAGCCCGCACTGCGGACAGAACCGGCTGGGCCTGCGGGACACGGATAGCGTCAGCGCCCGCCCGCTGCCCCGCTTCCACCGCCCCGCTCCCGCCGCCCCCGGCACCTCGGGGAGCCGCCGGACGCCTCCGCCCGCGGCCGCTCCAGGCTCGGTGTCCCTGCCCCCGGCCCGCGCCGCCCGCGCGCCCTCCGGCCCGACATGGCACCCCGGGCCCGCCCGCCCCACCGCGCATGCGCCCGCCGGCGCCGCGCCTCGGCCTGGCAGGACAGCGGGGCTGCGGTGGAGCACCGCGGGTCTGAGGGGATAGCGGGTGTCTGAGGGGACACCGGGGCTGTGAGGGGACATCGGGATCTGAAGGGAACACGGGGGCTTCTGAGTGAACACCGGGGCTTCTGAATGAACACCGGGGCTGTGAGGGAATACCGGGGCTGTGAGGGAACACCGGGGCTGTGAGGGGACATCAGCGCTCTGAAGGGACACCGGGGCTATGAGGGCGCATGGGGCCTCCGAGGGGGCACCGGGGCTCGCGACGGTCCCGCGGCCCGCGGGCTCTCCGCCGGGCAGGGTCACAGGAGGTCAGGCTGCTCCGGGGGCCAGCGCAGCCTCGGGATCCCCTCAGGCCGTGCCCCCATTGCTGCCTTCTGGGGCCGAGTGTTGTCGCATAAAAGACACCAGAAAACTACTCAGAAAGGACCTTGGGACTGCAGAACAGGCGCTCACAAGTTAATGAGTGCAGGAGTTAATTTGTGGCACAGGGCTGTGTATTTAGTGTATGTACCTGTGTATCCCATCCCTTGCGTACATTCTACCCCTCAAGCAGGCACCGTTTCCTTATAAGAGGTGTAGGTGGACTGAAGCCTTTCCCAGCAGGTGGGCTGAAGCCAGGGTTTGCCTGGGGAAGGTGCCCAGCAAGGGGTAGCAGAGGCAGGCGAGGTGGGGGCAGTAGGGACCTGGTTCTTGTCCCACAGGACACCTCACATGTAAAGATGTTTTTCAAAGCCCATCCCAGTGAGCCACGGAACACCAGCCACTGTGTGCGAGAAGGAGCAAAGCGGATCTGGAAGGCAACTGCTCATTATATGAAGAGCTTGAGTGGAGCAGCTGCTCCCACCAAAGCTTAGCGTGAAGCAGGAGTGAGCTTGGTGGAAGGTGGAGCAGTGGTGGAATGCAGCAGGAAATAACACCTGGGGTATGAACCCCCTGACTGAGCCCACCGTGGGGCTCCAGGGCTTGGAAGAAGTGTCTCCTGCACAGACCTCATCTTGCCATGAGCTGGTCGCCCCTTCTCAATCACTGCAGATGCCAGGGCGTGTTCCTAACATTCACTAAGCACACAAAACGTCCCAGCAAAGCCAGAACTCTGCCAAATGACTCTGGGAAGCTTGGCATGTGTTCGAATCGATTTCTGCAGCCTGTTGCTGGGATTTTTTTGAAGCACCTGGACACTGTCAGGAACGACAGGGCAGGCTGGAGGGATTCTTCTGTTCCTGCCCACCATGGCCATCAGGACACTGCACTCCACAATCACTCTGTTATTTCCCCTGGCATTGCAGGCAGCAGCAGGACACCAAATTGCCTCACTTCCACTGCCACCCCCCTGCACAACCACTTCAGTTCCAGCTCTTCCCACATCCCATGCAGGTACAGCCTCAATTCCTTTGTTAACCAAAGCATCCCCTCAGAATTTTGACAGAAAAGAAGTGGCCCTTTATCAGATTTGTTTGGATTTCCCTTAACAGGCTGGTGGGTGGTGTTCTGGGTCGGCGATTGAATCTCAGACCCAGACCTGCAGGGGATCTGAGTCGTTTATTCAAACGAATGAACTGGTTTTATACACTTTTCTAAGGCACAGTATTTCTTTATATGGCGTGACCTATCCCGTGTTGCCACATCAGCAACACACTTTCTCAGTGTCCCTCTGTGGGATGGTCACTTGCTGTTCACCCGTCTGTCTCCTCTCCATAAGGGTCTGCCGTGTGACACCTGCTCCCCCCAGGGTCCAGTGGAGACAAGCTTCTCTGTGCCCCATGTGCTCCTTTGTGCTGCCATGTGCCTCTGCAGGCAGGTTTCACAGCTCACAACCAAATTCTACCTTATAATTCCCCATATTTTGTCTTCCCCTAATTCCTGAATCAAGATCATTGTCCCCAAGCCTTCCGCAGTGACCAGTGGCTCAGCTGGGAATGCCTTGGTTCAGCAGATTTATAAAGTCTTCCAATTACCATTTTATTTTTTTTTAACTTCCTTAAGATGTTAATTCTTGATTATAGCTCTATAATTTCGTCGGTGGTTGCCTGGGGAACAGTGATCACAACCTGATTACATTCAATTTGGGGAGAGAAGAATCCGTTCAGTAAACAGAAATACAGGGTGCTTTAGAAAGTCAGACACCATAAAGACAAGAAAAACTGAGAAAACACAGTGATAGGGAAAGGTAGACAGAAAATAGCGAGAAAAGGCAATTCTTTAAGATTTATTTCAAGAGTCACCAAGCCAGAATCAGAGAACAGAAACCTCCATCCTACTTCAGTGCTGTATTGAAAGTAATGATTAGCAATAAAAAATAAACCCATAATAAATAGATGAAAAGGAAATAATTAACAAACTTCTCCATTTCATAACTGGTAATTTGCATTAGCAGGGCAAGCTGGGTGCCTTCAGTCACTCCATAGGGGATTGTGTTTGCAGCATTGCACCTTTTGCCTCGTCTCAGCAAGAATTTGCTCCCCCTTTCCTACCTTGGGCATTGAAAACCAGTCTGGATTTTGGGCTGCAGAGGGCTCTGGCTCCTGGAGAGCCTCTAGAGAGCAGGACAGAGCAGATCTTGAGGTCAAGCTTTGGTTCTTTGAACCTTTCAGCTCTCAAGTCCTCGGGTGAGGTGCCAGGGCCTCCCCACCCTCACAGGGAAGGATTTACCTCTGGATGATTCCTTGTCCCACTGCCCACCCACCTCCCCCACTGTCCATCATTTAAAACCCCTCCCACGATTTCATTTCAAGGGTTTGCACCCCACTTTTGTTTTTCTTTAGCCAGAGCTCATCTCTCCTGGAGATGCTCCCTCTATCCCCCAAGTTTCTCTGGTTTATCTGTAAGCTGAAATCCAACCCCCATAGGCAGCAACCTGCCTGCCCTCGCTGAGCAGCAGCAGCAGTGCCTACCCTGCTCCAGCTTCCTCTAAAGCAGTGGGTTAGGTAAATTTTTAACCTCCCTTGCTCTCGAAGAGGGAAAAGTATGAATTTTTAGGAGAAGACCTGTCTTCCTGTGCCCTTTGTGTGTTGAGGATGGTCTGACAGAATCACAGAATATCCTGAGTTGGAAGGGACCCACAAGGATCATTAAGTCCCACTCCAAGTCTGTGCTGCTGTGCCCTCTGGGAAAGTGCAGACAGCTGGGATGGCAACAGAAAGATCCCTATCTCCCCCCTGCAGGAGTTTTCTTGGTGCCAGCTCAGTTATATCTCCCTTATCTCACCCTTGGCTTCCCAGCACCCTGCCAGCAGCCCAAACACATGACTTACCAGATTTAGGTGCTGGCAGAGATCTTTGAGCTTGACAGAATGCCCAAAGCTGCCAGTTCTTCAACCTCTTAATGAAACGAGGCTGTTTCTTTTCATTTACACACCGCTTGGATCCTGAAGTGATGGCTCTTGAGAAGCCGTGCTAGAGTCCTGGGAGAGGCCTTGGAACCCTTTCAGCTCCGAATTGCCAGGTCCAATCCAGCAGCTGTAAGAGGTCCTGGCTGTTGGCACACCCGTGGGAAGTGGCCCTGGGGACACCAGCTGCCTCTCTGGGCTGAGGGGACAACCAGGCTGCCTTTGGGCAGTGCAGGCAGAGCCTGCCCGTGTGTCCCAGGCCGTGCTGCCTCCCCAGCTCCCACCACAGCGGGAGGCTCACCCAGGCACAGAGGAGCAATGGTAGCTGAAGTTCCCAGCCACGTCTCCTGAAGGGTCTGTCAAGGGCAGGGAGCTCTGTAACCCCCAGTAGAGACATAGGGACAGAGCAGGGACACTCTGGAGACACTTTGCTGGAGGTTGGTGTGGGCAGAGACTGTGCCAGCTCCCTGCAGAGCAGTGCCAGGGAAATCACACTTGAGGAGAGCAGGGACTGGGAAGAGCAGCAGGTATTCTGGAAAGCTTCTTCACGTGTCATCCTTCCTGGCCCATGGAGATTTTCCTGTGTCTGAGCACTGCAAGGGGAGTCTGTTTCACTGTGCATCTCCCCAGCACTTAAAGGGCAAAGTGATACACCAGGAGACTCCAACCTGGCAGCCAAGACTGGGGGCCTGCAAGCTGGCATGCCTTGGGGTGAAAGGGAAGAGGGAATCCACCCTGGGGAAAAGAAGCCCAAGAGATCTGGTCCTTGGCAAGTCTGGGGGGAGCAAGAGAAGGTGTTGGATCCCCTCACCCACTTTAATCGGAACCACCATCCGGCATTTTACTCCTGGACAATTGTTGGGCTTTTGATGGGATACCCTTCCTGCTTGGACCAGGGTAAGAGAGCAGAGGAGGCTGCTGTTCTGCTAAGGTCTTTATTTCATAGTCTCATAGCTTTCTTGAAGGCAGAGTTCAAGGGGGTTACGTGATAAAGCCAAGCAGCAACAGCAAACAGCAGGCAGAAAACAGCTTCTTCTTCTAGCTCTAGTTTCTCTGTAAGTTTTTTCTTACAGAAGTGTGGATTGTATTTATTAATTGACCAGTAAGATTAACACACGATTCTAGTTTTTCTTTTCTTAACCTATCCTGGTCTAATTCTAACAGTTGTAAATCTTACACAAGTGTACATAGGTATTACACAGATTTGCAGTTTCTGCAAATATCAGTTTCAGCTGATACAGTTTCTATCAGCTCTTATTGTTTATGTGAACACTCTAAAAAATGTGAACAGTACAGTTCTATCCATATTTTGTCTAAAGTAAAGAAATTCCGTTAAAAGGTAACACTGCTGCAGTAAGAACTGTGTTTTAAGGTCTCTGCTGCATCTTTTTAATGTTTAAGGCACTTAGCATATATTTCTACTAAAAGTTAAAAATCTATATTTCTATTTCACTGTGGTGTGACTTCATGTATCTCAGCTTGTCCAAAGGTTTTAATTCAACCCCTGTGCTTTGGCTTCCCTCTGGGCCTGAGTCCAGAGGAGCTTTCACTCCAACAGGCAATGACAGTCTAGGGTAAAAAATGCCAGACCCAGGGCTGCACCATGCAGTACTGCAGCAAGTTAAGGATGGGAAGAAATGAGGATAAGATGGAAAATGCTCTCAGCAGAAGTTGGTGTGTCTGTCCCTGCCCACGGCTCACAGGATGTGATGTCCAGGGAAGCCCTCGCTGCATGTCCCTGGGCCACTGGCTGCTCTGGAGGAAGGTGCCACTGGGCATCATGGGGTGTGTGCCCTGCTCATGCTCCTTCCTCCATCGCAGGGAGCAGCAAGAGGCTGGGATGGAGGGCAAGGAGCAATGCAGATGTGGTTGCACAAGGACAGCGGTAGTGAATCCCAGACAAAATCCTTGCCTGGATAGGGCCCAGGGCTCCAGGGCCGTGGGGAGAGCAGAGGAACTGAAGGAGGAATTACTTAGCCAAGTTCCTCTTCCAAATGTCTGCATTTGGCTGCTGGCTGAGAGATGAGGAGCCAGAGCACCCTTTGCCAGGCCCACACTGGCATGGCTGCCCTGGGGACTCACCGGCACACCTCCCCCACAGTGCCCCTGCCAACCTGTCCTGCATTCTGGGTGCTGTTTGGATGGGCAAGGGGAGGTCCTTGATGTCCTCGATGGACAGAGATAAGATGGTTTCCTGAGCCAGCCAGCACCTTTAAAACAGGTTAAACCCTGAAACCATGTATGGGCTGAGCAGGGCTGGGGTTTCTGAACCCAGGTGACCTGAAGCAGTCCAGATGGACATCCCTACTGCTGCTGACAGGATGGCCCCTGTGGCTGCCCCGCAGGAATAACCCCATGGGAGATGGGAGTGACAACAGCCAACAAGGAAAGGTGGTGGAGAACAGCGTGAGCCATGATCTCAGGGACACAGATGCCAGCAGCAGGAGCAGGGTTGGCAAGTTTGGCACAGGGGCTGCTTCTTCCTTCCAAGGGCTGATGTGAGAGCTCAGAGAGGGACATGCCCCAGGCAAGTGCTTCCCCACTGCCTGATCCCCACTGCTTGATTCCTCACTGCCTGATCCTGCCTTTTTCTGGGTTTCTCCCATGTTCCTGCTGAGTCTCCTGCACACTCCCAGCCTTGGGTGTGAGCTGAGTCACTGTGATGCCACTGCACCTCATTGCAACATCTCCTGTCTTCTGTTCTAGGAGCCATGAGGAGCCTGCAAATACTTTCTTTGGCAAGATTTTTGTTTTGATCTAATGGCTCAGCTTCCTTCAAAGGCAGGCACGGAGAGGCACTGTGTGAGGCAACAGGGAAGGTCACAGGGAGAATTGAGGCAGCTGTAATTGGGGAGGATCAAACCCAGGCTTGAGCAGGGGTGTGGACAGGTGGCTCAGCCCTGGCTGGCATGAGGCTCCAGCGTGTCACCGCAGGCAGTGACTGTCCCAGATCCTCCCCAGGCCCATAGTTACCTGTGACTACTCAGCTGGCTGCTGTCATCACCTGAGACACGGCCAGGGGCCCTGTGATGACGCAGATGCTGGGTAAGACCACACCATTACCAAGGCAGCCACCGCAGGGTGCCATGCAGAAGGGTGACACACGATGGGGGAAGGCAAAACAAGGAGAGGACGAGCCCTCAGCCAGGCCATGCTTGGAGGGAAGACACGTGCCATCCCTATGCCTGGCCAACCTGCATTATCCACATCTCAAAACACTCATGTGGCTCTGCTGAGGGACAACAACTCTGAGCCAGGCAGCTCCTTCCTGCCTCTGAGCACTGTAATGAGCTTTGCTGCGTGCCGCTAAGGACGTGAGTGTGAGCAGGGAAGCTTTGCTGTGGTCTGGTGGCTGCTCAGTCACCCATGGCAGGCAGCTTCTGTTCCTCTGGTGTTTGTGGAACCAGGTGGGGGAGGGCAGGAACACAGCTCCCAGCTGCAGCTCTGAATACGGGCAGTGGATCTGGGCCTCTCCCAGTGCAGCCCAGTGGGAGATGGAATCTGGGCACAGGCCAGACAGTCACAACTTCGACTGCAAGCACCCCATCCGGGCCAGACCCACAGCTGTGACTCGCTCCAGGTGCCCCGGGGAGCCAGAGTTCAGCTTTGGCCATCGCCAGGATCAAAGGCACCAAGGTGGAGAGCAGGGTCTCCCAGCTCAGGGGGTCCTGGCAGTGCAGTCACGAGTGCCACTCTCTGTACAGGCCTCATTTTAACACCAATGCTGCTGATTCCTGCTCCCATACCCAGACACCTTCACCCTTGCCCTTGTTCTCAGTTCATTTCCTCCTCTCCCAGGGCCAGCCAGGATCCAGCAAGCAGCTACAAACCCACAAGATCAGAGAACCAAAGCAGTCACACTCAAAGCCATCAGTGTGGCATTCAGCTACATGGAGATCCCAAAAAATTATAGAATCAGAGAATTATAGAACCATTTAGGTTGAAAAAAGCTCTCTAAGGTCAAATCCAGCTGTTTCTCCAGCACTGCCAAGCACTCCAGCACTCCACCACTAAATCATGTCTCCAAGTGCCACATCTACATGATTTTTGAACACTTCCAGGAGCTCCACACTTCTCTCAGCAGCTTGTTCTGATGCCTGAATTCCTTCTCTTTATCATATGGAAAAGAGCAGTGGGTGGGGGGTGGCCTACGCTCCTGCCTCTCATGGCCTGGGGCAGGCTGGGTTCACTGGGGCGGCCCAAATCCCCCCAGCACTCACAGCACCAGACAGCTGCCCGAGGGGTACCCCGTGCCCCTTGTTCAGTAGAGCTGCCTCGATCCATGGCTGTCCTTGTCCCCATTGCAGTCCCGCCTCCCCACCCTTCTCTTCCTCCTCCCTCTCCCACACTGTGCTAACTTTCCCCACTTTGGTGTTCCCAGCACCAGCAGCACCTTCTCCTGCCAACTTGGCAACCAGTGGGCAGGGCAGGCAGGGCAGGCAGCCAGCAGCAACTGTGACCCCACTCCACCGCCGGCACTTTCATCCTTATCTGGAACGTTCCACCTGACCCCTGGAGTGGCCCAGGAGTGCCGCATTCCCACGCACGGGAGCTGGCACCTGCTTCCAAAAACCGGGGCACCAGGGCAGGGCCCGCTGTGGAGTGCTGCTATCCAGGAGCAGGGTGGACAGACAGATGGACATGGCAGCACTGACCCTGCACCCAGAACCACCACGGCCACTCACAGCTGCAGCCCCACAGTGTGTGTGAGCCCTGTCATGTACCCACACGGCCCCTTGCACACGCACAGACCCCTACACACACACTGCCCCTTGCACACACGCGGGTGTCCAAGTGGGCACATGTGAATGCGTGTGTCCCACACCTGGCACACGTGCAGTGCCCACTGCATGCACACACAGCCGTGCAATGCCCAGGTGTGCATACCTGGCACACGTGCAGTGCCCAGCGCATGCACACACACCTGTGCAATGCCCAGGTGTGCACTCACACACACACCTGGCACACGTGCAGTGCCCAGCGCATGCACACACAGCTGTGCAATGCCCAGGTGTGCACTCACACACACACCTGGCACACGTGCAGTGCCCAGCACATGCACACACAGCCGTGCAATGCCCAGGTGTGCACTCACACACACACCTGGCACACGTGCAGTGCCCAGCGCATGCACACACAGCCGTGCAATGCCCAGGTGTGCACTCACACACACACACCTGGCACACGTGCAGTGCCCAGCACATGCACACACAGCTGTGCAATGCCCAGGTGTGCACTCACACACACACACCTGGCACACGTGCAGTGCCCAGCACATGCACACACAGCTGTGCAACGCCCTGTGCATACACACAGCAGTGCACGCAATGCCAGGGGGGTGTGTGCACACACAGAGAATGCACAGCCAGAGGGATGTGTACACACACACCTCGCAGACATGTTCACAGTAATACACACATGCACACACAGGATCACACACACACAGGCACACATACAGTGACACACACACATATGAACACAAACGCACACAAACACAGATGTGTACACACACAGATGTACACACACATAGATGTACACACACACACAGATGTGTACACACACACACACACACACACACAGATGTACACACACACACAGATGTACACACACACACAGATGTACACACACAAACACACACACACAGAGATGTACACACACAGATATACACACACAGATGTGTACACACACACACACACAGATGTACACACACAGATATACACACACAGATGTGTACACACACACACACGGAGATGTACACACACAGATACACACACACACACAGATGTGTACACACACACACAGATGTACACACATGCACACACACAGATGTACACACACAGATGTGTACACGTACACACACACACACACACAGATGTACACACATGCACACACAGATGTACACACACACGTACACACACAGATGTACACACACACAGAGGTACACACATGCACACACACAGAGATGTACACACACACACACAGAGATGTACACACACAGAGATGTACACACACACAGATGTACACACACGCACACACACACAGATGTACACACATGCACACACACAGATGTGTACACACACACACACAGATGTACACACACACAGATGTACAGACATGCACACACACATGCACACACACAGATGCACACACACACATTTTCTCACCCTCTCACGGTCCCGCCCCGCTCCCGCCCCCTCCCGGCGCGTGCGCGGTGCGGGCGGTCCCGCGGCGGGCGCGGGCGGGGCCGGACGGAGCCGCAGCCGCAGCCGGAGCCGCCCGGCCCGGTGAGTGAGCGGGGGGCAATGGGCGCTGGAACCGCCACCAGTACCGGGGGGAGATGGGTGCCGGAGGGTGCTGGGCACCGGGGGGTGATGGCAGCAGGAGTGGGGGGGCTCGGGCGGGGCGGGGGATGCGCGGGGCCGCGGCCTCTCGGCCGGTCGGCGGGGCGGCCCCGCCCGGAGCTGCGGCAGCGCCGGGGCCTTTGGCCGCCTCCTCCCGCTGCCGCCTCCGCGCTCCGGCGCGGCTCGGGCTCGATGCCGGCCGTGGCTCCTGCGCGGGTCGCGTCCCCCGTAGGCTGCGGGGTGCGGCGGGATGGAGGCGCGGGATGGAGGCGGCGCCGCGCGGGCTCCGCCGGCGATGCTCGGCCGCGCTCCGGCAGCCGCGGGGGCTGCGCCTGGCTGGGACCCGCCGGCATCCCCGGGGAGCTCGGCCATCCCTCCCTGCCGGGGAACGGACACGGGGCTGCGGGGACCGAGGGGGCACCTGCCGGCCCCGCTGCGCCCCAGGGCCCTGGCTCGTTATGAGAAGGTCTCTTATGCCAGGACAGACCTTGAGGGACTGGAGCGTGTCCAGGGAAGGGGAAGGGGCTGGAGCGCAAGTCTAATGAGGAGCAGCTGGGGGAGCTGGGGGGGTTCAGCCAGGAGAAAAGGAGGCTCAGAAGGGACCTTCTCACTCCGCAACTTCCTGACAGGAGGATGCAGCCAGGTGGGGGTCGGGCTCTACTTCCTGGGAACAAGCGATGGGACACGAGAAAACAGTTTAAGGTTGTGCCAGTGCAGGTTTAGGTTGAATATTGGGGAAGTTTCTTCATGGAAAGCATGGTCAGACACTGGAACAGGCTGCCTAGGACAGTGGTGGAGTCCCCATCCCTGGAAGTGTTCAAAACCAAGTAGAAGCAGAAGGGATCCCCCTGACCTCTGCTCACAGCTGTCCGGGTGGCCTGTCCTGTCCAGTCACTGGGCAAGTGCAGGGCAGGAGCAGGATTGTACAAGGGTCCATGAGAAACCCATGTGTTGGGCTCCAGACTTTGTTATTTTGCTAAATCCACGAGGCCAGTGAATTTGCAGTTTATTGTTTTATGGGCAAGTGCAGACTCGCTGGGCAAACCAGCAGTGTTGTTTTTCAGGCAAAGGGGTTGACCAGCTCTTGCAGCAGCTTTGTCCCCCCTCTCCTGCTGCTGCCCCAGCACAAAGGCTGTTACAGACACAACCATAGAGCCCATCAGGCTCCCTGTGCCCATTGACCCACTCCCACTGCAGGGCAGCAGCTGTGCAGAAGCCAACCCCGCATTCTGCAGACAGGATCCAGCCCCAGCTCTATTTGTGTTTACTTCTTTATTTCAAAGCCTGAAGTTCCTGTCTGGGTCAAACCCAGACTCATGTATCTGTCAGGCACTGGGTGTTGGGTTTGTAGAGGGCTGCAAGGTCGCCGGTCCCCACAGCACCCAGCACCCCACCAGCCTTGCAGCCTCTTAGAAAGTTTTACTGCTGTTTGCACAACCAAGGTGAGGTTTTTATGGTCTGGCTGTATCGTGACTCCCAGATCTCTGTGAACACTGAGAGGGTGAAAACACCCCAGTAGTGATTGCTGTGTGTCACTGAACGCTTGTGGTCAGTCTGGTGGCTGCTGGCCCTGGTTGCTGTTTGCAGGACCCGGGATTTTCTGGACGTGCTCGTGTTGGAAATCACTCGCTCTTCCTGAAAACAGTGGCCATAAAAAGTCCTTGCCCTGCTATGGCTGCTTGTGCTTTTAATTTCCAATACAGACACTGTGGAGAGCAGAGAGGAATTTCCTGCTCCAGTTACAGCATGGAAAGTACCCAGGGAGTGACAGCCCTCGCTAGGTGTGTGATGCCACCACCCCAGGAACCGCGTGCTCCTTAGCACAGCCGTGGAGGTGCAGGCACCTGGCAGCTCATCTTATAGGGGTGACACGGTGTCTGTGCCAACCGGCAGGGAGAAACGCTGGGTTTATATTAAAAAAGGCAACGTCTGCCATTTCCAGGGCTGGTTTCTATGGGAACGGGACATCAGAAGAGCAGAAATGCGGTGTGTGCTCTAAAATAACTGCCAGCACCCGGGAGCACGTGGCCTTTGCTCGGCTCGCTCAGCCCTTTCCGCTGAGGCGGCGGCCGGGCACAGCCACCTCCCGGCAGCAAGGCAGTGTGGAAGTGGGTCAGGAGGTGGGATGCTGTGGCTTTGATCCCTGCCGATCCTCAGCCTGTCCTCATCTAAATCCACCAGCAGAACAGCTCTGGTCCAGGCTGGCAGCTGGTGCTGCCACGTTATCCAGCACAGCTTGGCACTGCAGCAGGGGCTGGTGGGGACCAGGTGGTGAGGACCAGTCTTGCATTCACCCATGCAGGCTGTGGGCAGGCAGGAGTGTCTCCTTCCTCACTGACCTCCCTGAGCATGGCCAGGGTGAGTCCACACTCATGTATTCAGGAGACCCTCCTGCTGTGGGCAGGTGCAGAGAGCAGGGTATTTCCAGTGAGGGGGAGAGGAACTGCGTTGTTCTCGCAGAAGCTGGTGGTGGTCACCTCTCTCTTCCCCCAGATCTTTGGCCCTGCCTCTTGGTGGGAAATTCAGTCTTGTCTTGTAGAGCTTGAGGTCAGGCAGGAGCATCTCTGGCGAGGACAACCCAATGTGTTGCCCGTGTCCTCCTGAGAGGCACCTTGGTGCCTCTGAGGTCATCATCAGCCGGTGGCACTCAGCCCTCCCTTCCTGCCGCACGTGGGCCCAGACACGGACCCTGGGCCCTGCCTGAGCTGCCTCTGGTCACGGGCATCTCGGGGCTGATCCAGGCAGCACCTCCCAAAACAGGTTTCTCTTTTGGGTTGGAAAAAAAAAATCATTTTTGTGGATGCCAGAGCATGGAAGACCGTTTTTGCTCTCAAATTAAGTAAGAGCCTTTGCAACGGAGCTTCTTCCTCCTCTCATCCTCCAGCAAGCAAAAGGTCCAGAATGGATTTTCTTGGAACACTTAAAAACTTGGAAAACATTTATTGGCAGTAACGGAGTTTTCTGTCTTTGCACAGTGTTTGTGTTACCCAAGAGCTGCTTGACATTTTCCCAGCAGCAACCATAAGACCTGTGGGGGTGGTTGGGGGTCAGCTTGAGTTTGAAGGTGCGGCGGGGCGAGCAGGATTTGGGATCTCTGCGAGGGCAGCAGCCTGCTCCTGCCTGACCTGCAGCATTTGTCCTCTTGAAAGTGAGCCACAGCTTGGATTCCCTTGGTTTGCTCCGGATTCCTTCAAGGGGGTGCATGATGAAGGTTTCTGCTCAGGGGCAGGGGGGGTTATTTGGGGGTGTTTCAGGTGCTGCTGTGTGGGGTATGTGTGTGCGGGTCTGGGGGACCTGCTAAGGGATCCTGTGGCCACATGTGGATCAGTGGTCAGCTGGAGACATGGCACTTTGTGAGGCGCTTGAAGGTGCCTTTGCCAAGTCCCCCTTGCTATTCCATTCCTGCTTGCTGTGAGCGGGGATTCTGGTGGACTTTTTGGGGCTGAAGTGTAAGATCTCTTCTGCTTTCTTCTGCCTGGAGAAAGATCCTTGAACACAGATGTCCCTACTGTTGTAGGAATCTGTCTTCTGTGCACGGAGTGGCAAAGAGAAGGTGGGTTTTTTGTGCTCTGAGAACACGTCTGGGTTTAGCACTGGAGCTGAGAAGGTGCTTGCAAAGCCAGGAGAAGGCTTTTGGTTTCGGGTTGGGGCTGGGAAGGTGTGTGCCAGGGCAGGAGAGGGCTCCTGGGTTTCGGGTTGAGGCTGGGAGGGTGTTTGCCAGGGCAGGAGAAGGCTCCTGGAGAGGTCAAGGAGCTGGTGGCAGAGAGCAGGTGAGGCAGGCGGGTGTTGCTGTGCCTGCAGCCCTGCATGGGTCTCAGCTGCTCCTGCTGCAGCTCTGTTGCCACCGGAGCGGTGCTCGCTGTGTGTGTTCACCAGCACCGGCCTGGGAGCCAAGGTCGGGCAGGCTGGGTCAGCACCCTCCCCTCCTCTTACTGTGGCACCCTGAAACCCCTGCTGAGGTTGCTGGGTGCCAGGTGCGTCCAAGGAGCCGATACCGTCCCAACCAGGGCTGGAGACTGTGCTGTGGGGCATCTGCCAGGGCATTGCTCGTGGGTCGTGTGCCCGTCCGTGTCCCTGGGCAGCTTTCAGTGCTGCCAGGCTTCGGAGCACGGCTCGGAGCTGAGCCCGGCAGCTGCCCGCTGTGATCCTGTCGGGATGTGCCGTGCTCAGAGGCTGGCACTGCTCGGTGGGGGCTGCCCAGAGTCCGGCAGTGCGGGCAGGAGGCTTTGCTCGTACCAGGGCTGCCCCTTCCTTCTCTGTGCTGCACTGCAAGCCCAAAATCCTGGCCCTGATGTCTCCTGGTGGGACAGCAGTGCTCCCTCAGGAAATGCCACTGCAAATGGAGACACAAACAACTTGAAGCGATGGCGGATGCTTCCCGAGAGGGGGAGGAGGTGGCGGGGGATCATCCTCAAGCGCATGGACCTTCTCTTGTGCTTCCCTGCCCTTTTCTGATGCTCGCCTCTCCGAGGAGAGTTTCTGCTGGGAAAGCACCGGCAGTGTTGCAGAACCAACCCTTCACACGGCAGGAGGTGGAGGCACAACTTGAAATCTCCACCCATCCCAAAATAATGGGCTGCCAGGGGTTTGACGGCCTTCCTGGGGCTGCTATTTGCAGTTCTGTAACCCTGTGCTCCTGCAGCTCGAGGAAAGCTGCTCCTGTCTGCTGCTGGGAAGGACCCAGGTTGGGTGTTGAAAGAGCAGCTTCCATTGCTGGGAACAGCCATGCCAGAAACCAGAGACTCTTACTCTTAGGAGATGGAACACAGTGGTTGTTTTGCCCTGTTTGGGGTCACGCCAGCTGCTGTGGCACCAGGCTGGAAGCCGAGAGCTGCCCTGGGCTGGATGGGGTGTGGGGTGCTGCCCTCCTGCTGCCCAGCTCCACCAGCACCTGGCACTCACGGCTCTCTCCTCTCTTCCAGGGTCCTGCGGAGCAGCGGTGGCAGCGCCGGGCCCCTTCTGATGGGAGGATGGTTGTGCTCAGGCAGTTTGGGCTGCTGCTCTGGAAGAACTATATCCTGCAGGTAGGCTGGCACTGTGCCCAGGGGGCCGCTTCTGACACCGCTAAATGGGGGTACAGCAGAGCTTGCCCAGCCTCTGGCTCCTCCAGGAAACCCCCCTGTGGGCACAGGGCATCTCTAGGAGGAAAACTGGGTTATTTGTGCACGTGGTGTCTTTTGTGCTGAGCTGTGTGACCTTATGGGCTGTGCTATGTGCTCAGTTTCCTTGTCCCCAGCCTGCCCTCTGGCCATGAGCGCAGCTCCCCTACCCTGGGACAGGGTAACCCACACACCCCCCCGTGTGACAGTGGGGTTTTTTGAGCTGTTTCATTGCACAGCCTCCTCTGGAAGTGCTGGTGCCTCCAAAACCGCTGGAGCCCTGGGGGTTTTTCCCTTCCATTGTTTTCTACCACTCTTAGGAGCAGCTTTTAGAGATCTTAAAAATATTAAACCACTGGCACCCACTGCCAGCCCACCTCCCAGCGTGGCAGCTGGGTGGTGCTGAGGGATTTGTGGACGTCAGGGCCAGCAGGTCCCGGCTGGTGCTGGCCGAGGCCGCAGCCCCTTTAAGCAGCGTGTGGGTGTTCCCAGGCAGATGCTGTGGCTCCTCTGGGACCCGGGGCCAGCCCTGGCAGAGCTCAGGGGAAGAGGAAGGAGCAGGGTTGGCTGCAGGCTGGCTTTACGTTTTCCACTACCCATCTGCAGCTCAGCACAGCGTTGCTGTAAAAATAAACCAAAGGAAGAGGGAAGTGCTGGCTGCACCCAGCCTTCCAGCAGGCACGGAACAAGGAGCAGCCCTTGGAGGGGATGAAAGGGACTGGTGGCAGGGCTGATTTGCAGCCAGGAGCATCCCCCATCCTCTCTGCAGGGGAAAAGCGTCGTTTTCTGGGTGTGCTCCAGAGTGGGGACACATCTCAGCGGGTTTTCCAAGGCCACAAGCTGACTTAGGTTTACTGTGCGGGGACACAGCTAAAAGTCCTGTTCCTGATAAAGACACAGAGCTCCCAAGTCACCCCCACCCCGCTGTGAGGATGGATGCTGGCACACGTGGCTCGTCCAGAGCTGCTCTGGCCAGGCGGAGGTGGTGATTATGGATGAGTATCCCTGTCACCTCTGGAACACAGCGCTTGAATGACTTCTGCTGCAGGGCTGGTGAATGTGTATGAGCCTGCAAGTTCAGGGAGGCAGAGAGCTGTTCTGGAGGCAGCCCAGGAGATAGGGAGAGGTTTAGTACGATAGTAAATCAGCAGGAGGCAGCTGGGCTGCCAGGGCTGCATTATAAACCCATCAGACATCTGCAGCGTTCGCTTTTATGAGCGTGGCTGTTGGGAAAGCTCCTTTTTCCCTGCCTGCCCAGAGCTGCTGCCTCCTGCCTGTGCTGCCAGGGCTGGCTGTGGACTGTTCCTCCCAGGGGGAGCCCCAAGAGGTGCTTCTGGCTTTGGCAGTGGGTGCTGAGAGCCAGGGTAATCGTAGTCCCTGTATCATCTCCTGAAGGAAACACTGTCCAAGATCCCATTCACCCTGGCTCCTGTGGGGCTATCTCCCTCCCCAGGATGTCCAGGCTGTGCTCAGGGCTCCCTACCTGCCCCACTGGAGACTCTGCCCACCTGAGCCTGCCCACTGGCTGCTGGATAAAATCCAGCAAAGACAGCAAAGTTGTGAGACAGCAAAGTTGTGAGACAAAAGCCATTGGTGCTCCTCTTTCCTAGTGGTGCTCCTCTTTCCAGCCTGGCAAAGGGGAGGGTAGAAAATCCCCATGTCTTGTGAAGCCCAAATTAGCCAGAGGCCTCAGAAAAGGTTAATGCTGCTGCTGCTCCAGGCATGTGCTCTGAGTGAGCAGCCATGAACCCCTGTGGCCAGGGACATCTCTGAGCTGTCACTGCTGTGGCTGTGGCTGTGGCTGAGGCTGAGTGTGCTGTGCTGCTCTTGAGCCTGGGCTGGGGTGAAGGCATCTTGTTTTGCAGGAGGAAATCACAGAATCCCAGAATGGTTTGGATTGGAGGGGACCATCCATCCCACTCCCTTGCCATGGGCAGGGACACCTTCCACTAGCCCAGGTTGCTCCAAGCCCCGTCTAACCTGGCCTTGGACACTTCCAGGGATGAGGCAGACACAACTTCTCTGGGCCAGTGAAATAAGGCAACACCGGTCCAAATTTCACCTCTCCTCCCCTGGACCTGCCTGGCTGCTGCACCAAGCACTCAGCTAAGCTGTGCCACGCTGCCCATGGTGAACCATGCTGTGCCCAGCCGAGCTCTGTGCCTCCCTCTCCACTCCTTCCCCGCATGGGTGATGCAGTTTCCAATGGGAACAGCCTGGTGCTCGCTACTCTCCTTGGGAGCAAGCCTGACCTTTACAGTGATGTTGTGAGCATGAATCCTTCAGCACATCCTGGCACTGGAGTAGAACATGAGAGGAGTGAGACTGCAGGGAGGCGGGTGTGCTGCATGGTGCTGGTTGGGACCAGTGCTCCCTTTGGCCCCATGGTCAGAGATCACAGAATTGTGAGTGGTTTGGGTTGAATGGGACCTTAAAGCTCATCTTGTTCCTACTCCCCTGCCGTGGGCAGGGACACCTTCCACTAAACCAGGTTGCTCAGATGACTACAGTTCCCCTGGACCAGTTTGAAATGCTAATTGACCTGGGGTGTTACTAGCTAGGGGGAATTGTGTAGGAGAGGTAGCCCTGGGGGAATTGATGGATGAAGCTCGCTCCTGAATGCAGGGTTTGAGTTCATTCTCCAGTTGCTTGAGCCTCAATTAAAAAAAAGAAAAAATGAGCCACTGTGTGCAGTGCAGGAGTGGCTTGAGTATGCCCACGGGTGTGCTTGCCGTGCTGCAGCTGTCCTGTAGCCAGAGGCTCTGCTGGGCCCCATCCTGGGATGCAGATCCCATGTCCAGCTGCCTGGAGCAACTCAGCTTCTGCAGGAAAAGTTTCACTGGTTCCAGTAGTGTTGCTGCATGTGGCAGAGCCCCAGGTCACGGGGAAGGAGCAAAGGACCAGCCTGGGTCATTCAACCCAGCAACGTGGTGAGGAAGGCTCTAATGGAGGCTGATTTGAGCTGGAGCACTGCTTAGGGTAGGGGACACTTTGGCTGGAGAGTCCTGAAGGATGTGGGAACCAGCACAGCGTCATTCCTGGGCTCTGGAAAAACCCAGGTTGTGAAACCTTGTGGAATGCAAGAGTGCTGCTGCTGCGTGGTGTTCTCATGCCCTGAACCTCGTTACTGTGCTCATCTACCTTCTGTGTTTGCGTCTTCTTTTTTATCGAGAGAGAGTGTGCTATATATGGATAGGTATCCGTGTATAGACACATACCATGGTAGATATCTAGATGTCCGTGTATATATAGACATATAATGTATTTTATATCCTTACCCCCATCTTTGTACCTTTTCCCTGCCCCGCAGAAGCGGCAGATCCTGGTGACGGTGATCGAGGTGTGCCTGCCGCTGCTCTTCGCCGCCATCCTGATCGCGCTGCGGCACCGCGTGCACTCCGTCAGCCACCCCAACGCCACCCTCTACCCCACCGAGTCTGTGGATGACCTGCCCAGCTTCTTCTCCTCCCGGCATGCCAGCAACCCCTGGGAGCTGGCCTACGTCCCCTCCAACAGCAGCGCCGTCCGGAGCATCGCCGAGGCGGTGGAGAGAGCTCTGCCCATCAACATCAAAGGTGAGCAGGGCTGGGGCTGCCCCTTCCACCCCAGAAATTGGTGTGAATCTTTACTCTGAGCAGCCTGGTCCAGTGGAAGGTGTCCCTGCCCATGGCAGGGGCTTGGAGCTGGATGGTCTTTCATGTCCCTTCCAACCCAAACCGTTCTGTGACCAGTTCTAAATCCTCATGCTCCCAGAACACCTTTTTTTTCAGAACTTCAAGGCTGTAGTTTGATTTTTTTCCCCTCACTAAAATGACAGGATTTTGAGTTGCTTTTTGGTCTCATTTTATTGCAGTTTCCATCTAGAAAAATATCACCCTAAACCAGTTAAAGAAAGTCGCAGTGCTTCCCTGTGAAAGAGTATTTTTGGAAATCTTTTGGCACAGAAAATTTTAGCACTTGGTGTTCCAAACTGTTAGGATTTTCTGTGGGAAAGCTGACTCCTGCTCTCAGGGAGGAGGAATGTCTGCATGCCCAGGATACAGGGCAGCATCCTTTGTAACTCCCCCGTGTCTCACAGCCAGCATGGCACGTCCCTCCTGTCCTGGAGCAAACGATGTTCCCGGTGATGGCTGAGCACCAATCCATGGTGCGTTGCTGTGCCCCATTCCTGCATCTCCATGTTTTCCCCTCCACAGCTCAGGGCTTCACCTCGGAGCGGGACTTCGAGGAGTACGTCAGGCTGGACAACCGCTCGGGCAGCGTCCTGGCCGCCGTCGTGTTCCGGCACCGCTTCCCGCACAGCTCGGCCCCGCTGCCCCTCCAGGTGAGCGAGGGGAAGGTGGGGACAGCATCCCCCCTCCAGGTGTCATCCAGGTGTCATCCAGGTGTCATCCAGGTGTCACTGCCGTCTGTCCCACCCCCCTCCGACCCTCCGTGTGCTCCTTGCAGGTGGAGTATGAGCTGCGCTTCAAGTACAGCCCGAGGAACGCCCCGCGCAGCGAGCAGACGGGGCTGAACCCCAACCTGGACCGGGACTGGCACACCAGTTACCTCTTCCCCCTCTTCCAGCTGCCCGGGCCCCGCGAGGCCAAGTTTGCTGATGGGGGGACGCCGGGTGAGCACGGCCGAGCACATGGGGTCACCTTCCTGCAGCACCTGGCAGGCTCTGAGCTTTTAAAGAAATAGGCTCATTGAAAAGAAATTAGTAAATTCAATTAATTATAAGGAAGTGTTGATTTATATTTATACCAGCATTAAGTTTATATATGCATAAGGCAAGCAATTAAATATTTATTTATATAAGCATATATTTATTTTATATAAATACAAGCAAGTGGTTAAATATTAAATATTTATATAGATATTAAAATTCTTAAATTTACATATAAATCTTTATGAATACATAAATAGTTAAATGGTTATGTATTTGTGTAGATGTTTATATTCAGTTTTATGCATATATAAACAATCAATGCTACAATTTTAAATTAATATTTTAATGTTAAGTATTAACGATAGGCCTTCTTAATATTTATTTGTATATTTACTTAATTAATATGTCTTTATTTTATTGAGTTATTATTTATTATTTAGGTAGAATTTAACTTTATTTACAGTTTTGTTATATTCATTATAGCTATCCTTTATTTATATTTTATCTTGCGACTTCATGGGCACTGCTTGGCCTCTGGGCACCTCTGCTGAGCAGGGCTGGATAAGAATAAATTTCTGTGTGCATGAATCGTTTTAAAATTTAATATCTTTTCCCATTTCGATTTTTAATGGAAATTTTATTTCACGATCCAAACTGCCCAGTGTTTATTGTGCTGCTTAAGTACTTGAAAAGTAAATAGAGCAGTTGTGTGGTTTGGGGTGTTTAAGGGCAGCCAAACCACTGGCAGAACAGGAGCCAGCAGGGACATTGCTGGAGCTGGCGCTGGCTTAGGACTGGATTTTTGGGAACTTCTCCTGTGGTGGCAAAGGGAATATTTCCCTCAGTGGGATTTCTCCCTTTGTATTTGATTGCAATTTCCAGGGAGAGGGAGAGTGAGGGTGAGGAAGTGGGCAAACAGGTTTTGCTCACAGTGTGTAAATAAAGCAGAGCCCCAGAGTGTTTGCTCAGTACATGAGTTAATATCAAACAACATTCCCAATCTCATATTTCCACTTTCATCTTCTCTCTCTGTGGGTCATTTTAACCAACTGACTTTCAAAATGTTCATTTGGGGTTTTGTAAGAGAATTTAAGTTCCTGTCCAGGTAACACTTGGCTGCAATTCCACTTAAAAATAAACTATTTTATTTTGTTATTTAAAGCTGTGTTAAGAGAGGTTTAGATTGGAGATCAGGGAAGGGTTCTTCCCCAGAAGGTGCTGGGCACTGCCCAGGCTCCCCAGGGAATGGGCACGGCCCCGAGGCTGCCAGAGCTCCAGGAGTGTTTGGACAGCGCTGCCAGGGATGCCCAGGCTGGGGTTGTTGGGGTGTCTGTGCAGGGCCAGGGGTTGGGCTCATGATCCTGGTGGGTCCCTTCCCACTTGGGAAATACTACTGGGGAAATTAAAATTTTTTCCACGTTTTCTAATGTACAAAAATTCAAGCCACACGTGTGTTCTTTTGGTTTACAAAGAAAAAGAAAAAGGGATGGAACACAAGCCCAGTGACTTGTGGTGGTTGATGGTGACAGGGAATCTCACAGCCATGCTGCGGGACAGTGACCATGAACTGAGTTTTCCTGGCAGCTCCTTCTAGGGGAAGGTGTCCCTGCTCTAGGGGAAGGTGTCCCTGCTCTAGGGAAGGTGTCCCTGCCCATTGCAGGATGTGGAACAAAATAAGCTTTAAGGTCCCTTCAAACCCAAAGCAGTGGTTCCGTGAGTTTGCTGTGGTATCAGTCCTTCCCCTGTGCCCCGTGGCACAGTGATGCTTGTATTGCTTTTCCTCTGCACTCCAGTTTTAGTCTCTGTTCCTCTTCCCATGTGATCCTTCCCACAAAGGCTGTTTGTCCCTCCAAACCCCAGACCCATCTCCATTCCTCGTGTGGTTCTTGCCGTGCAGGTTATCTCCGGGAGGGATTCCTGGCGGTGCAGCACGCGGTGGACAGGGCCATCATGCAGTACCACGCTGGTGCCAGCTCTGCCAGCCTGCTGGAGAACATCACTGTGGTGGTGCAGCGCTTCCCCTTCCCGGCCTATGTCAATGACCTCTTCCTCCTGGCCATCCAGAACCAGCTGCCGCTGCTGCTCATGCTCAGCTTCACCTACACCTCGCTCAACATCGTCCGCGCCGTCGTCCACGAGAAGGAGAAGAAGCTGAAGGTGAGTGCTGGGATGTGTTCCCCTCACTCTGCAGCCGTTCCCAATGGATGATGGCTTTGCATTAGGAACAAAATCCCTGTTGGGTGTAGAGCCAATGAGCAGGAGGTGGGGATGGCAGCGGATTAGCGAGCCCCAGGGAAGAATGTTGCTAATCCTGCTGCCGGCGTGAGGCTGGGCTCTCCTTGCTGTGCAAGCTGGGGTGCTGGACCACAGGGATGGTGTTTCTCCTGGGCCAGGAGAGAGGGCAGCACGTGTGGGTTCCAGAGTTTGTGGATTCAAGAGTTCAGCCTGTGGGAAGGAAGGTTTTTGCCTTCTGAGAGTAGCGACCCGATGTGGGTGTGCTGTGGGGGCGGCTGGAGCTCGGCCACATGGTTGCGACAGCAGGGCTTGGCTTCTCCCAGGCATTGGGTGTCCTGCCCTGTGCTGGGTGGCCCTGGTGGCACCACTGGCACCCTGCCCTGGGTTTGGGCTCAGCTCGGCTCTCTGGGGACTCCTGCAGTGGTGGCAGCCCTCGTTTAGGGAGGTGGAGGACACTGTGCCATGCTGGTGGCTGTGCAGGACCACTCTGGTGGCACCTGGGGCTGCCACCTCCCTGCTTGTGCCACGGAGCAAAGCCACCTCTCCCTTGCCCCAGCCATGCCCGGGGAGTGTGGGTGCAGCCCTGGGTGATGCCGTGACCTCCCACAGGAGTACATGCACATGATGGGCCTCAGCAACTGGTTGCACTGGAGCGCCTGGTTCCTCATGTTCTTCCTCTTCCTCCTGGTGTCTGTGTTCTTCGTCACCGTGCTCTTCTGTGTCAAGGTGAGTGTCTGTCCCCAGGCCACGAGCTCTGTGCTGGCAAGGCACAGGGATGATAGGGCCACTCTGCCATGGGACCGTCCTGGTATCTCAGGGCTCCTCCAAAGGCTGGAGTTTGGGTTTCCTGGACCGAGGTGGGCAGTGCTGCCCCACAGCTGCATTCAAGGCAGGGGTGACTCCCCCCAGAGGGAGCTGGGGATTGGAGCCCCAGGGGCACTCCATGCAGAGCAGGACCACCCTGCTCCCACAGCCTCTGAAGGGCCTCAAGTTCTCCCCTCTGCATGTGCCCACACCATGGCAAGCAGGAGGGGGCTGTCTGAGTGTTGGCCAGGGTGTCCCCTGCCCCTTAGACCCTGCATCACACGAGGACAATCTGTATTTCCTCCCTCTGGAGTGGTCTGGGAGTTCCTGGGTGTTCTCACCCATCCCAGTTTGTCTCCAACCCTAGGTCTGGGCTGTTAAAGCTGGCTCCAGCAGCTCTGGGCTTCACAAGATTTTCTTGGCAGGTGAGCGAACAGGGAGCGGTGCTCACCAACAGTGACCCCACGCTGGTGTTCACCTTCCTCGCCATCTTCTCCATCTCCTCCATCTCCTTCAACTTTATGGTGAGCACCTTCTTCTCACGAGGTGAGTCCCTCCACGCTGCCTCCCTGTGTTACTGAGCACTTTGACTTGTGGAGGGGGCATTTCTTCCCATTTTTGGCTGCATTTTCCCCACAGTGTGTGGAATGGGATGTGGGTACTGGTTGCTTCCCAAACCAGAGCAAGTCCAAGGGCTGGAGCCCCTCTGCTCTGGAGCCAGGCTGGGAGAGCTGGGGGTGTTCACCTGGAGAACAGAAGGCTCCATGGAGAGCTCAAAGCCCCTTGCAGGGCCTAAAGGGGCTCCAGGAGAGCTGGAGAGGGACTGAGGACAAGGAATGGAGAGACAGGACACAGGGGGAATGGTTTCCCAGTGCCAGAGGGCAGGGCCGGATGGGATATTGGGAAGGAATTGTTCCCTGGGAGGGTGGGCAGGCCCTGGCACAGGGTGCCCAGAGCAGCTGTGGCTGCCCCTGGATCCCTGGCAGTGTCCAAGGCCAGGCTGGACATTGGGGCTTGGAGCAGCCTGGGACAGTGGAAGGTGTCCCTGCCATGGCAGGGGGTGGGACAAGGTGGTCTTTAATGTCCCTTCCAACCCAGACCATGCCCTGGTGCTATGACAAGCTCATGTCTTAGGGCCTCATCTGGCTGGCTTGGCCCTAGACTCTGCTCTGGCATGGACAGGGGGCTTCTGCAGCTGCCCACCATGGGGTTGGGGTCAGGCTCAGGCTCCTGCCTTGCTGTGGGATGTGGGCATGTCCTTGTCCTGCCCCAACATAAGCATGCTTTGTGCACAAAGCTGGTGAGGAATGCTGGGTGGCATCACCATGACGTTTTCCCTCTCACTTTTCCCTGCCCTGGCAGCAAACGTCGCAGCTGCCGCTGGCGGCTTCCTCTACTTCTTCTCCTACATCCCCTACTTCTTCATCTCGCCCCGCTATGACCTGATGTCCCACAGCCAGAAGCTGGCATCCTGCCTCATCTCCAACGTGGCCATGGCCATGGGGGCGCAGCTCATCGGCATGTTTGAAGGGAAAGGTGAGTAGGGCCGTCTGTTCCTGGGGAGAGGAGCATCCCCTTCCTGTCAGCCTGAGTTTGTGGTGGGGTGGGGCTGGCTTGGTGGAAGGACAGCAGGGAGAAGCACTTTCCTGCTTCTAAGTAGAGCTGATTGCTCCCATACCAGGGCTCTCCGAACTTGTGCCCGTGCCCCTGGGCTGTGCAAAGTGCCATCCTCACTCTAAATACCAAAGGAATTCTGTTCTAATGGATGGGAACCATTGCATTTCCTCCTTCATGATATTTATCTTTAATTTTTTCAATTTAAGCAGTCTGCTGTTGCTTCCAGCAGAGCCGTGCATTTACTCAGTGCTGGCAGTAGATCAGTGGCTGTAGTGATGGAGGGGTGATGCTGGAGAAGGGATCGTTTCTTCCCAGGCAGTGGCAGAGGATGGCATGGAAGGAGCATGGTGGGGGGGGGCCTCGAGGTGTCAGTGCCTCTTTTCCCTCCATCTGCAGAGGGATCCTAGAGCTGTGCAGGTGCTCCTGGTTACGGAGCAGTGAGCTGGCAGAGGGGCTGCTCTCTGCCAGTCCTGGAGAAGATGGTCCTCCTGGGGATGCAGAGGTAGCAGTGCCCCGTGTGCCTTGCAGGGACTGGCATCCAGTGGAGGGACCTCATGAAGCCCATCAGCGTGGATGACAACTTCACCTTGGCCCAGGTGCTGGGGATGCTGCTCCTGGACTCGGTGCTCTATGGTGTGGTGGCCTGGTATGTGGAGGCTGTGTTCCCCGGGGAGTACGGTGTGCCACAGCCCTGGTACTTCTTCCTCACGGTGAGCACTGCTTGCACCCCTTCCCTGGGCTTGAGGGGCATCACTGGGGACAGTCACCGCTTCTGTGCTGTGCAGCAGGCCAGTCTGATGGGCAAGGATGGCACCATCTGGCCTCCAAAACCACGGGGTGTGCAGCATGTCCTCACTAAAGGCTGATGCAGCTGTAGGTTTTTACTGTGGATGAAGGTCATCTTGGCTTTAAATCTCTCTCCCAGCACTTCTGGCATGTTTAATGTCTCCAGGCCCAAGCAAAGACATTGGAGAGAAGCCCCAGGTGTGAGCAATCAGATCCAGCTATTTGACACCCCCGAGCGCCGCCATGCAGGCGGGCATGGGTGGCCTGTGTCCCACTGCCAGCTGCCACGTGCCAGGGGGTGGGTGACAACTGTCACCCCGTCAGCTGAGCCACCCTCGCTCTGCCAAGCCAAACACTTGGCATCACTGTCAGCAGCTGCAGCTGCAGTGGGCACTGCAGCTCCATGGCTGCAGAGAGGATATGTTCTATTTGATATTGGAGATGGATCCTTTGTTATTTGATAGAGAGGTTTTTCCTTCTCCCTTCCAAATTCCTCATCCTGGGGTGGTTTCACTCCAGCATCTCACTCCTTGCAGTCAGACCAGGGAAGCAGAGATGCAGCCATTGACAAAAGCTGATTTTGCATCCTGGAGCTGTTGAATTGTTACTTCCATGGGGATTTAAGGTCCCAAACACATAGTTTCATTCCTAGAGAGCCAGGCCAGAAAAAGGGGCTGTAGCTGCAGCAGCTGGACCCCAGGCTGTAATTAGTGTTTGTCAGGGGTTTTGGAGGGAGTGGTCATCCATGGGCTCTCCTGGGCGGGATGAGCTTCTGCCTGAGTGATTTTACTTCTCAGTGACATTTTTTCCATGGAGATGAAGATGGGAAGAAGCTGCTGTGTAACCACAGGCAGTCCTGCTGCAAGGGAGAGATGGGGGAAGGCAGGAGGGCAGGAGGAGCTGTTCCATCACATCAGCCCTGCCTGCTGAAGATGTGCTGGTTGGCAATTCCCAGGCCAAGGAGAGTGGTCTGGGAGATCCTTGGGAGGCATCTGTGGGAGGAGGAGGGTGGCCAAGGCTGGGAAAAAGAGATGGGCTCTGCCTGTGCCTGATTTCTGTCTCTCCCTTCCGCCATCAGCCCTCGTACTGGTGCGGGCGGCCCAGGACTGTTGTGGGGAAAGAGAAAGAGGAGGAGGAGGACCCTGAGAAAGCCTTGAAGAGTCAGTACATTGAGGAGGAACCAGCTGACCTAGTGTCAGGCATCAAAATAAAGCACCTTTCCAAGGTACTGACTGCCCAGCAGGGCACAAACACACCATAGTGTTGGTTTTGTAAAACTCGTTGCCTGCAGGCAGCTTCTGTATCCTCGTGCTGCCCTAGGGCTGGGTATGGCTCTTCCCCAGAGCTGGCTGCATTTTGTGGTGGGATGAAGTGCTGGGTACTTAGAGGTGCAGTGACATCTGTATTTAACTGGTTGACATCTGAATTTACCCTGAATTAGACCTGTTGTCTACTGCTAATGCCCCATGAGCATCCCGGCTTTGCCTGCTGGATGGAGCTGAGGCACTTGCCTGAAGTGCAGCACCAGCTCATGGACGTGATCTCTACAGGTCTTCAAAGTGGGAAACAAGACAAAAGAGGCAGTGAAGGACCTGACAGTGAACATGTACGAAGGGCAGATCACAGTCCTGTTGGGACACAACGGTGCTGGGAAGACCACCACCCTGTCCATGCTCACAGGTAAGAGCATCCTGCTGCAGGGACTGATGGCTTGACCCTCAAAGAAGAGCCAGACCCCATCTCTGAGGGTGGGCAGGGTTTTTGATTTTCCTTGGAGCTCAATTTGCTGAGCTGTTGGTCAGGGGTGCCAGGGTTGTGTGAGAGGGAGATGGAAAGAGCAGGGGGGGTCCCTGCTCGGCCCTCCACAAGAATGGGATCGGGCAGTGGGTGAAATGACAGCCAGGTTTTGTGCTGGAGAGCCCTGAAAAGAGACTGGGCCTGCTGTAGGATTGCTCTCTGTAGGCTTTGCTATGATAAGGCAGATAAGGTAGAACCGGTGTTTGTCATTCTTGAGCTGCTGAGCTCCAGGATACCTATTTTGGACACAGTGGCCTTTGATGGTCCTTTCCTGTTCTCTATTGCTCTGAGCTGCTCCTGGCAACTCAGGGGGTTCATGGGACTTTCCTGGAGCTCTGTCCTGGCCATGCCTGGCTCTCTGCACAGCTCAGAACCATGTTTGACCTGCCTGTTCCTCTCCTTTCTGCACTGGCAGGCCCAGTTCCCACCTGTGGGTGCCCTGCAGCCCACCCTGCAGGCAGGAGGAAGCTGTTGTACCCCAGCCTGAGCAGGAGACAGACTTGCTCTGTTTTTTGGCAGAAAGCTGGCGGGGGGAGGGGGGAGAGGATGCTCATCAGGAGCTTCCACCTTTCCACTGGCTCTTTGCCACTGGGGTCACCCTGAGGCTCTGTGTCCCGCTCCCCGCAGGGCTGCACTCCCCGACGGGCGGCCAGGCCTACATCAATGGCTACGAGATCTCCCAGGACATGGTCCTGATCCGCCGCAGCCTGGGGCTGTGTCCCCAGCACGACGTCCTCTTCGACAACATGACTGTGGAAGAGCACCTCCACTTCTATGCAGGGGTGAGCCTGGCACTGCTCAGGGGGCAGCCCTGGCGGAGGCACCTGGGCTCCTGAAGGTGGGGAAGTGTAGTGAGATCTATCAGGTGGGTCCAAAAATGATCAGAGGGTGAAGCCCCTCTGCTCTAGAGCCAGGCTGGGAGAGCTGGGGGTGTTCACCTGGAAAGGAGAAGGCTCCAGGGACACCTCGGAGCCCCTTGCAGGGCCTAAAGGGGCTCCAGGAGAGCTGCAGAGGGACTGGGGACAAGCACCTGGAATGACAAGACAACAGGGCGCACTGAGAGAGGGCAGGGTTAGATGGGATATTGGGAAGGAATTGTTCCCTGGGAGGGTGGAGAGGCCCTGGCACAGGGTGCCCAGAGCAGCTGTGGCTGCCCCTGGAAGTGTCCAAGGCCAGGTTGGATGGGGCAGCCTGGGCTAGTGGAAGGTGTCCCTGCCCATGGCAGGACACTTGGCCTAGGTGATCTGTAAGGTCCCTTCCAACCCAAACCATTCCATGATAAGCAGAACAGCCCTTGCATCCTCTTCCCACCTCATCTGCAGGCTGGTGGAGGAGTGCAGGGTCTCAGACAGCACCACTCCATGGAACCACCCCTGCCAGCTGTGCTGGGGCTGGGCACAGCTGCAGGGTTGGGCAGGAGTCCATCTCTGCTTCCCCACTCTCCTGTCTGTGTGTGCAGGAGGGAGCGTGGTGGGGTTTGGCAGCCCTGCAGGTGGGCTCATCCCTCCCTTCCCCCTGTCTGGCAGCTGAAGGGATACCCACCCTCCAAGTGTCCTGAGGAGATCAACCACATCCTGAGGATCCTCAACCTGGAGGACAAGCGCCGCTCCCTGACCAAGGCTCTCTCCGGGGGCATGAAGCGCAAGCTGTCCATCGGCATCGCCCTCATCGGGGACTCCAAGGCAGGTGGCTTTGGTGGGCTCACCTCGCACCTGGGGCCAGTGCAGGTCCTTGGGGTGGCTCTGAGGCTGTCGCTCATCTGTGGTGAGCCAGTGGGAGAAGCAAGGACAGCAGGGAACGGGCAGGAGCACCCCCATGAAGGGGACAACTGTGAGAGCCATGCCTTGAGGCTCTGCTGTCTGGCAGCTGCTCCCCAAGATCATTGCTGTGAGGCCAAGGCTCCCTCTGGGCCCTGAGGTTGTCCCCTCCTGTGCTGCTGGGCCTCTGCCAGCCCTTTCTGACCTGCACCCATCTCCTATGTGCAGGTGGTGATGCTGGATGAGCCGACGTCGGGGATGGACCCAGCCTCTCGCAGAGCCACGTGGGATCTCCTGCAGCAGCAGAGGAGCAACAGAACCATCCTGCTGACCACTCACTTCATGGACGAGGCAGACCTGCTGGGGGACCGCATTGCCATCATGGCCAAGGGCGAGCTGCAGTGCTGCGGCTCCTCGCTCTTCCTCAAGCGCAAATATGGTACGGGAGCAGCAGCAGGCTGTGCTCCACGTCTTCTCCTGGCCAGGGAGGAGCAGGAGGGGGATAGAGAGCAGGGAGGGGATCCTTTGCTCCTTGTCTCATGTCTGGTTGCTCCCCATCCTGCCGTTCAGCCTCTCCTGAGGCCCGTCCTCACATTTGCTCTTTCATCGTGTCTGTGTCCGGTGCAAAGCGGTGCCTGAGCATCTCTCTCTGCTCCAGCCCCCTCTCCAGGCCAGGCTGGGCTGGGACTGACCCTCCTCTCCCTTCTCTCGTGCCTCCCCCCAGGGGCAGGATATCACATGGTGATGGTGAAGGAGCCCTACTGCAACCTGGGGGAGATCTCCCGCCTCATCTGCCAGTACGTGCCCAACGCCACCATGGAGAGCAATGCCGGGGCAGAGCTGTCCTTCATCCTGCCCAAGGAGAGCACACACAGGTAATGGCGTTGTGCCCTGCTGCCCCTCCCTGGGGGGATCCCTTTGTCGTCACACACTGTCTCACAGGCTTGCTGGAAAGGGGAGCTGCTCCCTGCATCAGCGCTGCTCATGGAAAATGGGCTTCAGTTCCTCCTGTGGTGCTGAGGGTGGCACAAATGAGGCAGAATGTTCTGGCTCTGAAATCAAATCTATGGACCCAGAAGGGTGACGGAGCTGATTGTCCCCATCTGCTCTGTTCTCGTGAGACCCCTCCTGCAGTGCTGCCTCCTGGTCTGGAGGCGCCAGCAGGAGGACGTGGAGCTGCTGGAACAAGGGCAGGGAGGCTACAAAGATGGTCCAAGGGCTGGAGCCCCTCTGCTCTGGAGCCAGGCTGGGAGAGCTGGGGGTGTTTACCTGGAGAGGAGAAGGCTCCAGGGAGAGCTCAGAGCCCCTTGCAGGGCCTAAAGGGGCTCCAGGAGAGCTGCAGAGGGACTGGGGACAAGGGATGGAGAGACAGGACACAGGGAATGGCTTCCCAGTGCCAGAGGGCAGGGATGGATGGGAGATTGGGAAGGAATTGTTCCCTGGGAGGGTGGGCAGGCCCTGGCACAGGGTGCCCAGAGCAGCTGTGGCTGCCCCTGGATCCCTGGCAGTGTCCAAGGCCAGGTTGGATACTGGGGCTTGGAGCAGCCTGGGACAGTGGAAGGTGTCCCTGCCCATGGCAGGGGCTGGAATGGGATGGTCAGTAAGGTTCGTTGCAGACTCAAACCCTTCTGTGTTTCCGTGATTCTGTGATAGCTGAGGCAAGAGCAGCCAGTGGAGCCCAAACTCTGCCCTTGGGGACAGGGGTGTGCTCAGTGCCACAGGCTGCCCTGGGGTTGGATGCAGGACTCCAACTAGCTGCAGGACTGATGCCCAGAGGGTCTTAACCCCTGAGTGCCCCCTCTGACGAGTGTCAGTGTCTGACATCTCCCTTCTCCGCCCAGGTTTGAGGCCCTGTTCACAGAGCTGGAGCAGAGGCGGGAGGAGCTGGGCATCGCCAGCTACGGCGCCTCAGTCACCACCATGGAGGAGGTGTTCCTCAGGTAGGTGGAGGGGTGACCAGTGCCCGTGTGCTTTGGTGATGTCCAGCACAGCTCTCCGGGGCACTTGTCGGCGTTGGTCTCTTGGGTTTGGTTTCCCCAGCTGAGAAGAGCTGTGTCCTGCCCGGATCTCTGTTTCATCACCCGCTTTGCCTCCTGGCACAGGGTTGGGAAGCTCGTGGACTCCAGCATGGATATCCAGGCCATCCAGCTGCCTGCTCTGCAGTACCAGCATGAGAGACGCTCCAACGACTGGGCCATGGATGACTCCAGCAGCCTGAGTGGCATGACAGACATGACGGACGACAGCGGGGCGCTCATCACCGAGGACTGCTCCAGCATCAAGCTCAACACGGGGGTGAGTGCTGGGGGGGTCAGGGCAGCAGGAATGGGGAGGGGACATGTGAAGGGCAATTTGAAGTAGGGGTTACCAGGTGGAGCCTCCCCCACGGCTGCTCTTGTTGCATGTGGTTTGGAACACCAAACTGAAAGACCAGGTTGGGTTAGGACAAACGATTTTTAGGTTTGGTAGGGTTGGTCACTTCCATCCTCTTCATGTTAATCTTGGGGTCTGAGTTGCTCTTCAAGGTGTTCCAGGAGATCTAATGTGGTTTTCCATCTGCTGTTGTTCCGTCACTTGGAAGGGAGATGAGGAAATCCATCTTCCTTCCCTCGCTAGGCTCGTGTTCCAGTTCCCTGGCAGCCCTTCATGCCCTGCTGCCTTTGCGCCTGTGATCAATGTCCCTTGTCTTCTCAAGGGCACATCTCAAAGGCAGAGGGGGAGAAGGATGTTGCTGGGTTTGAAAAGCAGAGAAGGTGCTTGCAGGGGCTGGGCTGGGCACTCACAGGTGTCTCACCCGGTCACTCTGGCCGGCAGCTGCCCCACAGTAATCCTGTTTGGGAACCTCAGCTGCTGGGAGGTGGAGGAAGGTAAAGGTCATGGCTAAAGCTGCTTTTAACACCTGAGTCACACCAAGTGACTCCAAGCCATGGAGGTGGATGTGCTGGAGCTGGGCAGCTGCCCTGCTAATCCCTTTATAGGCTTGGCTGGAGAGCAGGCTCTGCTGCGGGCTGGCAGGGTGCATGCAGGATGGGGGTGGTTTGGGGTCATCTTCCCCATCAGCTGCATGGGGTGATGTGTCCACAGCTGGCAGGGCTCACCTTGACCTGGCCTCTCTCCTCGCAGTTCTACCTGTGCTGCCAGCAGTTCTACGCCATGTTCATGAAGCGGGCCATGTACAGCTGGCGCAACTGGAAGATGGTGGCAGCGCAGTTCCTCGTGCCTCTGATCTTCACTGCCTTTGCCCTCATCGTGGCCAAGACCTTCCCGGGCCCGCGGGACTCGTCCCTGCTGCGGCTGACACTGGAGCCCTACGGCCAGACCATCGTGCCCTTCTCGGTGTCGGGCACCGCGGGCCTGCCGCAGAGGCTGGGGGAGCAGTACGTGGAGCTGCTGGAAGCCCAGCGTCAGTCGCCACTGGAGGTGCTGGGTGAGGGCTCAGGGAGCACCCCTGGAGCAGCTGGTGCCCAGCGGGGTGTCCAGGAGCCACTGGTGTGAGTGGTTTAGGTCCCAGCTGCGGCGTATCCGATGCATTTCCTTCCTGCATGGGAGTGTCCCCTCATTGGCAGGGCCTCTCCTTACCTGAGCAGAGCTGTCTTCTCCATAACCCCATGTTTGTGGCCACTGGAACAGGCTCCCCAGGGAAGTGGCCATGGCCCCAGTGCTCCCAGAGCTCAGGGAGCTTTGGACAATGCTCTCAGGGATGCACAGGGTGGGATTGTTGGGGTGTCCTGTGCAGGGCTGGGAGTTGAACTCGATGATCCTCGTGGGTCCTTTCCAACTCAGGAGATCCTACAGATCTGCGTTTCTATGATCAGGACTAGGGTGGGCCACCAGGGCTGAGTCTGCCTGGGCTCTTCTCCAGCTGGCCTCAGTTAGCTGTGGTGTGATGGAGCCCGCCTGTAACAGCGGTGGTGTTTGGCAGGTGGGCTGGAGGAGTACCTCATCTCCCGAGCCTCTGAGGAGGGAGGAGCCTTCAACGAGCACTACATTGCAGCTGCCTCCTTCGAGGGAGCAGGGAACCGCACGCTGGTCACGGCGCTCTTCAACAACCAGGCCTACCACTCCCCAGCCACTGCCCTCATGCTGGCAGACAACGCCGTCCTCAGGGTGCTGGCAGGCCCCAACGCCTCCATCACCGTCACCAACTACCCCCAGCCCCGCAACATCACCGAGAAGGCCAAGGACCAGCTCATGGAGTACGTGTGATGGTGGCACCGGGCTTGCATTCCTGCTGGGGCTCAGGGCTCCCATGGGTGCATGTTGGCTTGGTTGTACTGGGTTCAGTGGAGGAGCCAGGCTGAAGCTTCTCAGACTCAAATGTAGCTGTGATTGCACTCAGGAGGTCCGGGGAGCAAAGCTGTGGAGATGACTTACCTGCTGAGCCTGGCAGCCACGTCACCCCAGGCACATCTCAGAGGGTGGCTGTTCCCCTCAAGATACTGGTTGGGGTTAGTTTTCCCTGGGTGCTCATAGGAGGGGAGGCCATGTGGCCATGCCCTTCACAAAACCTCCCATCCAGGGCCTCTGAACCTCACCTAGACCAGAGGGGCCATGTGTGGGGCCTTGCCAAGGCTGGGTGGAGGTTTGTGGTATGCAGGGTGGGCTGTGCCTGCAGGATGATTGTCTCCCTTGAGTGTTTCTTCAGCATGTTGGGAGAGTGTAGCCTCTTCAAGAAGCCCAGTGTGGGTGTGCTGGCCACAGCTTCCTCAAGAGGGGCAGCAGAGGGGCGGGTGCTGATCTCTGCTCTCTGTAACCAGAGACAGGACCCAGGGAACGGCTGGAGCTGTGTCAGGGCAGGGTCAGGCTGGAGATCAGGGAAAGGTTCTTTCCCCAGAGGGTGCTGGGCACTGCCCAGGCTCCCCAGGGAATGGGCACGGCCCCGAGGCTGCCAGAGCTCCAGGAGCGTTTGGACAGTGCTGCCAGGGGTGCCCAGGGTGGGGTTGTTGGGGTGTCTGTGCAGGGCCAGGGGCTGCACTGGATGATCCCTGTGGCTCCCATCTAACTGAGACTATTCTATGATTCTGTGCTGTCCCTGTGTAGCCTCAGCATTGGTTTGCTGAGGTGTCCCTGCCCTAATGTGTCCCCCTGTCCCCACAGAGGCCAGACTGGGTTTGCCATTGCCATCAACCTGCTGTATGGCATGGCCTCGCTCGCCAGCACCTTCGCGCTGCTGCTGGTCAGCGAACGCGCCATCAAGGCCAAGCACGTCCAGTTTGTCAGCGGCGTTTACGTGGTCAACTTCTGGCTTTCTGCCCTGCTCTGGGACATCATCAACTTCCTCATCCCTTGTGCTCTGATGTTGGTGAGTCACCTCTGGCACCCCAATGCCCTCCCCAGTGGTGGGAGCGCTGGGTGCTGCTCCTCTGGGGTGCGTGTGGGTGCAGGGAGAAGGACAAGGCCACTGGCATTGTCTCTGTAGAAAGGACCAGCAAGAAAGCTGTCCCTTGGTCCTGCTGGGAGCTGGACCATGGCCAACCAGCTGGGGCAGTTGCCTCTGAGCTGAACACTTGGCTGTTGGGACTAGAAAATGTTAAATCCATGGGATCTTGGAGAGGAATTCCCCAGATCTGCCCTTCTGCATCCCAGTCTGCGGAAAGGGCCTCCCCTGGGGACAGCCATGGGCTGCTGGTAGGACTCATCCATGAGGGATTGCCTGGGTCCTGGGCTGCTGGGACAAGGAGACATCACCTGAGGTCAAGCCAAATGTGCCTTCTCCCCACATTGCTGTGCCCCAGGTGATATTCCAAGCCTTCAACGTGCAAGCCTTCACCCAGGACAGCCACCTCGTTGATGTGATGCTGATCTTCCTCCTTTATGGCTGGGCCATCATCCCCCTCATGTACCTCCTCAGCTTCTTCTTCTCGGTGGCAGCCACAGCCTACACCCGTCTCACCATCTTCAACATCCTGTCCGGCACCGCCACCTTCCTCGCCGTCACCATCATGAGCATCCCAGGTGGGTCACTGCCCTCTGCACCTGCCCAGCCATCACCAAGAAGGTCCAGCCCCCAAGAGGGCTCTCTCACCCCAGGGCTCTTCCCACAATAGCCATAAAACCCTGCAACAGTCCACTCCCACCCATTCAATGTGACAAAATATGTTTGGTTTCCCTCTAAACTTGGCAGTATCAGAGGTTTTTTTCTGCCAAACCAGCAGTCTCTAATCCATTGATCTACCTGTTCTCCTGTTTCAGAGCTGGGTTTGGTGGACCTCTCCAAAACCCTGGATAAAGTTTTTCTCATCTTACCCAATTACTGCTTGGGCCAGTGCATCAGTGACTTCTACCAGAACTACGAGTTCATTCAGTTCTGCACCTCCTCCGTTGAAGCCATCTTCATCTGCAAGGCCTTCAGTGAGTCTCCATGTCCTCACCTGACCAGCCCCCACAGCCTGAGGGGGGTTGTGTGGGGTGGATGGTGGAACTGGGCAAATCCATGGGGCCTCTACCTGGGCAGTAGCTCCAGGTACCGTTATAGAGCAGAAACTGGGCAGCATATGAGGACATGCATAGGAAAAAGCTGCTTAACTGGATCACCTTACTCATGATTTGGAGGAAAATGTGGGCTAGGGGAAGTTTTGCAGATGTGTAAAGAAATCCCAATCCCAAGATTGGTGTCCTCTGCCCGCCTCAACTGGGAATCTTCTGCCAGATCCCCTCCAGACCCAAATCCTCTTGTGGGAAGCATTGGAAGGAGCTGTGGGCAGGGAGCCAGTGTGGGATGGAGATGAGCCTGGCAAAGCTTTGGGCTCACAGCTTCCTCTGGAGTTTATCTGCCCCTCCCCAGAGTGTGACTTGATCCAGGAGTTGATTTTGTTCCATCTCTCCTCAGATATCAGTTATCAGATGAACTACTTCTCCTGGGAGAGCCCTGGGATCGGGCGATACCTGACCTCCTTGGCCGTCCAGGGTTTCTCTTTCCTCTTCCTCCTCTTCCTCATTGAGACAAACCTTCTCTGGAGACTGAGAACTCTGGTCTGTGGCATCTGCAGGCGGCGGAAATGGGTGAGTGAAGCACGAGGGAGGGAGCAGTAATGTGCCCTCCAAACCAAGGCCAGCAGTCCCTGTGAGCTGGAGACAGACTCTCACCACCTCAATCATCTTCCCAGGGAGCATCCCCAGAGCTGGGAGGAGCCAGTCCTGTTAAGGGTATGGATTGGCAAAGGGAGTGAGGTATCCCCAGAGGTGGCTGATGGAAGGGGTGGATCCTGCCAGGGCTGGAGGACCCCATTCATCAGACAGGTGACAGCAGAGTGTGTCTTCCCCCTGTGTTTAGGTGGCCCTGCTGAACAGGGTGTCTGTGCTGCCAGAGGACAGGGATGTGGCAGATGAGAGGAAGAAGGTTTTGGAGTCACCACCAGAACTGCTGTCGTCTCTCAGCAGCCCTCTGGTCATCAAGGAGCTCACCAAGGTGAGGAGAGATGACCCTGAGCATCCTGCTGTCATCTGAGCTGTGTCCTCTTGGGGCTGGCAAAGCCACAGCCTGCCTTGCCATGCCATCGGGCAGTGACACGTGGCTCATGTGTGGTCTCCTCCAGGTGTACGACAGCCGGGAGTCCCTGCTGGCAGTGGACAGGATCTCCTTGGCCGTCAGCAAGGGGGAATGCTTTGGTCTCCTTGGCTTCAACGGAGCGGGCAAAACCACCACCTTCAAGATGCTGACGGGTGACGAGAGCATCACATCGGGGGACGCCTTTGTGGATGGCCACAGCATTCTGGCCAACATCAAGAAGGTACCCAGGGCTGCAGGGGTGAGGTGGTGTTGCAGACCCATCCTATTACAGCTGGTGATGGGGGTCAGTGGCTCTGACCCAGGAAGAGGTGACCGGTCCGGGGAGATGGTCCCAAAAGGAATCACCCTCCTGAGGCCCGGTGTCTTCCCTCAGCTGCTGGCAGGAGGGCCCTTGCAGAGACTGTCAGCTCTTTAGTGATTGTCAGCTCGTGATTCCAGCTCAGCTCTGCAGGGCAGCCTCCAGGCCAAGCCAGACCAGAGAGAGACGAGAGGCTCGTGTGGCTGGTTCCGCACGGAAGGAGCTTTATTGGTCCGTACTCCAGCGAAGGGGAGCTCTGGGCGAGCATCTCTGACTCACAGGGGCAGAGGGCTTGCTTTTATAGGGATACAGGGGATGGGTGAAGGCCAATGGGTTACAAAGGATCTGCACAGGGTCTCCTAAAGGATTGTGGGTCTGTCTTTTCTCGCCGTGACCAAAGAAGTGGTTGCGTTTCCAGGGAGTCCTGCTGGGCGATTGTGCAATCTCAGCAGAGATCCCTCCAGGACAGGGGCTGGGCATACCCCACACCATCCTGTGTTTGGCTGGGCTGAGCCACCGTGCAGGTGCCTCCAGAGGATATGGTTGCAGTTCCAGAGGCAGAGACAATATCCCAGGGACATTGTGTCCTTGGCTGGCTCAGCTCTCTGTTATCTGGCCATGTGGAAGCAGTCCCCTCTCCACTGGGATTGCAGATGTGATACAGATGGAGTCCAAACCTGGTGAGGGTGGCAAACCCTTCACCAAAGGGTTTACCTCCATAGCTGGAAATGTGGAAAATACTGGAGGATGGTCTCTAAAATGAGTGTTTCAAACCTTTCCAGACCTCTGCTAGGGATCTTCTTGCTGGGAATTGCCCACTTGCTTTGGAAGAGCAAGAGATGAGCAGGGGTTAGGCTTTCAGTCCAGTCCTGGGATTCCTCCAGCACTGTCCCAGATTTCACAGAATATTCTGATTTCAAGAAACCCACAAGGACCATTGAGTCCAACTCTTAAGTGAATGGGGACCCCAGACATAGAGAACATTCCCTGAGAGCATGCCCCAAATTGCTTCCTTCCCTGGAACTGCCTTGTCTCATGCTCTTGTCCCTGGAAGTGACCAGGACATGGGGGAGGTACCAGCCCTCCAGCACTTCTCCTGAGAGCCTGGGCCACCCAAAATGCTCCCTCACAGTGAGGAACCAGCTTGGCAGAGGCATTGTGAGCCCACCCAGTTGCTGTCCAGAGACACATCTGTGTCCATCCCTGTCAGCCCAGCTTCTCCAGGGGGCATTTCCCTCTCGTTCCACCCGTGGTTTCAGAGCTGCGGCTCAGTTCCCATCGCTCTGAGCAAAACCTCCCAGAGGAGCAGCAAAGCCTGCGGGTGCCCAGAGAGCTGCCCGTGAGCTGATTGCCGTGCCTTCCTCTCGGCCCAAGGTGCAGCAGCGCATCGGGTACTGCCCGCAGTTCGATGCCCTCCTGGAGCACATGACGGGGCGCGAGACGCTGAGCATGTACGCGCGGCTGCGCGGCATCCCCGAGCGCTACATCGGCAGCTGCGTGGAGAACATGCTGCGGGGGCTGCTGCTGGAGCCGCACGCCGACAAGCTCGTCAGGACCTACAGGTGAGAGCAGCCACGGACAAAGTGCTGCCCCTCCTCTCTCGTGGTGCTCCCTGTGCTCCTGTTGGGTCTCTGTCCCCGTTCCCGCTCCCATTTTCGGCTGAAGGTTGGACTCGATGCTCTTGCGGGTCGTTTCCAACCTTAACGATTCTGTGATTCCTCCGCAGTGGCGGGAACAAGCGGAAGCTGAGTGCTGGCATTGCCCTCATTGGTGGCCCTCCTGTGATCTTCCTGGATGAGCCCTCCACTGGCATGGACCCCGTGGCCCGGCGCTTGCTCTGGGACGCAGTGACACGGACGCGGGAGTGTGGCAAATCCATCATCTTCACCTCCCACAGGTGACACTTGGCTGGGCAGGGCTTGGCACGAGACATCAGGGAGAGTGATGGGGTCCAAGGGATGGGACACATCTCCAGGGCCTGGTGGGTGGGCATGCACAGCCAGTGGCTGGCTTTACCCAGATCTCCCTCCTCAAAGAGTCCAGAGAGAAGGGAATACACCTCCAGGCGCTTCCCAGAAGCTTCTGCTTCTGTTCTGGTGCTTACATGCCCAGAGAAGCTGTGGCTGCCCCATCCCTGGAAGTGTTCAAGGGAGTGCTGGACTGGGCTTGGACTGGCCTGTTCTAGTGGAAGGTGTCCCTGTTCATGGCAGGGGGTGGACCAAGATGAGCTTTAAGGTTCCTTCCAACCCAAACCATCCTGGGGTTCTCTGAATGAGTCCTGTCCTTCCTGCAGCATGGAGGAGTGCGAGGCGCTGTGCACACGATTGGCCATCATGGTGAACGGGCAGTTCAAGTGCCTGGGCAGCCCCCAGCACCTCAAAAGCAAGTTTGGCAGTGGATACACCTTACTGGCCAAAACCCGGAGCGAGGAGGAGGGCGAGCTGCAGGCCTTCAAGGCCTTCGTGGAGAAGACTTTCCCAGGTACCGTGAGCTGCTGGAGCCGTTGCCCTCAAAGCAGGGGCAGGGTGCTGGGTGTGAACTTTGGCACGTTCCCTAACCCAGAGCCTCTCCCTGCTCGATTCCCCAGGCAGCGTCCTGAAGCACGAGCACCAGGGCATGGTGCATTACCACTTGACCAACAAGAACCTCAGCTGGGCACAGGTAAGGGGGTGCTGGGAACCCTTCTCCTGCCCCTTCCTGTGTGGTGCTTTGCTGTCGGTGATGCATCCTTCCTGCACTGCATTCTGCTGTGGCACCGTGGCACGGCTGGGCACAGCTTCCCCGTGCTGGCACCGCCCTGCTCCTGCCCCTCAGCCCCAGGGACCCCCTGGCAGTGGCTTCAGGTGGTGCCATGTAGGCACCGTGTGGTCCCACCTTTACCCAGCCACTGCTGCTGAGGGGTCCCAGCCCAGGGACACTTAAAAAACCCACAGTACAGATAGAGTATGTAACCCTCTGCATACAGTATACAGAGTATATCTCTATCTGTCTATATGTACATTATCTATATATAAATACATGTATAGGACACGGATATTCATAGTGTACAGATAGTTTTCATATGCAGTATCTAAGTATATATTTTTTTTTTTATATATCTATTATATGCACTGGATGTAGTGTATATAATATACTGAATATTGTATATATACAATATATACGATATATACTCTATAGAGGGTATAAGGTAATACTCTATACAGATGGAGTTCATACTCTATATCAAGTATATAGTATAGTGTATAGAGTATATATAGAGTACACAGTATACAGATTATATAAAAACTGTGTATAGGATTATATAAAAACTAGAGAGTGAGTTTATAAATATATATATGTAGTGAAGTGTAAAAATTATCTGATGCTATATACAGATAGTTATGTATAGTGTATCCTATGTAGTTTTTTTATTTATTATATTAAGGTTTTATATATATAATGCGTTAGCAGAAACCCTTGGGCAGGGATTCAAGCCCAGATACGTGTGTATATATGTAAATATATATATGTGTATATATGTATGCATTTATCACATATGTGTAAAACAATCATATCCACAGCATATATTTTTAAATGGTGTCAGATATTCCTGGCTTCTCCCCACTCTCCTGCCAGGGAAGGTGTCATTTTCCTCGGTCTCCCTGGAGAGAAAAGCTTTCTCTGCTTTCCCTGCCACAGCTCGGGGATTCCTCTGTCACAGCCTGGGCTTCCCTGTCACAGCCTGTCTGGGAGATCCCTATCATAGTGTGGTGTTCCCTGTCACAGCCTGGGGTTCCCCCTGGGGTCCCCCCACCAAGTCATGCTGCCCTCATGTCCCTGCCCTCCCTTGCAGGTCTTTGGGGCCCTGGAGAAAGCCAAAGAGAAGTATCGCTTGGAGGACTACTCGGTGAGCCAGATCTCCCTGGAGCAGGTCTTCATGAGCTTCACTCGCTTCCAGCACTACACAGAGGACAGAGGGAAATGAGCCCCTCCGGTGCCCTTCGTCACGGACTGGCCCTCAGCCTATACATAGTATATATAGAGACAGTAATTTATATATCAGCGTGTCTTAAATACTGTATAAATGTAAAACTTTTCACCAGGGAGGGGTGAGAGAGAGGATGGCAGCGCTCCTGCTGCTGGCACCGGCTCTGGGCACGCGTGGGTGTGCGCATGTGACACTGCCACTCTCCAGCCTTCATCCATCCACACAGCAAAAAAATTCCGCCCAAAAAGCCGGGAGGAGCCTGGAAGGGTGAAGAGGGGTGTTGGACTTGGGCTGGCAGAGGAGGAGCAGGATCCCCCCCTGCTCCCCCCTTCCCTGCCCGTCGCTCACACCCAGCAGGATGCTGCTGCCCCGTGGTCCTCACCCGCATGTCCATGTGTTGTTTGGTGGTTGCTCGTGGTTTAGCCGGAGGCTGTCACATAGCTCAGATCCAAACCGTCCCTGGGGTCGGTAGGAGGCACTGGGATCGCCCGTGGGAGCACTTCGTGTCCAGCCAGCAGGGGGACAGCTCAGCTCCTGTCTGGCACCTGCCTGGCATGGGAAAGAGGAGGCTCTGTCTCCTTTAACTGCTTGGGAAAACGCCGTCTCCTCCTGCCTGCTTGCCAAGCCTGGCCCGAGGAGCTGGCACTGGCCCCAGCCGTGCAAGGGGAGCTGTGTGGTGCCAGGAGCTGGCACTGGGTGAGAGGTAGGACGTGGTGCTGGAGGAATGCCCAGAGTTTGGCCCCAGGAACAGCACGTAATGGGCACGGCTGGGGAGCCAGAGCTGGAGGTGGCGAGGGGCGAGGGGTGCCCAGGGACACTGCTGGGAGGGGGGAGAGGTGCCACAAGGTCCCTGGGGACGCTGCTGGGTTGAGTGAGAGGTGCTGCAGGGTCTTGGCTGTGCTCTGTAGGATGGGTGTGAAGCATCACAGGGTGCCCAGGGACACTGCTGGCCTCAGTGTTGTGCCCATGCAGGGGTTCTGCCAGCAGCACTGCCCTGCACTGTGGAGTGCAGCCACGGGACCAGTGTGAAGCCAGCCATGCCCTCACTGTGCCCATGTCCTGCTGAGCTCACCCCTTACACCCCACACAGCTCCAACCAGACCATATCTGTCCTGCATCCCCCTCCTCATCCCCTCTGCCCCTCACCAGGCTGCTCCAGCAGTAGGCAGGGAGCAAAGGGCCTGTCCTGCCCCTGCCTGGCTCCACGATGCTGCTGGGCACCAGCATTGCCCAGTCCTGCCTGGGCCCAGTTGGAGGAGGCAACTTCTTTTTGGAGTTTGCCAGTGGCAGGGTTGGTGGGGGTTTTTTGTTTGTTTGTTGGAAATCTGTGTTGATTCTTGTCTGTCCTTAACTAGTCCCTGTGTCACCTGGGCCAGCCCCTCGGGCGCTGCCCCACGATCAATGCAGAGCTATTTGCACTATAGTACTACACACAATTGCACATAACTAATTAATATTTATGGCAAGGGGGGCTGATTCCCTCCCAGTGATTGCATTGTCAGGGGTTGGGTTATATTTTTGGGTTGGGTTTTCATTTTTTTTCCTTGTGACTGACTCATTCTTTCCTGTTCCATTTCTTCCCTTTGCCTAATGTTGTTGTTCATAACGATGGTGCATCGTGTTACTAAGAATTTCCCCGGATCTTAAAGATGTGTGTTTTTATTAGTCAGCAGCCAGCAGGTGAATGGCCTCCCTGGACACCTTGGAGCCCTTTGGAGTTGCTGGCAGGAAGGGGTTGCTCCCTGGGAGCATCCTGGGGGACAGCAGAGCCAGCCACGGCCAGGGCACCATGCAGGGGGGAATCCCAGCACCAGTGACTTTCCCAGGGGGGGAAGACAAAGGGGAGATGCTTTTTGCTGGGAGAGTGCCTGAAGCGCTGAAACTCCCAGTAACTGTTTTTCCTGGAAAGGGAAGTACAGCAGGATGTAGTAGAGCCTCCCAGGCTTTGCCTGGGATGGGGAACAGTGGGAATGGGGAGTTTTCAGGGGGTGAGATGCAAAATTGCCACGGGCTGGCAGTGCCCTGAGCACAGGAGCAACCGGCCATGTCCTGTTGGCACTGGTGCCCCTGCAAGGCTTGGGGCAGCATAACCTGCCCACGAGTCCATGGCAAGGATGACATGCCCTGGCCCCAGCCCTCCATCACTCTGGGGCCATCTTGGCCTCAATGAAGGAAGTGTTATGGAAGCAGCATGTCCCTGTCCTGCGGGGCTGGAACACCCTGCCTGTCAGCAAGGCGGGCACTGCGGGCTGTGCATGGTGCTGCTCCCAATTTCAGTCACAGCCACAGTGCCAGGCGTGCCAGCCCCGGGCAGGGAGCAGGACCAGGAGTGCTCCGTGGGCATGTGGTGCCAGGGGCACAGCTGCTGCTGGCACTTCTCTGGCCTCCCAGGTGGGAAAAGCAACACGGCTCCTGGGTGGCTTCTACTCCCCACTGGCTGCAGTGTGGTTGTTATTCCCAGCATAGGAATAATAAAGATGATTTTTTTTTTCCAGTGGGTGTTTCCTGGCCTCCTTTGGAATCATACTCTGTTCAGCCTGTGCTGGCTTCCTGCTCTCTGCTTCGGGGAGAAGGATGAGGGGGTAGAGGGGTGTCCTACAAAACCAGAACTGGAAAGGCTCAGTCCAGCTTGGAAAAGCCCAGCAGCTGAGGAGTTTTTGTGGGGAAGCAGAAATTGGGGTCCCCTTCCTTTCTGCCTCAGGCAGCCACAGCTGTCCTCTCTCAGCTCCCCCAGACAACCACAGGTGAGGGGGACACCTCGAGCTTGGCACTCAAAATGCCTTTTGGCCTCCATGGCAGTGTCAGACTGGCCCTGGCACTCCCATTCCTGCAGCTGTGCCCACCTACACGCTGCAGCCCGGCTCTGGAGCACAGCCAGGGTGCTCAGCCCCCCGCAGCTGCCCATATGCCCCCCCAACCATCACCTCAGACAGCACCAGCCCCTCCCTGAGCCCCGGGAGATGAGGCAGCATGGGGGCAAGGATGCAGCTCCAAGGAAGGGGATCTCCAACCCCTTGAATCCACAGACACCAGGTACCCACTGAGCCATGAACCAGCTGGGAGCACCCCCTCTCCAGGGCATGACGCTGCACCCCCCTGCTTCCCCCTCTTCCCCATCCCACAAGCGCAGCTCCACGGGCAGTTTCAGCGCTTTATTGTCTGGCGGTCCTGCTACAGCCCCCCACTGTCCTCCCCGTGGCTGCAGGGGGGAGCCACTCCCTCGTGCCCAGCATGGCACCGCAGTGTCCCTGGGAGCTGGAGGCTGCAGGAGCTGCAGCAGTCCGAGAACTGGCACTTAAGGAATCCTGGCTGGGGCCGCACGCTGCTCCTCTGCCGGGCACAGGGAGGGCACGCGGCCGGGCATGGCTGTGGTCCGGTCCTGCTGGGCTGGGTCACTCCACTTCGGGCATCTTTTAAAAATGTGGTTCAAAAACGCCACCGGTTCTGGGTTGTGACCAGGTGCTCGCAGCTTCGGTTCTCTTAGAAAGAAACCAAATGCAACCTTTTCTTCCCTTTTATGAGCAGTTCTCGATTTTGGCCAGAAATTGCTGTGCCCACCACTCCTCCAGGTCGATGGGAACGAAGTCTGAAAGAGAGTGGAGGGAGAGAGGGGAGCAGCTGGAGCAGAGCTCTGGGTGCTCCCCACCAAACCACCAGAAAAAATAACTGGGGAAGGGACCCAGAGGGATCATCCAGTCCAGCTCCTGACCCTGCCCAGACACCCCAACAACCCCACCCTGGGCATCCCTGGCAGCGCTGTCCAAACGCTCCTGGAGCTCTGGCAGCCTCGGGGCCGTGCCCATTCCCTGGGGAGCCTGGGCAGTGCCCAGCACCCTCTGGTGAAGAACCTTTCCCTGATCTCCAGTCTAATGACACCCCCAGGTTTCCCCCACCCCTGTGCCATGTCCCCAGAAGGCCAGACTGGGTTTACACAGGGACATTCTCTTCCTTGGGGAGCTCTCAGCCGCTGAAAGAGCCCCCAGGCTGCTGCCACTGCCCTGACTCCAGGTGCCACCAGACAAATGTTGTCCCCATGGCTGACTGGTCCTGCTGGCCGCAGGAGAAGCAGGTCCCCATGGGGCTCTCCTCTCGCTCCAGCATGATGCTGAACCCCTTGGTGGCTGGAGAAGGCCTGAATCCCAGAGGAGTCAGCAACCAGGTGTCCTCCAAGGAACAGAGTGGGACATCCCCACCACAGTGCCTGGGGCCAGCTGTCTCCCCCCACACCCCCAGAGTGACCTCAGCACCAGCAGGACAGACCCAGCCCCTCTAGCACATCCAGCACTGGAATCCTCCTCCTCCTTCCACCACAGCCCTGCTCAGGTGCAGGCTGAGCCCAGAGCAGCCCATTGCACCCCGAGCCTGATGCACCCCAAAGTGCCACAACCACTTCCCACTTACTTTTGAGTCCGGGATTGGGGGTTTTCTCCACGTACTGCACGGGGCCGCAGGCGCTCTCCCCGCTCCGGCTGCCGTCCAGCTGCTGCTCTACCTGCTGCCAGGCTGGGGAGGGGGAACAAGCACTGGGTGGGTTTGGGATGGGGGTTCCCAGTGTGGGGGGCTGCGGGACAGGAGCAGGAAGCAGAGCAAAGGAGGGCAAGTCCCCAGGCTGGGGACTCCATCCCTGCCACCGATGTCCCCAGCATGGTGTGGGTGCTGGGGAGGGACTCCACATGCTCCAGCTCCCCTGGGCACTGCCACAAGGATGCTCTGCCCTCACCTTCATAGACAAAGCGGACGTTCTCCTCGTGGGCCAGGGTGTAACACTCTTCAGGGGCCGAGATCTGCTGCAGCAGCAGCGGGGGCCTCTTGCCATTCACTCTGTTGAAGACGAGTTTCTGCGCTGGGCTGTGGAGGGAGGGAAGCAAGGGGGGGTGAGGGCACAGGCAGCTCTGCCCACCCCAGCAAGAACTGGGGCGGTTCAGGTGTCCTGGGCTGCCCCATGGTGCACACACTCACCCACAGCTGTGGTCACCCAGCCCTGTCCCCAAGGACTGGGATGGAAAGGGACCCAGCTCCCAGGGATTCTGACACAGGAGGGGTGCAAGGGGAGCTCCCTGGGGAAAAGCAGCAGCTGCCCACCTCCCACCCATCCTCCAACCTAGCACCAAGTGCAGTTCCTAATAAAGAATCTGCCACCAAAATTGCAGGAATATCAGGAAATGGAAGTGAAATCCAGTTAGGTACTGGACAGGGGATGTGCCATCCTCTGCAGATGAAGCACCCGGGTTCACTGGAACAGCTCTGGCCCCAGCATGTCCCCAAGGTGCCCCAGGACCGGGATGCAACCCTCTGTCAAGTGGGAGCGGGTCAGGCTTCTTCAGAGCTGGGATCCCCTCTGGCGAGGGGCACTTCAACCACCCCCTGCCTGGACACAGCAACGGCCACCAGAACTAAAGGAAAAACTTGGAATGAGACCTGAGAGCATATTCAGTGCAAAACTCCAGTGTTTTGGCTTTTCTGCCCAGCTCCAGGGCAGGACATGTCTGCAACAGCCACGTTTCTCATGGGACAAAGTCTAAGGGGCCCTAGGAGTAGGTTTGGAGGGCAGGAGAGACTGGGAGCAGGCAGCTCCTGCAGATCTGCAGGCAGGGGCTGGGGAGGGCAGTGACCCTCAAGCCCCCACAGCCCGGGGCAGTGGGCAATCAGGAGGAGGGCAAGTGAGGCAAAAGCCACTTCAGTGAATTACAGGGATCCTGGGAAGGAGAGGAACTGGGTGGGGGGACGGGAGGTGGCTCTTATCCATTTCTTGGAGCTGGAAAGGATGTGCAGAACTAGCGGGGTCCCACCGCCCTGTCTGGGTGTGCTTTGACCCCAGCCCTCCAGCCGGGAAAGGGTCTCCTTAGGGATCCCATCATCACCTCCCAGCCACTGGAATACCCCTCAGCACCCACCCGGCAGCTCCAGGGGCTGCTGCTGCTGGACGCTGGAATTCTCCCAGGAAGTGCCCCCCCCCGGCTTTAGGGGCAGAGGGGATCGCCAGCTCCGCGTGGGCTCCGCGGCGCCCGTGGGTGCGCGGCGCGGCCAAGGCGGGCGGTCACACGGCGGGGCCGGCGCTGGCCCCGCCGCCGGTTTGTGCAATCGGGGCCGTCCGCGGGGCGGGCACGGGGGGGTTGGACAAGCCCGGCCCGGGCCCTGCCCCGCACCGGGGACCCCCCCGCGCCGCCTCCTTGGCGTGAGCCCACCGATCCCGCTCCCCGCGATTTTTTGGGGACGACCCGTGGGAAGGAGGAGGGGCAGCGACTCCGGCGTGTCCCCGGCGCGGAGCGGCCCACGCCACGCGTGTACAGAGCTCGGCGGGACGCGTGCGGGCACCGGCACGGCTGAGACCCCCGGGGCCAGCGGCACCGAGCGGAGACCCCCGGGTCCCCCTCCCGCCTCCCGCCAGCCGGCCCGGCCGTCCCGCTCCCCTTCCCAAGGTCACGGCCCGGCCGCCCCGGTGCCGGTCCCCTTCCCAAGGTCACGGGCGGCGCGCGGGGCTCACCTGGCGGGGGGCCACGGGCCGGGCTGCGGCCGCCCCCGCAGCTCGCCCAGTTTGCTGCTCTCCACCGCCTGCTGCGTGGGACCTGCGGGGGGTGCGGGGCGTCAGGGGGGAGCGGCGCGGGGCGGGACAGGACAGCACGGAGCCCCCGCGCTGCCCCGGCCCCGCGCCCCCCGGTACCTGTGCGGCGCTGCGTGGCGAGCTTGCTGGGGCCCCGCGTCAGCGTGTACATCCTGCGGGCCCCGGCCCCCGGCCCGCCGCCCCCGCCCGAGTGCCGTGCGCGCCCCTCGCCGGGGCCTTTAACGGGCCGGGCCGGGCCGGGCGGCCCCGGCAGCACCGACACGCCCCCGCGCTTAAAGGGACCGCGGGGCGCGCGTGGGGCGCGGCCACAGCGCTCAGCCGCTCGGGGGGCGCAGGGGACAGGCGCGGGATAGGTCGGGGGAACGCGTGGGAGGCGTCCGGGGACGTATGCGACACATGCGTGCCGTGTAAGGGACATGTCTGGGTCGTGGGGACACGTGGGGGACACGCCCGGAACATATCGGGGGAACGCGCGGGATGTGGGACACACAGGGGACACGCGGGACACATCGGGTGTACGTGTGGGAGGGGCGTGGGATGCACGGGGCACGCAAGGGACACACGTGGGATGTGGGGACGCTCGTCTCACACACAGGGGATGTGGGGACACACAGCGGACATTCATGGGATACATTTGGGGCATGTGTGCGATGTGGGAACACACACTGGAGACGCGCTGGACGTGTCAGGGGTGCACGTGGGGGATCAATGAGGACACACAGGATGCAGGGAAACACAAGCAGGGCACGTGTTGTTGGGGGCACATGTGGGGACATACATGGGACATGCATAGGACATATCAGGGGCACACGTGGGATGTGGAAGGGCACGCAGGAAACACACCGGGGATGTGCGTGGGACACAGAGGGGACATGTGGGAGGCACTCACAGGACACATGGAATGCACACAAGGGACTCTGGAACGTGCGGAGCTCAAGTAGGGGGGAGGGCACAGGAGGCACGTAGGGCACAAGATGGCACAGGCACGCCGGGGACACGGGAGTCACAGGAAACTCGGAGGGGACCTGCACGGGGACATTTAGGAGACAGCACACTGGAGCCATGGCATACACAGGGACAGATAGGGGTCATTCCTGTGACACAAAAGACCCAGGCAGGGAAAAGTGAAGGGATGCAGAGGCTGAGGTGCCACCCCCACGGGGACAGCGCTGCGACGAGTCCTGAGCTGCACATCCCATGACCAGCGCAGGAAGCCGGAGTGGGCAGCCGCGTCCCGGCCAGCACAGTGACCTTTGGAGCGGGGAGGTCCCTCCAAGGTGTCCCCACGTGGCGGGAGGTGCAGACCCAGGACACGATCCCGAACGTGCCCACCGGCCACCCCTGTGGCACTCAGAGTTTTGGGGAGAGATCGTGTGACAAACACACTGGCGTCTCTGGGAGGCTCCAGCCTGGCTCCAGGAGCTGCAAAGCCACCCCACGAGGGTGACCTTTGCCTTTCCGCCACGTTGCCACGGTAGCGGCCAGGGAGGGAGGGCTGCAGGAGGGTGCCTCCCATAAAAGCCCGGCAGCGCCTGACCCTGGTGGGTGCCAGGCAGCCGCGGGCCCCTCGCGGGTGTGCGTCCAGTGCTGTCACCCCCAACCCTGTTACTGTGCCTAAATACAACCCTGACCTGCGGGATGTCATCACTGGCTGTCACCCTCCCTGTCACGTGCTGGGGGCTGTGCCTCAGTTTCCCCCCGGACCTTCCTGGCGTTTATAATTGCCTGATGGCGCATCCCTGAGCTTTTCCGTGCTTGGAAGGGCTGAACCCCTAATCCTTGTGCTCCAGAGGGATCCCTCCAGTCCTCCACCACCAGTGACAGCTGTCGCGGAAAGGGTGGGTGGGGGTCCCCCGTCACCCCCATTTTCCCGGGATGTCCCCGCGAAGCCTCAGTTTGCCGCTGCCGGGGGGTGCCGGTGCGCGGCGAGGGCGCGGCAGCGCCCCGGGCCGGGGTCCCCGCGGGTCGGGCGGGTCCGAGGGGCGGCGGGGCGGGATCGCTGCCGGCCGCGCCGCTGGTGTAGTGGTATCATGCAAGATTCCCATTCTTGCGACCCGGGTTCGATTCCCGGGCGGCGCAGATCTCCTTTTCCGTTCCTCCCGCCTTTTTCCCCTCCCCGCCGTGGGAAGCTCCACCCGCGGCGCGGGGCGGTGCCGGGGGTGCCGGGAGCGGTAGTTCCGCCATGCAGGTCCCGGCGGCCGCGGAGCGCAACAAGGGCCCGATCCTGGCGGTGCTGCGGGAGTACGCGGGGGGCGGCGCGGGCGCGCTGCGGGTGCTGGAGGTGGGCGCGGGCGCGGGGCTCCACGCCGCGCATTTCGCGCGGGCGCTGCCGCAGGCGCGCTGGCAGCCCTCGGACATCGACCCGCGGGCGCTGCGCAGGTGAGCGGGGCCGGGGGTCCCGGGGGGCCGGGGGACCCCGGGGGGGCACCGCCTGCAGCCCCCTCCCACGGGCTCACGGACCCGCGGCCCCGGTTCCCCACCCCCCAGGTTATTTTTTTCTTTATTGGTTTTATTTCGTTTTGGGATTTTGGGAAAACGCCAGCATCCAACTCTTCTGCAGCCTGGGCTCTCCTGCTCAGTGCTGTTTTTCCTTCAGGAAAACCCCGATATCCAACTCTTGGATGAGCTGGATGCATATTTTTTCCCAGAAATGACCTACTCAACAGTGGGCCCGGCCTCCACACTTTTTTTCTTTTTTCAGGAAAAACCCAATATCCAACTCTCCAGTAGCCCAGGCTCCCCTGCTTGGTGCTGTATGTTTTCCAGGAAAACCCCATTATCCTGCTCTCAGATGAGCTTCATGTGTATTTTTTCCCAGCAAGGGCCTCCTTGGGCAGCCCAGGCTCTCTGGCTTGATGCTTTATTTTTTCCAGGCAAACCACAATATTCGACTTTTGCCCAGCCCAGGCTCCCCAAGTCAATACTCACTATATTTTTTTCAGTAAATCCCCAATATCCAACTCCCAAACACCCCATGCTCCCCAGCTCAGGACTTTATTTTTTCCCAGAAAGGTCCCAAAATCCAGCTTTCCACCACAGAAAAAAAATAAGCCTGGTGGAGGGGTGCTGGAATCAGCACCTGTCCAGGGGGAGTTTTGTGCTGCCCACCCAGCAGCACCCACCACCTTGGGTAAAAATAATCCCCGGGCTGGGAGGCTGCAAGAGCTGAGAGCTGGGTGGTGAATGTGCCAAAAAGGGTGTAAATAACCCCAAAATCGGGTGGTGCTGGTGCAGTGGTACCAGTGGGGTACCCCACAATGGGAGGGTGCTCCAAAATTGGGGAGTTTAGGCCCTGGAGCCTCTTCATCCACGTGCTGCTGGCTGTCCAAGTGCTTCCAGTTCTCCATGTGCCAGCTGGAAGCAAAGGGCTGGACAAAGAGCCCCCAGGCTGTGCTGCACCCACATTTTTGTTATTCCACATCAGAGAGTCCATCCAGGAGTTTGTCCCTGCCTGCAGTGAGTGCTGGGGGTGCACAGGGGGGATCTGGCAGGGCTTGAGGTGGGGTTTGGTGCCCACAGCATTGCTGCCTACGTGGAGGCCACGGGGGTGCCCAACCTGCTGCCCCCCATCCTGCTGGATGTGTCACAGGGTTGGGAGACCTGGGGGGGCACCCAGCCCGCCACCCTCGACCTCCTCGTCAGCATCAACATGATGCACATCGCAGAGCTGCGGTGCACCGAGGTGAGCGGCCCTCGCCAGCCCCTGTCCCCTGCCAGGGCCCAGGGGGGCTCTCCTGGGAGGTGTCCCCCGCCCCCTGACCTGGTCTCCACCTCTCTCGTTCCCCAGGGCCTGTTCAAGGGTGCTGGGGTGCTGCTGAAGCCCGGAGGTGTGCTCTTCACCTATGGGGTGGGTCCTGTCCTGGGGCGGGAGCATCCTGGGGGGTGCAGGGTGTCAGAGTGGATGCTGGGGGGGCAGGTGGGAGGGCAGCTCCAGGCATGGCTTAGGGAGGGAACCGGGAAATGCAGGGGCTTGGGTTTGGGGGGGTCTCTGCCTTTTGGGGCACACACTGAGCCTTGAAAGGGGCAGTTTTGGATGAGAGAGATCCTGTCCTCCCCCACCTTATCCGAGGCAGGGTCTGGGGGGGGCCTGCAGAGGGTGACAGGACCCACAGTGGGTGAAAGGACCCACAGTGGGTGATGGGACTCATGGTTCCCTTTGGGAGCCGTGTCTCTTCCTGCTTGGCTCCTGTGCGTGGTGGGGACAGCAGCCCATGGGAGGGGGGCTGGGGGGACACAGGGGGGCTCCTGCCTGCAGCTCCAGCTGTGTCCCACCAGCCCTACGCCGTGGACGGCCAGATCAGCCCCCAGAGCAACGTGGACTTTGACCGCAGCCTGAGGCAGAGGTAGGAGGGGGCTGGGGGGGCTCAGGCTGCTGGGGGCCCATCCTGTGCTCTGTGTCCTGTCCCTGCTCCTGCAGCTGCAGGAAGCTCCCTCCCAGCGTGGTCCTTCAAGATAAGCAACGCCCGAGGGCAGCCCCGCAGCCGGGGGCGCCCCTGGGAGATGGGGATGCTCTGGGGGGGACGTCCCCGTGTGTGACCCACGCCTCCCTGCCCGCAGCAATCCCGCCTGGGGGCTGCGGGACACGGCGCTGCTGCGGGAGCTGGCCGAGGCCAACGGGCTGTGCCTGGAGAGGATGGTAGGTGGTGGGCCCTGGGGTGCTCCCCGTGCCGCTGGGCAGCCCTGAGCCCGGCTCTGTGCCTCCAGGTGGACATGCCGGCCAACAACAAGAGTCTGATCTTCCGCAAGCTGTAACCTGCCCTGACAGCGCTTCCAGCACCTCCCGGCGCCGCTGTCCCCATTGATGCCTCCTGCGGCGCTGTCACTGTCCCACCATGGCTGCAGTGGGGCTGGGGACAGGGGCTGACTTGGCTGGGGGGGTCGCCTCTCCCCTGGTGCCTTTGGGGTTCCCTTTGCAGTGGGGTGCCCCAGCCTGGACCACAGGAGCCAGCACAGCTGCCACGGGGGGCTCAGACATGGGGGGCACCGGTGTGGGGGAGAGGACACAACACCCCTGGGCATGGGGGACCCTCCTTGCCCCATTTGCTCGGAGGGTGCTGTGCTGATGGCAGGGGGCCTGTCTCCCTTCCCCCCTCCCCAGGATTGTGCTGCTGCCCACCCAATAAACTCTGTGGCTTTGGCCTCCACACCGCAGCAGCTCCCTGATGTTTTCAGCACAAACACTGGGGGGCGGGGGTGTCCCCAGTTCCACCTCCAGCACCAGTGAAAGGGTCAGGTCCAGCACCAGGGGTGTTACACTGGGCCCAGAGGCTTTGGTGAGGTGGGAAGATTTTATGAGTGGTGGTCCTGGCAGATCTCCCACCCCTCTGCAACCCAACCCAGTTCTCTCTTGCTGCTGGACAGGCTGGGGGGGTCACACGGTGGGGGGAACATGCGGCAGATAAATTACAGTGGAGGTGGGAGCTGGTCTGGGGCTCGGCATGGGGTTGGGGGGGAACTACATGACAGTGGTAACCTCTAGATACAGGCCCTGGTGCAGGAGCTCCCTCAGGCTGCCCCCCTCCGTGGTGTGTCTGCAGCTCCCCCCGTCGGCACATCCTGGCTCTCCCCTAGTCCTGGAAGCGGTTCAGGAGGTCGCAGGTTTTCTTCTCCATCAGCTCATAGATCTTCTTCACCCGTTTGTCGTTGGCCGCCCGGACGTAGCTGCTGGGGTCCAGCGTGGCCATTCCATCGTGCACCTCGCCCATGATGATCAGGGGCCCGTCCTCCGCCGTCATGTTGGGGCAGGGGCAGCTCCAGTCCATGTCGGTCAAGGTCACCTCCAGGTACTTGATGTTGAAGAACTTGAGGCCCATCTTCTCATCCTTGAGGACGTCCTCGAGGGCGAAGCGGGCGATGCCGGAGTCCTGGTCCTCCACGATCTCCATAAGCCGCCCCACGATGGCAAAGTCACTGCGGCAGAGGCTCAGCACCATCTTGCTCTTCAGGCGGCAGGCCTTGCACTGCAGGCTCTTGGGGAAAGGGCACACGTCCTCGCAGGTCTCCTTGCTCTCAAAATTGTTGGTGTTGCCCTCGCAGCCGCCGTAGACGAAGGAGTGGCACTGCTTGAGCAGGTGGTTGTACGCCCAGCGCGGCTCCCAGTTCTGGCAGGGCCCCTGCACCATGGGCAGGAGGCAGGTGGGGCGGGCGCTGCCCAGGCAGGCGGCTCGGCACTCCTCGTACGTCTCAAAGTGGTTCCTGTTGGCCCCGCAGCCGCCGTAGCGGAAGGTGAGGCAGGAGCCCTGCTTGGCATCAAAATGCCAGCGCACCTCCGTGGCCTCGCACCGCCGCCGGTCCGGCTCCTTCAGGCACTCGGCGCTGGGGAAGGGCTGGGGGCTGCCGGTCCGCGGGGTCCCCCCCGGCTCCCGCCTGACCACCGACAGCGGGAAGTCGGCGCGGAGCAGCCCGGCGGCGTTCCGGGCCGTGCAGGTGTAGATGCCGGCGTCCTCGTGGCGGGCGTTGTAGATGACCAGCTGGCCGATGTTGGTGACCACCACGTTGCCGTACATCTGGTCCGGCCGCATGATGAAGTTCTCCTCCCGCTCGCTCTGCTTCTCCCAGGTGATGTCGGGCTGCGGGCGCCCGCTCACGTCGCAGCGGAAGCTGACGGTGCCGCCGGCGCGCACGGACTGGTGGAAGGGGTTGGTGTAGAGGGCGGGGGGCACCGGCACCTCGGAGCCGGCGCCCGGCGTGGGGCGCGCCGTGGTCTCCTGCGGCACGGGGCTGGTGTCGGGCCAGGTGAAGATGTGCTTGCACGGCACGGTGGTGAGGCGGGTGCCGCGCAGACACGCCTCGGCGTCCATGTAGCACTTGTTGTAGTAGGTGAGGCCGTCGGAGGCGCAGGTGAAGTTGGGCTCCTTCTCGCAGCGGTCCTTGCACTTGCAGACGGGCTGCCCGTCCCAGATGTCGCAGTCGGAGCCCTGCTGCGCGCACACGAAGCTCTCGCAGGAGGCGGCGGGCGCCAGCGCCAGCGCCGGAACGCTGCCGTCGGCAAAGCGCGCAGCCACGCAGCTCCGCAGCCCACACACGTTGGTGCAGCATTTCTCAAAGTCTTCACAGTCCTGGTCGGGGAGGGAGAAGAGATTGCGGGGGGCGGGGGTGGACATGGAGGTCACCGCTGTGCTGGGGCTGTGGATGCTGTTCCCAGCCCCTGTAGGACTTTGGGGTGGGTGGGTGTTCCCCACGCGGCCCCGCGCACCTTCGGCATCGCTGGGCTCCGGGTAAGAGCCCGACCTGCCCGGCACAGCTGCACCAGCCCCAACCCGCCCTCAGCACCCCCAGGATGTTTCGGGGTGCACCGCAGTGACGACGGTCCCTTCTCTCCCACAGTAGAGAGCAACTTGCCCTTCTCGGCTTTTGCTGGTCGAGGGGAGGCAGAACTCATTATCCAGATGAATTGTGAAGGAATCTCCCCTATGGGTTCAGACAGCCCTGACTGGGGGTGCAGGTGCCCCTGCTCACCCTGGTGGAGCTCAGAGCCAGGGCTCTCTGGGACGGACAACCCGGTCCGTGGGTGGGCTCTGGCCCCCAAGGAAAAGTTGGGAAAGGATTCTGTCCTCGGCCTGATGGGGTCTGTGTCCCAGCACACCCATTCCCTTCATCCCAGCCAGCCCTTTGACAGGGTGGGAGCATCCTGTGGGTGCACGAGGAGGGTGTTCTGACCACGGGACACCGTCATGAGGGGGCAACGAGCAGTTTCTCTGCCTGTGGGGGACTGGGGAGCCCAGCCGACAGGAGGGGCTTAGGGGGCAAAGCTGCAGCAGGGCTGAGCCCGTTGCACTGAAACAACTGAACCGGCTGTGCCACCCGGCACAGGACCCGCATCCCAAAGCATCTCCTTCGGGGACCTGGGGATGCCCCCCAAACCCTGTTGCCGCCCGCCACCCCCGCAGCCCCCTCGCTCACCTGGTCGGCCTGGCACTCCCGCTCGCAGGTGCTCTGGGCGTCCACCCACAGGTTGGGGTTCAGCTGGTTGGGGCAGACGCCCAGGTGCCGCATCCTGCCCGGCTGCAGGCTCAGCCCGGCCGCCGCCGCCAGCACGGGCAGGAGCAGCGCGACGCCCACGGGGACCCGCTGCCGCCCGCCCGTGCGCTGGCCCCGAGCCCCGCGCCCGCCTCTCCCCCGAGGAGCCATCGGGCCACCCCGCGCCGCCGGCCTGGCTCGCTGGCGAGGGCTCGGGATAAATCACATTCAGGACGGAGGGGATGAGGGAGAAGGCGGGCGGGCGGGGGGACAAAGAGGAGGAGGAGAGGACCAAACCTCTGTCCTTCAGCACACCCGGCGCCCGCCGGACCACCGGCGATGCCGCCCGCCGCCTCCATCCATCGCCGCCGCTCGGCTCTCGGGGCGCCGGGGACACGGCGGCAGTGGCGGGTGTCCCTCGGGGCTCAGTCCATCCCCGGCACGGCCAGCGGGGCGAGTGGGGTGGAAGGGGAGGACGGGAAGGTTGTAATCTGAATCCCCTCCCTTCCCACTGATGTTTCTGGGTGTTTGGAATGGGAAAGGCGCTGACCTCAGCCTCTAACCCCGGCGAGCCCGGCGATCCCTGGGCAAACACGGGGGGAGATCAAAGGCAGAATGCAGAAAGTCTCCAAAGAGGGAGAGTGAAGGGAGGCGGGGGGGGGGGGGGGCACACAAAAACCCGCCCGGCCCACGGAGCCGAATTCCTGCAGGATGAGAAAACAGCCGGAGCCTGCGGTCCACTCGGACGGGGCGGCCGGCGGGAGGCACGCGGAGCCCACGGAGCCCACGCTGCGGGCGGCCGGGACCCGGTTGGCCCGGGAGCCCCTCACCCCGCACCGCATCTCTGGGCACCCACCGGCACCACAGCCGAAGGTGCCCGGGAGCGGAACAGCGGCACGGATCCATCCTCGCTTTCCAGCCCGCATCCCACGAGTGCCGTGTCTCGCCTGGCGGGATGGGTGCCCACCCAGCCCCCCTGGAGGGGCTCCCCCAGCCCCCTGGGGCTCCCAGCCCTCCCTCCCCGATGATTTACGGCCAGGATGTCTCCTGAGCCACACCAGACCCCGGCACACTGTGCTTGGGCTCAACCAGCACGTCCCGCACCAGCCCCGAGCTGGCAGGAGCCGGCCCCGGCTCCCCGGCCAGATCCCTCTAATCCCCGATGGAGACTGACCTGCAGCAGGAACATTTCATGGCATTTTGGCAGCATTAACTCTTCCGGCTCTGGTGTGAGCCTCAGCCCTGAGGGGGGTCTGCAGCCCCTGTGAAACAGCAAACCCGAGGAGGTTTTGCCCCGGGGAGCAGCTCAACACCTCCAGCCTCCTCTCTTGGGGGGCTGGTGGTGGAGGGGACAAAAAAACCGGCGGGAGCCCTTTCCTTTTTTTGGGGGGGGTGCGGGGGGGGATCCAACCCACCCCACCCCACCCCAGTGCTGCTTTCGCACGTAATGGTTTGGTGCTCCCCCGGTCTGTGGCTCCTTGGGGAAGCCCTTTTGCCCCAGGCCAGGTGATTTGGGGGACCCTCGACAGCCCCACGCTGGTGTGAGCAGGGTGCAGCCACAACGCACGGTGACCCCCAGCCAGTAGCACCGACACAGGGCTGTGACCAGCCACCCCTGCCACTTCCCTGCCCGGGCCAGCAAGCAGCTGCACTGCTGCTGGCTCTGGGCTGCTCATGGCGATTCTGGGGCTCCCCGGGGCCCAAAACCCCAAAGCACAGTCAGGCCTGTCACCAGCTGGCCGTGACCATGCATGGAGGGCTGGAGCATGTCCCATGGCTGTGCCCTAAATCCCGTTCCACAGGCAAGCAGCCGCCCAAGGATCCATCCAGCTGTGGATGCTGAGGGAAGGTTATGCTGCCCTTGGGCACTCATGGGGAGGCTGATGTTTTGCAAACAGGGGATTGCATCAGGATAGCCAGCCAGGAGCTGCTGGGGCCTGTGCCCTGCGTGCCCTGGCAGCCTGAAACCCCCAGACCCACCCAGCTGGCCCCAGGCCTCCGCTGCCTGGAGATTGCTGATCCACAAACCTACCTTGCTCCAGCTGGGAAACAACGTGGCAGATGCAGGGCACCTTGGTCCCCAGGGACACAGTCCAGGGCATAGAGCCACTTTGGGGTGTCCCAGGGTCCTTCCCAGGGTGCTGGTGCAGAAGGGAAGGGGGAAAAAGATCTGGAACCCAACTTCTGCCTATACCCATGCTGGGTTCCATGTGGTCACAACACGATGCCAGTGCCCAGGTCTGGGTTGGTTCTTGCCCCACTGCCCCTTTCCAGAGCCAGAGGAGCAGCCTCAAAGGGTAGCACGTGTTTCACACCAGAGCCCAAGGTGCCTCATGCCTTTGTTCCCAAGATCAGAAGCTGCAAGGCTGGGACAAGCCAGGAACCTTCACCTCAGTGGTGCAAGGCTGGATGGAGGAATGGCAGCTGCTGCGTGGTTGGAAATGCAGCTCCCAATGACTGGAGATCCTCACCAACACCTTGGGACCCCCACCCACGCTGAGACCTTCACCCCACCTGGAGACCCCCAGCCAGCCTCTTCTAGTGCTTCTTCAGCTGAAGGTGAATGACAAAGCAACTCTTCCCACCGTGGCCCAGCCCATGGTAATTTCACCATCTCAACACTTCTGAACTGTTCACCCCCACGTGTCCAGGCACCAACTGCACTCTAGAACAGGGATTTTTGGGGTCATTTTCAAAGATCCCAGACACAGATGAGGGTTTTATGGTTCATCTTCTCCCTCCAAGACACGAATTAGCTCAGCATTGGGTCCTGGAGGGAAGGGTGCTGTGCCACATGTCCCTGCTCCCATAACCCGCTGCACCCGGCAGGCTCCTGCCCCTCCAAAGCACCCGTGGGGAGCTGCACCCTCATTTTCAAGCATCTTGCAGTCACATCAAGGTCACCACCTCTTCCCAGGCTGCGTGGGACAGTGGGACCAACCCAAGAAGCCTCACATCAGAAAGGTGGGTGCAGAGAAACACAATGACCAAAGTCCTGAATCATCCCAGAGCAACCTGCTCCCTCCCCCTTTCTCCAAGGAGCAGAGAGCCTCGAAGCTCTCCCAGCCTTCCCACCCTGCTCAGACTGTGCAGTGTTTTCCTGCCCTGCTCTTCCCAAGCAGACAGCTGCAGCCCCGCAGCCCCCGCTGCTCCGCCGTAATGGGCTCCGGCTGTCCCGACCCCACCTGAAACCACACACAGCCTTTGTTTCGGCCCTGTGAGAGGGAACAGACACTTCCAGAACCCCCTGAAGAAAAAGGGAAAAAAAGGGTCTGCGTGACTCTTCCCTGACCAGGCTTTCACCTTAGCTCCAGGGTTTTCCAGGCTGCAGACACGATCTCATTTCCCCCTGCCCCCTCCCAGCCCCAGCAATTACTACTTAAGCTGTTAAAACAAGCGTGGCCAGTCTGGTACGAAGTGGAAAATCTGATCCTAGGGAAGTGAGAAGGCAGGGGAAAAGGGAGGTCAAGGGGAGGTGGGCTGGGAGAAGGGGATCAGACAAGAAGTCTCCCCCCACCCCAGGATCAAATCCCCCTTCTTTGGGGCTCCTGGTGCCTCCAAAAGCCACGCTGGTGTGACACTGGTGCTCTGAGGTCCCTGCAGCATCCTCTGTTTCAGTCCCATTTGTCCCAGGATGGCTTCCAGCTCGCCCCAGTCCAGGCAGGAGAGGTGACTGCTGCCACAGCACTCGCTGCTCCCCCAGGATCACCCAGACCCAAAGAAGGGATTTAGGGCTTTGACTGTACTTGTTCTGTCGCCGTGGAGCAGGGACTGGGCACAATTCCTGGCAAACTGCTGGAGAGCTTGGCTTCCTCCAGCCACCTATGGGACCAAGCCTGTTGGAGAGGAGTTTGTGTTTTCTCAGGGCTCCACTACCCCACATCAGGGGTTCTGTGAGAATCAAGAACAGATTTATCTTCTGCATCTACAGAAAAGGGTAAAAAGCCACCACAGCCAGGAATCATGGCTCCCCAGAAAATGTAATTCGAGTTATTTTGTGGATGACCTGGAAATGGGAATACACACCTGTACCACAAACAGTCTGAAATCCCCAGGCATGGGCAAAACCACCTTTTTCCCTTCAACCTCTTCCCAGCCCCCACAAAAACAGATACAACTTCTCCTCTTTTCAATTGGTAGTTCAAAACAAACAAAAAGACTTTAATTTATACAAAACAAAACCATGTAGAATCAGTTAAACAACACTGACTGTACAAAGGAATAAAAAAATAAAAGGATAGTCCAAAAAAACCCAACTCAGGAATGGTACAAGTGTCGGAGAGCAGCTACAGACTAGTGTTGACATCAGATGCAAGAATCTTTTCCTTTTAAATTAAAAAATAAAAAAAGTTTGTTGCTGGGCAATCACTCCAGGGAAATCTTCCATCCCCACTCCAAACAGGATCCGTGAGACTTTACAGGGTGACAAAACCTAGACCAACCACAGGGAAACAGCGTGGGGAGGTGGCACACGTGGCACAGCCAAACCAAAGCAGAGGTACAGCAAGTTTTGAGACATGCAGCCGCTTGGTGATTTCAGGAAGGATCCCTTTATCCCTCTTCGCCCCACACACCGGCGCCGGGGCCCCGTGGTGCCCGGGGGCGATTCCCGGGAGGAGCCGCCCTTGGCGGTGCCGGTCACCTGTTGGCCGTATATCCCTGTGCTGCTGAGCCAGCGATTGTCTTCTGCTGTGTGTTAAGTGATGGGAAACAGGTGCCAGCCATCCCAGACAGGTTCTCCAAATCCCCCGGCCTTCGCGCCACCGGGACGGCCCGGCCGCGGCTTTGCTCTCGAGCCAAAGCACCACTACAAAGGATTCCTCTCCCCCTCCACCTGCCTGGGGTTTAATTCTGTCCTCGCTCACTTGAGCTGGGCGATAAAGCACGAGAGAGCCGAGCCAAGAGACCGGCCCGCGCTGTGCTCTGCAGAGAGGGGAGGGGGAAGCCTCTGGCACCTCCCAGGCCAGCTTGGGAGCACGGGAAGCGACGTCCCTGCAGGGGGACACGTCCCTGCTGTCCCTGCTGTCCCTGCTGTCCCTGCTGCCTGGACACAGCGGGTCCGTCGGCCGCGCGGGAGCTGCAGCGGCTTCATTCTGCCCGTGCAGTGCCCCAGGCTGCCTGGAAAGGGGGAGCAGAGCAAGCCTGGGCCTTAAGGAGCTGCTGGTCCCAGGAGGGGATGGCAGTGCTGTACACTTCACTTCCTACCACACTACTCACGATCTACACACCCTGGCCACCTATGAGAACCTGCCACCGTAGCTCAGCCCCACTGCCAGGCTCCCTTAACTTTCGGGATAAGGGCTGGGTGCTATTTCTCAGTTTCCAGGTGAATTTCCAGCACAGGTCAGCCATGGAACAAAGCCAGGGAAGCAGGTGCACTTGGCTTGACAGAAGATCCATCCCAAGCTCTTACCCCTCCAAGATCCAGGAGCCATCCCACAGAGCAAAGCAGTTTGCTCTCCCCATCTCCTGGGACAGCCCCAAGAGCCAAGTGATTTTGCCTCTAAGGGACCTGGAGATTGCTGTTTCCCCACCCCAACCTTCCATCTTCCCAGTCCCTGCTCCTTCACACTCCAGTGGGAAAAGCCGCTTCTGCTCTTTCCCACTTTCATCCAGGAGGAGCCACAGCAGTGCGAGCCCAGGCAGCATCTTTGGGAAAGCAAAGCTGGAAGCAGCCAGGATCCAGGGGCTGTCACATGGGGTGCTGTCATGGATGGAGGGCACTAGAAGCGATGGCTGAGGCTTTGCAGCAATAAAGAACAAAATTCAGCATTTTTCCTCTGCTTTAGGCACAATGCTTCCACCCCCCTGCTCCCCAATCCCCGATGAGAAAGCACAAAGTGACCAAGGAATCAGTCTGACCCCAGAGCTGCCTCTTCCTCCTGCCTGCCAAAACACTCCAACCCCCCAGGACCCTGGCCTCACCACTCTGCTTCTCCATGCACTGCCATCCCACCCTGCTTCGGCACTCACAAGTTCTAGGGAATGACAGGAATAGAGCAGCTCGGGGCGTGTTCCACACCAATTGTCCTTTCCTTCTGCACACGTAGTATTTAAAAACACCAGCACGAGCCCAGAGGTGAGGGAAAGTCTCTTAAAGCATTTATGTGTTTTCATTGGAAAATCCTCCACTTGTCCCCCTTTGCTGACACTGGGAAAGTCAATCCAGTGTTGTATTTACATGGCTGCATAAAATTTTCCCTGACTGCTTCTTAAAAAAACCCTTAAAAAACAAGTGATATTTATATATATGTATAATATTTACATAAATAAGCGAAGGCGGCGAACGGAGCGCTGCCTTCCCCTTTCCAATTGGCCAACTCTTGCCTTGTTTTCTGGTTTTTTTGGCAACAGCAGGTTAACATCCCGGTGAAAACTGTCATTAGTTCCCTGTCCCTGTTTCTTTTTGTCTACATCCAATGATCACTATTGCACCAGCAATCTGTTCAGGAGGCCAAGAGTTAAAGTTGCAGCACAGACTCTCCTTGCCTACTCCCTTAAGCCTCTCAATCTTCCATTAAATCCATTGCTCCATTGAGACTGGATGAGCTTTTTTCCCCTTCCCCCCTCCCCAACCCGGCAGCTGCTGAATTTTCCACCCTAGGCCAAGAGGCAAAGCCCAAAGCATTCTTGGAGGGTCACTTGGCAGATCCTCTCCCCGCCAGTGCTGCGGGATCCAGCCGGCACCATGCTTCTTCCTATGCCAAGCCAAAACGTGAGCACATTCCTAACGCTTGTGCGTGCCATTGGAAAAGCAACCGTGGCCCATCCGAAAGGATCCAGTGGAAAAGGGTTCGGTGTGCAAACAGCTGTACATCGGTGGGTGGGTGTGGATCTGACAGAAGCTCAGGGTGCCCATCCTGCTAAGAGATCTTGCAGTTGTTGCGTGAGCAGTTCTGTGGGGGGCTCTGGGGAGGCCGGATGGATTTGGATCTCTTCAAGCTGTTCCCTTTGCTGCTGCTCCCGCCCCCGCTGCTGGCCAGGGAATAGGAGCGGCCGTGCATCATCACTGCATTCATCCCATTGGCCATGGAGAAGGATTTCAGGTGGCTCTTGATGGTGACGGGCAAGGGGAGCTTGTCGATGAGGTGCACTGGGGTGCAGGACACGATGGCTCGGCAGCACAGGTCCTGTAAGCTGAACACTGGTGGGAGAAAGGACCATGCAGTCAAGGGCCAGGAGATCCTCTGGGCTGCCCTTCCCCCACAACTATTCCTTGTGCTGCACAGCTCCATCTCCTCAGGGAGATATGTCAGTAATGATCTCACAGGAGCTGAGAGTAGGGAGCAGGGTATTTAGGACAAAAGCTTGGGAAATCAAGGTGAGCTCTGCTGTTGCAGGTTTGTGCTTTGCCAGACACCAGCTTTGGTGTGAACACAGGGTTAGGCACTGCCAGCCCTGCTCTGCTCAGCACCCGGGGCTGGCAGGGCCTGACTCACGTTCCTGACAGACACTTGGCTTCTCAACCCACCCTCTGGCAACCAGGATGTGCCTAGGAAAAAGGCAACAGGGTCAGCAAGTCCTGGAACAGGACAGTGGCACCTGGGACCTGCTCAGGGGGCAGCTCTCTGCAGAACCCCCCAGCCACAGAGACCCACCAAGGCAGAACACCCAGAACACTACTCTGCCCTTTTGAGCTTCCCAGCATCCTCCCAGCTCAGCGGGCATCCTGTGAGCCTGGAAGTCCCTCTCCTTGCCGGGGGATTCCCAGCCAGCGGCCACAGGAGGGCACTAGTTATCCTCCCTGCGGCCAGAGGCACGCTGCCGTTCCCGAGCAGGCAGATCCCCCTTGCCCGGTACGGAGCCCCCAGTCACAGAATCACAGAATCATTTCGGTCAGAAAAGGCCTTCTAAGACCATCGAGTCCAACCATTCCCCCAGCACTGCCAATGCCTCCACTAAACTATGTCCCCAAGTGCTACATCTGCATCTTTCTTGAACACTTCAGGGATGGTGACTCCACCACTGCCCAGTGCAGCCTGTTTGCGTGCCTGACCACCTTTTTTGTGAGGAAATTTCCCCCAATATCTCATCTAAACCTCCTCTGGCACAACTTGAGGCCGTTTCCTTTTGCCCTTTCCATTCCCAAGCAGGCAGCCTGCAGTTACAAATCCTCTGGAAGAGATTCAGGTCTGTGAAGACAGCCCAGTCCCTGCCCACCATCCCTCTGTGACCTGCAGACCATGGCACAGCAGCCAGGTTGGGGACAGGAGCCCAGGCAGAAAATTTGGTGACTGGGGCTGGCAAACAGGATAGTCCCATCCTGATGAGCAGGAGCTGAAGATCCGTATGAGAGCACAGCATCCCAGGAACACAGATCTCCTGCTGCTCAGACTGCAGTGGGACACACTGCTACCTCCAGCCAGGAATAATGTGGGAACTGAGATTATTTTGTTTCAAACTCAACAGGCTGAGACGTAACACAGAATCTGCTCGTGGTTTGCCTCCCTGTGGCACTCATGCCTGGATATATGGAATAACCCAGCCCACTGCTGCATGCTGACAGCAGGGATGAGATTTACTCCCTTTCAGTTCCTTGGGCTCACTCTGCTTCCCTCCAAAACAAGGAAGACAGGCTCAGGCAAGGAGAAAGGTGCTTACACTTGGATTTATCCCACACAGCCCTTTTGATTGAAGTACTTTCAAGCTGGGAGCTTAATTGCCCTCAGTCTCATCCAGAATAAGTGGAAAGGCGGAGGATGCCCCAGAGCACTTCAGATCCCAGACATGCTGAACTGCCCTCTGGAGCAGCCCATCCCCGTGCCAGCACAGGCAGCTCGTGGCTCAGCTTCAGCTTGTCTGGCCTGAGGCATTTCTCCACATCAGGTGGATGCAGCTCCCACAGTTCCACACCTCCCACCCGGGCAGCCACAGCCCCACGGCTCCACGTGAGCCGAAATGTCCCACACGGAGCACCCCACTGACCTCGGTTGGGCCTCCAGATCTTCTCCATGCCGTGCCGCATGAGGACGATGCGGGACAGCTCCGTGAAGGACTCGATGACGTTGAAGTTGCACAGGGGGCTCACCTCGAAGAAGGTCATGCAGTTCTTCTCGGCGTAGGCGCGCGCCTGCTCCGTCGGCACCTGCCGCTTGAAGGCCAGGTGCAGCCTGTTCCCCACCAGGATCCGAGGGACACCTGGGGCGTGCTGGAACAAGGACAGAAGTGCAGAAATCACGGCTACACCCAGCAGGCTGCTTAGCTGCAACAGCAGTGGAGGGAAAAGAGGTAGAAGCTGCTCTGTGGCCAAGGGACTGTCCAGCAGCACCTCTGTGTGGTGGGGATGACTCAGCTGTCACTTCTCAGTTCATTCACTTCTGAGGGAAGTTTCCTGTCTTTCTTGACCATTCCTGTGGCCTTTCCTACTACTCCAGATTTACACAGAGGTGGAGGGCAGACACTTATTGCTTTGCTCCACTTATTACTGCACTGCCATCATGTCCCCTCCATAGCAGAGCCGTTCCTGCCCCAGCGTCAGGTAACGCCTTGGGTGATACCTCCCCGTATTTCTGCTACAGATCACTGCCTGTGTTCTTCCATTCACTTACCTCATCTATTTCCTTTATCCATCGGTCTATCCCATCAAAGGACCAGCGATTAGTGATGTCATACACCAAGAGAATTCCCTGGTGGAAGACAATCAGAAGCAATCAGGAATTTTCATAGTAGGAAATGTGACAGGGGCAGGACACCCCTGAAAGACCCCCACATGCAGAAACCAAGAAGCAAAGGGACAGAACAATGCTCCAGCTGCACCATTCGTACACTGATATGGCAAAAACAGAGACAACAAGGCTGTGCTAATGCAGTCCCAGGTTGTCAGGGAAGTTTTTACCCCTGTTTTGGCTCTGGTATCCCCCAAATAATTTTTAAAGCTGCAGTCTCTACACAGAAAGAGGAACTGCCTTGGTGGCTGTATCTGGAGGAGCAAAGCACACACTTCTCCTGTTACAAATCTGATACAAACTTGCTGAGGCAGAAACACCTTTTTTTCTACCCCCTTACATAGAACAGCTGCAGTCAGTGCTGAGGTGGCAGCAGGACAGGAGGGAATTTTCAAGCACAGCCCTCTTCTCCAGAACCTGTCTCATTGTGAGCCCTTTGCTGACAAGGAAGAAGCTGAACGATGCCAACAAGCACCACGGTATCTCCACAGACTGAGCTCTCAGGACTAGGATCTATCCAGACTTTGCTGAAGGTGCTTCCCACTGTCACTGCCACACTGGCAGAGAACCCTTTCTTCAGGCAAGAGGTACCTACAGCATCCTCAGGTTCACATCCATGTTCCTGAACACCACCCACGTCCATGACTCGCTTCCCAGTCACCTCCTGAGGTGCAGCACGTGGTGCTGGCAGCAGCACAGGCACGACTCAAGGCAGGGAAGACATGGAGCAGCTCTGAGGAGTCTCCACCTCACCCCAAGCCGGGCTGGCAGGACCCAGGAGCACCAGGTGACCCAGGTGGCCAGACTGCTGGCCACCACTCAGGTCCACAGCATCTCCCAGCAAGGGAGCTTTTCTTGAATCTGAGTGTTTCTGAGGTCAGACACAAGGAAAGTAGGCTGTGCCTGGCCCTGCAGGCACACGAGCCAGGAGCTGCTGCTCGGTACTGGTTGGGCACAGACAGCACTTATGGAATTGTCCTCAGCAGAGCCTTTCTGCAACCCTCCCGTTATTTTTCTGACTTCTTGTCACTCTTCTTTGCAATCAAGGACATTCCAAGTGACAACAGGCACTCCAAGCTGACTTGGCAGAATCACAGTACAAGGTCCCTGCAATGGGAACTAGGGAGGAGGAGATGAGCTTGTGCTGAGAGGAGTCCAGCTGGGAAGGCAGTGCTGGACAAAAGAGAACCCACCAGCAGCAAGACTAAGGGCAAACCAAACCAGATCAGTGAGCTACAAGTTCCTCAGACCCAGCCTTCCCTGAACCAGGGGTATCCTCCAGGAACAGCTATCCCCTACAGCAAGGCCCCAGCATAAGCAAAGAGATGTTAAATTGGCATGGGAAGGTCTCAGCTTTCAGCTCAGACCTCCCTATGAGAGGCCTGGATTCAGCACAGGGAAGGAGAGAGCTGAGACACTCCCAGCACCTGTCCTAGACCATGTCAGGGACCATGGAGCACCCTCATGTACCTGTGGAGTTGCTCCTTTATCCACTGAAAGGGAAGATGTGCTATACAGAAGGGAAAAACAAACTACCCAGTCCTCCCAAACCCCAGCTTTACAATCCTTGCTGCTGCCAACCCCTGCGCTGAACTGGGAGGAGCCTGTGCAGAAGCTTGGTGTGTCATACACCTCAAATTTACAAAAAAATAATCATTAACACGAAATGATTAACATGATTCCTGTGTGAAGCAACAGGAATGATAAACTGGCATCTGGGCCACAAAGGCACCTGAATCCTCATACTAAAGTCACATCTGGAGCTGGCAGCAGCACTGCCCCCCCCTCACAGATCAGCAGCTGTTCCCGGATGCACTGGGTGTGCCTTGACCTTGTCTGCCTTTCTCTCAGCTCTTTTGGAATAAGCAGCTCTCAAACCCTGACCAATTTTATAATTTTACAACAATTCAGATTCTTGCTTCTAGAACAATTCTGATTCTTGAGCTGTACCCCCAACCTCACTGCCCAGTGCTTCCACCCCAGGCAGTCACTCTCCAGGTGAAGTTTGTTTTTCCTGTCCTTGCTGGCCCTCCAACATCTCCACATCTGCATTTGTACCCTCACAAAAAGGCTCAAATGCACACAAATAGAAGGGCAGAGGGCACAAAAGGCAAGTCAGGTGGGTTGGCTTCATGTTTGACAGCCCAGCACGAAGAGCAAGCCCTTCAAAGTCTGGGTTTGAGGCTGTTCTGTAGGACCTGAAGGTGAGTTTACAGAATGGCAGAAGCATCTGTGGTGTGGGGGGAGCATCTTCAGTTTCCTTCAAGGAAAGTCTGGAGCTCATACCTAGAGTCCATAATTCTTTGTAGTCTCATTTCTAGGACAGTCCAAAAACTTCATAATCAAAAAGAAATGGAGGTTGTTTTTGTTTTGGAGGGGAAAAGGATCAGTTTCTCCTAGATTTACAGAGGAAAAATAAGAAGGAAGTAATGATTTTCCATAAATAAAAAAATCCCATGAAACCAAAGATACTGCTTCTCAAGGACCCAATCTAGAAATACCTACTAGCAGGATACATCACATTTTAATTGCATATTAAAAAAAAACCAAAACAAAACTCTGAACTTTCTTTTAATTTTTCCTCTATTTATTTTGATTTCCAGCTTCCAAGGCTGTGTGTGAGAATTAATGAGAGTCAGGAAATAACGGAGCAAAGGGTTCCAAGACAAATGGCCAGCAAGATAAATAAAGTCTACTTGCTTCATTTCTGGATTGACAAGTTCCTTCAGCCAAGAGAAACAGACCCAAGACCTAGTTTGTGACGATTATTTCTGCCAGGAATATGCTTGAGGAGGAGAGAGTTTTTAAGCTTGCTGGCAGCTTCTGCCTGGATGTTCTTTGAATAGGAATAAGGATAAAACTTCAGCAAAAACACACCCCTACGTTCTCAGCAGGGTGAAAGGTCAAGACCACGATTTCTAAATTCAAAACATGACACCTTGTCTGCCAGCTGAGCCTCCAAGCCACAGCACAGCTCCAGCACACACGTTTAGAGCAAAGATTGTCCAGGAAAGCTTCCCAGAGCTCAGAAGACACCGAGGCCAAGCTGCCCATGCCTTGCTCCATCCCCCTCCTGCCCAGCTGGGTATGGAGCCCAGCTGTGCTGCAGCTCAGCAGGGGGAGGAAGAAGGCTGCTCAACCCCTGGCCAGCTCCTGGTGCTGCCAGATAACCTCACACTGCTTCCAAGTAGCACTGGCATGCTGCAGACACCACGTTTCCACAGCACACATCCCAAATCCACTCTGTCACTGCCATCTCTGCCCCAGAGAGAACAGCACTCAGCCATGCACAGAGAGGGAGCTGGCTCCATCTCTGCAGACAGTTCCAAGAAAGATCTGTCAGGCTTTTTAAAAGTCTCCTTTGGAATAATGTGCACAGAATTTTAATTTCCTCAACTCAACAAATGAACAGCTTCCCATTCCCAGCCTAATTTGTTCTCTAAGTGCCTAGATGGTTGTCAACACCCTATTATCTCCACAGCTCTCGATTTTTAGTTTCACAAAGCCCTTTTGTACCCCAGGTTCCCACAGCATGGAGTGAAAAGCTCCACGCTCAGCTTCTCAGACCTTGGAGCCCTCACAACCCTCCAACAGCCCTCCCTCCTTTCCTCCTCAGTCTGCCTACAGCTTCTGTGTAGGTAGAAGGTGACTGGACTCATCCCCAGATCCATCTGAGGTCTTTTCACAATTGGATTTTCAGAGTTCATTCCCACTCTCATTTTGTTCCACACTACTGGGATTGGCACAACCCTCAGCATTCCAGTGACAGAAATTTCCACATGAGTGCCTTGCATAGTGAACGAGGAACACAGAGACACCACCAGTTATTGTATCCAGCAGCACATGTGGACACTTACTCTGCCAAAACCCAAATTTGCTTCCAGCAGGAGCTTACACAAAGATCTGTCCACATAACTGAGGTGGTGCTGGGGAAATATCATCTCTGCCTGCTTGCAGCAGGTTTGGACCAGGTTTATAAGCAAAAAGCTTTTAAAGGTAAGAGAAAATCAGCTTGCACACAGTCAGTGCAAAGCAGGCTTGTCTAAAAAGGTTTCCCAGATGCTTTAGGGGCTTCCAGCACACAAGAAACTGCTGGGAGCACTTGCACAACTGCCAAGGACCTCAGCCCTCACCAGGCAGGTGACAGGGTGGCCAGGAAAGTGTCACTTGATGATATTCTTCACTCATGGAAAAAAGCTGCTGCTGAAGAAGGCTGAAGAAGGCTGATCCACTCCCCCAGAGTGGATTTTCTGTCCCACAGGATGAAATAAACCTTAAACAGAAGGTCCAGTGCTGACTGGAACCAGAACACTCTGTGTCTCCTGCCTGCTCTTTCACAGCTCCATTTGATCGTGCCTTTCCTGCTGGCACCTTGGACCTTGGCTCATGGGCAGTGACATCCTGCTGCCAAACCTTTATCCAACAGCACAGCCCATCGGGGGGGTACTTATCACTGAGCTTTTGATAAGTATTTTGGCAGGGCAGGCTCCTCCAGCAGCTGGACAATCCCATCCGAATGACCCAAGGCAGGTGAGGTATTTGCAGCTACCAAAAAAGCCACAAGGGAGGGCTGAACCTACACCTGAGTCTGCTGAGGTGCCAAAAATCCACCACCTTCCTGCATACTAAGAAGCCCTGAACAGGATAAACAGCAGCTCCTCAAACCACCTGCCTAAGCAGAACTCAACAATATTAATTATTTCTTTAGGGCTGCAGCTTTGCTGCAAGATGGGAGCATTTTTTCACACTGTCTGGGAAGAGTCTGGCAAGCCACATTTTCAGAAACAGTTTAAATCCCTGGCATATGAGGACATCAGGAACAACGCTAACACTGCTTCTTCCTGGCTAGATCAGGAAACACTGCCACAACTCTTTCTCCCCTCTGTGATGACTCTTGGAATAGTTTGCATTTGCTCACAGCAGCCAGAAGAGCCACAGCTGCTCGCAACAGCCGAGATCAGTGAGCCAGCTCTGCTGGAAGGGCTGAGACTTTGAAGCCAAGCAGAAAAGGAGCAGAAGTCCAAGAGCAAAAAAGATTTCTGTAGCACCTTTAAGCACACTAAATACTCTTCACCATACCCCATGCTGTGACAATTAACATAAAAATCCTTCTGCAACACTGCAAGCTCAGACTGCCCGAGTTGGCTCTGCAGGGTGCAACACTACTGGGTTTCCACATCTCCCTCCTCCCTGGCCCTGCAGTCACCATGACTGGCTGCACATGGCCCCTGCCCATCAGTGCCTGGAGGCCAGTGCTCTGCTATCCCAGACACAAACACTCCTCTTTTGCCCCAAAGTGAGACCCTGAAGTGATGTGGTCAGGACCTGCTGGCTCAGCAAACCCCAACAGAGAAGGGATGAAGTGGAAACTTGACACCCAGGGAAGTAAGAGAAAAGGAGAGGGGTCCCAGGCACACCAGCACCACAAGCTTCCACCTTGAGCCCAAGAGCTCGTTGTGTCCCTGATGAGATCAGATCTCAGGCAGGGCAGGAAGGAAGGCAAGAGACCTTCGATCCTCACAGCAAACCCTGAGGCAATCATGCTGGAAGAAGGGGCTGGTTCTTGCTCACAGCCAGCTCATCAAGAGCAGCAAGGATGTTTTACTGCAGATAATTTCAAGAGGAAGAAGTTCCTGCTGAACACGAAAGTCACATGGCTCTGGGCCCAGGCCAGTGGTGTGGAGTTGAAACTGGGGGAGGCATCAAGGTACTCATGTTCTTTCCCTAGGGAAGGACCAGCATGAAGTTCAGGCTGAGCACTGTACTAGGCTGTGCCATGGGGGAAAGAACTCCCAAGAACTCTGGAGACTGTTTCCCCATGTTGCAAGCTCTCCAGGGTCTACTTCAGAAAATTCAGTTCTTATCACTACACTTGAGAAACAATGAGGAGTGTGTGGGAAAGTCAGGCAGGCTTCCCTGGCTTGGAGGCATTTTTCATACCAAGTGTTCTCTTAAGCATTGGTTATCCAGACCTGGGTAAGGGCTGCCAGGTTGCTGAGCCAGCCTCCTGCTCTCACAGCCAACCTGTACAAGTCCTCTCTGGAACCTCATTCTTCAAGCTCCCCTTGTGCTCTTCAGTCCTCCACTCAGTGAGAACCTTCCACTAATTCTCAGCGTGAAGGTGCTCAAGGCCAGTTTACACCAACCTGTTCTTGTACAAATATCACACTGAACTTCAAACAGAGCTTTTCCCATGCTGGCACCTCTCTTCTCTGCTGGATTTGTTCTTCCTGAGCTTTTGGCTTTTAGTTTAAATAAGCTGTTTCTCTTGCCTCCAAGGGGATTTGTTTCAGCCTTCCTACAGCAGAAGTCTTGAAGTCTGATGATTCCAAGACAGTAGAAAAGAAAGCAAACAGCTGCAGCTGAGAAGCCAGTACAGCACACAGCCCTGAATACATCCTGGAGATCACACCTGGAGTACTGCACCCAGCTCTGGGGCCTCCAGCATAAGAGGGACATGGACCTCTTGTAACAGTCCAGAGGAAGCCACAGAGATGCTCCAAGGGCTGGAGCCCCTCTGCTCTGGAGCCAGGCTGGGAGAGCTGGGGGTGTTCACCTGGAGAACAGAAGGCTCAGAGCCCCTTGCAGGGCCTAAAGGGGCTCCAGGAGAGCTGCAGAGGGACTGGGAACAAGGCATAGAGGGACAGGACACAGGGAATGGCTTCCTACTGCCAGAGGGCAGGGATGGATGGGATATTGGGAAGGAATTGTTCCCTGGGAGGGTGGGCAGGCCCTGGCACAGGGTGCCCAGAGAAGCTGTGGCTGCCCCTGGATCCCTGGCAGTGTCCAAGGTCAGGCTGGACGGGGCTTGGAGCAGCCTGGGAGAGTGGAAGGTGTCCCTGCCATGGCAGGGGTGGGATGGGATGAGCTTTAAGGTCCCTTCCAACCCAAACCATTCCATGATTCTAAATCAGAGAACTCAGAAGCACTGATGTGTTTCTCCACCAAGACCACACAGGTTATGCTGTATTTATGCTACGGCCATGCCAGAAGTAGTCAGCTTCTGCATACTGAAAATAACTGGAGGTGTTGGAAGTCCATCCTTGCAGTCACACAGGCATTTGTTATTCAAAACAAACAGTCCTCTTGCTTTGGTTAACCATTCAGAGTATAAATTCAGATACTTTCTTCTTCTGTTGAAAGTTGTGGTGAGTTATTTAAGAGACACAGTATCTGTATTCCTGTTAACACAGGAATCTCACTGGAACATCACATGGGAGCCAACCACTTGCTGCTGAAAACAATCTGAGTTTTACTCCAAGCCACCTGGAGAAGGCTGTACAAGGACTCCAGTCATTTTCCAGCGGCACTTTCCCTGTCCTCATCTCCTTTCAAAGGGCACAGAGAGACTTCCCTTGGGAATTAGCTCTCCTCCTCCTAGGCAGGCATGTTCCTTAGGGCTGGTTTGCTGCTTTTAAGGGTTGACTATTTGGGCAGACCAGGATTAAGGCATCACAACAGCACTTTGGAAAAGGCATTTGTTGGACGAGCAGAGGGCAGGTTTGAGGCAAAGCTGTGAGCTACACCTGGGTGTGCAAGTGAGCTCCATTCCCCAGCATTCAGCAGTGAATTGCTGTCTACAACTTCCTGAAAGAGGGTGGGAGTCACGTGGGGATTGGTCTCTTCTCCCAGGCAACAAGTGACAGGGTGAGAGGAAACAACCTCAGGTTGTGCTAGAGGAGGTTTAGATTGCATTTTGGGGTAATTTCTTCACTGAAAGGGTGTTCAGGCATTGGCACGGGCTGTTCAGTGCACTGGTGAAGTCACCATCCCTGGAGATATTAAAACCCACACAGAATTTGGTGCTGAGAGACCTGGTTTAGTTGGGGCCTTGGCAGTGCTGGGTTGCTGGTTTGACTCGATCTTGGAGAGCTTTTTCAACCTTAGTGACTCCATGATTCTATAAAGCATTCCCATTAAAGGTCCCCTTGCCTGGCTGATGAGGTTTACTGTCTCAGACTCATTCCTTGGAAGGGGTAGGCAGGGAGATGGATGAGGCAAACCTTGCTGATGCTCAGGTGAGAGCTCCTCCAGCAATACTGATAAATACAGCTGAAGGGCAGGACATCGCCTCCAAAGCAAAGAAGGCCAAGAGATTCATTTTGAGGAAGGAAGAGAAAATCAATGCCTTTCAAGACTGCAGACAGCCAGGTACATGACACCTTGTGGCACCCAAATGTAGTGTCCAGGGAGAACAGGCTGCAGGAAGCCCATGGAGGTGCTGTGCCAGTGCCTCACAGCTCCATGCAGGTTCCAGACAGATGTGTGTCTCTCTCCCCATCCAATTCAAGCATTCTCATCACTGCTTACTTCAGCTTTGCCCTGTGCCCCAGATTGCCCTGTGGCAGCAGCAGGTACGAGCTCTGGGGCGTGGGCTCAGGCTCTGAGGGTGCAGTCGTGCCAAGACACAGCACCTGCTCTGAGGAGCTCCCAGGTCACACCAAGGGGAGTAACCACTGTGCACAGTGGCTGCACACAGGGCTAAAAGCTCCCAGGTGGCATTCCTGGATACAGCAGCTGCTGCTTTTTATTCCCAGTTTGATCTGAGCATCTGACACAGCAAGGTGTTAGAAAAAGCCTGACCAAAGCTGAGTTCTGTGGTCACCAGGAAACCACACTGACCAGTTCTGTTCACTTCTGTTCACTGGTGAGGGAGGCAATGTGGCCTCAAGCCCACAGGTTCCACGAGGAGGTTGTGGATTCCTGATCCCTGGAAGTGTTCAAGGCCAGGTTGGATGGGGCTTGGAGCAAACTGGGATAGTGGAAGGTGTCCCTGCACATGGGAGGGGGGTTGGAATGAGACGAGCCTTTAAGTCCCTTCCAATGCAAACCATTCTGAAATTATGGGATTGGGGCTCCAGATTTTTCTGAAATGTAGAAAGGGCTGAAAGAAAATGAAATGTAGAAGCTGAAAGAAACTCAGACACGGGACTGAGCATGCAAACGGGGGATCCTGCACTTTCCCACTGCAGAACTCCAACTCTCCTTGCCTTGCACTTTTCTGCAAGCACCAGGAAATTGGCTTCTGCTTCAAAGGAGCTTCCTCAAAACATCCAGACCACCAGAGATGTGCACTAACATGAATAAACAAGACACTGGGGGAGATCTCAACAGCACACCCCAGGTGAGGTGCTCCTATGTCTATGGCACAAGTGAATTTGCAGGAAGTCAGAGAAAAACACAGATTTTGCCAGTTAGCAAAGCAAAGGTCTACAGATACAAGTAGCAAAAAGCCAAGAGTGGTAAGAGCTTGAGCAGAAGAGCAACGTTTCCCAAAGGCTGGGGATCTCCCAGGATACTCAGGAGACTGATATACATCTTCTGACTGTTAGTGTCTTAGAGAAGAGGAATTTTCTCCAAAGCTTTCCAATTTGGAAATGATAAGGAAAATAAAGTAACTCATTTAACTTAGGGAAACTTTATCCTGGAGGGACCCTGCCATGTCTACTAAAAGGACAACAGCAGAACTGTGAGAAAGCACTATTAGACAGCAATTTTCCAGAGGACCACAAGATTTTTGTGCTGTTGAGGATCTTGATGCTATTCTGGAGCAGGGCCCAAAGGAGAAGCTCAAAATCTAACACTCTGCCTCATGTTTTGAGGAACACACATACTTTACGTTCCAGTTGAGCTGCTCTAGTTTCAAATCTGCCTCAAACACGCAAGTAGGAGCCACCCCTATTTTTGGAACTGACTCGAAAGCAACACAGACTGGAAGAACTCCACTGGGAAAGCCAGTGCCATATTTAAACAAATTTGAGAAACCTCAGAAAGTAGGAGTTCCCACATTAAAGATAAGGCAGATCTAGAGTGAGAATTGCCTCATCCTCTCTAACCCCAACCTCTCAGCCCTGCTCTAGAAATTAAGACTGAATATTGTCTGCACAGACCTTTTCTGTGGGAGTTTAGCAAAGTCTGCCATTCACTCCCTTCTCTCCCACCACTTCATAAGAACAGAATCCCAGGCAACAAGACAACATTAAGTGTCTCCTCTCATCTACAGAGATCCATTTGGTGATCAGTACATTCCTCTTCAGAGCTCTTTACTATGGCAGGAAAGACTTTTACAGCCTAAAGGAAAAGCAAATGTGTCCCATCAAAGCCCTGAGAGCAGCACTTACCTGGGCTCCCCTGGAGTAGGATCTGAAAATGGTGCAAAATCTTCCTTGCCCTGAGGTGTCCCTAAAACACAGAAAAGTTACAGCTGTGAGATGTGCAGAATTCACTCCCATACTGCACATCTCCTACTGGCCATAAAGAAATAAAATAAAAATCTGTGTTGATCTTGTCAGATCTTTAGGATGTGCATGGTACCCAAAGTGCTTGGCCCAGTGGGTTCTTCTGGGGAAGAACTGGTGGGTACATCACGACCTTTGGGTACAGGTTGTCACTGTCATCGTGCTTCCCATGGAGAAGGTACAAGCCCAAACCACTCTGCTGCAGCACTACCTCATGATGTGTCAGAGTATAAGTCATTTTACTCCCCTGGGCAAAGGATTTTCTGCCTAGCTCCCTTCAGTCCACAGGAGTTCAAAGTCATGAGTCTGCAGAGCTCTCCCAGCCATGGAGAACAGCCAACCTAAATGTGACCACTCACAGGAGGAGAAACTGACTTGCACTAGGCTTCACTTATTTTTCAAACAGATTTTAACAAAAAAATAAAGGGAATTCTCTTTATCCCCAGATTCCTGACAGACCTGCTCTATATATCCTACAGAAAGCTGAGGAACAGGATTGGGGTACAGTGTTTTAGACCACTGTGACAATAAGGGGCTTTTCAGTCACTATCATTTCTCCTGTCTGGACAAGGTGTAACTAAGTTTGACAAAATTACCAGCACCTCTCAGTCCCCATCTGGGACAAGAAGCCAGAGCCCAGAACTCTGATGTAACCAGGACATACTGAAATGTGTCAGGCTAATCAGAGACACAGTATGGTGTTTGTCAAATCTATTCCCTGGGCCAGGATAAAAGACACTTTAATGGCCACTGAGAAGGCTGAGGAATCCCTCAGCCCCAGATTTGTAGCTCTAAGAAAAACATGCTGACCTCACATGCAGGACAGTCATTTTTTCAGTCTAAAGCTTTGTAGATCCTGGACATCAATCTAACAGCCTGTGCTTACATGTCCTTCTCCCTCAACAATCAAATACTGGGTAAGTAATGATAAAAGATTACACTGAGGCATCATCAATCAGTGTTATCAGCTTTTCAGTCCCTGTGCTGTTCTCCAGCTCAAGAATTACAGTGTAAAAAGATGGTTTCAAGAGGGAAGCACTAAGTTACTACACACTTGGGGCTGAAATGTTAAAATAGGCATCTCACAAAAGAGACAAGAATGCAAGTGGCACATATAAACATGGAGGCTAGAAGAGATAAATTAGCTGCTTCTGTTCTTTTTTGTAAGAAAAATGAGGACATTCAGCTTCAGAGAGCAGGGGTGTAATTAAACCACCAAACAACACATTGCTAGAGTCAGTCATGGAGGCTGAGAACATGGGGTTCATTCCTATTTAATAATTCACACATGTTACTAATATTCCTGTTACCTGACCCAAGCATTTGTAAGGGGATATTTAACTCCATATTTTAGAACCTGTGTCATTCCCTACTAGATCTGTGTGAAAACCAGGGTAGGGACAAACTACCCATCCTTACCTATCCTGTCCTGTCCTACCCTTCGTCTTTCATCTCCACAGACTGCTGTGTCAGCTCCTCAGCAAGTTGGACCTCAGACAAAGCTCAGCCAGAAGGACTGCAGCTCTCCTCTGGTGCTGACAGATAAGGCAGGGGTTACCCCTCCCATGCAGTGCTCTCCCACCTCTGTCCCGGTGTCCGGTCACTCCAGTCAGTCCTGCTCTCCAGGAGTTCACCCTACCCTGACACTGGGAGGTCTGTTCACAGCTCTTGGTTTAGTTTTCTACTCAAGGTATTGAGAAATATCCAGCTGCTGAGGGACTAAGGGTTTCACCTGTTTTATTCTTCTACCTTCCTTCTCTTATTTCTATTTCTCATCCTTGGACTTCAGGAAAATCCAGTTATGCTTCCAAAACAATACTAGTCCCTCAGTGACCAAGAGCCATATGGGAACATAGAATGATGTTATAGTTTGGTTGGAAGGGACATTATCCACCAACCAGTTCCAACCCCTTGCCATGGGCAGGGACACATTCCCCTATCCCAGGCTGCTCCAAACCCCATCCAACCTGGCCTTGGACACTGCCAGGGATCCAGGGGCAGCCACAGCTGCTCTGGGCACCCTGTGCCAGGGCCTGCCCACCCTGCCAGGGAACAATTCCTTCCCAATATCCCATCCAGCCCTGCCCTGTGGCACTGGGAAGCCATTCCCCCTTGGCCTGTCCCTCCATCCCTTGTCCCCAGTCCCTCTCCAGCCCTCCTGGAGCCCCTTTAGGCCCTGCAAGGGGCTCTAAGGTCCCTCCTGGAGCCTTCTCCTCTCCAGGTGAATACACCCAGCTCTCCCAGCCTGGCTCCAGAGCAGAGGGGCTCTTGGAGCATCTTTGTGGCCTCCTCTGAACCTGTTCTAACATATCCATGTCCTTCTTGTGCCAAGAACTCTGGACAACAGAACTACAGGTGGGGTCTCAAGTGCAGAGTAACAGTGAAAATGGTCAGTTATGACTAACAATGACTGAAATCAGACTATTCCAGCAAAGAGCAGCATGGTGTTTGTGCTGCTTGATTTACAGAAAGGAATCTGGTTTGCCAGAGTAACTTTCTGATAGGAACAGCCAGCAAGTCCCACCACACACCCAGGGATGGTCCATGCTCTCCACAGCCCCTGTACAGCATCCCCCCAGCCCTGTGTCCCTGCTCACCTGGCCTGAGCTCCCAGGGTTTGGGTTAGAAAGGCTCAGAAACACTCACCAGAGTTCCAGCTTAACCCTTCTGCCATCCAACAAGATAGTAGTGGTCTTGTAGTCAATTCCTGAAAGAAAAGCAGTGAAAAGCTGAGCAAACCCTGAGAACATCTTCAGAGACACAGAAGAGCCTTGCTCTGCTCACACAGAGCTCTCATTTCACATTTACTGAAGGGATGTTTTCTCCTCCTTGCTCTGCTGCCTGTTTAAGCAGGGCTACAGAGACCTGACAGACACAGACTTCTGCTCCATGGCAAAGACTGCTTTCATGGAGCTCTATCCCTCCTCCCTGAAAACACTGTTAACCCCTGCATTGCTTCTGACTTCTCCATTGTGGGATTAAACCTCTTAGAATTTGAGCTCTAGGAAAGGTTGGATGGGGCTTGGGGCAACCTAGGAAGGTGTCCCTGACCATGGCAGGGGGAGGTGAACAAGATGAGCTTTAGGGCTCCTTCTAACCCAAATCACTCCATGATTTTCTGAGATTCAGTGATTTGTAGCATTATCCCATATTGCAGGGATAAATTAAGAGTTTTGGGGAGTGAGCCATAGACAGAAACAATTCAGAAACATCTCTGCTGCATCAGCCTGCAGTCCCAGCATCTCTCAAACACCACTGCCTGCAGCCACAGGACATTTTGGGATAAGAGTGCTACAGAAAGGCTGTGCAAAGATTGCTGTCTCTTCTTCTGAGCAGCTCTGGGGTGTGGATCAGAGAGGGCCAGGTAAGGCAGGACACACTCCCCTCCCTTGTGAAGGGCTGAGAAGCAGCACAGACATCAGATTTTACTTTTCATGGAGCCACAGCACGAGAGTAGCAGAAAGCCCCCAAACCACAACACCCAGCTGTGCTGGCACACAACTCACTCATACAAGGGGTATCCACTACCTTCAGATACCCAAGAGATTTGTTAGAACTGGGAGCCTGCCTCACAGTCAGACTGAGAGGTTTAAAAAACAACAACTCCCCTTGCAAGCACCAGGCCCAAACCACGCCAAACACATTATTCCCTGCAGGCACAGAGGAAGAGGCACAACTGCACCTCCCACCTCCTTCCCAAAGCCAAGGGGCACCAGGTGCCCAGGAAAAGCAGCTTCTCTGCTTGTTAATAAGCTTCAAGTGCAGTGAAGCTGCATAAACAAAGCACAGAGCACCATTACTGCACACCCACTAATCAACTAATTTACAACCTTTTAATAAAGCAGAGTCACTTCACTCTGATTACATCAACTTTAGTTTTTGTTCTTGCCAACAGATATCAAACTTTGAATCTCTGTTAAAACCCCACCGTTGTGTTATGACCTGCATTTCCCTTTTCCTGCAAGGAGAACACTGCCCTGACAACCAAACAGACAAGTTTGTCAATAAAGCAAATGGATTTTTCTGAGTCATCTGCAGGAGTTCCCTGTTAGTGAAAAACAAATTAGATTTCAGCCTTCGCAGGGTGTTATAAAAAGCAATAAAGATAATTATCTTAAATTCCAACTATTTCCAGTGCTTTATCACAGAAAATAGGCAGTTTACATTTTATCTTCCTCCAGAGACAAGTGAATGATCTGTATTTATTTTCAGGCAGATATAAATCTCCCTCATCCCCAGGGATGGCAAAGAGTAGTGGGAGTACAGCTGCTCTGCTACCAGAAGGGAGCATCCAGACACCTTCCCCTGCCAGTTCCTGGACCAGGATCTGATGGGCTCTTAGGGAAGGGGCTAATTAAGCCCATTACTCTGTTTCAGATGCAAAATCCCCAGAGACTCTGCCCCCTCCTAAGGCAGGAGCTCCCTGTCAGCAGTGAGTCTTAATCACCCTCAGTGCCAGCAGTGCACAGGTGGAGCGGTCACATGAAAGCACCACGGAGAGGGTACAGGGACAATTTTCAGGGCACAGAGGCCACATACTTCCAAAAATGCCACTGCTGAGGTGAAACAAATTGCTTGACTACAGCTTTTAAAAGTGACAGAGGTTCAGCTGAACTGGGAAGAGAAGGAAACTTCTTAATGGAAATGTCAAATACACAGATGTCTTCATTATGCTCCTCACCCACTTACTGCCCAGCCTAAATCCCCAGAGGAACATGTGTTCCCTGTCCTCAAAACTCATGACTTGGTCACCAGAGAAATGCTTTAAATAATCCATGTTCATCTGAAACTACACCATGTGCTTTAATGCAGAGGGACACCAGTCTTTGGGTGTTACATACACTGGCCCAAGGAGGTCACACACACTCCAGTTAAAAGCAAGCTGGTATCTGGCAATGGGCTGAGGAAAGTGCTGCACTTTTTAACTTGCAAACACCCAAACTGAGACTAGGACTGAATTTATAAAAGGTTTTAGAGCAAACTCTGCCTACAAGCTCATTAATGGACAACATAAACCTGCACAACTGCAATGTTTTGGAGAAAATTTCAGCTTCCCTTTTCCATAAACACTCAGTGCATCATGACAGCTCAAAGGCACTGTCTGGTTTTGGTCTGTTCTTTTAGCTGGTTAGCACTGAGCAGGCTGCAGCTCACAAGCACAGCTCTCCCATGGCTCACTGGTGCCACAAAATCTGCACCAATTAGAGGTGCCCTCAAAATCACGGGACTCACCACAGCAGTGAACACCAGTACTACCCCCTCGTATTTCAGTCCCAGTAACAAACAACCGTGTCCTGAGCTGCAGCCCAAGACACTCCTCCATTCACAGCTCACAAGGAAGCTCAGCAGCCGAGCTCTCTTTCCTAGGCCCAGCCTACAGCTCAAGCTCAGCCTTGGCTGCCCCCTTGTCCCAGGGATCTGGGGACAGAGGGTCACAGCAGCCACCAGATGCCACCTCTGCACTGAGGCTGCTGGCAGTATGACAGTGCATGGCCACGGCTACCCCTCTCCCTGGCTACCCCTCTCCCTTTACATTTCAGGCAGCTGAGACACAAGTTGAGGGAAGTTTTTAGAACTTCCTTTCTGCAGGTGACAGGGCTCCCCCACCTGAGCATCACCTCTGTTTACAGCCAATCATGGCTTATTTCGGGACGGCTGCTCTGCTCTGCTGGAGCAGCTCTGATCGCACTGCCCTGGCAGGGAGGTGCCAACCCCACCACTGGGATGCTCCTGCAGCACACCCAGCCTAGAGAACCAGCCCAGCCCTGCCCGGCCCCGAGGCAGCGGCACTGAGGGAAAGGGAAACACTCTTGTTTAAAGCCTATTTTCTATCAACTGATCTTTTTCTGGACCAATATTACCATGATGCAACAAAGTGAATGAGGCTCAAAGAACAAGTTGGGGCTGTTCTCTCAGATTTAGCATTCAGGCCAATTCCTGTGTTATTTTTCCAGCCCTGCTTTAGACTCCTGCTTACACTGATGCCATCCCAGCCCCATTCCTGGAGCAGAGAGCTGACCTGGCACAGGGCACTGTGCAGAGGGATCTGACCAAGCTTGATGTCAGACACCCGATTCTCCTCCATGGAGCTGGGTTTCATGCTCCTGGGCAAGGCTCCAGGGAATCCCAAACCTTTCTTTCTTTCTTTCACCAGCTGCTATAAGGAAAACCTAAGAAAGCAAGTCATTTTCCCATGGGAATCCACAGGATGGGTTAGAGGAAACTCTGATCTTTTCCAAATTACTCATGCAGAGCACAACACACTTTGCCTCAATACCACCTGAAAACCTCACAGCCAACTTGAGCTTACTTAAAGCTTTTACCCAAAAGATGATAATTGATGTAAACAGGAAAAGCAAAACCCCTGCAAGAGAAATGGTAACTTTCTAACAGCACTGGATACTACTTTGTACCAGGCTGTTCACTTTCCCCTTGGGAATTCATGGCTTGGACACAGGTGTACATCCACTCTGCCAAGCCCCTGCCCCGCAGCTGCATGAGCAGCAGAAACACAAGGGAGGAGGCAGCAGCCAAGCAGGTACATGGATCTGGAAGTCACACTGGAAAAGGGAGAAACACAAGGGAGATGTGCATTTCATGCTCTCCTTTTAAAGAGGTTGATCTCTCAGGAAAATTGCTTTAAATAGCTCAAGTGAACAAGGCTCTATAAATATTTACTACTGAAACACGGTGGCCTCTGGGCTTTGTGTGGGTCTTTGTTTCAGAGAAAAGGAGATGAGTTTGCAGTTGCAGACTCACCAGGTGACTCTGCCCTAACGCCTGGGTGGGGGCCAGAAGGGCACCTCCCCTGAAAAGGCAGGTTTGAGCAAAACCTAAGAGCAGCATGTGCCTTTCTCCTCCTTTAGCTTTCCAAGGTGATCCCCACTTAGCACTGGGGTGAAGGTGATTCCAGCTCCCGGGGTAATGCCAGAGCCAACACTGCATTTTAGGTTATTGGTCCAAATCAAGTGTCCTTGGGATGCTCTCGTGATCCAAGCCCCAACTAACAACTCCTGCACCTACACAAACATCACAAAGGTACAGCCAGGACTCATCCCACATTTACCAAGTTGTCAGCAGGTTTTCCTGAGACCTTCCCCAAAAGCTGCCAGCACCATCTCCAGTTTGCATCTGCAGTATCTTTAAGAAGAACGTAATTTATTCACAAATCTGGGGCAGAAGACATTCCAGGTGATACTCAAAAATCTCTTTCCAAAGGAAAAAAACCCTAAAAACTAGTAAAAATAAATCAATGTACTCAAATGAAACACTGATATAGTTTTAAGACAAGCTTGCTTTCCTTCTGAGAGAGACTCTCCTTGTCACTTGAAGTCATTTCCAGTTTGCATGAGTCAGATTGGCCAAAGATGCTTTTGCCACCTCATTTCTTACATGAATGTTTCTGCTTGTGGGAGCTCAGAATTCACCTCACTCTGTTAGTCCACCCACAAAAAAAACCCAGTGCACATTATTTTAACTTCATTAAAACTCAGTTCCCCCAGCTTACAGACACATGCTGTATAATGCAACCTCAGCTTTTTTCCTCCTTTTTAAAATTAAATTTGGTTTCATTTATTTATAATTCAAAAGAAGATAACCTGCTTGCAAAGTGATACATAAGGTCAACAGGCAAAATTGGAGGTGTACAGCGATGATGAACCAAGGCCAAGCCTTTATTCAATGCATGATATAAATAAGAAATAAGATAAACTGAGTGGACTTTTGTTACCTGACTAATGCTGCAATTCAGTGGATTGTTCTTTTATCTACAGACATAATTAAGTCAGAGTTGCTGCACTCTGCAACTCTGACCATCTGAGCACTCAGAAGAGGGCTGAGGGTGAGATGTGCCTGGTCTGTTGCAGCCCTACAGAAATGCTCTGCTCAACTGAGAAATTTTAAAATCGGCTCAGAAACCACCAGAAAGACTCACTGTGCCACCACAGGGCCTCACCCAGCCAGCCTGGTGATGGACTTTGGTTTGTGATTATCATTAGTGCAGCTGAAGCTGTACCACACCACAAATGTCCAACTGAAAATGTTGGATTTTCCCCCAAACACCCACGGGCTCCTCTGTTAGCTTAGAGGTCATCAGCTCTGCTGAGTGCAGAAAGTCTCAGGCTCTTAAAGGTCTCCCTAAAGGTTTGTAGGTTCAGTGCCACACTGACTACTGGCTGCTGGGAGAGTACAGGGCTGGAATGAAAACATAGAGAAGACACATCAAATATTTAACTTGCTGAGGTTTCACAGTGAACTTGAGTAACCAGCTGTGAAGGGCTGGCTGTGCTGCATGGCACCAGAGAGGAGCCTTGGGAGAAAGGGACGCAGGGCTCTGAGAGCAAGGAGCTGACAGATTTAAAGACATGCCATGATTATAAAACAGGCAAACACCAAGAGTATCCAGCCAGGAATTTGTAACCTGTGTCGTGACAATCCTTCCTTACTACCCAGGGAAGGATCAAAGCCACAATAACCCACTGTGCAGCTCGTCTTAAATGCATGTTCTCACTGCCACAAAGGTAGAAAAGCACCTAGGAACCCTTTAGAGTGGGTCAATGGACTGCAAATCCTTTACTGTATGCTTGCAAAGGGAAAACATTATGGATGAAGCTGTGGTGAAGCTTCTCAGCAGCAAGGACTCCAGGAGCTGTGACTAGGCAGAGATGGGTAAATTCGGTTTTAAACCTTATCAATAGTTCAGACAACGCTGTGGATGCCAGAACACCACAGCAATTGTGAGTTTTTGTGAGAACATAAACTATGCATGAGAGCCCTGTCCCTTCTGGCCAGGCTCTCCAGGAGGAGTCCAGTCAGGGTGTCCCCTCCTCTGAGCCCTTCTGCAGGACTGGCAGAGCCTGGCTGGGTGTCACTTGGGCTCCTCCTGCCACAGTCCCCTGGCACACCTTTGGGAACATACCAGCATGTTTGCTGTCACATAAACTAGCTGTCATCTTACTGGTGTGTGTGCAAGACAAGAGCTGCTGAAAGGTCCCTCCCTCTCCCTCCAAAGGGCCCGTGCCAACCTTGCAGCTGGATCAAATAAGGAAAAACCAATCAATCTGTGCTGCACACAGTGCAGAGGCTGTCCCTCTGCCTGTGCCACAGACTTTGGAACTGGAGCCCTTCTGTGCTCTGCTAAGCCCAGCCTAAGGCTTAGGCTTAAGTGCAGAAATTCATTTACCCCAAATGCCAGCAATAGCCGAGCAGTGTCCAATGGTGACTTGTTTATTCTACCACGTCCCTGGGTGTCAAAGATGTTACTAGTCCTTTTCCAAGATGGTCCATGCATTTCCAAGTCATGACTGACACGGCTGGGGCATAGAAAGCCTTGTCCCTGTGTGTGCAGGCCCCATCTGGGGCTGCCCAGATCCTCTTGAAAGCTGGAACCACTGTGGGGGGAGAGCAGCCAGTGGCCAGACATCCCCATCCCTACTGAGTATGAAGAAAAGGCAGAAGCAGCAACATGCAGCTAAGTCCCATCCTCAACAAGCCCAAGACAATAAAGGAGGGAAGAGAAGTGCTGGAAGGTCACAAAACTGAGGCCAAAAGGTGGGCATAATAGCTCCAGGGTTGATGGCAGATCAGCTACAGAATAAGAACATCATTCCCACTTCCAGTCCCTAGCATGCAAAAACCTCACCCCAAAACCAAGACAAAGCCCACAAGACCTCTGCAAGCAAACCACACTCACACGTGGGGCTCACAGCAGGAGTCTGGACAGCACAAACATTGGCAGAGGAGCTCGGAGCAGCCCTGAACCAACACCCTCCCGGTGAGGTTATTTCAGGGTGAAACAGCCCCCCGCCCACAGGGCGTTACCCACAGGCAGAGTTTCCAGCAGAGCCTCTCCAGTGCCCAGCTCTGGGGGTGTACTGGGAGCATTACACAAGGTGAGGCCCAGAGCTACTCCAGAGCAGCTCTGCAGCACGATCCTGCCACACAGCCAGGGCCAGACAAACTCACTGGCTTCTCCACCTGCTCTCCCTCACACCAAAGTGGGCATTGGCCTCCTGGGACCCATTTTCTGGCAGAACCATATTCCACAAGACAACAGTGACTACACCCCCAACACCACGTTCACTGCTCCCTCTCATCACACCCCACATCCTGTACCTTTTTGTTTAAGAACCGCTTAGGGTGGGGATGGTCATGAAACGTCACCTACAGCAACTGAGGCCAGGGACCAAGTTGTTCCAAGAGCAGAATACAAAGCCAGGACACATTGTAAATGTGGTTTAAAACTGTCTTATTTGGGGTTTTGTTGTTCTGGGTTTTTTTCCAAGCCCTCACCAGCCTGTGAGTAAAAGGGCAGAATTCACCTATCAGAACTGTTTGTTTGTGGGCAAAAGCTGATAGAGGAAGACTTGTTGCTTCACCTCTTGTCAAACAAGGCAAACGGGCATGGAAATCACAGGTGGCCAGGAGCTGCTGAAAGCATGTTCAGAGCAAACAGGTTTAACCAAATGTACTAATCCAACACCAAACCCACTCCCAGGCAGAAGGCAGCTGCTGGGGCCAGCACCCAGGTTATGCATGTACCCACAGATGCAGGATTGAGGTCATCTCATTCCATGAGTACTTAAAAAACAGGCAGCAATATCTGTAAGAAGATACCACAGGTGCATTATCTTCCATCACAGCTCCTACTATGCACTTACAGAAGTAGTTACTGTCTCTGTCATCTGTAAGTGATACCAAATTGTTCAGAAAAAATGTGGTATGAGGGCATCAACATAACAGATGAAAAAAGGGAATTCAAGCTATTCAAATAACGACTGATGAAGTCACCCAGCCTTAAAAAGTGTGTACAGCAGCACATTAACAGCAGCAATTTAACTAGTCAGCTCAGAGCTGTGAGCCACGGGAAAAATCCCTTCCAAACAACACATGAGCTCATCAGTTTGAGTCATGCATTCAATTACCTACTCTTTAGAGACAGAAACAAATTATCATCACCAACAACAGAGGTCAACCAAACACAGGTGGACTCACCCCAGGTCTGTGCCTTTCAGTGTCACAGTTTGCCTCACAGTATTACTACTTTGTTTTGAGCAGGGTGATAGAAGTTCTATAACAACATCATTGCAAAACAGCCCAGCTCCTGCCTGCAGAGCTGGGACTGAAGGTCAGCAAGCATGTGATTCTACCTCGGAGATGCTGTCCCGCACTATAGCTGAGCTTTGGGAACAGGATCAAGAGGTCTCGGTTGTGACTGGGCGTGCAGGAGACCAGCACCGCTCCCGCCCCCTGCTCCTGCCTTCATCACTTCCTGCTCACGGCAGCTCACACACAACCCACCCTCGCTGCACCGCTCCCTGGGAGGCAACAGGAGCTCCCCATCATTTCGGTGTGCAGCAGATGAGCGGGAGCTGCTTTGGGCAGGAGCTGAGCCCCACGCAGAGCCCAGGGCCCCGCACACGGCTCGGCTCGGCGAGCTCTGCCAGCCCCGGGGAGCTGCCGCGGCGCTTGGCAGCTCTGGGAGACATCCAACGAGCTGCCAAGCACCTCGTACTGACACACGTGTAGAAACAGAGAGAGAACAAACGCCTTGCAATTATCTGTAGTTACCCAGATTTGTAGATTTTCTCTTGAAAAACATACTCCATCTTCCATTCATAGACGCTTCATTTCAACTGAGAGGGATTTCCATTTCGCCTGGAAGCCTGCTCACATCAGTTCCCAGGCATCTTCATCTCCAGCTGAGAGGGCTTGTAGGTGGGGATCTCCGGCAAATAATTGCTTGTTTGGTTTTGTAACCAGCCAAAAGCAAAACACTGATTTGGAGACCTCTGAGAAGCCCGGATTTGCAGATTTCACTTGTCCACTGCCTGCTCCAAACCCAGCAGCGTTTGAGCAGCTACGTGGTCCTCACATAGAGGAACTCTGTTCTGGGCATGCTTAAGGGGGACAATTACATCAGAAAATGGCATTTGAAGCCAGGAGCAAATCTGTTCCTAAAGCTCCAACAATTTCAGCAGACACCCGGGAAATCCCAGAAACAGTCCAAAGTCAGTCCAGAATCAGGGATGTGAAGTGGATTTGTGCTTTAGAAGAAAATCAAGAATGATTTTATGCACAGAAGCGACAACAAACAAAAGAGTTTCTTCATGCCTTGCAGTTCAGATCTCCATAAAAACTACACAGCTGCACACAGAAACAAAGGCAGCCTGTGAGGGAAATCAGAGGGCACCATAACAGTCTGCATTGTTGCTGGATGACAGTACAAACATCAAGATATGCTTGGAGACAAAAAAATCTCCAACACTCAAAAAATCCAAGTATTTGTCCAAAATACTTTCAATATCCTATCCCTCCATAGTTTCATTTCTGTGGACACTGTGCAGGGAAATGCTGCTCTGCAGCATCAGACCCTGGTGGCATCCCCACACCGGTGCATGCCAGGCTCAGGTGCACACCTGCTCAGGGGTCCTGCAGAGGTTGCCTCTGATGCCTGGGATCTCCATCCACACCCCAGCTGGCATCTCCAGGTTTTGCCAGCAACAAAACAGCATCTCCAGACCAATGCTCCACACCCAAACACCCAGAGAGAGCTGCAGCCCTTCAGCTGGGTGTAGACAGGTTAAGCAGACACCTGCAGAGTTCCCGGAACAGCTACAGAGATTCCACTCCCCAAGAATTTCTCAGGCTCCCGTGTTTGGTCTCGCTGCACCAAAAAAAACAAGCCCTGTGCCAGGAAAGGGCTGCTCCATCCTGGAAGCACCAGGATGGCTGCTAACATTGGTTTCACCTTTCCGTGGGCTGTTTCCAATAACAACAGACCTCCAGGGACCTGACTTACAGTGCATGGCAGGTGTACTCAGTGCTCCCTCGTCCTTAAAGGATGGACTGGGCCTGTTGGCACAGCAAGCACCTCACTACACACCTGTACAAACTCTGCTGCCTCGCAGCAGCTCTCACCAGCATGAAACCAGGTTTTCAAAGCCCAAATTGGACCTTCTCAGATCCCCTCCTGACCCACAGGGTGAAGATCTCACTCCAGCTACCCTGGCAGCCTCTTTGGAGCACAACTTTTGCTGCCACCAGGAAAAAGCCAGCATTTGACATTTTTAAAATAGAAGAAAGTATTGAATTTAAGTCTTCTAATCCAGGTGAGCCCTACAAGAACACAAGTGTGTCTCAACCCACAGACGTGTTCCACAGCAAACACATTTGCTGGCAGGGTGAGTAGCACAGGTAAGATCTACCCTGCAGAGTTTCATCTCCTTGTGCCAGAGCACAGGCCTGCAGTTTCCTGGATGGATTTTACCACCAAGTTACTCAGGCAGTTTGACAATGTAAGAAAAATAACAACTCTTGGGACAAGAGAAGATCTAAGATTAAGTAAATGGTAGGCAAAATTATGGGGGGGGGTGTTGTTGCATTTTCTTTGTTTGTTCATTGTGTGGTTGGGGTTTTTTCCATCTAGTTCTGTCTTCAGCTCACTCGGCCTCCACTCGGGAACCATGGGCAAAAGGCCTGTTACAGGTGCTGTTACAGCTGCACTAAAGGAAACAAGGCAGGGTAATTTCTGCGTCCAGGACTGAGCAGGGAGCAGGGGCAATCACCTGCACAGAGAGGCAAGTGGTACAATAAAACCCTCAAATGGGCCCAGGAACTCAGAAGCTGGGCTGGAAGCGAGTTAAAATCCCTAAAAAAAGATTTTTTTTTTTTAAACTCTGAACTTCATTTAAAAGGTTACCCCAAAGATGCTCAGAACCTTCTGTTAAACTGCCATTTAAGTACAGTGTCCCCTTTCTGCCTGTCTCCTCCTTAACCACTGTCGGTTTAACCAGCAAATATGTTTGAATTGCACGAGGATTTTTGTCCCAATTCAATGCCCAATACTGCACAGAACATACAAGATATTAAGAATTTCAGGTGTTGTATTTATAGGAGAAGAGGTGTCAAAGTTTTAAAATGATCTAGCAATGTCTAGGATGGGCTGATGGAAATGAAACAAAGACGAGATAGAAAAGAGGAAGAAAATCTAAAAAGCTGTGGCTACGTAAAAATACTTTCAGCAAATATAAGCTCTGTAGGAACAAACAATCTCTGAGGAACAAACAATCTCCGAGCTATGTTGCAACCTTACTATTTACTACAACTTTTGCAGAAGCAAACAGACTCTTTGATGGAGGTTTCTTGCCTTGAGCCACCACCCTCTGTGCCCCAGGGTAATTTTCTTTCAGGTGAGTCTCACCTTACAGCAAAGCCTTTAGCAAAACAAAGCTGAAGGTTTTCACATTGGAGCTTCCTTCCTCCTCCAGTGCCTGCAATCACACAGGAATTGATATGACATAATGCTCCTGTAAAGCTCGAGCTGGAGTGCCAGAGGACAGCAAGGGGCAAAGGGAAAGAAAACCAGATTTGAACCAGCAAGGTTATAAAACCACAGCTCAAAGCCTCAGCTCAGAGCATAACTATTCTCAAGTGCAATGGAAAGATGCTCTGCTGTTCCGAGACAGGGAGGCTGCAGAGGAAAATATGCCAGGGAACAGCTGGAAACAAAAGCTGAAGGAGGAGGAGGAGGAGACCATTTTCCATGGTCTTTCCTATGCAGCTTAAATACCGAACCAACCAAAAACCCCCACACCAGGAGAGGTGTGGACAATGTTGGTGTGGAATCTGGAGAGAACAAAACCTGCCTGCTTTTTACAAACAAAAAACACAGAGAAACCTTTAATCCCAGTTATTAGAAGAACATTCCACCCATTTCAGCTTTGTACTGCTTGGCTCACATCACCTTTGTGCACTCAGGGCTCTGGAACATGTTAACAGCCATAAAAACACAGCTTTTATAGAGAGATTAGAGGTGGTGAGAACTCTGCAGTGCAATCCAGAACTTTGCAGAGTAGGTTCTCAGCTTTATAAAACCCCAACCCTCCTCAAAAGTTCTGCACAATAACAACCTACACTGTTCTGCACCCCTAATCCTGACTAGAGAGAGTCACCAAACCTGCCAGGCACTCAGTTTGGGGGTTGGGTTTTGGCTTGATGGGGATTTTTTTGTTTGTTGGCTTTGTTTTGGGATTTAAGTTTAAACCGCAGCTGGTTAGTCCCACAACAAGCAGAGCTGGAGGTTCAGCACTGTATCTTTGGAACTATTTTTCACACAAAGGTTATGTAGTAAATAATGGAGAAGTAAGAGATGCTGGAGCTGTTTCTGAGTTGCCTGCTCTGATGAGATCAGCTTTGCATCTCTAATGACAGGGAAGTGAACATCCCTGAAGGACACTGATGCAAGCCCTGGCAGACAGCGGGAATTGCTGCAACAACCACTCTGCACTCTGCAAGCCATCCGAAGAGATTTCCAGCAGCACAACCAGCACAGTCCAGCTCAAACATTTCCTGCACATCAGCTATGCAGCCACTACAGGAACGTGATGGCTGGGCTGCGCTTGGAACACTTTACCTCAATCCTCCTTGCATCAGAGTGCTAAAGCCTCAAACTAAAACATTATTCCAAAGAACAGTCCTGCCAGAAAACAAAGAGCAGTTTCCACTGGTGTGCAGCAGCTGAAGCAGTGGGGCAGCCTGGCCAGCTCCTGTCTGCCATCGATGGGGACAGCACTGCTCCAGCACAGCAGGACATGCCTGGTGGGACCGGGCCAGCTGAGGGAGGAGGAGGCAGCAAAGCAGCCCCAGAATCAAGGCTTCCCTCCCTGCTGATGCCAAAGAGAGCCCTGGCAGTGCAGCAGCACCAGGATGAGCACTCAGCTGCCATCTGAAGCCTGGGCTCAACACCTGTAGCTCTCATGTCTATACCCAGAAGGTGCCACTACATTGGTGCTGGCCCTGTCTGAGGTTTTACTGCACACGGGGTCACCCAGCAATTCTTGTCTGCTCAGGAGGGTAAGCCAGTATCAAGAGAGGTCCTGTGCTTACACGAGTTCAAGTTTAGAGCAGAGCTGCTCAGCCACACACTTTTTAAGGCTGTGAAAAGTGAACCAGTGCAGCAGGACCTCCAGCCAAACACGGCAGCAACACAGCAGCCACAGATCAGAAGCAAGAGACCATCTCCATGGTCAGTCTTGGAAACTCAGCAGGCAAGGAGCAGAAGCACTGGGAAACATCTCCTCACATGCCCTCCACTGCAGCGAGGAGGATGAGACAAAGTGTCTCTTCACTCCCTCCCTGTGCACACTGCTGTGGGACAGGTGAGCTCCTGGTTGGCATGGAACTACCAGGGGAGCTCCTGGTTGTGCACTTGTGCCTGAGGGGTCACAGGGAGAGGAATTGCTGTAAAGGAAGACTTCAAAGGGACATCTCAGGGATCTCCAGATTCAGACAGCTGCAGAAAAACAACCAGAGGGAAAAGACACTCAAATAAACAACCTGGTAATTAACAGCAGTCCCCAGGCAAACAGTGGCGGCTGGAGGGAACCAACCACCTCCAAGGGCTGGGCAGTGTCTTCAGCTGCCTCTCCCGTTCCTCCTGGCCAGGGAAAGGGCAGGCAGCTGCACTGCCCCAGCCCTTGCTCCTGCATGGAACCCCAGCCCTGGTGGGCTTGCTGCTCCTGCTGCCCAGGACCTGAATTCCTGCACTTCTGCTATGGGGGAAGAGCGACTGGGAAAGATCCAGTTTTCACCTGAACCACAAAACCTGTCGGTAGCTATTGCATTGAGCACTTTTCCCTAACATTGCCTTGGGTCTGGGTAGCAGTGAGGTACCAGAGCACCTAAGGATGGTGCTCAAATAAAGGTACTAAAACTCAGCCAAGGGACAGGGTTGAAAGAAGGTGCTGGGGCTCAGTGCATTAGGGCTGGTGCCAGCACCGCCCCTGTGCAGAGCAGGGCTCTCATTTCAGCTTCCGTGTGCTCATTGCAAGATCAGAGTGAGGACATTGGCTGCATCCTCATCACTTTTTTAATACAAGCTGAGGACAGGGAAAATAAAAATAAAAATCCACCCCCTTTCTAGTCAAAGCCATCTGCTCCAAAACACGCTCTGCTCTCTCCCTAACACACATTTCTGCTTTCCTGTGGGAACAGCAGCAGGTGAGGGGGAAGGCAGCCGCAGAAAAAGCCCTCCATCATGTGAGGAGGGAGCACATCACCCTCATGTCTGCGTGGTGAGCCCAGCCCCGGCCCTTTCCTGGGCACCGTCACTGTCTCACACGGCAGCACTGGCCCTCGTGCCTTCCGAGCACAGAGCGCTGCCCTGACTCACCTGGGGCTGGCTCAGGGCTGGCTGCTGCAGCAAGCCAACAAACCAGCTGGGTGAGATCATTTCAGCACATGAATAACCAGCTGTTCGAGAGTGGATGTGTGACACGGTGGTGACAAAGCCATGGGTCCCTCAGGTGAGGAGCAGCCTCGTGCCCCTTATGCTGGGCACGCACACCGCCCCTACTTGCACATGCAGCTCCACCACATCTCATGTCCCAAACCACCCTGTGACCACAGACATTTCTGTCCTGCCTCAGTACTTGGGGATGGGTGAGGACAGACCCCAAGTGAGCTGTTTAAAGACCAAAGTGAAAAGTGATCTGTGTAGAGGACTCATATCCACAAGTAAAGCACAGTTTCACTCCGAGTCTGGTGTAACCCCTTGGCTCGTGGCACAGGAGCCAGAGCAGCCCCTCCCTGCACCTGGGGAGAAGGAGCCAGTGCTGGCAGCAGAGGGCACTCAGGGGAAATGCAGGATTTTTGGTTCCCAGGTGAGATCCTCCAGCTGTCCAGAGCAGCAGTGAGGCTCTAAAAACAGCATCCTGCCTCCACAACTACAGATTTGGGAAGGGAGGGTGAAAGCCGGGAAGAAGGACAACACTGGAAGCCCAGAAGAGCATTAATGTTCTCCCCATCAAAACACTAGTAGGAAGGCTTAATTCAGGGTCTCCTGTGGATGGCCAAAAAAACCCAAAAGCTAGGTCCAAATCAGTTACAATACCCAGCCACAGGACAAAAGCAACACTCCCTGTTCCTCACAGGGAGTGTGCTTGGCCGATGCTACTGGAGACTGATACACTCCATGCTGATAGCTCCAGCATGAACCTAGCAAGAAACACACAAGTGACAACTGGACCTCCAATTCCTCCTCAAAATGCCACCTTTAGGTCACTAAAAGTTTCATACTCAGGGCCCTCACAGCTTGGTGCAGCAATGGTCAGGGCATCCCTCACACCTCCTCCTGCAACAGGAATAACAACCACCTCTGCTCCCACAGAGCAGGTTTATTTTGCCAGCAGTTTAAAGAAAGGACATTGCTGAGGCCTTGCTATGCACCACAGGAACTGCAGGGGCTAATTTAAGATGTGCCCGATTTAGAACGAGGTGCCAAGCTCCAAGGCTGTGCTGAGAAGTGACACTTCTGTTCAGGGCTCCTGAAAAAGGATGGACAGAAGCACCGATGGTGCTGTATGACAGACACAGCTCCCACTGCATCCAAGGCTCTCGGATCCCGGACACAGGCAGGCAGAGGCTGCTTACAGCACCTAAAAACCAACAGAAAAAGGGCTTTTCATCTCTCAGCTGTGTGCTGATCCAACACCCAGATGCCCATGGAAAAGAGAGGAATCCCTCAATCCGTTTTCTACAGGCTGGGTAAGAGCAGCAAAAATACAGAGCTACATTTACAGAGCTTCACTTCTAAGGGTGTGCCTTCCCCGAGCTGGAAGGACAATCCATTCCATGCTGCATCACAAAACCTGGCTGCTTACAACTGTTTCCACACAATAGAGTAAAACCAGCAGATCCCAACCAGACAGAGAAGGCAAATGGCTCCCTCCCCTCCCTGCCAAGGTCAGGGACCTGAGCTCCACACAAGATGTCCCCACCACAAGAGCAGCCCAAAGCACACACCAGCACAAGCAAGTTGTGCTTTCTTGCACAATAGTGGTAGATGATACAACACTCATTTTAAATTGGGACGTGGGATCTGGGAGGGCATGAGGAAGAGGACAATGTGCTTACAAGCAGATTTACAAACAGAAGCTCCACATAACATTCCAGCATTGCTGTTCTGGGATGGCATTAGGTACGTGTCAAAGAGAATGCCAGGCTCAAGCTGTTCCCAAAATCCAACAGCCTTTGCTCAGGGGATGGTGTCTGTCAGGGCAGGGGAGCAGCACGCCCTGTCAGCACGTCCCAGCTGTGCCAGAGACACAGGGAGTTCCACTGCCAAGGCTGTCAGCAGCATCAGCAGGATCAGATTCACTTGGATATCAAAGCCACTCCAGCTGATTATCCTAAAGGTGCGTCGCTTCCCAGAATCAACAGAAGCAGAGACTATCAGAGCATATATTACTGTGAAACAACAGTATGTGACCTAATTCTCTAATTAGGAATGGGCTCAATTGCCCACAGAGGACAAGGGAAGGTTCTGAAATTATTCACTGAGGTTTCTTTTTCCAACAAAAAGATGCTGGTATTTAGTTGCTACAAAACAGTGGGTTCTGAGACAAAGGGTCTATAGCCATAGCCAAAATCCCTGTTCTTTGGGTTTCATGCCTATACCAAAGACCCCACTTTACTTACTCTTTACGCCTACCCTGTCTGCTTCAAGCCCACTTCAGTCAGGAGACAATTCCAACTGTAACACTCACTTAAAACAACCACCCCGTTACACTTGGCATAGTAAACACCAACCCCTCGGAGCAGTTCCACAGCTCCCAGGTGAGGCAGGTTCTCCAGAAACACAAACTCTCTTCAGGGAAGCTCTAAAGCGCCCAGCACCTCCTCGAAGGCAAACCACACCAGCTCAGCCAGACACCCGAGGAGATGAACGATACCAAAGGCTTCTCCTTCCCGAAGTGCTGCTCCCATTTCAGAGGCAGCTCCACTTCTGAGTCACTACCTCCCCGTAAATCTCCGTGGAGCAGGTGCACACTTGCATCAGCTCCTGGAGCGCTGCTGGTGGCTCCAAGGACCGAGGGCGGTCGGGGCCGCACCGTTCTGCACGCTCCGAATTTGGCCAGCACGGAGCACCAAGGAGTTCCCGAATTCCTCATACAGGCACCTGCTCCTGCCGTGGGCTGGAGTGATGATGCAGGGAGGGTCTGAGCCCTTGGGGAGGTTATTGTGCACGGAGGAGGGGGAAGGATGACAGATTGAAACCCACAGCAGGACCCGCACCCCGCCAGGCCGTGCTACACTGTAACTGCAGGAAATGCACCGCGCCACTCCTTGGCTCTTAATTACGGTCTTGTGATACCGTAGTTAATGGTCTGTCAGGGGCTGCATTAGGAACCTCGACGCCGGCAGGAGGTGGATCAGCCAACCCGGCCGCTCCCGGTACAGCCACCGAGCCAGAGCGGCTCCGGGCTGGGAATCAGGCTCCAGTTCTTTTGTTACAGCCCCTGCTTCCTCTGGGAACGGCTCGGTCCTTGTGGCAGCCGGGGAGAGGGAGGGCAGCCCTGCCCTGCGAGCGGCACCGCTTGGGAAGGGTCCGGCTTCGCATCCAGGGATTACATCAGACACCAGCCCCTCTACCCACATTCTCCTCTAGATTTGGGGCATTTCAAGGAGCTGAGGAGGCATCTGAGCTGTCTGCCACGCGCTGCGCTCCCAGTTAATGGAAAAAAAACAAACCAAAAAAAAAACAAAGGAAAAAGCAAAACAACCCCTCCCTGCCTGCCAGCTCGGCGCTGGGGTACGGCCCTCGCGGGTCTCCGCGGGATGCGGGTGACAGCAATGGCGGGGGGAGGTGACAGCGACAGAGGTGTGACAGCGATGGGGGTCCTGCGGCCCGGTTCCCCCCCAGCCCCCCTTACCGTTGCTGTAGGCGTAGGGGGACTCGGAGGCGCCGTCCTGCAGGCTCTCCAGGATCTCCCCCTTCCCCACGTCGCTGTCGCCCACCAGCAGGAACTTGAGCAGGTAATCGTAGCTCTTCACCGGGCTGCCCTGGGTGCCCATCCTGCCTCTCATCGGCGGGGCGGCCCGGCCCGCATCCTCCGCCTGCCAGCCTCGGGCTGCGGCCTCTGCCCCGCCGCCGCTCACCGCCGGCCGCGCATCTTCCGCCGGGGCCGCGCTGGGACCTGCGGCGGAGGAGGAGGAGGAGGAGGAGGAGGAGGAGGCGGAGGAAGGGCCCGGCCCGGCCCGGCCCCGCAGCGCCCCCGCCGCTGACACGGCCCCGCTCCGCCCCCCACCCGCACAAAGCGCCGCCGCCCCACGGGGCCCCGCGGCCCGAGCCCGCCCCGCCCCGCCCCACCGGGCCGCAGCACCGCGCCGGGTCAGCCCCAGCTCCGGTCCCGCCACCCACCTCAGCCGCGCCGGACCGCCCCCGCCTCACGGACCCGCCGCGTCCGCCCGGGCCCAGGCGGTGCCTCGGCCTCGCTCTCGCCGCTCCCATAGGCTGAGCCGTGCGTCAGTCAGGAATGGCCCCGCCTACCCCACAAACTCGCCGTTCCCATAGGCTTAGCAACACGTCAATCAGAAACGACCCGCCCCGACGCGTCCATCAGCGTTCGGGGGCGGGGCCAGCGGAAGGCTGGGCGGTTGCGGACTACAGCTCCCTGCATGCCTTGCGGGAAGCGGGGCATGATGGGATAGTGAGTCGGGCGGGGGGAGCCCCCGACGGGGGGAGAGGCACCCGGGACTGGGAACCCGGGATTGGGAACCCGGGATTGGGGGACATCCGGGTGTGCGGGGCACTCAGATGTTATCCAGGAAGGGCGGGCATCCAGGTGTGAGCTGGGCATCCAGGTGGGAGGGGCACGTAGATGGGGGGGCATCCAGATGTGTGGGGCATCCAAGAAGAGGCGGCACCCAGGATTTGGGGGCATCCAGGTGTGAGACGTGTCCAGGTGGGTGGGTATGTGGAAAGGAGGGAGGGTATATAGGTGTCCTCCACGAGGAGGGGTAATCCAGATGTGGGGTGACAGTCCAGGAAGAGGGGCACCCACGATTTGGGGGCATCCAGGTGGGTGAGCGTCCATTTTAGGGGGAGCATCCAGGTGCAGGTTCTGGGGGTGGGAGGTGTGTGCACCCCATTGTCGGTGGCGCAGGGGGCGGCCGTGGTGACATCCAGCATGTCCCCAGGGAACGGGGATGGCCACGGGGCTGTGGATGCCAGGCCGAGCCTGTAGCCAGGAAGGGCTGCCATACCCACTCCGGGACGTTGTCCACTGGAATCCCTTGGCATTGGCCTGACATCCCTGAGGAGCCACTCCCAAACCCAGACCCAGGGGATTCCCAATGGGAAGGAGTGGAGGATGCTCTCGCTGCTGTCATTGCTGACAAATCCCTGTGCTGAACAAAGCATCCTGCTAATCTCTCCAGAGCTGGGCATTTCACCTTCGCTGATGCCAGCCTGGCTGCTTCCAATGAATCCCATTTAAATGACCCATGTTCCTCAGCCCAGCGAGCACCACAGATGCCCCTCAACCTGCAGGGGTCCTGCGGCTCCCCAGCTCCTCGGGGAGTTGCTGGTGGCCACTCTTGCCAGAGAGCCCTGGGAAGGACTGAAGAGCATGGCAGAGTCACTCATGGATGGAGAGGGAGAGGGGATGGATTGAGGGGTGATGTTTTTATACAATCACGGAATGGTTTGTGTTGGAAGGGACCTCACAGACCACCCAGTGCCACCCCTGCCATGGGCAGGGACACCTTCCACTAGCCCAGGCTGCTCCAAGCCCCAATGTCCAGCCTGGCCTTGGACACTGCCAGGGATCCAGGGGCAGCCACAGCTGCTCTGGGCACCCTGTGCCAGGGCCTGCCCACCCCCCCCAGGGAACAATTCCTTCCCAATATCCCATCCAGCCCTGCCTCTGGCAGTGGGAAGCCATTCCCTGTGTCCTGTCCCTCCATTCCTTGTCCCCAGTCCCTCTGCAGCTCTCCTGGAGCCCCTTTAGGCCCTGCAAGGGGCTCTGAGGTGTCCCTGGAGCCTTCTCTTGTCCAGGTGAGCACCCCCAGCTCTCCCAGCCTGGCTCCAGAGCAGAGGGGCTCCAGCCCTTGGAGCATCCCTGTGCTTTCCCTGGACTTGCTCCAGATTCCTTCCCTCCACACTCACAGGGAGGGGGGAGGTGGCAGAGCTCTGGGGTGGGGGGGCTGCCCCCTCTTCGGTGGTCTCAGTCTGGCTCCCTCTCCTCTCCCACAGCCTGAGGGCTCATGGGCTGCCCTGGAGCCACATGCTGTGAATCCCTTTGGGAGGGCCTGTTCCTCACCCTCAGCTGCTCAGTTTGGCTTCTCCACTGGCAGGGGCCAAACAGAGCCCCCTCTGTGCCCTCTCCCACCTCTCAAACAGCCCAGTGAGAGCACAGATGGAGGAAACAAGAGAGCAGCTAAAGTAAACCCAAAGAGCAGCTAAAGCAAACCCAAAGAGCAGATGTCCTCCTGCAGCCACTGCCACTCCTGGCCACTGCATTCCCAGGGTAAAGGGGCTTGGAGGGTAAAGCCTGTGGAGAAACACCCACCCCAGGGCACAGCCTGGTGAGTGGAGCAGGGGAAGGGGAGAGGAGGGACCTGTGGATCTCCAGGAGGAGAGAAAAGCCTCATTCCTGTCCTACAGTCCATTGGATCCAAAGCAGTGGAAGTGGACAGGAGGAGGATGGGCAGGAATCTCCTCTATTTTATATCTTTTCTCAGCCTCTGGGTCTGAGTCCTGCTGCCCCATAGGGCCAGCCAAAGCCCTGTTCATGGCTCGCTCATTCAAGGGATTTCTCTCGTCTTTGGTGGGATGGTGGAAACCAAACAGCTCCCAGACTGGTGGGAACTGTGGCAAGAGGTGGGAGGCAGAGTGAGAGGGGCAATCCTGGCAGAGGCTCCTGGCAGAGGGGTGACCTTGGCAGGGGCTTGCTGCAGTGTGGGGACTTTGTCACAGCCATGCACTCAGCTGGGAGAGGGGAAAGGAGAAAGGAATGGAATTCAAGGGAGTGACTGCTCTGGTGTGAGGAGGGAAGGAGTGGCTGCAAGGACCCGTCATTCCCATGCCCAGCTTGGGCTCCTGCTTGGATTGTGCTGTGCTGCAGAGGACTGTCCCCCATCCTGCCCCCTCACACTGAACACACCACATGGGCAGGCCCATGGGGAACCAAGGAACCCCTCTCTGAACACAGGAACAGCCAGAGCTGCAGGACCATCACCTCAACCATCTCCCAGGCTCGAGGTGGCATTCATTGGATCCTCCTTGCACAAGCTTTGTGGTTTGGCCTTGGCAGAACAATTACAGCTGGACAAGTGCTGAAATACCCCTGTGTGTGAGAGCAGAGGCTGAGGAACTTCCCAGCCAGGCCCTGGGATGGGGATGAACAGCCTGCCTGGATCAGCTGAGCCTCCAGCAGCTGCCCTGCCCTGTCCCCGTGCTGCTGAGAGCCACACTGTGCTCAGCAGCAAGTCAGACTACAGGGAAGGGCTGGATTTTTCTCCCAACATCTTTATTCTGGTGTAATCAAAATCCATTTAAGTTCTGATTAAAAGGCTGAATTAACCAATCAAACCTATCAGTAGAACAAAGCTTTCCATCCCTAAACTCACACACAAGCACTGGTATATGTGCAGCATCCCTCATCCCTGCTGCCACTGGCACTGCTGGCATTGTCACTGCCCTGCTGGCACTGCCATTGCTCTGCCCAGCACTCCTGCCTGCAGAACTGGAGCTGTCATGAGCCCAAAGCCAGTCTGGTTCCTGATCCAGGGCTTGTTCCTGGACTGGTGCACGAGACTGGTCTGTGTTTCACATCACCAGGCTGCGTTTCACATCAGGGCTGCAGTGGGAAGGAAGTCACCTTCAGCTGGGGTTAGTGGTGACATTTAAAGCAAACACTGTGTTGCTGCTGCAGGAGCACTTCGCTCCTGCTGAACGCCTGGTGGTTCACGTGAGGGAAGGAGAAATGCACAGCGGGTTTGAACTTCCTCGCCAAACTTCACTCACACTCACACACTTTTAATGAAACTCTCAATGAGTCACTGCTCTTTTATAATACTTTACTTAAAACCAGAAAACCCTGTGAGGAGGATTGGTTACAAGAGTTGTGAAGTTCTCACAAACTTCCCCAGTGCCAGATGTTAAATAACACAGTGGATGGGAGAGCAGCTGCAGCCTCTCCCTGCCCCGAGCTGGCCCTGGGTTCTGCAGCTTCCCCCAAACACCTGCACTGCTCCCAGCCCCAGCACCTGCCTGGGAAAGCAGGGGGTGTGTTCTGTCACCTGCAGCACTCATCAGTGCAGGAACACTCATATTCAGCTTGCTGAGATGGTAAATGGGGAGTCTGAGCATTCCTGGTTTGAAGTCCAGGTGTGGATAAGGACTGGAGCCAAAGGCGACAGACTGGTAGCAACTCCTAATGCAAACTGGTGAGCCAGAGGCAAAGGCGGTGGGCACTCTGCTCTCATCCAGGAAGGCAGATCAGCTGCCCACGTGAGGCCTGGATTGCTCTGAACGTGTTTATCCTGCACCCAAAACTCCCGACGCAGCTGGAAAGCCCTGTGGCCTCCTGTCACATGGAGGATCAGCTGAGATCCAGACCCATCCCCTGTGAGTGCACAGCACACTCACCCTGCAGAGCCCCAGGGCTCCACACCTGCAGACCCTGCAGACCTGGACACTGCCAGCTTTGGGGTTCTGCTGCCCAAGCCCCCAGAGCTCCCACTGTGAGCTCAGCACAGGCAGGAGTGAGGCTGGAGAGAAAGTGCTCTCTGCTATCAAGTCCAGAGAAGGACCAAGGAGCAGGTCAGGGATCTGAGTCAATGCACAGGCATCCCCCTAAGCAAGGCTTCAGCCCCCAAAAGGCAAAGGAGCTGCTGAACAGTCCCTGAGGAGGGGGAACAGGAGCAGAAATGACACAGGACTGCTAATGCTCACAATCACTGAGGGGATCTGAGTTACCGTGTCACCGAGCTCTGCACTACACAAGGACAAGGGGCATGAACTGAAACACATCAAACCCTGCCTGAGAGCAAGGGACACCTTCTCACTGTGGGGGTGACCAAGCACAGGCACAGGTTGTCCAGGGAGGTGTTGGAGTTGCCACCCTTGGAGATACCCCAAACCCATCTGGACACGGTCCTGGGCAACCAGCTTTGGGTGGCCCTGAGTGAGCAGGGGCTGGACCAGATAATCCCAACCCCCAGCAGTTTCCCAGGATGGTGTAACCAGCAGGTCTAAGCATAAAGGGTAAATCACTGAGGGTTAGAGCTAAGCAAGAAGATGGTGTTGGAGCAGCAGGAAGAGGCAGCAGAGGGCAGAAGGAAAAGCAGCTCGTTGTCTGCAGGATGAAATGCAGATTTCCCTGCCTTACACTACTGAAAGTCAACATATGGGTTGTACATTCGTGCAAGAGTCTGTGTGGGCCTGAACAGGGCACAGTCCAGCTGCAGCATCAGGGAAAACTCCCAAACCCATAACCAGAGCCTTCAGTGAAGTGTAATTACTGAGGTTTCCTTTCAGCATCGTCACATGCTGTCCTAGTTAAGGGAAGAAAGTATTTCTCCAAGGCAGAATTTCTCTCTAGGATAGAGTTTTTCACAGAATTTCCTTCACAACCCCCCTGCCTAAGTAAAGAGGGGGTTTGTGGCAGCACTGGGAATCAAAAGGTGGGAGAAATAATAATAAGGAAATGCAGTATTAAAAAAAGTGTAAGATTAGAGTCTTTGACTGATGGCTGGCAAAGCCTGCGTGCTGCCTGCTATAAGGGGTGCGTGGTAGGAATGGCAGATCTGGAATCTTTAACTACTTCTCATCCAAGGGCTGCTCTGGATAGTATAAATCTGAGGATAAATCAGAGCCAGAGCCTCACCAGCAGCCTCTTCCCTGAGGAAATGCCAGCGCTGGGCCAGTCTGTGCTCCCGTGGACGATGATGCCGATTCTAACTTCTAATTAGAGAGATGACATAAGGTCAAGTGTTCTTGAGCAGGATGTCTGCTGTGTTGTTGTAATGTCTCTGCACAGAGTCGGAAAAGGGTGGGGGAAGACTCTTCCACAGCAGGGACTGGAAAGGAAGAGGAGAGACATGGCAAACCTCCAGCAGAAGAACTCAGATACCATCACAGGCAAGGAGAACGCCCAGCGTGAGGAGCAGAGGCAGCTCAGGCACCAGCTCCGGGTGACACAGGAGAACTGCACCTACAAGGAGCTGCCACTGCCCAGCTGGGCTGCTCAAGGTTCCCTGGTGCAGAAGACTCAGGATGTCGGGTTTGAGGAGGAGCTTGATATTTCCCCACCCCAGAGTCAGTATCAGCCTTCAGTAAACAAACCCAACACTGGAACATCTAAAACATCCGTCAGGTTCCCAATAGCAAGGTCACACTTGCTGGTTTTCATGGCTCTGTGCTATCTCTGGGGCTTTCAGGGCATTTGATCCCAAAGGACCATGATTAGGAACATCATGAACTATCTGGTCTCACAGAAAGATTTTAAAAGTCAGGATATTAAAATCATTATTTTCACAAGACCAAAAAGACAAAGTTTCTCACAGCAGTCAGCAAACTGAACTGTGCAGGCATGGGAGGAACCAGGGGATATCATTTACGAGTTCCAGTGGAAAGATGAGAGGGAGTTAAAGTGTAAACCTGCTCTGCTCAGTGCCAGGTGAGGATGGGGCTCATGACTCTGACTTCAGCTGAAGTGAAAATGTTATTTACACCATTCATCCACCAAATGCATCAGGGGTTAGCTTGCAGTTATTCCCACCTGGAGTGCAGAGAATTACTCAGGCAGTGATAATTCCAAGACAAGAAGATGCTGTACAGGAGTTTTAAGCACGGATCATCAAAGAACAAGATCTCTCCAGTTTCTGCAGGCAGGGATGTCCCAGCCAGAGCCTGCGGTGGCAGATGGTGAGGGGGGTTTGCCACACTGGCTTTCTTCAGTGATGTGCCCTGGCTCAAGGTGAACAGGGCATCATGTAGTGCCCCTGTAGTCCTTCCTCCCTCACATGTCCCTAAGAAACCTCAAAGGCTTTGGAGCTTTGCCTGCTAAGGAATGTCTGGACCCTGCACCTGCCTGCAGAGCTTCCTTTTCTCCTGGTCAGGCTATGCCTGGAGAGGCAGTGACTGCACCATGAGGGGCTTTCAGCAGCTCCAGACAAGCCAAATACATCTGGCCAGGGATATCTTACAGCAGGGGGGCCATAACCCTTCTGTGACAGCTGCCAGCACATGGATGAGACACAGGGCTGGGGTAGGAAACTCTTACCCTGCCCCCAGCAGTGCTGGCTGAAGGCTCCTAAAGCCCCAGGGCACCTTGCCTTGCCAACATCCACTGCAATACAGGGGCAGCCATCCAGAGAAGGGCTGGGCACTGCAGCCACAGCACCTTCTCCTCCTCCTCCTCCATCCTTGGCTCCTTGGCCAGCCATGGATAAAGGAGCAGGATCCAGCACAGCCCTCACCTGCCAGTGCAAAAAGCAGGGTACAGTGACACTGGCTCCTTGCTTGAGCTGGGGCAGAGGAACAAGCAGAGCTGGAGGAAGTGTATTTTGGGTAAGGACTCTATTTAAATTACACACAACCACAGCATGCCCAGTGGGACATCACCCTCCAGTGCACAGGCACTGCACCCTTTCCAAGAGAGGGAATAGGAGACACACCAAAATGAGACCAGGACATGGAAAGCCAAGCAGTGCTGCACTTTGAAAACATATCCAAAGCAGAAAACTCCCCTAAGAGAAATCCCAGAATCATGAGCCAACAGTCTGTGCTTCTGGGCCTCCAGCCTCACTCTTTCAACCCCTTCTCTGGTGCTGCAGTGGGGGTGACTGCAAGCCCTCCTAAAAGGAAATTAATAAATATCCCATGAATTCAGACACCCAGCTGTTCAGTTTTCAGTGTAGGACTCCATGAGCTGATTCTCCACATGGTTTTGGTCAGCTGGCTTGAAGGCTGAAGCACAAAAGGTCCAAAACACCCTCTGGCTGAATGCACCACAGCACTGTGGCTTTGCTATGGCCCTGTGAGCTGATGTGGAAGGAGAAATTCATCACCAAACCATTTGGGAGCTGCTTCCTCCATGACACTGAGCGCTGGTTTCATGAGGCACTGACGGGTTTAACCTTTTGCTTCCAAAATAATCATTAGCATAATATACAAACACAGTGTAGGGGAAGAGAAAGTTGAAAAATAATGTTTAAAAATACTTGCCTTTAAAAATTCAGCCCTTCCTATGTTACCAAAATCTATTTAAAGGGATGGAGCAGTTGCTGGCTCTGAGAAGCCTTTGGTCCCAAAGCATCAGGAGTCAGTATGTTTTTCAGGTCAAGTTCTCAAGCTCTTCCACTGTCTTTAGTTCTGCTTCTCTCCTTTGTGTTTCCAAGGGTAGATGAGCTCTCCAAGGAACAGTTTCTTGCAGAGAGATGCCCAGGAGTCCCTGGGGTAGCAGCTGTAGGTGGGCAGTCTGTATGTCTGGACCACACCTCCGTAGGAGAGGGGGTTGATCTGTGCGGAGAAAGAGGGACAGCAGCAAGAGAAACATCAGTCCTGCTCCTCACACACATCAGAATCCCTCCCTGGCTTGCTAAGGCTGTTTATCCTTCTCCAACATCCCCCAACACCAACAAGTTGAGCTTGGCAAGGAGTGTTACCAGAATCATTCCCAAGCAGAGGGGCAGACAAGCACCGGCATGAGAGCTGGGGGAATGAGAGGGGCGTGTGTTACACACCAGAGTGGAGGGGACAGTGGCTGGAGAGACAGCAACAGAATCACAGAGTCATGGAATTTTTGGAAAAGACCTTTAAGATCATTGAGTCCAACCCTTAACCCAGCACTGCCAAAGGCACCACTAACCCATGTCCCCAAATGCCACATCCACACTGCTTTTGAACTTCTCCAGGGATGGTGACTCCACCACTGCCCTGGGCAGCTGTGCCAGCGTCTCACCACCCTTCCAGTGAAGAAATGTTTCCTAATATCTAATTTAAACCTACATCTAATACTGCACTGGGGAGGCACTGGGACTCCAGGAACCCCTCTGGAATAGACCAGTTTAGCTGTACCTGTTACGAGCCCTCAGCCCACAGCTGTGTGTTAAGTTAAACCTGGTATCACCCGAAACCATCCAGTGGAACCAAGTCCCAGCATGACAGGATCACACCACAGAGCTCCTCATCACCATTTTCAATTAAGTCTCCTTGGCTGATTTCATCTCTTTTAATTTGACTTCAATCACCACACACAAGCCTGTGCCTACAGAAGTTCTGCCTATGGTCCCCAGTTGCTGCATTGACCTTTCGAGGACAGGGATGTGAACAGACACATTAACTGTACAAGGGGTGACAGAGGCATGTTAGACCTTGGGAATGCTCATCCCAGTGAAGCACTCAGGGTAGGGAGACAGGTGAAGTCCACAGGACGGACCCAGTGTGGCCAAGATCTGATGCATGAAAAGGATGCACAGCACAGTCTCCAAAAGAGCAAAAAGATTGCACAGAAATGGGGGGGGCTCAGAGCACAGACCACGAGAGATGCCAAGGGCTGGGGACTTGCAGAGGCAGGGAAAGCTTGGCCAGTGGAGAGGAATGGAAGGACATCCTTCTCTAGGAAAAGGGCTCAGCTCTGCTGGAACCAACCAAGCAGCTCTGGGAAAGGAGACAGTAATTCACAGCACAGAATCCAGCCACAAAAGGAGACAGCAAAACCCATGCACAGAGTCACTACTTGGTCAAAGCTGAGTATTTCTTTTGTCCACTAAAAAGCATCTGTGTTTCTGGGAGTCTGCCTGTGCCACCAGCTTGCTTCAGCTGCCTGGAGCTCATGGAGTGGTGAGGGATGAACTCCCAGTGCCTACAGAGATGGAGCTCTTGGAAAGGGGGGTTGAGCTAATAGTTCATTGGAATTAATCCTGGAGACCTTTGTCAAATTAGTTTCAAAGTACAAGATTGCTCAAGCAGAAGGGGGAAATGTCTGTACACAGAAGCATCCATAGGAAGTTTAGGAAAAAGGCCAGGGCAGCTGCTTGCAGGGAAAATTATAAGGAAAGAGTAAACAGGGAAGAAAAAAAAAAGGGCCAAAGAAACCTGTCCCCAGAACTAGCAGCCGTAAAACCCGAGTAACTGTTTCTGCCCATTTCCTCAGCTGTAGGCAAAGCAGAGTGTTTTAAGTGCAAACATGCTGGGGGAGGAGGACAGGAACTGCTGCTCTACAAGGGAGAGACACAGTGAGTGTTCCTTTGACTATCAGCTGTGTGGGCTGGAAGGTCTGGACACAACATTTCTGAGAAGCATCCCTGGGCAGAGTGGTGATACCCAGGGGTAACACTGGCCCTGCAATAACCAGGGCTTTTTACACCCACAGCAATTCATGTCCCTGCCTCTCCTGGTACAAATGGAAGTAAACAGGCAAAACTCATTTATTAGTGAAGGGGCAATATTTGTTCCCCTTATGAAAGTTCTGTAGGTCAGAGCTATAACAAACCCTGCTAGAATATCCATCCTAATGGAGCTGTTCCCTTTTCCTTTCCTCTGTTGTTTAACCCTTTCCAAAGCAATTGCTGGGCAAGATGAGACTTTCAGCAGAAGGTACATGAATAGATCAAACTCATTGTGTCCTAGAATCCCAGAATCTCAGACTGTTTGGGTTGGAAGGGACCTTAAAGCCCACCCAGTTCCACCCCCTGCCATGGCAGGGACACCTTCCCCTATCCCAGGCTGCTCCAAGCCCCATCCAACCTGGCCTTGGGCACTGCCAGGGATCCAGGGGCAGCCACAGCTGCTCTGGGCACTCTGTGCCAGGGCCTCCCCACTTTCAAAGGGAAGAATTTTTTCCTAATATCTACTCCAGACCTGCCCTCCTTCACCTTAAAACCACTTTTCTCCCTGGGCTATCGGTTCAGTTGAGCCACACTGCCAGAAATATTTCTTCTTGTGCACCAAAAGAAATTATTTTAAACACTAATGAAAACACTGACCTATGTAAGACTTCCTGAAGAATCTTAAGCAGAATTTGGAATGGAAATATCATCCCCCATCCTCTGCCCCCCTCCAGGGTCTGGACTTTGCATTCCAGAGACGCTATCTTAAAAATCAAAAATAATCCCTTGGCTGAACCAGGAGTTGGTTGGGAATGCTCAAAGCCAGCATTATCGATTTCTAATCCATTCCCAGTGCCCCACAGGACAGCTCAGACTATCCCCTACAGCTTCAATTATTTTGGGCGTAGCTCCATGCATGCAGCCTTGCTTCCATCAGGCACTGCTCCAAGAGGGTTCTGCACAGAAAGGGGGCAAAGGCACATCACCATGTACAATAAATAAGAATTTTAGCATTTCACTTAAAAATAGGTTTTTCAGACTGCCCTCTCCAAAGGCCTATCAGAAATTGGGATATTCAGCAGGATTTCTGACACAAGCCCATTTTTCATTTCCACCAGCACAAAGAGAGCAAAAAATGCCTTTGCTGACCGTCTGCTCATTATTATTTGAACAGAAGGCTGGGACAGACATCTACTGCAGCACTTCCACCTCTTGAGGTGATGACTTGTGCTATATTCCAGATAGAAAATGGATCTTCCTGCAGTGGTCCAAGGAAAATTCATCACAGTCATATGACTCGCTGCCTCTGCTCTTTTAAGTCATGGTCTTTTCCCTCTGAAGACTCCATCCACCTCGTCTCTCACACACACTGATGTGAAAGCCTCTGCTCAGCAGCTCCTGTGCCTCACCTCTGGTGTCTGGTTTCCTTTTTCTGGAATCTCCTGGCCACAGAGGATGGCAGATTTTGGTTCTTACACCATTATCCTACTGAAAGGCAGAGCTGGGAAGACAGCTTGCTTAGAGAATGCTAGTTTTGCCCCCGAAGACATCTGTTGCAGGGATTCCCTCTGGAATTGCTAGTAGCTGGTTTGCTGGTTCCCTGCTAGCCTGACCTTTGCTGAAATAGGGTGGGACTGGTGATGGAAAAAGCAAAAGGGCTGGGAAGCTGCAGTTAAATCCTTCCCACACACTCCCCCAGTGTCCAAGTGCTTTTATAAGTGCTATACACTACTGGCAGCCTCTCCTCTTAGGATACAGAGAGCAAGAAAAGCCACCCTGGGATATGGCTGTGTTCCTGCTGGGTCAGGAGATGGAAATTTCGCTCCTGAAAGTGTAAGGAGAACTTCCCTGCTGCCAACACCTCATTTCTTCTCAGAAGATAATTTCCTTTAGTAACTTTGATGCCAGAGTGTGGGAATGGAGGGGGGGTTGCAAAAGCACAGGAAAGCTTTGCCCATACCCCTCACCAGGGCAACTCAGGAGAAAAGCAGGAGGCCCTTTCCTCTCTCACTTGCCCAGGCTCTTGTCCTGCTGGTGTCATGGAGCAGCCAAGGCTTTCCACCCCCTCTGGAGGGGAAGAGCTTTTCCTGCTGCTTCACTCTGGATGGTTTAACTGCCTTCTTTTGCTTCTCCCAGTGTTCAGCAATTGTCACATGAAGCTGACCAGAGCCAGGAGGTGATAATGGCATGAGATCTTAATCCCAGAAGTGACACTGCTCTGTTTCTCCTACCTCCCCTTCTTCTACATTTCACTTCCCACCATCCAGGCACTGCATTTTCTCCAAACACAGGACTCAAGCAGGGCATCAAAAAGCACAGAAAGCAGCAGCCAGACATAGCAACATGCAATTATTTCCCCTGTTTCAGCATTTTACAGCTGATAATTTTGACGTGGAGCCTTTCAGTGGGAGCAGAACAGATGGACTGGGGTCACTCTGGGGGGAAGGAATTGTCACGGACTGCTCAGGGGCCTCACCTGCATAAGGAGCCGCAGAGGTTTGCCATCCTGCTGCTCAAGGACTCTGAACTTCACTCCAGCTGCAAAGACACAAAACAAGAAAACCAAAACCATGGTGGCATTGTTGGGGCATCCTGTGCAGGGCCAGGAGTTGGACTTGATGATCCTTGTGGTCTTTTTCCCACTCAGGATACTCCATGGTTCAATGCCTGGAGCACAGACCATGCATTTGCTACCCAGTGCTGTTGGCTGAGCACTGACTCCCTAGAAATTGTCTTCAGCCTTTCTGGATTTGGGAACGTTCCCCATTTTCAACAGGAGTCATGGATTGTCTCTACAATGCTTTAAGCCTGATGACACAGCTCCATTAAAAGCAACCCCTCCCACCTCCAGCTTGAAAACTCAGTCCTAGAGCAAGCACAGAGCCTAGGAATCAGCCAGCCAGACCTGATGATGACAGAGGGACTGGGAAAACCTTCCACTTTTCCCAAACTTCCATGAGAATGGGAACTCCATTTTAGGAGCAGGCACCTTTAATTCATGCTCATGTGGACAGAGCACATGTGCAAATCTGTCCCCCTTTCAGGCTCAGGGAGGGAAGTGGCTGACCTGGAGGCATTAAAACATTTCAAAGCAATCCCTGCCCATTGATCCCAGCATCCACATGTTTTTAACAGGCTGACCCCATCAAACCTGCCACTTTCCTATTTCCTCTTGGATCTGCCTCATTGCCAATACTGTAAAGACAAATAGGAAAGATTTTGGATTCCACGAGTGACACAGTGCACACAAAGATTTAATACAATGTTTCAAAGGTAACAGCTTGGACCAGAGAGGCATTTTTCTTTCAAAGATGTCAAATTACTCCACAGAAATAAAACCACCAATCCATCTCTGCAAACCTGTTCCAGCCAAGCATGTCCTGTTATTCCTTCCTGCAGGTAAGAAGATGAGAAAAGACTAAGGCACAGATCAAACAGTGACAGGAGCACAAATAGAAATAAAACTCCTCACTGTGTAAGTGCCATTGCTGCAGTATCTCTATGACTCTTGCACACTGAAAAACCAAAATGTTTTCTCTTTTTCCTCAAGCTTTGAATTAATTAAAATAATACAGTTCCCTCCTGGGACAGAATGCTTTTCTCTAGCACACAGCTCTGGTTTAAACTCTCTCCCCAAATCATAAAGCTTTTTCTGTCCAGGACAGGAGGGATTTAGCTGCATCTTGCTGGATTGTATTGAAAGAGGGGCTTCCCCAGTGGCTTCAAATAGATGTTTGAGTACCCCGGGCCTCAACAAGCAAATGGGCTGGATGACCAAAGTGCTCAATGTGATTCACAGAGCTTTGGCTATGAGGAAGTGTTTAAGCCATTCCAGGAACTACTTTTCTGGCAGACTTTGTCAGAGAGAGACAGAAACAAGCAGGCACTGAAGGTTCAGATATGTGGTCGAGCACTCTGGAGTCTTATCCCAGGAACAGCCCATCCTCCCAGCAAATGCTGGTTCTGTAGGTCCTGGCCACACACCTCCCTTCTACAGCCAACAATTTCTTAATTACATTATTTAATTGCTCAAGAGTCTTAAACTTCTATGAAAATACGAGCACAAAAAGGCTAGAAATTCATTTTAGAATGAGCTGCAGACTACTGCAGAGCTCAGAACTCTGAGCAGTTCCCTTCTCACAGGAAGAGCAGGAAGGCTCAGGCTCCTGCAGATCACTCCAGCGCAGAAGAACCCTGAACTATTCCGTGATTTCCAGCCAACTCCGGAGCTCAGGGGTCTGCTTTTCCTGTAAAAAGGAATTGTCAGTGGCACAGGAGAGGTCAGGACATGAACTCATTTGCTTTGTTTCACATGACAGCACACTCAAGCGAGGGCACTGCTGGTTTGGACTCCAGCAATCAGGTCAGGCCCTACAGAACCACAACAAAACCTGTGCCAACGTTTCCACTGTGAAAACTGGGAAACCAAAGTACAGGAAAAACGAGCTGGCCTGTTCACAATCAAACAATGTTGGTGACCTGTGTGTGGGCAGAGTCTGAGAGCCCTGAAGCCTCTGCTGTGCCTTTCTTCATGCTGTGAATCCACATCCCAACCAAGGTGGCACCCCTTGAGCTGACACTGAGTGCACAGAACTCTTGCACAGAGGACATCTGCTGTGATGTGGGTAAAAAAGGCTTTTTAAAGTCATAAATATTTCACTTTGGATGTGTGGAAATAAAAAATGCATTTTGTTTCTGGTGTGTGGATGGATCATCCACCTACCCCTGGCCTGGGCTTCATCAGTGGAGTATTTTGTCAATTCAGACACTTGTCAAACAACTTGGAGGCCAGATGCCACAACTGAACTGAGCTGAACTCAACCCCCTTCCTACCAGCAAAAACTAACCATTCATGTTGGTAGAACCATCTTGATGGTGCCTGTAAGATCAGCTGCCCTAACACCTGCCAGAGGATGTCTTATCCAAGTTCTGAGCCCAACAAGGGAGGCAGCACCTCAGCAGTGAGGACACCATGTGATGTGTACTCTCTGAAGTCCTTTGAATTGGATTCAACTGCTCCATCTGTTCCTGTTGCCACGCCACGGTTTTGTGCTGGGGCAGGAACACAGGCTGCAGAAATGCTCAGAGATGCCTCTTCATCTCCCAGGCACCAGGGCACTGCAGTGCCAGTTAAGGAACTCAGCTGAGAGGACAATCCCCTGCTTGGGTGGGGGCTCGTTTCCTGCAGCAGAGACCTGGCTGAACAGGAATGAGGAGAAGTAACCTGTGGCCTTACATAACCTAAAGGAAATTGTGGTCTTACACCTCTCAGTGGCACCAAGATTTCCTCCTGCCCTACATCCTGCTCATTACTGGGTCAGTTTTCTTCAGCAGCATCTCCTGCTCCCCAGAGACAGCCCTGAAGGCTTTAAGATGTTTCTGCCAGGAAATTCATAGGAACCTGCTCAAGGCTCCCATGGAAAAGCAACAGAGTTGGTAACACAGCTCAGCTCTACCTTCCCAAAACTGAGCCTGGCACTGTTCCAGCAGACAAAGCTGCTGAGGTTGCCTCAAGCTTCCTCTGCCTTTGATGACTGGCCTTGGTTTACTGATGATCAAGCTCTTTCTTCTATGCTAAAGTCCTGCTGCATGCTCTTTAAAAGGATGGGAGATAATAATTTAGATGTGCTTGACTGTAACTAGATTAACCATAGCTGTGGACAGTCAAAGGCATTCCAAAATGAGTCCTTACTCTGGTGCCAGCCATGGTTTATGGTTACCCAAAATGGAAAAACAATGTCTGGTTTCAAAATGGTGACAGATTAGTCTCAAAAAGGGAATGATTATCTGAACTCTGCCCAGAGCTTTGAAATTAACCCAAACACCTCAGGTCAGGGCTTCAGTCAGTCAAAGTCAGCATAGAACTGAAAGAGCTCCATTGATTTGCAACCACTGTAGATCCAGTCCTTTGGAACAGCTGATATTCCAAGTATTTTTGTGATTTGGCTTGTTTCAGAGCCCAAACACCCAAGGTTATGAGCCTGTTTCACAGAATCATGGAATATCCTGAGTGGGAAGGGACCCACAAGGATCATCCAGTCCAGCCCCTGGCCCTGCACAGACACCCCAACAACCCCACCCTGGGCATCCCTGGCAGCGCTGTCCAAACACTCCTGCAGCTCTGGCAGCCTCGGGGCCGTGCCCATTCCCTGGGGAGCCTGGGCAGTGCCCAGCACCCTCTGGGGGAAGAGCCTTTCCCTGATATCCCTGGATATAAAACCTCCCCTGACACAGCTCCATGCCATGTTTGACTCGCAGAAGTTTTACCTGACCTGGTAGTCCAGAACTGGAATAAAAGATGAGCTCGTTTATATGGGGCTTGTTTGGATGTCACTTTTAGTGGCCAAGGGCTTTGTAAAGGTGTTCCTGATTCTGCTTCAGGTTCAGATTTCTTTCCATTGACATCCTCGTCCTGCTCCTTGCAGGAACTGGTTCACAGTAGGGACACCTGCACGACTTGAGCCTTGGGTTCTTTCCTACCCCCACTGCATCTTCAATTCAGGAGTGACCCAGTGCACCAAAAGCAAGCACATAATGCAAAATACTTGAAGTGCTGCAGGGGCAGAGCTGAGGGACTCACCTGCGAGCCTGTAGGATCTGCAGAGGCGAAGGATAAGGGAATAAAGAGGCAGGGAATCAATCAGGTCCACCAGCAAGTGTATGAGGCCTTGCACAATCACCACCAGCAACCGGAGCTACAGAAACCAGTTTAACAGAAAATCTCAGGAAACAGGAGATGAAACAGTTGTAAATTCCTGAGCTGAGCTGAGATCTCACACTGCTGTGTGCTAAGCTAAAGCCTCCCAAAACTGAGGGAGTGATGTCTGGAAGTGCTGAGCATCCAGACCCTGCGTGAGGGTCCTCAGCAATCTCGGTTGAAGGGGATAACTGGAATGAAGCTCCCACAGTTGGGGATGCTGTGACCAGCAAGGACACGAGAACTATTCCACTTTCAACAGCCACAGTTGAAAAGGAAGCCCAAATTCTCCCATTTTGAGTCAACTCCATCACTATGTACCAGTGAATGTAAATTTCCCTCTCTCCAAGAGTGAGCTGCAGCAGCTCATTTCTGCCTGAAGAAACCCCACGTAGAGCCTAAGCAAGAGCAGAGCAGGCAGAAATGAGCTTCCTGCTCTGTGTTTTCTGTCCCTGACTAAAGCACCTCCTTTTGTCACACTGCAGTTATTTTCTGCTGCCAAGCTCATCTGAAAAGAGAGGGCTCAAAAAAGCGGCTGAAAGCATGTGATGGCCACTGTCTGTGGAAAATTTGGCTCTGGGCAGACCACAGAGAGGACTGGTCATATTGGGGGGAAAAAAAGAAAAATAAAGAAGTTCCAGCCTCTGAGGAAAGCTTGGTGGAAAACATTTAATACAGCAAGTTAATTCCCTGAAAAAAAAGTTCTGGATCAGACTAGAGGGGCCATCACTGCAGATGTGGATGGAAAGATAAAAAAACAGCTTCTGAGAGAAAGAGAGGGGAACAGCTTTTCCTGCTGGCCAGGATTTGCTGGGAATTCCCTTTGGAAAAACACAAACATGAGCTGTGTGAGAATCCTTCCTAAGAGACCCACATTTTTATTTTCTTTATGGATGATCATAAACACCTAGGAAACCATTTTTCACTATCTCAGAAGAGAGTTTGACTTGTTTCAAGGCTTAAATCTTACCAGGGTAAACACCAAATAATACAGTGCAGTTGTAGGCAGGAGGAACAGCAGGATTGTGAAGAGCAAAGTGCCAATAAATAACTAGGGAAAAAGGAAACACAATCATGAGCAGAGCAATGGCAAAATAAAATACATTACAAATAAAGAATAGGAGACTCTGAGGCAATGGAAGTTTGCAGGACTCCTTAATGTGTTTTTATGTTGCCTATGTGAATACTGCTGTTACCTTGGATATTTTCAGTATTTCTCCTCTCACTGGGCCTTCTTCAGAACTCCTTATTATGGGGATACATTTGGAAAAATAAATAAAAGCTGGATCCTGACAGCACTTTTCCTTTATAGACAACACTCAAGATTTCCCATTTCAGGCCAGCTTCCTTAGGAAACAAGACTTACATGATATTGGAATTTTTCCACTCTCTGTCCCCAAAAGTTTTAGAGCCACTGATCAGAAAAATGTGGAAAAGAAAAAGAAGTGGTAATTTGAATGGGAATTCTGTAAAGAATTGATAGGTACTTCTGCTCCTCCTTGTTTCAGCAGTGCAGGCACCTGGTGCAAACCTGACAGAATTTGGGTGATAAACATTCCCCAAGTCAGCAATCGGCTGAGCTGTCCAGCCACAGGAATTCTGCCTCTTGCTCAGTGGGAAGGTGGGAGAGAGGAAGAAGCTGGAGTCAGGGAGCAATATTTAGAAGATAAAGGAGAAAAATCCCGAAGGAAGCAGGTGTTATTAGCTCCACTGCCCACAGAAAAAGTTATTTTTACTCTGAGCCAGCCCAGTTGGTATAGGTCTAAATAATTCCAGTGGGAGAAACTCAGATTTGTAACAAACAGGGACCTGACTCTTCAATTTCCAGTCACCGCTTCCAGAACAGAGAGGCCACAGGAGCGCAGGGCACTGCAACCTCTGCAAAAAGGGACCACGGCTGTGGGACATCATGGAAGAAAATAACCCAGCAGCCACGGCACAGAGGTGGATCAGCATCCCAGCTTTAGGGATGTAACCAGGAATAGATCACAACCCAATCCATTCTCCTCACAGCAGTTGTTTCTCCCCTCTCCTGTCACCCCACTGCAGTTGTTTAAACCTCCAAAAGTCTTTTAAGTTCTGCTTTGAATGTCTCTTCCTACCCGGCCAGCGACACAATTCCCACTGGTCTCCAGGGCAGCAGGATGAAGCCTGAAGTGCCAAACCAATTCTCCTCAAAGTACACAGGGAGTGAGCCCTGATGCAAACCTGGCACAGAGGCTTTTAATCACCAAAGAAACAGAAAACCAGCTCTCAGCTGTGGTGCAAGAAGCTCAAAGTTATCTGCTGTAATAGAGAGAGGCGCTGACCCTGCAAGTTTCCAAATATTATTGTATTATTTCAGTGATGTTTGCAGCTGCTGGCCTGGAGCAGTTCAGGCTCTGCTGGACTTTTGCATGGCATTTCAGAAATTAAAAAGAGCTTACAGCACTCCACAAAAATTGCTTCTGCCTGAGTGAGAGTGTGTGGGCCAGGCTCCAGCACAACGTGAATGAAACGGGGCCTTTTAATAGAAACGCTGCCACGGCTGTTACTGTGGCAACACTGCTGGGCACCACATTTCCAACTGCCTCCATCCCTCCCCCGTTCCCACTCCAGCCTCCGGGAGCTGCCAGCATCTGCAGCACCCACCACAGCTCGCCGGGTGCCTGGCAGGTGCTCAGGGCAATTCTGTACTTGCCAGAATTTGGCCCTCTGAGCAAGAGAAGGGATGCTGGAGGGCAGGGAAAGGGTCCAGGGAAGGGAAGGTGTGCTGGAGGGCAAGGAAGGGGTGCTGGAGAGCAGGGAAGGGGTGCAGGGTAGGGAAGGGGTGCAAGGAAGGGGTGCAGAGCAGGGAAGAGGTGCTGCAGGGAAGGGGAGGGGTGCAGGGAAGGGAAGGGCCGCTGCAGGTAAGGAAGGGGTGCTGGGGGGCAGGAAAGGGGTGCAGGGCAATGTAGGGGTGTTGCAGGGCAGTCAAGGAGTGCTCTAAGGCAGCAGAAGAGCCATGGAGTCAGTGTCGGGGTATGTTCCTGTTCTGGGCACCACAAAGGCTCCCGTGGCTCTGTCCCAGTATCAGTCAGAGCAGGATGGGAGGCCATCCCTGTGGGCAGTGCCCTGGGGTGTCCCTGGGGCTGTGGCACTACCTGGTCCAGGTCATAGGAGCAGGAATCCACCCGCTGCCGCAGCACGTTCCACTTCTTGCCCCGAAACAGGCGCCACAGAGAGGACAGGCCGTAGATCTTCAGGCAGTAGAGCCTGAGCAAAGAGAAGACTCTGTGCAGCACAGCTGGCAGTGCCCAGCTCCAGCACCACCCAGCTGTCACCATCACAGCCCCATGCCCACTCACCCACCTGCAGAGCCAGGGGTGGCAAAAGAAACCCACTGGGAATGATGCAGATAAAGATTCATGGCTCAGCAAACCCTATCTGGGCTGGCCTCTGGCATGGGGGCTACTGCAGCCAGCTCTGGGCCACTGGAGGGCAATGGCCAGGCCATGCCCTGGGGCTGCAGCAATCACCAGCCTCATGGCAACATCTTCCCTGCAGCAAAAGGGTGCTGAGGCCCTGGCACAGGGTGCCCAGAGAAGCTGTGGCTGCCCTTGGATCCCTGGAAGTGTCCCAGGCCAGGTTGGATGGGACTTGGAGCAACCTGGGACAGTGGAAGGTGTCCCTGCCCATGGCAGGGGTTGGAATGAGATGAGCTTTAAGGTCCCTTCCAACCCAAACTGTTCCATGGTTCTATGAAAAGAACCAGCAATCGTATTTCCCCAAGCTCACCTGTGTCTCCCCAGGTCAGATCTGTCCCTTCCCCTGCCTTCACACCCTTGCAGACAGGGCTGGCCAAGGTCTTACCCCCACACCTGAGTCCACTGCAATGCAACTGTGCCTCTGCAGCACAGAGATGCAAGGGGGAGGAGTGGAGCCCCTGCAGCTTCTCTGGTAACCCACAGCTCTAAAAATCCTTAAGAGTGGGAAGAGATCATTGAAATGCCTGGTGGCCCCTACTGCACCCCTTCCTCAGGCTTTCAGAACTTGGTGCTATGAGACTTGGAGCTACTTCCCTCACAGAAAGATGACAACGGTGAGGGAAACTTGGGGTGACAAGGGGTGGGAAACAGACACCTCTTTATGGAATAACATCAAAGAAGAAAGAGCCCTTGGGATGGAGAGGAGGCACAAGGAGCCCTGGGCAGCTGTGCCAACATACAGGGATGTAAAGAAAGGGTACATGGCCAATGTGTGGGGCAGAACAGAGTCTGAGAAAGCCTGAGCTACGAAAGCCAGACTGGCAAACTAGGCTAGCTAAGGTGTGGAGGCTGCTCAGATTTCACAGCAGCAATATGAAAGCAGAGGCAAGGAGTCTCATCCAAGAGAAGAATCTGGTTTGAGGAACACCAACTGCTTCAAGGAATTGGCAGGGTGCCTCCAGACTGGCAGGCACAGCTTGGTGCACTAATCCCTAGGCAGGAGGGAGCCCAGGACAACTCCTCCAGGTTCTGGCACACACCTGCCCATGGCTCTGACTAAGGCCATGCTCTCCCTGCACCCCGACATGACACCCAGTGGGTGTTGCTGCAGTGGCACCTGCCCCACCTGCCCTGCTGCCTGCACACACACGCCTGCCCTCGTTTCACTCTGCTGTTTGCCCCAGAAGGGGATCTCAGGCTTCACCAGCACCTGAACCAGCAAATCCTTCCTCCTGCCAGCCACAGGAATTCAAGGGGCTGTGGTGGCTGCGGGTGACTGCTGACTCTTCCTGGCTCCCCACGGTAACAGCGCACAGCTCTCTATACTTCTGACAAACACGAGACAGGTGGGCTGGCTCCCTGCAGCTCCAGGGAAGAGCAATCAGCTGGGAAAATGCTTTTCCTACTTCCTACTACCACTCTGCACAACTAGGATGAGCAAGGCCACTCCTCACAGACCAACACAGAAATTCCAGTAATTAGAGGTGTTGAGAAGAGACCTCCCACTCCTGACATTACTGATTCTGGGTGTAAGACCTATGCTCACAACAGATCTGGCTCATAAATTAGGTCTCAATATTTCCAACCATTCCCTAAACTACCCAGATCTAAAGATTTACTATTTCTTGTGTTGTTTGCAAAGTAAAGCCTGAGGAGGGACAATGGCCATTCTGTACCTTATAAGGCAAAAGGTCCTTTATCTCTTGTATCCCACCTCCCTGGCAAGCACATCCTGCGGCCTGTGGGACTCCTTGGTGCAGCACAAGTTAGAGGAGAGCAGGAACAGAGCACAGTGATGGGCACCTCTTGCACAGGAACCCCAACATGGCCCCAAAGCCCCCTGCACTCCCCCTACTCATTCAGAGCCTTTGCCCAGCTCTCAGGCCATGGGACCCTCCAGACAACGACACCAGGAGAGTATCACAGACCCCCTGTGACCCCAAACCTGCCATCTGTGCTCCACAGTGCAGGCAAGGACCTCTGAAGCAGGGCAGAGACTGGGATTTTGGGGCTTCTCCAAAACTACAGGGGTTCCCCTCTCCTCCTCCTGTTTTCCAGTTCCCCTCCGTATCTCCAGCAGGATGCAACTGAGGAGAGAACTCCGAGGCTGAATCAAAGGGATGGGGTGAGCTGCTTGCTGCTTTCTTGTCCTCTGCCTGCCATGCAGTTTTATCTTTCCAGGTCACTACCATGACAGATAAATATCCAAATGCAGGAGAAATGAAAGGTAGGTTGCTTGTACTACTGTGGCCATCATTTCTACGGGCTTAAAAGACTGCAAGAAATTAATTGTGGGTTAAACTGAATTCAGGAGAACTACACCAGGACTGAATGCTTCACCATGGCCTGAGGTGTTTCCAAGCAAACCCCAGAGAGGGAGGGGGACTCACCTGGCCCCGTAGACATAGAAGCAGTAGATGTGGAAGGTCAGGAGTGCGATGATGTCGGAGAGGATGCAGAGAGCCACGGTCAGGCCCAGACAAGCCGACAGCCCCACGTACCACAGGATCATCTCAATGAAGGGGGACAGCAGGTGGATGTAGCCTGGTGGACATGGCAGAGGGTCAGTGTTTGACTGGGTCATCTCCCTCCTGACCCTCTCAAAAGGCTGATTCTCCTCACCCTAGAACACTGCTCCAGAAATCAGAGCCATGAAAACATGCAAGTGAAGCTGGAAAACTCCTTTAGATGTCATCTTCTCTTTAGGAGGGCCAACAAAAATTCTCTTTCTGCCCAAGTTTCTGCCTCAAGGTGGGGCAGCACTGGGAAGATGGGGAGGAGTGTGCTTAGCTTGAACACAGCAGTCACCTTTCTCCACATGGGATTTCATGGAATTAGCATGGCATGGTTTGGGTTGCAAGGGACCTTAAAGACCATTTAGTGCCACCCCCCTGCCATGGGCAGGAACACCTCCCACCAGACCAGGTTGTTTCCAGTCCTATCCAATCTGGCCTTGGACACTTCCAGGGATGTAACATTTGATTTTCTACATTTGTGTCCAGGTTCTTAAGTACCTTTTTAACTGTTCACATCAACCTTTACCACAACCATTCCTGTTTTTCTGCTCTTCCCACAAAAGCCACCTCATATGGCTTTTGTAAAATAAAGCAGTGTGGACAAACAGTCTCTTTCATCACCAAAGTGGGGCAAAGTCACAGAAACAAGACCATACTTGACTGGTGAACAAAGTAAGTCAATATAATAACTATGGAGTTCACGTCCATCATGCCTGTACTCCTCCATCAAGGATAACAGGGGTGTGTTATTTCAAGGAAGGACCTGAAACAATAAAATTGCACTAAGCTGACGTTGGTGATAGGACAGGGCTGGCATTTGCATCCCTGCACATTTCTCATCCCTATCCCAAGAGCTGCCTCTCACATGGCAAAGACCACGGAACCCTACAAAAGACCTCACAGCAGTGCCTTCCCTTGGACACTCACCACCAGTGACAGTAACTAAGCGCCAGCAGGATCTGCACTTCTAGCAGAGCATTACATCAGCACTTTAATATGCATGAATTCCTTGTGTGGGAATCCAACTTTGGCTTCAGTTCCCACAGCAGGAAGACTCCCAGACACGTCTGTACTTGCAGAAGTGCATTTTGATTCATTACTCACCTCTAGGCAAACATTAAACACACCGAGGGAAGAGATGAAAAGGGAGGCTGGAAAGTTAAACAATTTCACTTACTGATCCAAAGATGGATGTGGTAGAGGAAGAAGCGGCCCAAAACTTGATCCAAGGCTCGGTTCATTTTCAGTCCAGCTGGTGCTCCCATCAGCCACTGGAGCAGGTCCTGCAGCTCTTCAGCCACGTGCTGCAAACACAAGGAAGCAAGGCCATGGAGAGAAAAGACTGCAACCACACTGAACAGGGCTAGTGCACTGCAATTGCTGCCCCCTCAAGTATTCCACCACAACCTTCAAAGCAATGGGAAAAAATCCAAACACCTGCTTTACAGATGACTACTTAAATCAGAAATGCAACTTTATTAAAGTCCTTACTGAATCAAACCCAACAGCTGAGAGGAACCTGAACTGCTTCAGTGGTCTCTGTGCTGGGAACATGGAGCTGTGTCACCTCTAAAAGGCTTGCACAGTGGGATTTATTGGGGTAATGAGGGTTCTGGAAATAGATGGCAAATGCTGGTGCACAAATCCACTTCTGGGGACAATCTGGTGAAAAGTCAGAGATGAGCTGGGGAAGGCTGTCAGGATTTTAAAAGGGGGGAAGATGGCAGTGCACTGCTGGGCAAAAAAGAGTGGATTTTTATAAACAATCTGTGTTTAGAACAGGGTAGAAAACACAATCACATGAATGTATTTCATGCACAAACTTTCTTGATCCTTTGTGGTGTACTAGACAATAGCACTGATCTTGCCTATCACTCTGCAGGCTTCATGGGCAGGTACTCATGGCATCCCAGCAACGGAGCAGCCTTGAATCACTGAGGAAAAACACTAATGGAGCTCCTCCCCACATCACTGAGTCAGAAAATGGTTATGGCTGGAAAAGACCTCTAACATCACCAAGTCCTATGAACCCCATACTGCCAGGTACATCCCCGAGTGCCACATCCACGTGGCTTTTTGAACACTTCCAGGGATGGTGACTCCACCACTGTCCTGGGCAACCTGTTCCAATGCTTGCCCACCCTCTTCATAAAGGAATTTTCCCAATATCCAACTGAAACCTCCCCTGCTGCAGCTTGAGGCTGTTTTCTCTTGTCCTGTCACTTGTTACCCAGCTGCCCCCTCCTGTTAGGGAGTTGAGGAGAGTGAGGAGGTCCCCCCTGAGCCTTCTTTTCTCCAGGCTGAGCCCCTTTCCCAGCTCCCTCAGCCACTCCTGGGGCTCCAGCCCCTTCCCAGCTCTGCTCCCTTCCCTGAACCTGCTCCAGCCCCTCAGTGTCCCTCCTGGCTGACCCCAGGATTGGAGCTGCAGCTCCCCCAGGACTCTGGTGCTGAGTTTCAGGAGCTGTTCCTGCCTGCCCCGTGTGCTGTCACTTCACTGCTGCAGAAAAAACCAAACACCAGCTGTGGGCTTGTTCCTCCCTACCTCAAATGTGTGCTCCAGACCCTTCACTGAGGGCTGTGATTCACATTTTCTGGTGATTTCAGCCCAGGCTGGTGTTATTTATTGATTTTCTCTCTCCACTCCACTACTCCACACTCCCCTTGCAGTTGGGTGAGTTTTCTCCTCAAAATTTCACACCTGCCCTACTCCCCTGAGCTGAAACCATTGCTGAGCTCCAGTTACCAAGCTCTGAACTGAGGGAGCTGAGAGTGATAACCTTCAGCAAACAGGTGGGAAAATACCTGGAAGAAGTGACCTCTTACACTTTCCCACATGGACAGAGATTGTGAGGAAAAGCCCTGTCTTCAAAAATCCCACTTAAAGCCTATGCAAGTGAAGGGCACTGAAAACTGCCCATGTGTAGAACCACCAAGCCACACTCCCTAAAGATGATGCACTGCAGCCTACTTTCCTTATCACTCACATGTATAATTTCCCTAAGGAAAAATTATTTCCAGGGAATGATTCCATTTTCTTTATTAACCAACAGATCCTGGCAAAATGTGTTTGTAAACATTTACTTTTAGTGCAGTGGCAAAATTAATGGCTCCATTTTCAACTTCTCCAGAAGGCTTGTCTTTCTATTTCCTTCCTTTTCCCTCTGTCTCACTGCAAGTCAGGGCTGATTGGATCCCATGGAGCTCACCTCCGTGGCTAAGAAGCGTTTGCTGCTTTATAAATAGACTGGTTTTAATATTTAAAGTGTTGGATTGGTAACTTAGAAAAAGCATTTGGGGATTTTAATGAAATATTTAAATGCTTGAAAGCAGTCCTTCGGCAAGGCTGGATTTTAGCAGTGAGTATTTCTGGAGGCTGCCAGTCCCAGAGGTGCTGCTAAACCCTGACAGGGGCACGTAGCCCTGGGAAGGTGCCCTACCTTGCTGTCATTCAGCTGGGCAAGGCATCTCAAAACCGAGTCCTGAGGCATAACCTTGCAGGTTGTTTTCCAGACAGATATTTTAGGACTGATCAATAGCAAGTAGAATCAGGAAAGGTGTCTGGGAGTCCAATTCTCCTCCTGCAGTCATGAATACTGAATGTGGGCATATTAATAAATCAGATACAGTGGTTTGGAAGTGTTTCATAACAGGGTGCTGGGACATGACCAAACTGAAGAGAGACTGGAGCTAACGAGGGTTAGATGAGCTCACTGTGGAAATACTCTCTTTACTGTCATGCTCTTCTTCCTACTTTCCATGTGCAGAGGACTAATGCTGATGTGACACGGATGGAGAAGGACACACAGGGCACTGTGATGCTCCAGGGAAGGGAGTGGAGCTGGGGAAGGGGCTGGAGCACCAGGAGCAGCTGGGGGAGCTGGGAAAGGGGCTCAGCCTGGAGCAAAGGAGGCTCAGGGGGGACCTTTGGGCTCTGCTCCCAGGGAACAGGGACAGGACAAGGGGAAATGGCCTCAAGTTGTGCCAGGGGAGGTTTAGGTTGGATATTGGGAAAATTTCTTCACTGAAAGGGTGGTCAGGCCCTGGCACAGTTGCCCAGGGCAGTGCTGGGGTCACCATCTCTGGGGGCACTTGAGCACAGGGGTTGGTGGTGAACATGGCAGTGCTGGGCTGATGGTTGGACTCAGTGATCCTAAAGGTCTTTTCCAGCTTTAAGGGTCTATCTGGTGCAAGTCAGGGCACGCAGAGTCAAAGCTCTCCCTGTCAGACACACCTGCCCTGTGTCTGTTGCAGGTGGTTGGGGCTCTAAGATACACAATTTTACGAATTAACATCTAAAAACATTTTCCAGGAAGTGTTCTCTCTGCTTGCTCTGTTTATGGATCAGTGGAACAGGACTGAGTAGGAACATACATCCAATTATCTCCAAGCCCCAGCAATGCTTTTGCAGGCACAGTCTATGATAAATATGTAACTGTTTCAAACAGATTACAACTTAGGGAAAAGAGACATCGGCAAGGATAAAAGAGATGAAGGGGAAAAAAGAGGAGATGGTTTATAAGCAGTTCTGTTTAAAACCAGTGCAGTGCTTTGAGTCAGGTATTTCTGGAAGGAGGCTGTCTCATGGAAGGCAAAAGCAAGGAGAACCATTGGGAAGCCTGGTGGGATCAAGAGGAAGGAGGAAGGTAGGAGTTGTGAGGGCACCCACAGAGGGAAGATTATTCAAGTTTTCCATTTTTGGATTTGAAAGCCTGCTTCAAAAATCAGTCCTTCCTAACAGCTCCTTGCCAGTTACTCCCTGGGTGTCTCTGAATCACATCTGCCTCACTGAGTGACAAAAGCAACTTGTTATTACAGCCAGCACAGCACGCTGGGAAAGTGGGAGCTGCACTCAGTGATGTCTTGTGCAGCATCAACAATTGCCAGCCACGTGCTGATTTGAGGTCCATTTTATCAGGGGATGACAAGGGATGGCCAGGGAACACAGCTTGAACTCTTGCCAGCAGGCTGAGCTTGTGACCCTGGCTGTGCTGAGAGTCAAAATAACCCACCTGCACTGCTTCCTTCCAGAGAGATGTTGGCTGGAAAAAACCTGAGCACTGTATCCAGGCCCCACACAGCTGGGATTTTGTCAATGTTAAAATCAATCAATCAAACCAATAAGGTTATGTTATATAAGGTTAGCCTGTCAATATTAAAATCAATAAGGTTAAAGTGAGGTTATGTATATGGCCTTATTATATGTAACAATCTTATTATAATAGTAACACAGAATACCCTGAGTGGGAAGGGACCCACAGGGATCATCAAAGTCCTTGCACAGACACCCCAACAATCCCACCCTGGGCAACCCTGAGAGCATTCTCCAAATGCTCCTGGAGCTCTGGCAGCCTCGGGGCCGTGCCCATTCCCTGGGGAGCCTGGGCAGTGCCCAGCACCCTCTGGGGGAGAAATGAGATATCCAATGTTTTATTTACCAACAGACACAGAGGTGTAGGGTCAATGCCATCAGCAGATCTGGGCACAGCTCAAAGCAGAAGAGTGTTAGGCAAGGAACAGGAGCTCTCTGCACACAGGGAATGCTGAGTTACTGAACTTGGCAACACAAGCACTTGAGAAAGCCCTGTGACGGGAATAATGCAGACCAGATGGACACTCAGCAGCAGAGAGGAAACCTACTGCTGAATGGCTGAGGGGAGATTTTGCTGTCATACTGGAAAAGAAGTGGTGCTGGCTTGCACACCACAGGCTGAAGTCATTGGTATATTTTGGGATCACTCAGATCTGCCTTTTTTAAGGCCTGCACATAATGCATATAAATCAATGCCCAGCAAAGGCAGTAAAAGGACTCCAAATGATTTTATGTCCACAATCTCATATGACTGAAAGAAGAAAGTAAGGCTGGAAAAAAGAAGAGTTGTGAGTGGCCTGAACTGATAAGCCTGGAAAAACAGGGAAGAAAGGCACTGACTGGCTATCAGCCCCCCCAGATATGGAGGAGTCAGCACTTCCAGGAAAGAAAGCAAACAGCTCCTGGTGATAGCCAGGTAACAGTCCACACTTGGAGGAGACTTGGTGAAGATAGCTGACACTATGAGGCAAAAGCTGAGTGACAGATGAGCTAAATTACTGAAAGAGGAACAAACAAGCAACCCTCACAAGCAAGCCTGGCCAGGACAGGTGCTGGGGTTGGACACACCTTGAACACGGAGAGCGTCCATCTGCCAAAGACACTGGGCAGATGGAATCCCTCCTGGAGCCACCTGTGCAACCAGGAATGCAGCCAAAGCCACTTCCCTGCAGACTTGTTAAGAAATCAGATTTCTGAGAGCTGGGTACTTCCAGTAATCCCAAAGGGAAAGCTCTAAAGAATTCAGACTTCTCCAGCTGAAATATCTGTAAGGGAAAAGATGTAGGAATAAGGCTTAGAGGAATATTTGCAGTGTAGAGCTCAAAACCAAGAGCAAGTGTCCTGCAACAAATGTGCTTCTTCCTACCCACCACTGCTGCTGAGTAGTGTCTGCAGCAATCCTTAGAACATGCTGTCCTTAAAAGTTTGACTATGAACGATAAGAAAACCAGCAATAATCCTGATCCACAGCTATGCTGGACACTCCATACATGCTTTCTGAAAGTCCAGCATGTACAAGAATGATCAGAGACCTTGTAATCATTAAGGAGTTAGACATGGACCAAGAAGATCATTGTCAAGGGAAATGTGAGCTCTTCCCAGGAAATGTGGCATAAATAGGAAAAATAAACTGCTGCTGGAATTCTCTGATCAGATTTAAGTTCTTCCCAGCCAAGAAGTTGGAGAAAGAGCAGAGAGAAGACATTCTCCAGCTGCTAGAAAGAAACCAATGGAAAGATCCATTCAGAAATGAAAGCAAACTAGGCAGAGAAAGGATTAGGCTGTGCAGCTGCATGGCAGGGCTCAAAACTGGTTGCACATGTATTCCCAAGACACAGAAGCTCTTAAAACAGAGCTGACCTCAGATTAGTGGTCTGGTCTCCAGCCTCTGAAGTACATTATATGTTCCCTACTGCCACTAAACAGATATACTGGAGCTCTGCACCTAAAACGAACCACCAGAAGAGCAGGACAGTGTGAGTCATACTTGCTATACGTGAATTTCTGCTGATGTTGAGGGATCTCAGTGGGCAAGAGGAGTTATGTTTAAGAAAATCACAAGACACAGCAAGTTTTCCTAGTTTAGCATCCATACCCCAGAGCTCTTAGGCAGGATTTCAGGTGTTTGTACCCTGACCAGCAAAGCCTTTGGACTTCCCCACGAAACTCCTTTACAAGCACAGCTGCACTGCTTATCATGTTTGACGTTCCAGCAGTTTATCAGATTCAACTCAGGTTATGGCTTTTTTTTCACCACAATTCATATAGCAACAACCTGAGGACGCTTTCTGTTGACTCTGGAAAAAAATAAAAGCACTGTGCTTCCATAACCACCCAACCTGCAGCTGCAGAGCTCTGTCCAAGCCATAATTGTTCCTTTAGGAGCTGGAGGAGCCCTCCCATAAACATCTAATTACTATTCACAGCACATGCAAAGCAGAGCTGAGTTTCTTTTGAGCAGCCCCAACAGGCTTGATTTGAAGATTTCACTGTTCTTGAGAAGACCTAATTTGCATGACTTCAGACAGGTCTCTCTGAAACCCTTGTGTGTGAGGCTTTGCCTCCTTACAACCACCCCAGGCATTGAGAGCTGGGCAGTGCCCAGAGCAGGTGAAAGGGGATCAGATTTGGCCACTTACATCAGCCACAGGGATGAGAGTGTCAGCAAGGTGACCAATGCGGTTCTTCCTGTACAGCCACGACATCAGCAGTATCCCCAGGGCCACATCAATCAGCAGAGAGACAAAGATGTTGGCTTTCCTGCAGGCAGGGTAGAGAGAAACAGAGCGAGAGAAAAAGGAAGGGCAGTGCTTAAAGTTTCAATGACAGTTGTTGGCTTTGCTTATGTAGCACCTTTAATGTCCCAGGGACACCAGGACAACTCACTGAAGAGGAACAATTGCAGAATCTTTTCACGTCCACTGGTGTGCTGCTCATTCTGTGGCCAAGCACAGAACAGGTTTGTTCAGCCTGGAGAGGGGAAGACTGAGGGGAGACCTCACAACTGTTTACAGCTTCCTCCTGAGGAGCAGCTCCGATCTGTGACAGGGACAGGACCCAGGGAACGGCTGGAGCTGTGTCAGGGGAGGGTTAGGTTGGATATCAGGGAAAGGCTCTTCCCCCAGAGGGTGCTGGGCACTGCCCAGGCTCCCCAGGGAATGGGCACGGCCCCGAGGCTGCCAGAGCTCCAGGAGCGTTTGGGCAGCGCTGCCAGGGATGCCCAGGGTGGGACTGTTGGGGGGTCTGGGCAGGGCTGGGAGCTGGACTGGATGATCCCTCTGGGTCCCTTCCAGCTCAGGATATTCTGTGATTCCATGATTCTAAACATGGAGCTGCTCAGAACCTGCCACACCACGAAACCTTTCTTAGCAGGGAGCAAAGAGGGGATTGAAGCCACAAAGAGGAATGTTAGACAGAAAGGTACATATACACTCAGGGAGATTTACCAGTTACCAGTCCTGAGGGCACCAGCACTTGGTGCACCCACACTGAGATCAGATGGCTTTCTGAGGCAAGGTCATAAACAGTGGTTTTGGGGTCATACACAAACCCAGAAGGGCTGCTGAGCTCCCCCTTCCTTGCTTGAGTTTCTGAATGGAATTCCATGACGCGAGTTATTCAGGAAATCAGATTAAACAATCACAGTTACTTTTGGCCTTCAAATCTGCTAATCTATTTTAAGTGTTCCCTGGGAGTCTATTACTGCAGGATCAGAGAACCATAGAGAACAAGACTGGCTGTGGAAGAGCCGTAGGGCATCCAATATCTGTCTCAGATCTCTGCTCTGTTCCTCTCACTGTGCTGCATGTTTGCTTTTTCTCTTACACTTTTTTACTGTTCTAACAGTGTAAGTGGAGTCTCTGGTCTGCAGTTTCTGCACAAAAAGCTCCCCCAAAAGAGTGGGTGAAAGAGGGGAGCATTTAAACCTTTCTGCTCTTATGGAAAGTGCCACTGAACACTGATGGATGGCAGTGGTTGACAGCAGCACATGTGAAAGCAATGAGCCTGTGGGAGTAGTGACAGCAAAGCACTCACACATGGGTGCAGTACAAGTTTTTGGGGTGCAATATCCCAGCTGCCTTTCCCAGGCTAGGGATAAAGGTAGGTATCTGGCAAAAGGCATAATTAACATATAAAGATACAAATATATATGCATACAAATACAGTGCAGAGTAAAGATGTGCAAACTAGCAGGGAGTAGAGCAACATGAGAGGGTGCAGCGAGGACCTAGTGCTGTCCAGGCATGGGATCCACAGTTCGGGTTCCCTACAGGAGACAGGAATAGAGCCAAGACACACCTAACTTTACATGTACTCCATACCTCATCAGCTGATTTTGGTTTTGAGCCTTCTTGGTGCTGCTGATGACCTGGAGGTGCTGCAGGCGATGTCCCAGCTGCTCACAAGTTGAGAGTTTGCTCCACAAGAAAGACAAAGGCCAAAACTTCAGCACCCTGCAGAAACACATGGGAATGTCTCCTCTTGCCTTTGCCATGCAGCAGGCAGGCCAGCATCCAAAATCCATGCAAAACAGTCAGTGTAAAGCTAAGGTTGTGCAACCAGAGCTGGTGATTAGATGTTAATGACTCTCTGAAAGGTTAACAGAATTAAGGCAGCCTTGCCAGACCAAGACATGCAGACAAGCCAAGCTCTCATTTGCACTCTGTCAAACCATGTGTCTCACGCTTCCAAGGAAGCCACAAGGCAATCCTGATTCCAACCTCGGTTTTTGGATACATCACTAGGCTGGCACAATGCTCCAGTCTCCAGGAGGGCAGAGTCAAGTTGTGTGTTCAGTGCAACACTACAGCACAGTGTAACCGCTGCACAAAGCCCAGTGTTACTCATCACAGATCATGGAATGGTTTGGGTTGGAAGGGACCTTAAAGCTCATCCCATTCCACCCCCTGCCATGGGCAGGGACACCTTCCACTAGCCCAGGCTGCTCCAAGCCCCATCCAGCCTGGCCTTGGACACTGCCAGGGATCCAGGGGCAGCCACAGCTGCTCTGGGCACCCTGTGCCAGGGCCTGCCCACCCTCCCAGGGAACAATTCCTTCCCAATATCCCATCCAGCCCTGCCCTCTGGCACTGGGAAGCCAGACACAGCTCCCTGTGTCCTGTCTCTCCATCCCTGTCCCCAGTCCCTCTGCAGCTCTCCTGGAGCCCCTTTAGGCCCTGCAAGGGGCTCTGAGGTGTCCCTGGCGCCTTCTCCTCTCCAGGTGAACACCTCCAGCTCTCCCAGCCCGGCCCAAGAGCAGAGGTGATCACAAGTCTCTATGTGGTGTGAGCCTGGTATAACAAACAGCTGTGCCCTCCATGCAGTTTATGTTCCTTTTCCCCCCCTCTTTGCTTTTTTCTTCCACTTGATCCTTCTCTTCCTTTTTTTTTCCTTTATTACTTCCAAATTCCTTTTCCAGGGTCTTCGCTTCTACCTTCTCTCCACTGCCTTGCAGTGACCAGCATTATGTAGATAACATAACATTTAGCATTTAATTAGGTTTCAAAGTTAACATCCACATTAGGCTTGTAGGGGAGGAAACAGTCACACGGTTCTTTTCTTATGACTCAGAAGAAAAGTACTAAATGATGATCAATTATTTTGGGGAGTTACTTTTATTACCACACAACCTATAAAGCAAGGACTGTTGGTGGTTTGTGCAGGATGAAATGACACAGCACTGCGTGCAGGCTGGTCACAGAAACCACAGCAGCACATGGCACCAGCTTTGGTTTGGGGGATAAATTCTGATGGGGACATAATTTGGATCACTTCTCTCCTGTACACTGCACTGTAGCCAGTGCAGCTGTTGCACTATTTTCACAGTGTTTCACTGGTTTTTATTACAGGCCCAGGAATCCACGGTCACTTTTAGTCACTTCACCTACTCTCCTGTGCTGCTTTGGCACGGTCTTTCAGGTTACATTCATTTCACACACTACCATCATTCCTTGTATCCTGCTTCACTTTGGCAATTGCCCAGCTGCTTGGATCATTACTGAGCATGGCCTGGAGATGGATGTCCCTGCAAACTGTGCGTGCCTTCCATGGATTTCACCTGGAGCATGCCAGCCCGTGCCCAGCAGCAGATGCCTCCAGGACCGGCCAGGATGGGCACACTGGGGTGCCCACCGCTATTTATACAATTCACACCAATCACAAGGGTACAGGTCCTCCAAACCCTGCTCAGTTCCCTGGGGCTGCTGTCCCCTTCCTCCCCACATCCTTCTGTGCACCCTGCTTCACGCACAGTTTGTCAGCTTAAGGACCAGAGTGTTGAAGTCCCCCCTTCCCCCTCCCTCCTCATTCAAATTTCAGACACATTGGGTTTGAAACACACGCAGTGTACTGTGAATCATTCTTAATTTGAGGTCTCCAAGTTACTCAGCTCTTCGCTACAGCCTCCCACCTTGGAGACAAATGAATGCACTGTTCCTCAGCTGACTTGTCAGGAGGAGGGAGCTGAGGCGGTAGAGAAAAGAGCACCGTGCAGGGGAGGGAGAGGGGGGTGACTGCTCTGGCCACTGATCACACACACCTGGGCTCACAGATTCGCTGAGACACAAGAGCAGACGAGTTTTCCCTTCCAATTATACCCCAGCCCAGTGGTTACAAACTCTGGTGTGGCAAAACTTGACTAGAGCAGAGAATTGCACTTGAAATGCAAAGAAGGGGAACGAGAAACGCTCTACCTGTGGGATTATGTACAGATGGCTGAAGGTGAAGAATTATGGGTCAAACACCAGCTGCCAGACCCTGTCAGCTCAGGCAGGAAGCAGCAGTTCTGGGGCCCTGTGCTAGACTACACACTCACTGGGTGACAGTCACACCCTCTCTCAGCAGCGGGTGTCTCTCACCATCCACGGCTGCTCCTCAAGCTGGAGGCAGCCAGCCCCTGGGTCACCCCCAATCTGACACCCCTGGGTCACCCCCAATCTGACACCCCTGGCCAAGGGAAAGGACAGGCTGCTGTTGTCTGCCTGGGGAGTGTCTTGCACAAGTGGGAACGATTCCCAAAGCAGCCTCATCCCCAGAGCACCACAACATTGTGCACCCACTGCAGCCTGCAATGGTTCAGCTCCTCAGCTGGACACCACGGGCCCAAAAACACATCAGAAGGGTGTCCCTGTCTGTGCTCTGACTCTCTTTTCATTCACCACCACAAGCACAACCTCTATTCCACTCACATACTTTCTTTGGAAAGGAAATACATACACATACTTATTGGAATAAAAATACAAACATACTGCAAAAAGCTCAATAGAGCAGCTGCAAGATGTGCTATGGGAACTCTCCTCTCTGGGAGGACTGAGGAAGAAAGCAAAAAATATTCCGTGCGTGGTCTCCTACCCCTTTGCACATCGACTGTGCATTGCCAGAAATACTCCCACTTGTTTACCACACAGTTTATAGAACAATTTTCAGAACTTCAATGGAAAACCAACCAGATAAAAAAAACCAACAAAATCCAGTGATGTTGTGTCATTGCATTATTTAAGCAGCAGGAGATCTTTGGGGTATTTCCAAATATATGGAATTTTAGCACTAAATTAACATAGCCTCCATGAGTAAGTCTTGATTTTCCAATTCAGTTTTTTCCCAAGAGTGAGAGGGGATTTTTCAGCCATCAGATGAAAATCAATCTTTCCGAATCTGGATTACATGCAAATATTAAGCTCCATTAACCAGAACTCCTGAGTGTTTTCTTGCTCCTTGCTAGAAACTGCAGGAACAGTGCCTCCCTTTGGATGAGGAACTGGAGGTGCTTATAAACAGACTTCTTTTAAAAGAAGCACACAGAATTTATTGCCTCAAGACTAAAACACCCTAGTGTCCCCAAGAGCAGAGACCTTCAGGGATAATGGAATGCTGCCCTCAAGTCCCTTTGTGGCAGAATTGCAATGGCAACCCTTTAGTACACGGTGGTGCTGAAGAAATGCCTTAATTCGGGATGTGCAGGACTTGGGAGCACTGGCTGAGCTTGGAGGGATGGCAGCAACTCTCTCCCTGAGATTTCCAACCCTGCTGCCCTGCTTCTCCTGTGCTAATACACAACAGGGGCATTTCCAAAAATCCCCAAGCCTCTGCAGCCTGAGAGGACATTGCTGATCTCTTTCTTTGGCCTTTCAAAGCTGACTATCCCTTAACATCACAAAAAAACAGGGAAAGAAAGAAGTCCTGTGACCTGAAGGAGAAAGAACTCAGTAAATCTTATTTTGTGGGATGTTCTGTCCCAGCATGGGGAGGAGGGGACTGGAAGGACACTTGCACATGACATCTTGAACCCTCCCTGCCTCGAGTATGTTGGCATGAAGGAGGTTGTACCACACATCACGTGCAAAATGGAACCAAATTCCTCTAAATGACTTACAAGGTCAAGCAGGAGACTTGTTATAAAGCCAGGTACTAACCTCTGTTCTCCAAGACTGATGTTTTAAAACACGTGTAAGGTAAGTAAATATAAAGCTGATACTGTGGGTGAATAAAACAAAGGAGAGAGAAAGCTCTGCCTCCCAAGGCTACGGACAGGCTCAGCGTAGGTTTATGCACAGCAAGTCTTGCATTCTGCCTGCTGGCAGGTACAGCTGGCTGCTGCTCTACCTCAAAACATCCATCCTGGCCCTAGGAAAAGATGAAGTCAGAATTCCTGAGAAGCTGGGTACCAGCTATCTGGGCCCAACCTGCCAGGTGAGCTTGAGCTCCCACCCTAGGCTTAGACTGCAGCCTCCTGGATGTCTGCAAGGCTTGGGCTTAACCTGACTTCAAGCCTGGCCTGAGTCCTGGCACCAGACGAGGTGGGATCAAGTGAGACCAAGTGCCTGTGCAGAAAAGAATCATCCTATCTGTTGGAGGTGGCACACAGACAGAAAAAGGACCTTTGGAGCTGACTCCAAATCTTCTGCCCGACCACAAAGTTGTGACTTAATCACCATTAAGAACCAGCAACACACAGTATCTACAGAGCAGTCCCAGGACACAGGGGTCATTGATGATAATTAGGTTTGGGTCTGAACCTAAATCTCTTCCAATAGTCCAGAACTGGACAGTTTTCCCTTTGTGTACCCAAATGTGTAACCCAACTGCTCAGAAAATCTTTGCATGGGAAGAGTTTCACTGTAATTCTTTTACAACCGTATCACACAACTGGAAACCTGTTAAAAACCTCCATTCCCTTAGGCTGTACTTGAGACGATCTATCCATGAATACAGTAGTAGCTGTTACCAAAATTTCATCAATTCTAGTGTCCCCTTGCAGCTTAGAACCAGAACTCCACTCCCCTCTCTTTCACAACCTCTCCAGGCAGCCTGACCAGGGCAGTGGTGGAATCACCATCCCTGCAAGCATTCAAAAAACATGTGGCACTTGGAAACCTGGGTTAGTGGTGGCCTTGGCAGTGCTGGGTTAATGGTTGGACTTGATGATCTGAGAGGGCTTTTTCAAGGTAAATGATTCCATGATTCTAATTTTCTCCCCTTCAAATCTGCTCAGAATTAATTTCCAGACCAAGCACTTGCCACGTGTTACATTTGGAGCACCCTATTCAGGCTCTCGGTTGTGAGAACAGGATTTCACCAAGGATTCAGGCAATCCCTCTAAACTTCTATAAAGTGCCAAGGTTGCAGCACCACAGTCTCTTGGAGAGAGGATGGATTTAGAAACAGTATTTGCTGATGTTTCACAGCTGCAGAGGGACTCACAGCAAACAGGGAGGAGGGAGTACCCAGCTATCGAGCCATTAAGGAGAGCCTCATGTCATTCTGTCGGCCACAGAACAGCCAGAAATCCACTGTTTCAGCTGTGATGAAACTGAAGCAGGGCTGAACTATCCCTGCTGCAAATGGGGAGGACATTAATGCCTCCTCAGAAAACCTCCCAGCTCCACAAAGAGTTCTGAGGGAGGCTGTGGCACTGTGTTTTCAGTGGAGTTCCCCAGACTCCAGCAGGACCTCTTGCAGCAGCCTGTTCCAACAGAACATCTTTGTATCACATTTCTCACTGGGGTTGGGCAGTAGTCCTGCAATGCCTAAACACAAATTACATTTCCAGGTGAAACAAGCTGGGTGATGTCACATCACCTACCTGCTCCTGCAGATCCCAGAGAGCAGTGAGAGCAGGAATGTCAGCAGCATGCAGGCAGGCACGGAGGCCTGCTTCATCAGCTCCACAATGATACTGGCCTCCACCCCATCTGACTGCCAGTGGGTCAGCTTGATGGGCCCCTCGTCGTACCTGTCGGTCATGAACAGGACCCGGCTCCTGGCCACCGTGTCAAAGATGGCCGAGAGCTTTGAGGCATCCTCTGCCCTCTGGCCAGCTGTGTCCAAAGGGGGGTGCAGATGGGAAAGCATGACTTTGCGCTGGTCATAGTACACCAAGATGATTTCTTCCTCCTGAGGGTTCTTAGAGTGTTTCTGAAGGGTAGAACAGCTCCAGAATTTGCTGTCTCCCTCTTTGCTTATCTGAATCCACGGCTCATGGCAGAATATGGTCCCAAGGTCTTCCAGGAACTCACTCAGACTATCTTCTTTCTCCTGTTTGCTGTTGCTCCATGAGCCAAGCACAGAAACACTGACTTTAGTCACACGCTGAACTTCCCCGAGGTACTGCTTCACCTGGACAGGAATGAAGGGGAAGTGCACCACAGCAAGGATGACAGCAGAGTTCTGCTCCGAGATCCAGCGGCCGATCAAAATGCCGCTGTCTGCCGAGGAGCAGCACGATGGAAAGAACACCTTCAGTACCATGACAGTGACCCTGGAGGGACATACACCTGCCAATAAACACAGAAGTTAAACTTGAGGATGGGGAGTAAATGCAAGGAAAATGTGAGCTGGCCAAAGCCACTGGAGAGGAGAACTAAGCACGTTTGAAAACACTAAGCCCAACCACTTGAGTAATGATATTAGTGACAGCCAACAGCCACACACACATTCAGGAGGTTCCTGATCATCTGCAGTCTTTGAAGGTAAGCCTGGAGTTTCCCAGTAAAGCCCTTCTCCAGTCCTGGAGAGGTTTTTTGTGGTGGTACCTGGATAAGCACAGCCCAACAGACCAGCCAAGATCAGGAATTCACCCAGCCTTAGATCTTGGATCCCACACTGGACGTGCTGGAGCACTTCCTAGAGAAGGGACTACATCATAGCACACCATGGTGCCTCTGGGGAGTATCTCCTGCTGCTACCAACAATCAAACACTGGTTCATGCTATAGTCTCCTTTATCACCTCACAGCCCAGAGCTCTGCTCTGTGGCAAACTCACTGAGCAACCTTGATCACATTGCTCAGCTCTTCCTGCCCCACTCCCCTCACCTGGAAACTGAGACGATAATTTTGTCAGAAGGGACTACAGTGATTAACTGAAATAGTTTTAATTCATTAGCTTCAACAGTCTAAAAGAGGAGAAGCATCTCTGCTTTATCAGGGCTCTTTATCTCCAGTGCTTTTCTCCCATCATTAAGAACACATCTCAATGGCCTTGGGAGACTTTTCCAAAAAGGAGCTTTGAGGCAGTTGACAGTGTCTCTTTAAATAAGGTGGAGGTTTCTCCCAGGGATATAATTGCAGTAAGGAGGGCGCTGGCGCAGAACAGGCGGCATCCGGCGCCCGTTGTCCTTTCCTGTCCTTCAGTGCTTTGTTAGGGATGTGAAAACTCCGCAGGCCCCCGAGGCTGCTCCTCTGCGAGGGACCCAGTCAGTTGGAAAGGGAACACAGAGGGTATTTACAACACAGAGGGAGGATGCGCAGCAGGAAGGGCCTGGTGGCTTTGTTTTCCTCTCCCTTAGTACAGGAGAGCTGAGCCAGTAAAGCTCAGCACCTGGCAATTTCCTACAGCATGGAGAGATGGAGCAGCAGCTACAGGGAGTGATTAACCTCTGGGGTTAATCACTCACCGTGGGGTAAACTGGGGAGTTGTGGACTCCCCATCCCTGGAAGTGTTCAAGGCCAGGTTGGACAGGGCTTGGAGCAAGCTGGGATAGTGGAAGGTGTCCCTGCCCATGGCAGGGGCTGTAATGAGATGGTCTGCAAGGTCCTTTCCATGCCAAACCATGCCATGATTCCATGATTCTTCTGAGATCCTGCTTCCTCACAGACTCCAGGTCTCTGAGGTTATCCCTCAGGTCAGAGAGGGAGAAATGAAGTCCCTCTGCAGCCTCCAGATCTTGCTGGGGACGGGAGGATCTCTGGGGCAGTGAGGGCCAGTGCTGGGTGCTTTCAGCACCTGCAAACACTGGGCTTCCAGCACCACACTGCCAACAAAATCCCTCAGGAGAGGGAAGCCTTGGGATGTACTTTGCAGTTTTGCAGTAAAAGGGAAAATTCAGTCCAAGCCAAAACATCAAAGGCAGCCTCTGTGATGTTTTTCCCACTGAAGGAGGGACAGTTGTTGCGAGTATTGCTGTGAAGGACTCTCTGTCTGTGCACAGCTGTCCTTAAAGGTCTGTCCATCCACTGGAAATTTCAGAGAGGAACTGTCAATTGACTTTTCATACACACATTTATTTTTCACTGAGATTGTTTTTAAAGATAGCCACAATCCTCTGGGAAAACTTCTCATGAAACAGAAACACTTCTCACCCTTATCTTCTCTAGTTTGCAAGTTTTTCCTCTTACACCTTCCCCAACTTTTTAAATTAACATAGTTTCATGCACCCAACTACCCTAGCTATAGCTCAGGTCAAATGATCTGCCCTTTGGATGCTGGAGACATGGCAGAGAAGACTCTGATACTATTTTCAGGCTGTACAAAATATCTTGATAGTTGAAAACCAGCTCATCAACTATTGTTATGTTAATGTGTATCGTATTCCCAAATCCATGACTTGTCGTGCATCCACCTCACTCATTTCAATAGACTGATTGAAACATCAAATGTCATCACAGTCAACTGTTTCACTGCTGCTAATTTTAACAGAAAAATCCCACCAATGCTCATGCAGTGCCTGCTCATCAAGCACCTAAAATCTTCCAGATCCACCTATTTCTGCTGAAAACATCCATCTTTCCCTGAGAGCATCAATGCAATGATCTCAGGTCACCAAAACCAACAAAATAAATGCCACCTAAAATGTGTTAATGCAATCAAAAAATGAATACAGGACCCCAGGACTGATTAATTCCAGAAATTTTGTTAGAAAAGCAAAGGTGAATGGTGGGATGTGGCCATGGTCTCACCCCAGAGGCTGTCCTGTGGCCACAGGGTGCCAAGGGGGACTGATCCCACAGCAAATCCACACCTGAGCATCCCACGGTCCTTGCAGGGGGATTAGGGCCAGGATATAAAGAATCATAGAACCACGGAACTGTAAATGTTGGAAAAGCCCTCGGAGAACATTGAGTCCAGTCATTCCCCTAGCAGCACCACCACCACTAAACCATGTCCCCAAGTGCCACATCCACAGGGCTTTTTGAACACTTCAGGGCTGGCATTCCACCACTGCCTTGGGCAGCCTGTGACAGTGCTTTGCGTGAAGAAATTTCCCCACCTATCCTATCTATGTTCAAACTAAACCTCTCCTGGCACAATTTAAAGACATTTCCTCTTGTCTTGTCCCTTGTTCCCTGAACCCGACCCCCCCCCGGCTGCCCCCTCCTGTCAGGGACTTGTGCAGAGCCACAAGGTCCCCCCTGAGCCTCCTTTGCTCCAGGCTGAGCCCCTTTCCCAGCTCCCTCAGCCGCTCCTGGTGCCCCAGCTCCTTCCCCAGCTCCGTTCCCTTCCCTGGACACGCTCCAGCCCCTCAGTGTCGCAAGGGCCCGGCGCTGCCCCCGGCCCGCCGGGGCCTCCCCGGTGCCCGCGCAGGCCCCGCGCCCGGCCCGGCCCGGCCCGGCCCGGCCCGGCCCGGCCCGCTCCTACCGCCCGCTCCGCTCCGCCGCTTCCGCCCGCGGTTGCTCGGAGACGCCGCTGCCGCCGGGCCGTGCAGCGGGACGGGCCCGGCCGGCGCCGCCACCCGCCGCCCGCGTTCCGCTGTGCCTCGGCTCCCCGCTCCTCCCTCCGGTCTGTCGAGCCCCGCCGGCCCCGCTCCCGGCAGCGCCGCTCCCCGGGCTCGTCCCGGCGCCTTCCCGCGGGCCCCGAGAGCGGCGGGGCCGCCTGAGCCGCGCGATAAGGAGCGGCAGTGCCCCCCGCCTCCCCTGCCACCGCCCGGGCTGGAGCGGGGCCAGGGGCTCGGCTGTGCTCACGGGACGCTGTTGGCTCCATCCCCACAGGCCAGGGGCTCACCTGTCCTCACAGGACCCCGTTGTCGTCTCTTCCCAAAACCGAGGGCCTCCGCTGTTCTCCCGGGACCCTGCAGTCCCTCATTCCACAGGCCAGGCTGTCAGCTGTTCTCGTGGGATGCCACTGTCCCCCATCCCCAAAGTCCAGGTCTCACCTCTCTTCACAGGACCCGGCTGTCCCTCATCCCACAGGCCAGGCACTCACCTTTCCATGGGAGACCACACTGTCCTTCATCCCCAAAGTCCAAGGACTCGCCTTTCCTCAGGGAACCCTGTTGTCCCCCATCCCACTAGCAGGGGGCTCGGCTGTCCTGATGGGACCGTCTTGACCCCCATCCTGACTGCCTCAGTGGATGCTTGGCCCAGCAGAGGCCCACGGGTGCCAACAGGTGCCCAAGAGCTTTGTCCTGTGATCCAGCAGTGGGTCAGGGCCAGCAAGCTTGGGAAGATGCTGGGCAGCATGAGGGGGTCCCCACATGGAAAGGGAGAGCAGGTGCAGAAGTGGGGGTGAGCTAGAGAAAAGGTTTGGGATGCTATTTTTGTTGTTGGATGCCACAGAATTGGAAATAAGCTGGGGGAGATTTGGTTTTCTGGGAGCTCAGCTTCCTGGGATGGGACAGGCTCATCCCCCCATTCCTGCAGACCATGCAGCCCCCCTCCCTGCTGCTGCCTCACTCTGCAGGGAGAGGGGTCTTGGAGGGCACCACGAGGTGTCTGTTGTGTTCAGTGCATGTTCCAGGGCCAGGAGAGAGCAAGACCCTCTCCAGGGATCATGTGGGATGAGAGGCGTGACTTGGGTCTGGGATATCAGCAGAGACCGGGGAGTCATTGAGCGCCATGCCCACACGGAGGGCTGGAGTGGGGAGAGGAAAACGCCCGTTCCTGTGCCGGCACACCCTGCCCGCCTTCCCCTGGCCGCTGCCGATAAAGGCAGGGGACGTGGCTCTGACCCCTCCTCTCCAGAGGACAACAAAGCAGCTCCAGCGGGGCAGTGTGAGGAGTTCCACGTTTCCATATGGAATTTGCTCCATGCAGTGGTTGTTGCTTCCCTGTAGAGGTCAGGAATGCAGCACAGAAGGAGTTACCATCATCTTACCCTTTTCCTGAAGTCTGCTGCAGACCCAGTGTGCTGTTCTCTGATTGCAAAACCCTCCCTAATAATTAGCCTGGGAATGAATTAGTACGGACCAGTTGTCATCATGCCAGGCTGGACAGGGCTTGGAGCAACCTGGTCTAGTGGAAGGTGTCCCTACTCATGGCAGGGTGTAGATCTAGGTGATTTTTAAGGACCCAGTCCAAACCATTGTGTGATTCCATGATTCTGTGATAGAACATGGACTTCCAGCATGGCCTTACCCCTCCGGTCATGCTCTGGCATCAGGAAGATGGGACCATGGCACACCAAAATCATATGGAGAGAGGAGAAATATTTATATTAGCTTTGGAAAACACACAAGGAATAGAGGGTGTGGTGATAACAAGTTTGCCAAAGCACCAATGCAAGGCCAATTCTGAGTAGCTGGGTCATCCTTTAGGTACTACAGTGGGTCCAGAGCTGGTCTAGTCCTGGAGAAGCTGGGGACCATCAGGCAGTCAGGTCTGGGGCAATGTCCCATCCCTGCAAGTGTCCAAGGCCGTGTTGGACGGGGCTTGGAGCAACATGGTCTGGTGGAAGGTGTCCCTGCCCATGGCACAGGATGGAATGAGATGGTCTTTACAGTCCCTCCCAACCCAAACCATTCCATGATTCTATGACATGAATCTGTGGGAGCAGTGGAGCTCTCAGCCCACCAACAGACCCACAGCTCAGTGGGGCTGCAGAGGAACCACCCTCCCTCCCCACCTGGATGTTTGGTTGGGGCCAGGACACGGTGCCCTAGCATTGGTGGGTCTGTATGGGGACCTCACACAGTACTTAAAGACTTTGACACAATTCTCCACTGTGTCTGCCACAAAGAGGTGCCCAGAGGAGGAGCAAGCCATGCCAGCAGGCCTCCGCAGCCCTGTGGACACCAGGCAGATGGGAGCTCCATGCTCTGGGAACAAGTGGACTGTACGGCGCTGCTCGTCTGCCACCAGGATGCTGCCATCCGTGTCCACGCAGACCCCAGCAGGGTTGCCAAACTGGTGTCCGTATTTGCTGCTGAGGGAGCAGAGGAGCTTACGGCTCCTCATGAAGACCTTGACGTCTCCACACTCCTCGCTCACCGCAAAGCCTCCACCAGGCACCGGACTGACGTAGCGAGGTCCCTGCAGGTTGGGGACAGAGCGGACATTGAGTGTCCTGAAGGCATGGTCCAGAGCGAAGCTGTGCACCTGGCCTTGTGCATAGTCTGCTACCAGGATCTTGCCCACGGAGTCTACTCCAATACCCCTGGGGGAACCACCCTTCCTGACCTTTATCCATTCCCCCTTGGAGAGGCTGGTGTGAGGGTTGAAGACCCAGATGGCTTCATTCACCATGTCAGCTACAGCCACCATTCCCATCCTAGTCACTGTAACATCTTCTGGCAAGAAAATGCTGCCTCCCTTGCCCGTCTGCTGGCAGCGCAGGGACCGCAGTGTGTGGCCTGTGCTGCTGAGGATGTGGACCCAGGGAGCACTCTCAGCTGTCACGTAGATGGAGCCATCCGGGGAGCAATGGATTCCACTGACACCCCCATAGCGGCTGCCGGTGGGGTTGGGAATCTGCCGGACCAGCTCATCCTGGCAATAGTGGAGGAGGTTCTTGATGTTGTCCAGATCTCCACACAGGCTTTTGGCTTTATCTGCCAGCTGGTGGACCTGGTGCTGGCTCACCATGCCCATGCCATGCTGGCTGTGCAGCAGTGGGCTGGCTGACTGCAGCGTGGCAAATGACTTCAGCTGGAGGCTGTAGATGGTTTTCAGAAGCTTCTCTTTTAGCTGGCTGGTCTCCAGAGTGTCGTCCATGACAAATCTCTTGTCCCTGTTTGGGGGAAGCAGTAGGACCATGACTGTCCCTGCCTGCTGCCATCTCTGGGGCCATGCTATGGTGCTTGCTATCTACCCGGGATCAAGGCATTGGTGCTAGTCTGGATTCACTTCATGCCAGAGAGACCATGTCACCGTATTGACAGCTAATTATGAAATAAGGACAAATAAGGACCATGGCACAGAAATGAAAGAGTCAGCAAGATGTATTTGCAGCTGGAGGAGCCAGCAAAAAGGTCCAACAGCTCAACTGATGTCAGATGTGGCCTGAAGATTTGTGTGTAAAGGTGAGCCCTGTGTGTGAACATATTGAATGGGACCTCAACCTCTCCAGTTCCTGAGATGGTGGCTTCTTTCAGGTCTTTAACACTTGTTACCCCTATTTTCTGTGAGCCTTATCTCTCCAAATCAAGCTCAATTCATTATTAGACTTGAGTCACTCAGAGTGACCATTCCTCGACTCCCACATGTGTCAGATGTCACACGTGGCCAGTGCATGTCTTTGCTAAGGGCAGCTCCTTTCCCATCCAAATAGTTTCATAGAATCATAGAATATCCTGAATCAGAAGAGACCCACAAGGATCATCCAGTCCAACCCTGGCCCTGCACAGACACCCCAACAACCCCACCCTGGGCATCCCTGGCAGCGCTGCCCAAACGCTCCTGGAGCTCTGGCAGCCTCGGGGCCGTGCCCATTCCCTGGGGAGCCTGGGCAGTGCCCAGCACCCTCTGGGGGAAGAGTCTTTTCCTGAGATCCAACCTAACCCTCCCCTGACACAGCTCCAGCCGTTCCCTGGGTCCTGTCCCTGTCACAGAGCAGAGATCAGCACCTGCTGATTAAGTTACCTCTGAAGTAGCCAACAACTTGTCAGGGAGAAAAGGGGAGGTTCTGCTCTGAAAGATAGATTCAATCTTCACCATTTTTTCAGACATGAGAACCACCATGGGAACCCAAACTTCTGTTTTGCTCACTCTCACTCTGTTTTAAAACCAGGCAGCGACGGGAGCCCAGCTTTGCTGTGTTCTGCCCAGGTCTGGCTGGAGTATGGCTTATAACACACAGCCAGGAGCTGGCAAGGGAAATGTTAAGAGAAATATGACCTCATTAAAGCTCCTGGAGAGGCACAGCTTCACTTTAGTTTAAATGTGATTATAATTAATATGGTAATGGGCACACTTGGCTGTTTTGAGTTGTTTGCAAACCATCACTCCACTTTTATTGCCCCATGTCCCATGATTGCCTGGATCATGTGCTCTATGCTGCTCACAAAAGTGACATTTCCCCAGACCACAGCTGAAGAAAGCTAAGGCATACGGTGCCAAATAGTCCTTCTCATGTGCAAACACTACAGCTATCTAAAAGCCATCCCTGAATAATGGCAGAGCTACTAAATGCAAATATGCAATGGTGGGGATGAGAGAATACAGATGGAAATCCGATTCCTGCTGGTTTTGGGGCTTAGGAACAGCTTTTTCCTCCCCATGGTGTTCTTTTCTTCCCCATGGTGGTTATGCCTTATATCTCCAGCAGCAGAGATCTGCTTGGTGGAAACAAGCCTTCCACATCTCAGGCCTGCTTGTCAGGGTCCTCCTTCAGAGCTGGACAGAGTCCTCAATCCAAGAAACTGGATTTTACAGATGGGGAAACTGAGTCACTGCCAGGGAGAAATGTACTAGCTGCCACACACCCCTCATCAGGAGCATCTACCTCGCTTCCTGGGCACTGGACACCCAAAGCTGCCATCAGACCCTTGATGGTGTGTCCTGAGCCTAGCTTGAGCTGCTTGGGGTCCAAACCCCAGAAAAGGGCTCTGACACTGTCCCCCACACAGCGCAGGCCAACCACCTGTGGCTACGAGCCCAGCCCCACAGATCCTGTACCTCAGTCCTGCTGTCCTGGGGGCTGCCTGTCCTTCCCTGGCAGCGCTGCCCTCCCACCGGCTCCGTCCTGTTCCCTCGCCGAGCTCAGGGCAGTGGGACTGAGGGATGTTGTGTTGTTAGTGACGGGCGATTGCCCTCAAGTCTGGGTAAACACAGCTCCTTGTGCTGACAACCAGAAGCAGCAAGACAAGGGCTGATCCACACGGTTTTTACTCCCTTGCTGGTCTCCTGCCCAGAGACAAGGTGCCTTTCCCCCAGGATCAGTCTGTGTCCCACCTGCCTGCTCCAGCCGGAGGGAGGTACCCAGCTGCAGGGGTGATGTGGGGTTTTTACGTAGAGGCAAAAGGGCTGATTTGCTGCTCCTCACCCTTGGCAGCTGCTGGCGTGGGACAGGGATGCTCACACTGTGAATCAGGGCTCCTCACAGCTTCATCACTGCCTCCCTGTGTGCCCCAGCCTGAGCACAGTGCAGGTGTGTGCCTCAGTCTCCTCTCTTGCATAAAGGAGACTGGTGAATTTTGCCATGTCAGGCTTTGAGGTGCAGCGATGGAGAAGCTCTAGAAGAGGCAGATCAGCCAGGACTGCTGGAACCCTTTCTCCCCTTTCCATCTCCACACTGCTCAACCCAAGATCTCCACAACTGGACAAAACAGTGCTTGGAGTTGATGGTGGCATTTATTAGTTCTGCCCCAACAAAGAGGGACAGGAGTAAAAGCAGAGTTAGCAAGGAGCAGCCTGCAAGGGGCTGCTCAGGACCTGCCCTCCCTCCCTGGCAGTGATTCCTGACAGTGCTTCCTGAGACTGCCCTGTTCACTTCTGCCCACAGTGAGCTCAAACCACCCACCTTAAACCTGGCCAAGTCGTGAAGAAGTTTGTGTCTGTTCATTATTCAGATGGGCCAAATGTAAGTGAAGTTTGGGTCAGACTCAGGCACCTTTTGGGATGCTTGGAGGGGCTGCATGTGCCTCTCTTAGGACTAAGGAAGCAGGTTGGGGTCTGTCTGGCTGCAGGAGCTGTGGGATGGGGATCTGCCTCCAAAGCCCCAGGGCTGGGTGCTCTTCTCACCCGGTGTTTAGCGCCCTTCTGGTCCTGGATCAGTGTATCCCTGAACCTCACAGTGCCTGCTTCAGACCTAATACCAGCCAAAATTACAAAAATAACTTGACATGACAAGCACTGGGGCCGCTCCATCCGAGCCCCAGCAGGACAGGAGGCAGCTTCAAAAACCATCTCCCAGGGCAACAGGGTTTGACCTTTTGTTTCGCTGTTGTGTGCTCCGTCACCAGGATAAACAAACACAGCCTGGCCCTGGGGCTCCTGTTCACCTTTCCAGGACCGTGGCTCTGTCACAACCTGTTCGGAAGCCATCCCGGACCCCAGGAGATGCCTGTGTCATGGCAGAGCCCTGGCACAGCCTATGCCCACGCCAGCACTGGGAGCTGCAGGGTTCAAGGACATGGGCATGGTCAGCCTGCTGCTGCTGGAGATAGGCCAAAGGAAAGAGAGGTTGGGTTCAGTTCAGGCTTTCCTGGAGCACATTCCTTGCACGTATAAGTGGCAAACTTCACCCCTTGTGGCTTTTCCTCCCCTGGCACGGGGCAGCAGCTCTTGGTTGTGTGTCCAGAAGGAACACACAAACCCTGGGTCTCTGCCAGTCCCTGTGCCCAGGGAGACAGGCACGGTGCCTGCCTGGCACACCACGAGTGTGCAGGGAGCCAGCGGGAGATCCCACAGGAGGAGTTACCAAGTCACAGACTCGTGGGAAAACAACCCAAATCCATCCACTGAGAACATTTCCCCACCTAGAGCACAGCTCTGTGACTGGGGAGAGTGTGGGGGGACCCGAAAGTCCACAGTGTCAGTCCAGTGTCAGTTGTGGTGCAACAAAACCCTCCTGTGGCTCAAGTCTCTGCTGGACACCAGAGCACTCCAGCTCTGAGGGTTTCAGCATTCCCCAGCTTACTCTGGACCCTGCTGGACACCAGAGCACTCCAGCCCCGAGGGTTTCAGCATTCCCCAGCTTACTCTGGACCCTGCTGGACACCAGAGCACTCCAGCCCCGAGGGTTTCAGCATTCCCCAGCTTACTCTGGACCCTGCTGGACACCAGAGCACTCCAGCCCCGAGGGTTTGAGCATTCCCCAGCTTACTCTGGACCCTGCTGGACACCAGAGCACTCCAGCCCCGAGGGTTTGAGCATTCCCCAGCTTACTCTGGACCCTGCTGGACACCAGAGCACTCTGGCCCCGAGAATCCTAGCAGTCCCCAGCCTGCTCCACACCACTGTCAGCGCAAGAAAGTTGCGGCCGAGGGCTGTGGTGGTTTGCTGGGACCGAAGGGGCGGTGAGGGGACGGAGCAGGGTGGCAGCGGGTGCCGGGCTGGACACGGGCTGGTCATTGCTTCGTGCGGACACCAGGCGGCCCCGTCTGTCCGAAGAACCGGCAATGATTGGCAGTGATCATCAAACAGCTGGAATGCACCCTGTCTGTGTCTGTGCCTGTGCGCAAGGGAAAGTCGTATCCCAGGACTGTGCAAGGGGTTTCGGTGGGAAGCTGGAGCAGGCACTGCACATCCACACACAGAAAACACGATCCCCAACCTGAGCAGGGCCTCTGTCCTGGCTGCACTCCCCCACTGTCCATGGAGTGCTTGCAGTGTCCAGCTGGGGACATGCAGGGACCTGGGGACACTGCGGGACACAGCTCTTGAAGTCTGATCCCCCACGCAGGGTGAGACTGGGCGGGGGCTTCCTAAACTTGATTCCATGGAGGTGAGAGCAAGAACTCAGCTCCTCTTCAGGCAGCACAGAAATCCCTCAAGAAAGGAAAGCTGTAACTACTCTGGTCCCTAAAACTGACCTGGTCCTGTCCTCCGGCCAGCATGGACACCCCGGAATCCCCTCTGCTGGTTAGCTAACCAATGGAAAAGATTCTCCAGGGTCTGATATGGGCTCAGCTGACACCTCAGCTTCTCCCTTTCTCCCTCCTCCTGCACAGCCTCCCTGCTCACAAGGCTCACAAGAGGATTAGGGAGTTAATCCTCTTTGGGACATCAAGCTCCCTGTTGAGCCTGCTGGGAAGGGCCAGAAGCTGTGAAGCACAGTGGGGCACTGCCACAAAGCCTCTTTCATGCCAGGAACAGCCCTGTGGATGAATCCCTGTCCTGGTGGCAGCATCCCCATTGCCACCCCCTTCTCCACCCGACCCAGGCACGAGCCTGTCCCCGTGGGAGCTGGGCAATGGTCCCACCAGGCTGTCTCCCTCCGCCCCATTGTGGCGTCTCCACCTGGTCTGGAAGGGTGGTGGGAGGAAAGCAAAGCACCCTCCTGTCCTAGCAGGGAACAGCATCTCAAGGCCATGCAGGAAGTGGGAAACAAACAGAAGCTCTCTGCAAACACAGCTCCAAGCTCAGCCCACTGAGGAGGGCTCTGGATGTCCAGGAGCTCTGTAGAATCCCAGGGGCGTGGCTGTTACTGGAGCAAAGCTATGTGCCAGAAACATTCCTGTATGGATGGTACTGAGCCAATTGGTCTTCCACGAGGGATTGCTCCAGCTCTTCCTCTGGTGAGGAAGGGTGCAAGCTGGCACTGCTGGTGTGCCACTGGCTACAGGTGGGCAAGGAAGCACCTGCACCTGCAATTTCTGTTCCCACTTCCCACCCAAACCACAAAGTGTCAACATCCTTGGGTACCCTGCACCTAAAATCAGGGAGGAAATAACAGGGGCTGAGTGCTTTGACTCCCTGAGCCCCAGATCTGGGAAAATGATGTGGGTGTTCTGGCTTTGCAGCAGCTGCTGCCTGCAGTGGGGGAGCCAGGGCTGCCCAGGCACAGTACCTAGCTGTGCAGGTGCTCCTGGGTCTTCAGGAAGCTTCTGCCTTGCAGGAATGTTTGATCCTTCTCTTTCAACCATTCGACCCTCAGCATCTTCTCCTGCACCCCAAGGCAGCAGTGGGGAACATGCAGCAGTGGTGCCCTGGTACCACTTGGCATCTACCTGTGTTGCCCCAGTCCCAGCAGGCATGGGCCCCTTCCAGGCAGGGAAGTGGGCAGGAAGGCAGGAGCTGATCAAACAGCCGCAGCCGGGATCTCACCCTGCTTTAGCCTGCAAAGCCTGAGGGAAACCTTCTCTCTGCTCAGCTTGGCTGCCTTTGGAAGCATCGGCCCTGGTGAGAGCCAGAGCACTGCCCTCACCCGCCCCAGCTCTTTTAAGTACCTAAACCCTCAGTGCTTCCCTCCGTGGGCCTTTGATCCAGCTCCAAAGCTGGAAAGGTTCTGCCCTGGGCAAATACCCAGGGAAATAATCCATTCAGAGGCATCTAGGAGCAGGGAAAGGAAACCTCCAATTGCAATAACAGATGGGAAAACGCAGCAGGGAAATTTTGTAGCCTTTTGTACTGTTTTTCCTCATTTAAAGCTGAGAAGATGGGATAGCTACTCCTCCGCACTGGCTACATGCTATGGGGGGGTGGAGAACACGGCTGCTGCCGGAGCAGCTTTGGAGCTGCAGTCTCAGGGACTGCCCTGCACTTCAGTGCTTGTGGCTGATGGGGGTTGAAAAGTTCATGTGGGACTTGAAATACTCCAGCAGTGCAGCAGTGCTCCCGTCAGAGCCAGGGGACAGTCACCAGGGCACAGCAAGATGGCTCGAGGCAAAGATGCCCTCACAGTGGTTGCGGTGGGGAGAGCAGTGAGGAGCAGCAGTGCTGCTTCCACAAACAGCTGGGAGCAGAGGATCCAAGATAAGCCACTGGCAATGTGTGGAGTGATGCCTTCTGTCTGCCTCTGCTCCTCTTCCTCCCACAGAGAAGCTCCCAGGAGGACTTGCTGTTCTTCCCCAGGAGCTGCAGTTGGGATGAGAGCTGGGCTGTCCCTCTGATCTGCATGGCCCTGGCAGATCAGCCCCTGCCAGGTCTCAGCACATCTGTGCTGCTTCCCTGGTGTGCTACCAGCCCTGGGGGCAACATTTGTGCCTCGAGGGGAGTCACAGCCTCCCCTGCTTGCTCCTACTGTGCTAATGCTTCCAAGCAAAGGGAGGAACAACGCCAAGAAGAGGGGTGAGGAAGAGACAAAGGGAATGGTGTTCTCGTGGCGCTGTTAGTACCTTCCAGCACACTTTACTTGGAGCTCCCAAGACCAACACCACTCCTTACTTAAGGTCATGGGGAAACTACCTCACAACGTGCAGCCATTTGGCAGAAAGAAAACCTTCCCAGCCTCTCCCCAGGTGGGAAGTGCAAGGTGAGTTGGGACAGGCCCTCTGGAGTGATGAGACCCCTTTGGGGTCAATTCCTGATTTGTCTTCCCAGCTCCAGAGTCCTTTCAGCCTGGTATCTTTCCTTGCCCTCGGCTCACAGTTAAAGTTGCCCTGTCACTGCTGCAAAGCTGGGTCATTGCCTCCCTCCTGCCTGAGATGGAGCAATTCTGCTCCAGGTTGTCTTTGCAGCTTCACACGTCTGCTCAGAAATCTCCTGGCCGACCTTGGCCCTTCTTGAGCCCACGTTTGGTAACTTTCCACTGCTCTGAGCTCCGGCCTGCCCACGCTGGGGTAAGAGAAAACTGGTTGTGCTGGGCAGGAACCACTTCTCGTCCCCAGCTGGTTCCACCTGGGAGCCCACAGTTCTGAGTGAGTGCCCAGCTCCCCAGCCAGCCGCAGGTGGGGCCTGGGATGCCCTGGCACAGCGGGGTGGGGCACCTCAGCACTCGCCCTCCTGGTCGTCTCTGTCACGGCCTCTGAATTTGCATGGTCCCAAATCACTTGGATCTCCCCCACCCAGCTGCACATTGCTGTGTGCAAGGAGTGAACTCCCCTTGGCAGCAAACATGTCCCCATTTCTGGGTGTCACAGCCAGCACCCTGCTGGTGCTTGGCAGCACCCAACTCTGGACATGGCATTGGCTCTACCACACCTTTTACTTGTGGGCAAATCCAAGGGAGTTTGCAGCTCTGTCCCTTGGACCATGGTTTCCCTGCCAGGCTGGAGTGCAGTGGGAAGAGGTGATGCCCACCACAGCCCCAGCCATCCTCCATGCAGGTGGATGACTCCTGGGACTCCTGGTGACTGTACCTCTGCAGTGAATGTCCCCTTCCAGCTTGGGATCCACCCCCAGATTTTGTCCCTGGCCCTTTGCCACCAAGCCAGGGAAATCTGGGGACACAGCATTTTCAGGGGTCTCTGGGATGTTCCCACCTCATGCTCAGGGCTGCCCTGCTCACAATGAGCAGCCTGACACAACATCCTGCCACCCTTCCCCAGGAGCTCTGGTCCCATCCCTGTGTCCCAGGGTGTCTGGTTTGCCCCTGCACTGTCTCCCCTTGCTGTTGACCCTGGCAGGGCATCCAGCCAGAGCTCATAACCAGGGGCTGGAAAACTGGTTGGGGATGCAGCAAACCCACCCTCCATGTCCTCCACTCCCAGCTTCCCTGGGGCCACATCCTTGTGCCAATGGGATGGGAAGTGTAACAACCTCCTCTTTTACAAGGAGCCTTGGAATCTGGTTCCTTCCACTGCCTTGCCCGAGATAAGCCTTCCCTTAGGGTTTGTTTATTAGGAAACTTCCCTCTCTCCCAATCCCCAAGCTCTCCATTGCTCTTGAAGCCAGAGGAGAAGGAATACTTGAGCAGGAGCAGCTGCACCCACCTGGGGTTAGAAACCCATAAAAGTTGTGCAGCTCCATTGACCAGGAGCTGCTGGGCTCTGGGCTGTGCCAGGGACCTGCTGTGACCCCACATCCCCCCAGCCCCAGGAGCAGGGGAGCTGCTGCCTCATCAGGGCAGGGGAGGGATTTGGCTGGGTCCTCCATCTGCTGATTGGGAGTGGGCTTGGATGGCAGGAAAACGGGGGGGACATGCAAGTAGGGGGAGTGTGGTCAACCATGGCCAAGAGCGATGGCTATCTGGTGGGACTGTGTGTAAAGGGTGGGTAATGGCTCCCTATCAGATGCCTTTAGGGTGACCAAATAGCTGTGTAATGGGTCCTGTGCTGGAGTGGGCTGAGGGCCCTGAGGGTGCAGATTGCAGCCTGGATAAGCCACCCCAGTAGTTCAACTCCCATCCATTATTTAAATGTAAGGGTAAATGCTTTCATCTTTTCAACTGGAATGGTGCCACCAGCTCAGCCACCTCCCTGGTGGCCTGCAGGCAGGAGTCCCTGGGAAGGGAACTGCCTTGGACAGCCATGGCAGGGCAGAGAGGGGAGCAATCCCCTCTGTGGGGGTGCCACCAGCACCCCTGAGGACAATGTGCAAAGGCTGAGGGACAGGGTGGCACTGGGGACACGGGATATGACCCTGCACCTTCTCTCTGATCTTCCCTGCACCAGAACTCGGGGTCTGGTGTTGTGGTCCCAGGGTCCAGCCGTGGTGGACTGTAAAGGAGAAGGGAGGAAAAGGCCGTGTGTGTGTGTGTGCAGGGACTTCAGCAGGAGCAAGCAGTGTCGTCCCAGGACAAGGGGAATGACTTCAAATTGAAAGAGAGTAGGTTTAGATTACAGGTTAGGAAGGAATTCTTCTGTGAGAGGGTGGTAAAGCCCTGGCACAGGCTGCCCAGAGAAGCTGGGCACAGGTTGCCCCTAGATCCCTGGAAGCGTCCAAGGCCAGGTTGGACGGGGCTTGGAGCAACCTGGGATAGTGAAAGGTGTCCCTGTTCATGGCAGGGGGTGGAAATAAATGAAGTTTAAGGTTCCTTCCAACTCAAACCATTCCGGAATTTTGGGATTCTATGAATTAGGACCCTCATGGCTTCTGTGAGGACATTTCTCAACCTGACTTCTGCTGTCAGACACAGTGGGCAGCTCCTCTCCCCAGCTCAGGGCAAGCCAGTGGGATCCTGGTGTTGATCCAGCAGAATGAAAGAGTCAAACCCCACCCACGTGAACACAGACCACACTCAGCCAGTGTCAACATCTGGCCACATCCTGCTGGTGGCTCACCTGGCACCTCAAAAACAGAGGCTCTGTGACAGGAGCTGTGGCATGGGACTGCTGCAGGGTCCAGCTGGAGCAGGCAGAGCTCCCAGGAAAGAACAAAGCAGCCAGCAGCAACTCCTGCTCAGGGGTTTTCCCTTTAATGGTTTGGTTTTTGTTTTGTACATTCGTAAAACTGTGAACAATAAATACTATGTGATCAGCTCCCAGCTTCCACTTGCCCCCCCCCAGCTGTCTGCAGAGGTGAAGGACACAGTGAGTGGCACAGGGAGGGCTAGCACCAGCTCTACTCATGGGAGGTGCCCAGCTCACAGCATGGGCACCACAAAGCAGGGCAGCATCCCAGCTCTGGCAGCAGGATGTCAGGGGCTGGGGACAGAGAGGTGACAGTGTGCAGGCAACATCTCAGCTAAAAAGGGGTGAAAGGCAGCACTGCCTCGTGGGCTGGGCATGGATCTCCTGCTGAAACTCAGGGCTGATGGTCCCAGAGCTCAGCTACCCCTCTGGTGTCCTGGACCTCCAAGGTGCCCACGTTCAGATGGGATCTGCTAAAAAATACGTGCCGATGCTTGGAACTGGGAGGAGATGCTGTTTCCAGATAGGCAGAAGGACCTACATGACTCGTTGTTCCTCAGAGGAGGTAAAGGCTGGGTGGGCAGGGAAGGACATCACGGGAATGGGACTCCAACTTCCTGGCTGTGCCTGTGGGTTTCCTGCTGTGACTGGGGTGAAGGTCCAGGCATGGAAGAAGAGATAGTGAGGGAGGAGAGTAGGGAGCCCTGAGATATGGGAACAGGGAGGTGCTGGCAGGGGGGTTAGGGGCTGCCAGGGCAGCGAGGGAGCTGGGGAGAGGAGATGACAGCAGGGCATGGGGTGACAGAGGGGCACAGGATGGAAGAAGAGGCTGGAGGGAGACTGGGAGGCTGTTGGGAGTGGGTGATGTGAGCAAGGTGCTTGATGTGGAGGGTCTGCTGTGCTGATGGTGTTCTGGCATCCAGATGACAGCACAATTCACACCCAGAAAGGCTGGGCAATGCCACCTCCCTGGGCTCTGGGACTGAGGAACTTCCACCCAGGTTCTGGGGTCTGTTCTAGTGGGGTCTTCCCACCTTCCCTTGTGGGACCAAGGCCATGCGGAAAGCAGCAGGACATGGCCCATCAGGAAGATCTGGAGCTGGCTCAAAAGGGTTACACTGCTGAGCTGAGCATCTCTCCTTCTGAATGTCCCACTCCCCGCCACCCCAAACTTTCCTCCGGAGAGAACAGACCAATAACCCCACAGGCCCCTGCGCCCTAAGCAAATTCTTGCAGTGAGAAATAAACCCCTTTGATGAGGTGGAAGCTTTGTCCAGAGAGCAATCAGGTGAGAAGAGCCAACTCTTCCTATAGTCTGGGTCCATCAAAGCACCCGGGAGTCCCAGGTCCCACGTGGGGCCTTGCCTTCTTCAGCCACCACGGTGGAATTGTCCTCTTTGGGCCCAAAGCGTGTAAAGCTCCTGGGATGTGCTGTGTAGGTCCCTTATTTGTGGCTTTGCCACTGTCCTCTTTGTCCTGCCTTCCTGGCCCCCATCCCAGCACTTCCCATGTCAAGGAACAAGCCACCGAGGTGGTGGTGAAGGCCCTGGGTGCTAACAGAACACCCCACTGTGTCTGAACACGAAGTGTGGGTGGGAGAGGAAATGCTTTTCTAGGAGAGCACTACAGGGAGGGACTCTAAGAATTCCTGGCCCAAGCATGAGGGCATCCTGAGCCAGAGAAGATGCTCCTCAGAAGGGTGGTGGGGACAGGGATGTGTGACTGCCCTGCAGTGGGTCCCAGTCTGCCCAACAGAGTCAGGAGCCCCCAGTGAACACAGGAGAACGTGGCCTTTTGGAAAGGCCAGTGCTGATCCCACAAGCAGCAGGCACCTGCCTGAGTGGTTTGATCTCCAGTGCTCTGGCTCAGGGGTGGTTGCTTGGCATTGTTCCAGCCTGGGATGGGCCAAGTTTGTCCCTTCATTGTGTTTTTTGGGATCTGTGTCTCTTGAGCTCTGTGGTTCATGGCAGCATCATCTCACGCATTTTGCTGCCCCAAGTGCCAGCGTTTGGGGGATTAGGAGTAGTGGGCAGGAGCTCCTGGGAGCTGAACTCTGCAGGATCGGGGCCTCGGTGAGGAACATGCATCGTGTCTGCATGGGCAGAGAGGGAGGGAAGGTTCTTTCTGTGTGAAGGCAAAAGGAGGGGCTGGACACTGGATGGTCAGTGGACAGGAACAAGTCCCCACAGCCCAGCATTCCCTACATGTGGCAAATGGCCCTGGCAAGAGAGCTCAGGGCCCAGGTGTGGAGCTGGCAAGGTGGCTCCTGTGTCACACTTGTCATTGTGACTGGTGGGATGTTCTTGTCTCCACAGTGCAGAAAACTCTTGGCCTCTGGGTCAATCCAGCTGCGCATCTTGTTCCCAGCTGTGACCCTCCAGCCTCCGTGGGATGAAGCCACAGTGTCCTTGCTCTCTACAAGGTGACAGCCGTGGTCTGTTTGAGCACAACCTGGACCAAGGCTTGGCCCTCTGTAGTCCCTCCCCTGTCCACAGATTGTGGGAACTGGGTTGCAAATGTCCCTGAGTGTCCCTGATGAGAGGGCTGGGTGAGCCTTTTGATGAAAGCTTGGTGCTTTTGGCCGTTTTCTCTTGCTGCTTTTAGCAGTTTTCTCTTGGTGCCTGCTGGTGACTCCCCTTTTGAAGGGAATTCCAGGACTGGGGTGCTGAGGCTGGGAGCATGCAGAGCCCAGCAGCACTGTCCGTGACACACTGGGGAGCACAGGGACTGGATTTTTACACCTTGTGGATTCAGCTGGGGGAGCTGCTGGAACCCCACACAATGTGGTCCCAGCCAGGCAGTGGTGGCACTTTCATCCATGGGGAAAAGGAGGAGTGGAGAGGTGGGACACTGGGAAGGTGAAGCATGAGGTGGTCAGTGAGATCCAGGAGCTTTTGAGCAAGGTGGACTTAGGGGTCAGCATGCAGAGGGCTGTGGACACACACGGCATCGGTGTCGCTGGGGAGGCTGCAGGACAGGGAGCGCTGCATGGCCCGGCAGCCCAGGGGCCCATCCTCGGCGCTGGCCGGGAGCTGCGGGCCCTGCGTGCTGCTGGATCTGCCGTCGGAGCAGAGCAGGACGCTGGAGTCTGCCTCGCACTTGGTGGTCCGGCTGTAGTAGGGCTCCATGACGTGGCGCAGCTCCAGGGGCACGGTGAGGGGCAGCACCTCGGCCTTGATCACGGCGCCCAGAGGGGCCTCGGAGGAGGCCGCCCGCAGGCTCTCGGAGCGGCTCATCTTGATCAGCAGGTCAATGGTTTTGTTCTCGGCCTCGAGGAGGCAGTTGGGCAGCCCCTCCCCATCTCCAGCCTCTCCGGTGGCCGGACATTTGCTGAGGGGCCCTTGGTCTTTGCCGTGAAGCTTCTCACTTCCCAGGCTCACATTGCAGGGCTCCTTCTTGGCCTGCTGGACCTTCTCCAGACCTTCTGAGGATCTCTTCACCGACAGATCCAGCGGCCCCTCGTGGGGTTTGGTGGCTTTCTCCAGTGCCTGGTGGATGTGGTAGAGCTCCCTTCGGATTTTGACCAGCTGGTCCCTCAGCTCTTTTTGCCCAGGGGTGTCCTCCTTTGCCAGATCAGACAGTTTCTTCTCCACCTCTTGGTACTCCTCCAGGGTTTTGGACAGGTCCCCGATTAGCACAGTTGTGGCCTCAGAGCCTGCCATGGTGGCAGAAGTCTCTTGGAGTCTGCTCTGCTTGCAGAAGCCATGGTCCATGGCAGCACCCACAGAGGGAAGGACTTCTGTGTCATTGCCCCTCTCTGGTTCCTCAGGCTGGCCTGTGAGGACATCCGAGTGCCAGTGGTCCAGGGCCTTGGGGATGTGGCCAGGGTTGGCCCTTGAACCACTGCAGAGAAGAAGTGGATACAATCAGTAGGGAAAAAGACAGGAAAATCCTCAGGCTTATGTCCAGGGCCAGCACTACCAGATCTAGCCAGGCTTCCTCCACTGGCTGCTGCCAGCATGAGACCCTTCCAGGAAGGGCTTTGGTCAGAGCAGGCAGAGCCCTGGCTGGACCTGCTCCTGGCACTGTTCTCCCAGAGGATGGATCCTGACACACTATTTCATGGCACCGACAAAGGGAGAGGCCAGTCTGGGGAGATGGTGCTGATCCCACCTCAGCTAGCCAAGCCTGGATTTCCCCTCTTCTTGGAGCACTGGAGAATGTTGATGGAAATGACCATCCCACAGTCCTGAAGGCCTAATTGGAGGGAATCTGTCCAGCCAGCCTGAGAGCATGGAAAGGGCAGCTGGAGATAGAAAACCACAGAGATCTTCTCCAGAGAAAGCTCCTCTGGGTGTCAAAGCAGTGGGTTTACTGTGACATTTTTCTTGGAGCCACAGCTGGACTTGCACAACCAGGGGAGGAACTGAAATTCTGTTTAAAGGAGCTGTGCACATTTCTAGCCCCAGGTAAAAGGAAATGTTTGGGAACGTGACCCTCCTTCTGGGCTTTGAAAGCAGAAGGTGAATCAAAGGAATGCAAATGTGTATGTTTAAAAATAGACAACAATTGTTCCAGCAAACCTGGGATATCTGGGGACACGAGAGGCACTTTCCTGGTGCCTGGGGAGCACAGGTCCACCCCACACAGACACCACATCACCTCTGGCTCTATATAGATCAGGGGAAGGCAAGCGACAGTGTGTGTGACATAGCCCAGGTGCTTGGAGGCACCTGGGAACTTTGGAGGCCCTGGAGGGCAGGGAGCTCTGCTTGGGTGGGCACTGGTGTGGACCACCAGCCTGAAGAGTGCTCAGCTCCCTGGGGCTCATCCCATGGATCAGTGGCGGGGAACAGAACAGGATATGGAGATAAACAAGGTCAACATGAAGTGAGGAAGAGGCAGAGAGATCTCAGGCACCTTACCTGCTCTGGTAGCTGAGCTTCCCAGGCATTATCCTTTCAGGTCCTAGCAAATCCAGCCCATTGGCAGGGAACTTCCTCTTCAAGGGGTTTCCCGGAGGGCTGCTCGTCTCCAGACAGGTCACCACTGGCAACTCTGTCTTCCTGACACTGCCATGGGTGAAAGCGCCATCCTTCACCCCCACCACGGTTTGGTAGATGTCAGTGGCTGACTTCTTGCGTAGGTTGCTGAGCCCCAAAGCTGGGTTGCTCTCCTTCTCCTGGGACAGCCATTTTCCCTCTTCTTCCTGCCCCAGCATGGCAGAATGGCCGAGCTCAGAGCCTGGCTCCTCCCGCACACCTTTGGACCAAGGAAAACCTGTCTTCAGCACAGGAACCTTCAGCAGCCCGGCTTTGTTTGGCTCACTGGAAGGTTTGGTTTGGGGTGGTGTGGGCATGACTGAGCCCACCAGCTGCTGGGGGTCTGGCTTGCTGGAGGGCATCTTGCTCTCCGTGGAGCCGAAGGTGTGCTCGAAGAGCAGCGGGTAGTAGAAGCGGGGGAGGAAGGCTGAGCGCTCAGGGCTCTGCAGAGGCTGGAAGTGGGAGGCATGGGGGTGCATCAGCTGGGCTGTGGAGGCCAGGAAGGGCAGCTGAGCCAAGTGAGGGTGTGTTGTCGTGCTGTTGGCCATGGTGGGGCTCAGGTAGGAGAAGAGACTGGGGTTCAAAGGGTAGTTAATACCCAGCAGCGAGAGGTTCAGGCCCTGAGGTTCGTGGTAGTCACTGTAGGCTGGAGGGGGGTAGCACGGAATGATATTGCTGTCGGTACAAGGTGGGGAGACCTCAGGCGTGTTTCTCCTTTGCCCATTTGCCACCAGTTTCCACTGCTCCATCAAAATCCCACCGCTGGCCAGGCATTTCTTTGGCACTTTGCAATGCTTTGGCTTAGCATCTAGGTCAGGGGAGGCCATTTCCCTGCTCTTCATGACATGGTTCTTGAGGGAGAAGACATCCGTGATGATGAAGTCGGGCTCCGCTTCCTTGCAAGGCTTGTTGTCCCTCTTGTTCTTGAAGCCGAAGACCAAAGTGTTCACTTCTGGTTCAGCTGGGTCACCTTGGCAACCTGGCTCTTCATTTCTCTCTTTCTTCTCCCCCGCATCCAACTCCCTCAGCAGGCCAGCAACATCCTCTTCCTCCTCCTGGAACTGGCCACCTTCCTCACCAGCCCCTTCAGCAGGCAGGATCTCCACCCCTGTCATTGGCTTGTCCTCGTGGCCATCCCTGCTGGAGACCTGCTTGGTCCGGATGGAGCCTCCCGGGGTGGCCGAGGAGTCGCAGGCGTCCTGCTCGTCCCGCCGTCCGCGCAGGCGGGAGCTCTCCGTGTGCAGCAGCCGCAGCTCCGGGTGCAGCAGGTTGCCCTTCTTGTAGGGCCAGTCAGACTCGATGAGGAGGGACAGGGAGTTCTTGCACAGGCTGTACTTCATGTGGTTGTAGAGGTGGGACTTCTCCATGCAGGTGAAGGGACACTGGAAGCATTTGTAGTTGTAGGGTTTGCCCCATGGCCTCGGGATGTAGTGAGGCTTCTTCGGCTTCCTCTCCTTGTGCTTGTAGACTGAGGTCAGCTTGCAGCCCACGTCGTCCTTGGACATGGTGGAGGCTGCCTGGAGATGGCTCCTGGTGGGAATGGAGGGGCACAGCAGGTGAATCTTCCCACACCTCTCCGGGAAGCACAGTGTGCCCTGGAAGAAGGACAGCATGGAGGTGGTGAGCTGTGCCTGCAGCTCCCAGGGAGATGGCTCTGCTCTGTGAGCACCTCCTGGCCCCAGAGAGTGGAGCTTTGGGGACCTCAGTCTGGAGCTCCCAGGTTTGAGATTTAAACCCAGGCCAGTGATGGAATTTTTGCCCAAACCCAGCAGGTATGCCTGTATGTGCTGATCCCATTATCGACCCTCTTCTCTCAAGCCACTCCAGAGGAAAAGGAAAACAAACACTATTAAAGCCGTTGGAGCTAAACCACCTCAAACTGACATTGAGGTGCCCAGGTGACCTTCCTGGCCAGCCAGAGCCTCTCTGGGGCAGCCCCAGCCCAGCTCAGGGACCATTTCCCTGCTGAGGGCAGGGAATAAAAGAGAAAAGAGTCAGCAGCCCCAATACCGTGCTGGGCACAGACCCATTTGGCTTTGCCATCTCCTGGGGTACTGCAGTGCCAGAGCCAACTGAGGTATTCCAAAGCACTGGCACCAAAGCTGCTGCAGAGCTGGGCTAAGTTCAGGTACCTGCAACCCTGCCTGTGAATGTGTGATCCCGTGCAAAGAGGGCGGTGGGATGGATGGACTGGGTGGGAGAGGCTGTGGACTGAGCCTGTAACCTGGTGTGACTGCTGGAAAAGCAGTCCTGCCTCCCTGGCCTGTGGGATTGACACTGTCCTGTAACAGAACAGGGATAATCTGGCCTGGAAAACCAATCCAGGCTAAACTACACCTCCCCCACTTCCAGGTGGTGCTGAGATCAAAATGTCCAGGCAATAATCCCCCGCAGGACCCTGGCACTGGGCTGCCCCCTCTGTGCTTCCCACCACAACCTCCTGGACACAACCACAACCTGGGGACAACAGTGTCATGCCTGTTCCACAGCCTGGCCCCCACCAACTCTGAGAGTGGCCAGGGGGCACAGCCCCCCACTCCTCATCTCCCAGAGGAGCCAGACCTGCACAGGCTCCACGGTCATGAAACTGGGCTCCTTCACAGATGGCCGAGCAGTCACGGGACACCGATGCAAACGCCTGGGTCACTCCTCCAGATGCTGCTTTGCTCTGGAGGGTCTTGCCAGCTTCTCCTGGGAAGAGCAGCGAATTTGGCTCATTCTGTATGTCTGGGGCTCATTTCTCAGGGGCCCAAACCCTTCCCCCATGCATCAGGTCCCAGGGCAGAGCTCTGCCCCAGAGACCCTGCAGCCAGGCTGGTGTGGGATTGCAGAGCCCAGAAAGAAGGCCAGAAGCAGCTCCAGATTGGGACCAAAGTGGCAGCTGCAGCCATTTGGGGAAAAAATCTGCTCCCTGGCTTCTGGGAAGAAGGAGACAAGATTTGGGGGATCGGAAGGGAAACAGCGTGTATCTCTGCAGCTTTGGGCAGCTGGGACAAGGAATTGCCAGGGGGAGGTCCAGGCAGTGGCTCAAGAGCCTGACAGCCCCTGCACTGGGCCCTGCTCCCCAGCAGCCTGGAATGTGCCCAGCCATAGCCCACATCTTTCTGCACTGGTCTGGGGGGCTTCCCTGAGGGCTGGGGGGGAGCACTGCAGCTCCCAGGCCAGGGGGATGGGCACAGCAGTGCCGAGGGGCTGGGATCAGAGTGGGATGGGCAGGGAAGGGGCTCCTGCAGCAGCACCACACCAGAGGATGGATTGCCACATGGCCCCGTGATAGTGCCCACCTCCCACAGCTGGATGGCATTCCTGCTGCTCCCCTCGGTGAGCCCACACCCCTGGGGCTGACCTCTCACCCTGCAGCCCCAAGGCCCCGTGCTTTTTTCCCTGATCATCTTGCTCCAGGTACACAGGGATGTTCTGGCTGCAGCCTGCAATACCAGTGGCCCTGGGGGCAGTCCCTCCAGCCCCATGCCCAGGCAGTGGCTGTGCTGGGCTGAAGGATGCTCCCATGCTCTGGTACCCCCTCTCCTCACTGTGGGCACCAGGGACATCCCCTTCCCCTGGGAGCATGGTGAGAGTGTTTGTGTGATAGAATTACCTGCACAGAACCCTTTCAAATTTCTTTCTGAGGCTTGACATCAAACAGCAGAGTATCTCCCACCTGCCATGGGGACAGGGAATGAGCCGTGCTGTGGCTTCCCCAGGGGCACGCTGAGCTGCAGGCAGGGCTGGGGGACAGCCCCCTGCATGCCCACGTTGTGGGCTGAGCTGGTAGTCGACCCTGCCACTAAGATCTGCTCATGCAGAAAATAGGCAAAAATGTCCTCTTGTAACGAATCCGAACTGGGATGTGCAGGGGAGCCCCGGGGTGCAGCCCTGACCCGCAGCAGCCCAGGCTGATTTCTCCCATCGCAGTGGGATGTGTGGGCAGAGCTCGGGGCCTCCCGCCTGGAGGTTCACCTCAGCACTCCCAGCCTGCCCGCCTGCCCGCGGGGACACGCTCGTCCTTCAGCCCTCAGCCACGCTGGGTGTGCGTCACGCCTGTGAGCCGTGAGAGCTCCGCACACGCTGCGCTGCCCAGGGGAGCAGAAGGGATGCAGCAGCAGCTGGGCAGGATGGGGCCCCTCTGAGCATCACTCCCTGGCTGCAGCCACTGAGCCTGGGGTGCCCCGAGCATCCCGGACCTGCTTGTCCCTGGTCCCCTGCCCCGTGTCACCCTGCTAGAGGGCAAGAAACCAAGGGTGGCCGAGCGGGGAGCTGGGCGCCTCGGCCCCGCTGCGATGCACGTCGCTTGTTTGCAGGTCAGTTGAACAAACATTTGCTGTTTATATGCCAGAGGCAGATTAAATCTTTGCTGGAAGACTGGAACTGGTTGTTCCGTTCCTGCACACCTGATCCTCCTCCTCCAAGGCTGCTGCAAGAGCCGTTTGTTCCCCTCCTGTGCCCGGTGGTGCAGAGGATGGCAGAGAGATGTCCCGTGTAGGGACAGGCAGCTTGGCTGCTTCCACATCCTCCGCGCTGCGGAGAGGAGCAGCAAGGGAGGAAAAAAGAGGAAAGAGCAAAGAGAAAGAATGGGAGAGAGCGGGGAAGTGCCCTGCGTGTGAGCCAGGCGGGCTCCGGAGGAGCGGAGGCATCCCCAGAGCCGGCTCAGGCCCTGCGGAGCCGGGAGACAGGCGTTGTGGCTCCTGGTTGCTGAGCAGTTCCCGCACCAGCAGATCTTCGTGGTCTGCTGAGTCTCTCTCTGCCACAACACATTATTTCCAGTGGGCTGTCAGCTGCGGCGGCGGGGGCCGTGCCTGGGGGCAGCGCGCGGCGGGGACCGCGCACCTGTGCCTGGGAATTGCAGCATCCCCGCTCTCCTCCCCGGGACCGCCGAGGGGAGAGGGGCACGCTCCGATGGAGGGAGCCGAGTGGCAAGGGGAGGAGAAAGAGAGGGAGAGACAAAGGGAAGGAAGAAGAGAGAGATGCCCAGGGAAGAGATCTGCAGTCCCTGGTGCTCCAGTAGTTAAAAAATCCCAGCCTGGTCTCCAGGCGCAGGGATACAGGGAAGGGCACGCAGCCTTTGGGGCAGCTGAGCTACAGCACCTCAGTTGTCCGTCCGGCTCATGTCTCTAATAACAGCCAAAACTCGATTTCCAGGATGTAGGACAATCATCTATGGTACTGCTCCAATTTTCCGAACCCATCAGCCATCCCAGCAGACCGGGTGCCGCTGGATGCAGCCCACAGGATGTACATCCCCACTCTGAATCTGCAGGAGCTTCTCTGGAAGCTGTGGAAGCGTTCAGCCCCTGAAGCATCCTGCAGCAGGGAGTTCTTGGCACACCACCCAGAGCTTCATCCTCCAGCTTGTCCCCACAAGTCTCATTTGATGCCCCCCAATTCTTTGACTGGTAGAAGCAGCAACTACAGTCCCTGTCCACCCTCCAGACACATGGTTCACCACCACACCCCTGCTTCACCTTCTCCTTTCCAGGCTGAAGCTGGACACGGGGCCAAACTCTTCCAGATCCCACCCCCTTCCCTAAGCCTGCTCCTGGTGTGTGGTAGCCACTTGCCGGAAGGGGCTCAGTCCAGTGGGTTTCCTGTAGCAATACAAACCCTCTCCACCTGTAGGTGGGCATGTGAACTTGCCCTGATCTGCTTTTGCAGACTCTCAAGAGCTTTTCTGGCTGGAACAAAGACCCCATCTCTCAAACTGATGTCCTTTCTTTGCTTCTGACCTCCAAGTGCTCCAGTGCTGACTGGGAGGCTGCCAGGGAGCTGCAACGCTCCCATAGAAATTGGCTGCCCTCAAGCTTTCCCAGATGGCTGTAGGACATGGCACGGAGGAATGGGCTCAAGTAAGGCACTGAAGTTCTTCTCCTCGGTGTTGTTGTGATGAACCTCCTGCCTTGCACCTCGTCCTGCAGCTGAGGATTCCTGTGGTCTCTTACATGCAGGTCCTACCTTCCACGGGTGGGATTTCATTGGTGGTGCCCTGCACACCCAGCACCAACCACAGGGACAACTCTTCCCTGCTCCTACATCCACCAGTTGCTTCCTTCCAGGCCATCCAGGCCCCTCATTTCGTAGGGCTCAGCATCACTGCAGTCTGTGTGGCCCTGGCATTGCTGTTTGTCATCCAGGGATGCACTGCCCTGGTGACTGTGCCAGGACAGGACGGTGTGGAGCAGAAGGATGGCCCTTTGATGGGATCTCACACCAACCCCACAAACCATCCTGCTCCTGCCATTACCCGGACTCTGCCTTTCTGGAAATTCCCGTGGGGTTTTATCCCGTTTTCCCCAGCTCCGTGGCTGGAGCAGCCGGGCAGAGCCGCGGGAGGGGAGCGCGTGGGGCGGGAGCCACTGATCAATGCAAACCATTTTCCCTACACTACACGCTTTTGCCGCAGGGGCTGCTCGGCTATTAGCGGCTATCGGGTCCCTTTTCGTTTTCATAGCCTGGGGTTGTGTGATTTGAGCTTTTAAGCGTTTATCGGAGCTGGGATGAAGGCAATTGGCCATGGTAAAGCAGCAGGCACTCGGCAAGAGGAGGGAAGCGTGGCTGGTGGGGCTGGGAGCTCTGCACCTCCCCAGCCTCGCCCTGTACAGCCGCTGTGAGTGACTGTGTGAGGCCATCCCACCACCTCTGCCTCTGGCTCCCTACATCAGCAGCTTTGAAACTATTCCCACCTCGAGCTGTGCCTTCCTCCAGCTTGATCTCAATTGTTGCACCGAAATTTCTTCTCTTCCCAAAACCACATCTTCGGAAGAGCTGGGGTTTCCTGTCTCCTCCAAACAGCCAGTCTTTCCATGTCTGCCCACCCACCACGCCTTCATGTGCAAGGCCAGAGGCTGTGACCTACGTCCTGTAGCTCAGGGTGGCTCTGCTGCTTGGAGGGTTCTTCATCACCACTTCTGTGTCTCCATATGGGGGCTCACCAAGCCATGTGCTTCACATCCCAGGGGCGAGACCAAGTCACAGTCATGGTCTACAAATATGACAGCGTTTGGATTCCCAGCCTTTGGGTTTCCAGCCTTTGGAGGGATCTGGAGTGTCTGGTTGGGGAAGCTTAGCTCTCTTCACAGGTGGATTTAGGTGAGACCCAAAACCCAGCCCAGACATGGGGTGGGTCCATCTTTGTGAGCATTGCTGCCTTTGGATGTGCAGGTTGTCTGGCATCTCCTGCCCGGCCTTGGGGTGTCCTTCAGCCAGATGAACTTACTCCCTGCCATGTGCTGGAGTCACAGCACCTCCACATGTAAAGTTTTCCCTCATTTTGGGTCAAATCTTCTCCCCTTTGTGCACTTGCTCAAGAAGTGTGGCTATGTCTCTGACCTCTCCTCCAGCCTCCACCCACAAAAAGTTGGCCTGAAGTCTCCCTGTGGCAACCCCAACGCCCCGTGAAAAGCATTCAACCAAGTGGCAATGGGCTGGAGTCATCATCGTCTGCCTGTGACACTCACAGCACAACTCACAGGCTCCTTGAGAGATGAGATCAGGCCGTCACAGCCTCCAGGCTACTCTCCAGAGACGTGAGGGTCCTCCACCGCAAAAGGCTTTCCTCCCACAGCCTTTCCTGCTGCGAACCCTTCGGGGGAAGAGGCAGTTCCTGGTGAGGCGATGTAAGACTGTCTCTCCACATTATATCAACCACCCGCAAAGCTTCTGCCTTGGCCCCACTGTGGGAGCTTCCTACATCTTCCTCCACCTCCTCTCTACCTGCTAATGGAGCCTCAGGAGACCACAGGCTCCCAGCCGTGGAGTCAGCAGCTCAATGGCAAAATGATCTCCAAATTTGTGAAGACATCGTCAGTCTCCAAATGAAAATGTGCAGCTGGGTAGAGGGGAAGGTGTCTGTGCCACTCAGGAGGATCAGCAGTGTGGTTGGCAGCCAGGGGTGTGCAGAGGAGGTGGTGTCCTTCCCATCTCCATGGTGAGCATGGGAAGATGATGGACAGCTGGAGAGGACTTGGGCAGCTTAACTGTGTGTAGCTGGAAGAGGAATGTAGGTGCAGCCATCCTTTGTGCTAAAGTCTGTGTCATGCCTGTAATGTGCAGGCCTTTCCTGTTTCCAGAAAAAAATTCCATAGCTTCTTCCAGTTTCTATGACCTCTGGAATTCCTTTCCCCACTTACAAGTTTCTCCTTCTCCTGCTGGTGACAGCCGAGGATGGATCCCACTGCCTGTGGGTGCCTGCACTGGGAGGTTGCCTTCCAGCCTTCCATCTGGAGGACCTCTGGGGATGGTGGCAATCTCCAGAAGCCCTTTCTGGTCACCAGCATGTGTCCCCTGTGTGTGCTGTGGCACACCAGCAGCAGTCCAAGAAGGGCAGTGTGGGGCTTAGCTCTGCTCTGATTACCACAATCCACTTCTCCCACCCAGCACAGACCAAGCCACATCAGTGTCCTCAGTGTGGACACAGAGGTTAGATCATCTACCTGCCCACACAAGCACAGATCCCCAGTGCAGATATGGACAAGATTCCACCTCCTCTGCCACCTCCCCTGCAAAGCAATGAGCTCTGTCATACAATGAGGTGCATTTAGTCACCCCTTGACCAGCCTGAAGGCTCCCTGAGGCTCCCTAAACTTCTACAGCCCAGTTCCTCATAATACAAATGTTCTCCTCTTCACTGTCCATTTATCCTTGGACTGTTCACGGTCCGTAAATGCCCTGGGGATGGGAATGATAAAAAAGGAAGGAGATCTCTGCTTTGCTTCTCCTGGCTTGGCAGAGCCCAGCTCTTTTTGTGTCTCCTAAGACACACTGAAGGTGGCCAAAGGCTCTCATATTGATACGGCCTTGCTCACATCCCGAGCTCTCTCCCATCTGCTGTTCCGGTATTTGCTGCTCCACCAAATCACTCTCCATCTTCCCCCCCAGAAAATTCACCTTCTTGCAGTTCAGATCCACCCAAGATCCTCTGGGGACAGGAACAGGGAGTCTTCACCCCTCCTCTGCCTGGCCCCCTCCTGCCTTGCAGCCCAGCCCTCTCCTGCTCCTGGATGTGTCCATCGCTGTGTCCTCACTTATCCTTTGCTACAGGAGAGGAGCTTCTCACAAGGACATCCCAAGCATTTCCCTCACCCTTCCCTGTCTCCATTCTTCCTGCTATCTTCAGAGCCTTTCCCACCCTCTCCTCTCTCAATCCAGCTCCTGGCAGTTAAGATTCTGGCTCTGTTTTTGTCTTGGATGTGGCTCCTTTCCTGCAAAGCTGCTTTTTAGCCCATTTGCCAGGACATGCCCTGCTGCAGGGGGTTACTGCATCCCAGCTGTGGGACTTTGCCATTCCCTTTCTCCAGCTGGGAGCTGCACCTTGCACAGCCCTTTGAGCCTGGCAGTCCCACCAGTTCTTGACCCACCTTGTCTTTACATTTCCAGCTTGGCCATGAGGACACTGCAGCAGGCCATGTCAGGGGCCGTGCTAAGGTCACTTAAACAGGATCCCTTTCTCTCCCTCCCCTGTCCCGGCAGCCAGTCCTCTCCTCACAGTGGGCAGTCGTGCTGCTCTGGCAAGATTTCCTCCCAGTAAATTCACCCTGGCACCTTCTTGCTACCCTTGAAGGTGGAAAGAACTTCAAGGAGGGTTCACAGCTGTCCCAGAGACCAAGATTATGTCTGGCTCACTCTGGGTGCTCCCTGATGGGTCTGAGCCGTGGGTGCTGCAGGGCCAGGGGCTGTTGTGTCCCTGCGGGGACCTCTGCACATCTCAGCAGAGACTGGGGTGGAGCTAGCAGTGACCAGGGATTGCTTGGCTGTCCCACACCTCGCCCTCTTGGGACTTTCTGAGTTGGGTCAGTGTCCTCAGGGGCTTGCAAAGCAGAGCATTGCTGGTGGCAGCCACCCAGCCGTCATTTGGGATCACCCCACGCAGCTGAAGAGCTTTCCTCAGTACACCCTCAGGATACAGACCTGCCAGCAGGCACCCTGAGTCACTGCCTCCCTCCTGATGGACTCTCCTGCCAGCTCAGGTGGGCAGGGGAGAGCAGGAAAGGGGACCACAGATCACAGGGAACAGACCTTGCTGCACACCCCTTCTTTTTCTTGTCTGGGATGTTGTTCTCCCAGGCTAACCCCCAAAGATCCACATCCCCTGAGTTACAGGACAGGTCTCTTTTTAGCCAAAACATGGCCAAGATGGGGCAATGATTTCAACTACCACTAGAAAAGGGGGGCTGTTGCAATGCTGAGGCCCCAGCCAGGAGGACGTGGGCTTATCCCTGCTCCTGCCTGCCGGCTCCCAGCACTGCCTCCAGCCAGCAATTTTAGGATGGAGCCATTTAAATCATGACAAGGTCTAACCAGCTACCAAGGAATTGCCACCTTGGTCCTTGGAAGGACTTGGTTTAAGGTTAAAGCCAAAAATAAACTGGGGAGGGGGGGCTTGATATGCTGACCTGGCAGTGACACCAGTGCAGATCCGTGACCACATCTATGAAATCCAGCCCACTGTAAAACCCATTTCAAAATGGTCCTAAGTAGGAACATCTGCTGCTTCTCCCTCCCCATCCTTAGGGGAGCACAAACAATTCCACCTGCTAAATAAAAACCTACAGGGGAGACGGTCCAGCGCTGGTTGGGGCAGCTTGGGAGCAGCAGGGAAATTGCAGAGCAGAAAAGCTAGCTGGGATGGACTCCAGGGAATGTGGAGGAGCTCTGCTAGGCAGAAACCTTCTCACAGGGATGGGACACCGTGGATCAGGGCCAGCCCATTGGGACACCCATAAACCCTTCAGGAGAGGAACTCAGGTTGTTCCTGGGGGATACCTGGATCCCAGCAGAGAGGAGGGAGGAGGCTGCTCCGCAGGGACCTGGAGCACACCAGGCAGCACATCACACCCTGAGCACATCACACCCTGAGCACATCACACCTCATTGCAGGCAGATTTCTCTCCAAAACACATTTTTAGTCTCAAAATACTCATTTATTCTTGGGCAGGAACCTCTGCAGTGCCGTGGGCTGACCTGTGGGCAGCAGGCACCTCTCTGCCTTCTGCCTGGTACTTGGTGACAGTGTTTGGTTGTGCTTTTAATGCAGATCAAGGGTGATGCTGCCTGCTGGGATCCTCTCTGTGTTTCCAGCTCCATTGCACCCCAAAAATGGGCTGAGCTGCTCAGCCCCTGGCCCCGCACCGTGGGCAGTGCCTGGGCTGCAGCGTGGGGAGGGGAGCCGAGGGATGTTGCTGTGAGTGGAGGCAGGGACGCCGAGCGGGCAGGTAGCACTTGGCCACCAAATTGCCCAGCGAGGTCCGTACTGGCCAAGGGATGACCAGGAGGAGTAACAAGGGCCCGAGGCAAAGCCACCGGGAGGAGGCAGGGATGTTATTAGCTGGTGCAGGAAGCGGGGATGCAGCTCGTTAACCTGTGCCGTGCCGCAGGACGAGGTGGAATGGCCGTGCAGCCGCATTCCTGCGGGGCCCGGCTGCCCGCACGGTGCCGGGAGCAGCTGCTGTGACAGTCCCCGAGATGCCTGTGCAGGAAGGGGGTTTTTTCTGCATCCCCCCTCTCAGCCGGGGTCCCCCCACTGCATCTGGGTGGGGCAGCGCTCTGAAATGTATTGGGATCTCCAGGAAAGGGTGAGAAGACCTAAGGGAATGAGGGGTGACACATCCGCATCCTCCTGTCCCAGGTTTTCACAGAGGGGAACTCAAATCCTCGCCATGGAGGAGGAGTGAGAGCAGGGCAGCAGCATCCACTGGATGCCAAAAACTTCTCCCCGTGCCAGTCCCAGGATTTGCCACCACCCTGATGCACAGCTGGGCCTCACTGATTTCCTTACCTTTTTTTAAGAAGCCCCTGACTGCTGTGAGCTGTTCCTTGTTATGTGACCTTATGATTTAATTGTCAAAATTCCTACCAACACGCATTCCCTGGCGTCAGGAAGTATATTCCTAGCTGATACCATTAAGCATCTCAGTAACTCACCTCCTCTGGCAATTCAACAGCTCAGTTTAGTTTCCACTTCCTTTAAGAAGGATTTAGAGGGAAAATAAAAATATGGATAACAAGGATAATACTGCCTTACTGTCAAATTTCCCCCCTTCCCCTGGTTTTTATTTTTCCACAACTGCAAATACTCATCACATCTCCAAACCTGCAGAAAACCATTGATCTTTTTGATTATTACACAAATGTGGAGAGGTAAATACGTTAAAATTAACCTGCCCTCTGTGTCCTCCCAGGCTGGTTCCCTTTTTCCGATGTATCCTTTCATTTTTCAGTAGGGAAACAGTGAAACCTCTGCAACCACCACACGGTCACGGGGAAAGCATCCAAAATCCTCCACAAACTTTCTATTGTCAGGGACTCGCGTGAGCAGATCCCCGGTGAAGGCAGTCGGACGTGTCATTAGGAGAGCAACCCAAGCAGAAAGGCCCCATATGACCTCCCCGGTGCCGAGCGCCTTTAATAATCAGGAGTTACACGGCTTGCAAAGAGACCGGAGAGCGGGATCGGAGAGCATCCCTTGGGAACAGTCGCCTCGCTGCCCCCAGCGGGTTCGCACATCCCCGCTCCGGGTACCGGCTGCTGCTCCCGGCAGAGCCCCTGCCCGTGGCGTGGCGCAGGGCTTCCCTTGGCACCGCCAGATGCCCGGGAATTTATTTGGGAGAGTGCAAAACTGGCAGGAGCAGGCAGCTTTTAACAGGGGGATGTTTTCCGCTCCAGGTCTCAGGTGGGTTTTGTTCCCTGCCCAGACCCGCAGTGAGCCCCTCTGCTGCCTCCAGCACCTTCCACCCTCCGCGCACCCCGTCCATCCCCAAAACAGATTGAAATGTCAGGACTTACAGCTCGGCCCCCGTCCCGGCTGGGTGCCTGCTCAGGGCCGGGAGGCTGCGGGGAGGCTGTGGGAGCGGGGCGAGGGCTGTCCCCCCCGTCTGGGACCCAGCGTCCCCAAACCCCGCCGAGGCGGGGGGCAGGTGATGTCCGAAGCCACTCCTGAGCATTTACAGGGTTGTTTGCAGGAAACATCAAACTCGGGAACAGAAGCGCCAACCCAGGAGTCATCGCCCCCCCCTCGCCGTCCCTCCCCACCCTCTTGCTTGGTCTCATTTGTACCGATTTGCCCCGCAGGCTTCGCGCTGATTTGCCATGTCCCTGGCAGGGCTTCGACCGGGGAGGGGGAGCGGGAGCCAGACGGGGAGAGGATCGGGGGGAGCAGCCATGGGGAGGGTGGTGGGGACCAACAGGAGCCTGGCTTGCCAAAAGCAGTTCAGACCTAGAAAAAGCTTTAATGTGCACAGACGGAGCAGGCTGGGAGCAAAACCAGCTGGGCTGGAAGAGAACGTGCTCGGCAAGAGGCTGGTTTGGGGCTGGGTGCGTGCGTGGCTCCGGGCTGGCTCCTTGCTCCAACCCTCTGCCCCCGGAGGGAAGGCAGAGAAGGGAGGGGAAGGTTATATGTGAAAATTCCCCTTCCAACATCAACTTTTCCTATCGACGAGTGATGGGCAGGATGCCAGCCTGGTTTTCTCCGGCATTAATGATTTACCTGCTCCAGCCACCAGCCCTTGCCCTGACAGCTCCTGCACCACATCTCCAGCACAAGATCCCCCTCTATGCCACGGGATGGGTCCCCTCGAGCTGGGACAGCCCCACCGTCATGCCCACCCTGCGCCCACCCTGGAGCCGATACCATCACTGCCAGGTCGTGCCCACCTTGGAGCTCGTGCCCTGTGTGGGCTGAGCACCATCACCCGTGGAGAGAGACAGGAGCCACACGTGGGGGTGATTCGGAGCTTGGGTGCTTCCCCTCTCCTCTTGCAGGTCCTTTTCTCCTAGAAGTGAGTCCCCGACCACCCAGCTGGGGCTTCTGGCACCCACCAGGGTTTTGCCCTGGCTGGAAGGACTGTGGGAAGCTGAATCCTGAAAATCTCCTCACAAGATGTTGGATCCAGTCCAGACATCTGCATCGGGCTGTCCCTGCATGGCATTGTTTAATGCAATTCCTTAAAATCGGACCCTTCCAAAACCTCCTGATGCTGTGGGCCAGCTCATCTCTTTGGAGCCAAGAGAGGAGACCCTGTGTCCCCCCTCACACCTGACCCACCAGCTCCCTGTCGCCCGTCCATGTCCTCGGTATATTATCTTACAGGGCTCTGGCGTCAGTGCTGAAGCGCTGGGTCCAGCACTGGGCACAGCACTGTGGGCACCCCCTCGGCTCCGCACCCCCTGTGCCATGAGGGGGCCCTGGCTCTGCTCCCGTCCCCGAAGCGCGGCAGGGACACAGCCCTTCCCGGGCACTCCGCAAGCAGCCGGCCCCAATCTGCCGTGGCACAGGGCCACCTGTGCTGGCTGCCCACGCCATCTGCGAGGAGGGGGCCGGGGGGAGCCGGCTGCCATCCCCCCGCCCGGGTCAGTGAGCAGGGGGACAACTGGGGTGGGGGCAGCACGGCTGCCTCGCTCCGGCCGGGTGGATGCCACTGCGTCCCGGAGGGGGGAAGAGGAAGGGATGGGGGCAGCCCCCCGCAGGTTCCTCCCGGGGTCTGCTGCTGTGGGGCTTGCGGGGACATTCCTGAGCCCTTCAGTGGGGACAGTGTGCACCCCGGCCGCCCCGGCTGGCTGCACCATCCCAGTCCCTGCTGCCTCTGCGTGTGCCCTGGGGCGCAGAGGTGGATCCCGGGCGGGTCTTTGGGGGTGTCTCGAAGCCGGACCCCCTTGCACTGAGCGCATGGCTGAGCATGGGGACATCCCATCCCCTCCTGGGTGTCCCAAGGGGAGCAGCCAAAGGACTTCCGGGAGCCTGTTAGCAGAGAGATGTCTCTGCCCTCCTGCTCGCGCTGGTGGCAGCCACCATCCTGTCTTCCTTCCCTGCTCAGCTCCAGGAGCATCCTGAGAGCTCCCGCCCGCCGCCGGAGCCCACCGCGTGTCTGGAGCCCTACACCCGCTGGAGCCAGGCACCGGCAGGCTCATCCCAGGACTCCCCCCGGGCGCCGTGGCTGTGGCTGTCCTGCTCACAGGGGACGTCGTCCTTTGATGAGCCGATAACGGAGCTTGCCCTGCGCCTTCCTACAGGTAGCCGGAAAGTTTTATTCGTCACCTGCTCCTGGAAAGGTCACGGCGTCCTCCTCCCCCTTCTATTTCTGGCCCGTGCCCTTTCGCCGTCAGACGGGAAGCGCTCCCGTGCGCTGGACCCCGGACACGCCGTCTCGGTGCGGCCGCGTCCCCGGCGCCCGGTCCCGGGGGCGGTGGGAGCGCTGCGGGGAGGATGCTCTGTGCCTGCCCGCACGCTGCCCACGCCGCCCGGGCTCTTCACGGAGAAACCGCTGCAGGGCGGGGTGAGCCGTGTGCCATCGGCTTCACGGGGAAATAATGGGAATTTTGGGATGCTGCTGGAATCACCTTGCTACAATCCCGGAGGAGGTGGGTCTGGCCCCGGGTGTCACAGGCACCGACACGCTCCCGAGGGAACGGGGCTGCAGCAGTCGCTGCTGTGCCTGGAGTGGGGTGCCAGGGATGCAGCGGGGACTGTGGCTCTGGAGGGATCCCGGGAACCTCACCCAGGGTCGGTCCTTCAGCACAGACACACGGTCAGGTCAGCTCGCAGCTTCCCTGCGCAGGCTGGGCAGGCGCCGCGGATGGGAAGGAGAGTCACGGGAGCATTCCAGCGCCGGGGAAGCATGGACCGAGCAGTGCTGCCGGGTCTTACTGCTGCCGCCCAAAAGTGGGGAGCAAAAAAGGGAGCACCCCTCACTGACAACAGGAGACCGAAAAAGGAGATTCACCCTGAAAACTGCCCTCTGCTAAAACCCTGCAAGTGTTTTCCCCTAACTCTGAGAAATACCCAAACCTTCATCTGAGCTCTTCCCGGGGGCCAGGCAGGATCAGCCCAGGGATCCACCAGCTTTCCCAGCCACTGTAGCCTGGGATCACCCTGGACCCAGCTCTGCATGCGTGGGTTGACTTTCAGCTGTACAAGGAGCCCTGGAGACCCTTTGTACCCCAGGGAGGGCCCCCCATTACTACTCACAGCATCCCAGCTGAGACCCCAGGAAGAGCTGCAGAGGAGCCCAGCTCCCCTTTCCAGCCTCCCCAGTTTGCCCAGGCAGTGTTGCACCATTAGACCCCTCACTGTACAGAGCCTTTTCCAGCTCTGGGCCAACCTTAAAAAGGTTGAGAAAAGCCCCGGGGAGCTTTTTCATCCCTCTTTGTTCATGGAGCAAAGATATTCCCAGCCCTGAATCTATAGATTGGCCCTTAAACTACAACAATCTCCGGGGACCAGAGAAACAAACGTAGATTTTCGTTGCGGTTTGTTGTGTTTTGTGGTTTTTTCTGTTTCTTTTCCTGCGCAGACAGCCTTTGCCCAGGAGGGGTTAGCATGAAAAATGCATGTGGGGATTGGGGGAGCGGGGGGAGTGGGAGGAAGGAGCTATCGATCAAGTATCTCTGAAAGCCACACAGCTGTGCCAGCCCCGCTGCCTCTGCCAGCCCTTCCCGGCGCTCCCGGTGCCGGGCTCGGTGCCTGCCCCGGCTTTGGGATGGGGTGCTTGATGTTGTGCCCAGGAAACCGCCCTGGATCACGGAGAGGAACCCGTGCTGCAGCGATCAGATACCTCTGCCAGCCCTTTCCGGCACTCGCAGTGCCAGGCTCGGTGCCTGCCCCGGGTTTGGGATGCAGTGTCTGATGTTGAGCCCAGGAAGCCGCCCTGGGTCCCGCAGAGCGATCGGATCCTCGGCAATCCCTGCCCTGTGTGAGGCTCCCTCCATCCAGGCTCGCAGATCGCTCCCTGCCATACGGCGTGTCAGAAATGGGCTCGGTCCCTTTTCCCCCGGATCCAAAGGATTCTCCTCCCAAGCTCTGCAGGACCATAAGGAGGATCTGTGGAACAGCAACAGCTCTGCCCCCTGTGCCCATCAACCCTCCTGCCAGCCCCACACCTCTTACCACTCCAATCGGAAATAATTATAATAATTGCAAATAAGAACGATCCTGAGCCTGATGCAAACGTGGACACAGCCCAGGTATGAGGGTGGCTCCAAGGCGGGCAGCCACGCACGAAGGGGGGTAACCCAGCCCCCCCCCCCGGACCACGAAGGGCAAGCTGAGGCATCTCCAGCTCCAGCAAGAGCTGGTGCTGGCAGGAGAGCAGGGACACAAGTCCTGCTCTCAGCTTAGGAGCTGTGCTTGATCTGGTCCCGGCAGAGCTCCCAGCAGGGCTGGTGGTTCCTACAGGCAGTGTCCTCACAGCCATGTCACTGGGAAACCCAGGACACAATCCCTGGATCAGGGTAAGGCACTGCAGGGGCAAAACCTTCTCCAGATAGTGCTCATCGAGATGGGAACACCAAGCAATGGTGCTGGAGTGGATGTTTCATGCTATTGATGTCTTCCCCACCAAACCCAGCACTGCTAGCCAAAACCAGTCTGGAGCCTGGGAGAAGTGGAAGGGCTGATTTTAGGTATCACCTTGGCTGAAAGTGCCCTGAAACTTGTCCCATATTTGAGATTTGGTAAGGGTGGGAGAGGAGAAAAACAGTGAGGAGAAAAGTGGTGGGAGAAAGGGATTATCTTATCCCGGGAGGGGGGAAAAATCCCTGACATATTTGCTTCTCCCTCTGGCTGGGCACTAGTGTATGGCATTGGGGACCTCCTGCTTTACCAGTGGCACCAGGATGGGGCACCCAGCAGTACCAGCTTGGCCTGGTTTAGCTGAGATTTTGCTCAGCTCCCACCACGCTCAGTTCCTGTGCAGCCGTGGGGAGCGGCTCGGTGCCCTGCTCACAGCTGGGACTTCCCAACACAACCAGGGGGGGCTCAAAAAACCTGGAGAGGGGTTGCACTGTCTTCATTTCAGTGCAGAAATCTGAGAGCATTTGCCTCCAGGAAGGATTTTCAAGGGTCTGGAGCCAAGGGGATAAGGTGTTCTCTCCTCTTGTCTGCTGTGGTCCGAGCCAAGGGCAGGGGACTCCCTGAGCCCTTCCTGTGCTGCCTGATCCCGGTGATGCTGAGCTACTGAGAGCCCTCAGATTTCCACCCCTCACCCAGAAAAGCTCATGGCAGCAGAGAGAGAGCTTGGCCCAAATCACTGACCCCAAGCAGGACACCCAGCACAGACCCTTGACTCCCTGACAACCCCCAGCACATCCCTGGCCCTGCGTGGCAGACTCTGGGCCCATTACCCAACTTGATCACACTTGCTCGCCTTCAGGATGGGCATCTCCAGCCGTGCCCACAGCCTCGGTGCCCACAGCAGGGTGCAGGGTGCTGCTGGGGTGACCCCTATCCCAGTCTGGGTGGTGGGGACACGGCCATCCCCCTCCCAGTCGTGGCCAGCTCTGCTCACAGAGCTGCCTCTGCCTGTTGCAGGTTCTCTGAGTGTCCTTATCTAAAACAATCTGAATTACGCTCGTGCCTGGGTTCTGATGCTCCCCTGGGCTGACCCTTCCTAGGTGCTTCGAGTGCTGCCCCTGCACGGGGCTGACCGGCAGGACCTGGGCAAGGGAACTGCAGAGAGGGGGAAACTGAGGCACAGAGCAAGGGGACATCCTCAGCCTTGCACCCACAGAGCAGTTTTATCATCTGTGCACTTGCTGGGGGTGTATAAGCCCAAATGCCCCAAAACATTAATTTTAATGATTTTGTCCAACTTTATCCTGATTACAATTACCGAGTCCCTTTTGCCTGGGACTGCCAGGGCTTCTCCAAGAGTCTGGCAATCCATGGAGGTTCCCCAGCCCCAAACACAGCCAGGGCTCCTCATCCCCCGCACCACCACCAGGCGCAGTCAATACCCCAAAGCAAACCAAACCCCTCCCTGCCATAAACCCGGCGAGGCCCCGCGGAGTGCGGAGCTGTTGCTAGGATGATTTTCCATTCAGCAGGACACAAACTATCCCCGGCACGGAGCCTGGTCCCCGTCCGTGGGGCCGGGTGTGAGGTACAGGGACGCCGCAGGAGCTGGGCTGTACGGACCCCCCCAAGCCCACACACCCACACAAACCCTCGCCTGCACACGCTGGTTGGTGTTTTGCCACCCCGTTGCCTCCAGCCCACGTCCCCCCTTCGGTCCCAGCTGGGAACAGCTTCCCTTGCAAAGGAAATTCCAGTGCAGGAAGGTGAAGGCAGCCAGGCAGGCGCTGGAGGCGGCGGGCTGAGCAAAAGTGCTTTTTAAAGTTGTTTGAGGATTCCTTTTGCTGCTTTGTCAGAGGCAAAGGGACCCCCAACGGGGCCGGGTGGGATGGGACGGTGATGGGCGGGAGATGCCGGAGAGCAGCCGGGCAGGAGCCAGGCGCTTCCCACAGCCCAGGCGGACCTCGACAGCAATTAAAGCGAGTAAAGGAACGTCGCCTGGCCCGGGATGCTCTCCCACTCACGGTGTCCGTGTTTGCGGGGACAGAGACTGAGGCTGGGCTCTGCCAGATTCCATCTCCCACTCTCTCCACCACCGTCCTGAACTCCGCTGGCACCAAAAAGGCTTTAAAAATTCCCACGGATAACAGCAATAACTTCCCCATCCCACCTGCCTGCACGGCAGCTGGGCACGGAGCTGGTCCCTCGCACCTTCCCCCTCCCTGGGACACCCTCCTGGAGAAGGAGACGAGGGGGATTTACCTGCACACAGGACTCCTCTGCGCTCGCTGCGGCTCCGCTCTGCCTGATGTTCGCTCTGTGGAAGTGGGAAGCGTTTTAGATCATGCAGTAGGTTATATATTGTCTGCAAGTCTGGCCCTAGGGCGTCCATCAGTTGGTCTTGCTTTGCTCCTGCCCCTATATGGAAGATGCATCACATGCTCCGCGGCTCCCAGCTATCCGCCTGGCGAAAGAGGAAAAGAGGAAGGAGAGGAGAAAGGGGGAAGAAAAAAAATTAAAAGGATCTTCATCACCATGAAAGAGGCAGGGAGAATTTCTCAGTGGAAAACCCACCAGCCAGAAATCCCTGCCTGACCTGAACTTTCCCTGCTCTCCTTTTGTTATCCCTGGCTCCCAATGCCCCCTTTCATCTGCTGTTCAAGGCCAGGGAGATGTGAAGGCGCCTTCACCTTGATCGCTCTCCTGCCTCGCCTCCGAGCAGGTGAGGGGCTGCAGCTTCTGCCGAGCGCCGCCATCCACCTGCAGCTCTCCAGCACTAAATATTTATCCCTCCCCAGCAATGCCCCCGGTGCTGCCAGGCAGGGCAGGGATGGGGCACTCCCAGGGCTTCCCAACCATCCTGCCCCAAACACACCCAACATCCTGGGGCATCAGGGCCATCACCTGGGGGCAAAGTTACTGAGATGGCATCTCCTGGAGCGGGGTGCTGGCCAGGGAAGCTCTGGGTGGTGCTTGGAATGGGGGCTGCTGCCTTCACCCATCCAGGGGAAAGGGGCTGGTGGGGAGCTCCCGGCAGAGTCAGGCGTGAGTGTCCCGACCACCACCACAGTGGGGACAGGAAGGACAGGGGGGAGGCTGCTGCACCTACTGTCCTGCCAGATGTCCTGATGGTTTGAGGACATTTCTCCAGAAGAAGCAGGAGTTTTCTCCCTTTTCCCCATCTCGCCTCCCCAGCAGGGCTGCACAGCCGGTTGTGCAGAGCAGAGGCTGCAGAAATCCCAGCTGCACCAAATTCTGCACCAAATTTTACCTGGTGGCTTCTCAATCCTTGGTACCACTGCCACCACCCCACCAGCTCTCCAGGGCAATGTGCAGCTCCTGCTTTTCTGCTCTTCTCCTGTGTCTCTCTGCTGGGAACCAAGCAGGACACGTCACTCTCCTGCTTTGGGTAGGGCATTCCTGGCTGGAGCTCCGCTGGGAAAGCCTTGGCCTCCCTGTCCTCAGAAAGGGGGCACGAGGTAATGATGTCCCTCCCAAACCCAGAGTCATCCTTGGAGCCTGCTGTCTTTATGGTCACATGCAGCACAGATGGGTCATTTCTCTGTCCATAATGATGGGTTCCTGGTTTAATTATGAATATGGTCGGGTTTTTACCTAATGTTTTTGTTTGTATTTTGTTAAGGTTCAAAACCTACGAATTTTTCATCACAAATTTCATTTGTTCCCTTCCCAAACATCCCAACCTTGGCTGAGCTGACAATGTGCTCCCAAGGTCCCAGACCCTGCCCACAAACCTGCATCTTCTTCTGAACTGCATTTCTACTTCCTTCAGAAATATTAGGGGGGAAATGATTTTGTGTTACCCCACTTAATTAAAGCAATTCTGGAACCTTGGGTACATTCACAGCTGAACCTGGGTGAGGGATTCCCATCTCCAGGTGGCACAAACATGGGGAATTTGACTTTGAGGTGGCATCTGATAGGACCATCTAAATACAGGGCATCTGGAGGTGAGCCCCATGAGGTCAGGAGTAAAGATTTCCTTATAACAGCTTAGGAGCTGAAGGACCAAGGGTCAGGCTGGTGATGTGTCTGCCTTGAAGGGTCTGTCTGGGCAGAAGGCATCTGGAATCACAGAACCATGGAATATCCTGAGTGGGAAGGGTCCCACAAGGATCACCCAGCCCAACCCTGGCCCTGCACAGACACCCCAACAACCCCACCCTGGGCATCCCTGGCAGCGCTGTCCAAACGCTCCTGGAGCTCTGGCAGCCTCGGGGCCGTGCTCATTCCCTGGGGAGCCTGGGCAGTGCCCAGCACCCTCTGGGGAAGAGCCTTTCCCTGCTCTCCAACCTGAGCCTGCCCTGGCACAGCTCCAGCCGTTCCCTGGGTCCCGTCCCTGGCACAGAGCAGAGATCAGAGCGGCCCCTCAGGGGGAGCTGCAGCCCCCAGTGAGCTCTGCCCTCAGTGTCCTCTTTTCAGACCAAGTGACTCCAGCCACTCCTCACCCGGCTTTATTCCCCTCTAGACCCTATACCATCCTCGTGGCCCCCTTCTGGTGACTCTTTAATAGGTTTAGATCTTTTTTCTGTTGTGGTGCCTGTAGCTGCCCCCAGAACTCCAGCTGGAGTTGTGTCTGCCTTTGGTTCGTCGCAGCTGGGCTGAGCTGAGCTCTCCTACCTTGGAGCTCACACCTCCCTCCTGCTAAAGCTCAGCCTCACCAGTTCTCATCATTCTGAGGATCTTGGAGGCAAAGTCATGGAGAGGCCAATGCCTGGTCTGAGCACACCTTGTCCAGATGGAGCAGGAGTTCCTCAGAGTGCCACGTTCTCACAGTGTAATTGCTTCTGGTGTCCCTGTGTGTTCTGCAGCTTCGTGGTGTTGCTGTAGAGGGGCTCATGGCCCCCAGTGATCTTCCAAACCTCAGCTGAAATGGCTGTGTTGGAGCAAAGGGTGTTCCCCTGGATCCCCATCTCCAGGGATACCCTGCCGTGTGTCAGACCAGAACCTGCTGAGGCTCTGTAAGAGCTCACAGGTCTGTCCAGAGGAGGAGCACAGTGCCCTGTTAGACTCTTTCTCTCAGCCACAGCTGTGATCGTCAGAGCAGGGCAGTCCCACCCTCTGGGATCAGCCAGCCCTGCTTGGGGATGGCCTGATGGAACGGCGCAGGGGAATCATTCTGGGGACAGAGCGGCTCTTCCTGGGAGCTCTCATCAGGCACTGCTCCTTTCTCTTTAGCATGAACTTCACTTGGTTCCACTTCAGCCTCTTCTTGAGGTTCTCAGTGACTTTCAGCAATCTTGAACTCATGATTCTGATCATGGAATTTCTTGCTGGATCCAAACTTATCCTAATATTTTGCCATACACGAGCACGCTTTCCTGGCTTTGGGGTTGGGTAAGTGCCCCATCCCCCCTGCCAGGATACCCATCCCACTGAACACTTTCCTCTCATGCTGATGCCACTTTGACATGACCTCCCACCAGGCTGGAGGTGTCCTTGCTCAGATAATAGAGCTGTGTCCAGCTGGGAAGCTCAGAGGCAACACAGCTCAGACCCGGCTGAGAGACACTGATCCTGTTGCTGAAGGATCCAGGGAATCTGAGTTCTGGTGCAAATCACACCTTCTCCCTGCTGAGCAGGCTCTGGCTGACAGACCCAGCCTGCTCCCAGGGGATGGGAGTCGAGGGATGAAAGCAGCCAGGATAGCTAATTGTGGTTTGGTACTTGAGAATGTTCAGGAACTGGAGGGCTCACAAGGTCTTTGGAACGGGAGGGATGGGGAGACCTTGCCAGGCACTGCTGAGGTGGGAGCTCCAATGGGAGCCACTAAATATGGAGAAATCACACCTGGTTCATAAAGTCCCCCAGCTGAGACCAGTAGGAAGCTTGGAGAGTGTCCAAGAGAAGCCTCCTGTGAGTTTGCTCTGCCTGTGTCCTCTCCCCGGGGTTTCTGCTGTTGAGCACCACCAGAGACCTTGCCAGAAGGGCATTTTTCATGACCTTGTGCAGCCACCAGCTTCTTGTGTCCCGTGTGGCGGCCTCAGACACTGGAGAAGATGGGCAAGTTCCAGAGGGACCCAGATGATATTCTCTACAGTTAGTTCAAGTTTTCCCTTTTAGGAAGACCTATTCCCTTGAATATAATCTTTGACAAATCAAATGGACAATTAACAGCTGTGCATATCTGTTTTCTGGAAGGAATTTTTTTCCCTGAGGACCAAAGGAAGGACCAGTTCCCATTCCCATGGAGTCTTGAATCTGGAGGGTTTTGTTCTTCTGCCCAGAGCTAAATACAGTTTCCTCTGCTTTGCTTTGTCTGTTCAGCTGAAACTCCCACCAGAAGGGTTTTGCTGAAGGTCTCAGAATTGAAAACTCAGGTGTCTACACATCAGTGCCTAGGACTGCGGTTAGGGCCTAAAATTATGAGCCTGAGCCTGGTTAAGGGGGGAGAGCTTTGTCCTCCAAGGAGCCAACCTTGCCTAAGTCAGCCTTGCCTCTGCAGCTGGCCTGGAGCTGGCCAGAGGAACTCCCTGGGAGCTCTTGGGGTCCTGTTGGGGCAGCTGCCTCACTGCCCTGTGCAGTGCTGGGGTGGGAGGGTGGGAGAAAACCCCTGCCAAGAGGGGAGATTTCCATTTTGCTGTGTGGTTTGGTGGTGATGGAGACCATCACAGGTGATGGAGAAGACAGAGAGGCCTGAAGGCGCTGTGACTGCAAAGTCCATCAGCTTTTGTTGTGACAGAGGAGCTCAAGAGGCTGGAGGCAGCTGCTGTGACAGAGTGAAACTGGAGCCCATATCCCTCCCTCCTGCAATTAAAAAGGCGGAAAAGGGGAAAAGAGCAGCTTCACTGGTGACCTTTCCCTCCTGCAAATCTCAGCCCGCCTCACTTCATACACCAGCATCAGGAGCAAACAGCCGGGCTGGGACCTGGCAGACCAGTAGTGGCACAGAACTACCCAAGGAGGTTGGCCGTGCCTGTGTGTGTGTGCACACCAGAGTGGCTGCTTTCTTCCAGCCTGCAGGCTGCTCCGGGGAGGGGGAGCGGGAAGGGTTCGCTTGCCAGCTTCTCCTGAGGTCCACTGAGAGGTGTCTGTAGGGCTCATCTCGAAGAATGTCAGAGTGCATGTGCTCTGTGAGACGGCCTTTCAGAAGGCATCAGTCCTGCTGTCACGCAGTGGACCACAAATCGGGAGTGACAGCTGTCTCCGTGTGCACCATCCATCTGTGGCAAATGTGTCAGCTAGCTGAACACTCCCGAGGAAACTGCTACGGAGCTGGGAGAGGAGGAGGAGGAGGAGGAGAGACACAGAGGGGGAGTGAGGGCGAGGGAGAGGGGGGAAAATGCAGCAGCAACAGGGGCCAAGACCAGCAACACGTTAACCCAGCAAGGCCACGGGTCCTGGGTGGCCTTGGAAGAGAGAACAAAGGGCTGTTGTGTGGTGGCACCTCCAGTGCTCAGTGGAGATGCCCATTAAACAACAGCCCTTTGCTCTCCCAACCCAAGAAGCTCCAAACCATAAGCATTAATGATGCCATAAAGCTGTCCCACAAGGTGGTGTCACTGGTGCCACAGTGGGGGGAGGAGGACATCTGGCCTTGTCCAGGGCCATGGCTAGAGGTGCAGCAGACCTGGGAGAGGATGCAGCAGTCCCAGCAGCACCCCAGCTTCTGATGCTGTGCAGGACCAAGGAATGGGTTGGGCACTGGGGACAAGGTGGGACAGCCTGTCTCTTCTCCTCTGGTGGATATCACCTCCTCCTTCTCTCCTCTCCCCTCCTGTTCCTTCCATCACACTGAATTCTTCATCCTGGATGAATTTGGTGCTGTGGGACATCACAGCTACAGGAACTGCATTTGTTTTACCATCCTTCTGAAGCTGGTCCACACGGTTAACAGACAAAAGGCACCTCTTCCCTTGAGTGTCTTCACTCATCCCATTCCAATGTGCATGAAGAGGGGATTTCTTGGGCTGGAAAAAACTTGGTACTTCAAAACCACTCACTCCTTCTTCAGATGATGCCCAAAAAGTTCAGTCCCCTCACCTGGCCTGTGTTTTTGATGCTCTTCCAATAATACCTACCAGTGAGATCCTCTAGCACAAATTTACCATCAGCATGAAAAATCCTTGGCATTGTTGTACCAACGCTGGGGAGCTACCTACTAAATTATGCATGAACTGGAGTCTTTCCCGTGGAAAGCTGCTTGGAGTATTATCCATGTACTCCTGGACACCAAGGAGCTGGAAGCCCCAGGCCACCAGCCATCGGTGACACACGCTGCTTGTCACCAGCTCAACCCTGAGAGTGAACAACAACCTGAGTCTTTCAGCAGCTGAAAGCCAAGTCTTCATTTTTGGACAAAAATGGTGCCTCAGGGCTGGTTGGAAGGGAGAAAGGCTTACCTTGCTCCTGCGCAGTTTGGAGGACAGAATTAAAAGAAGGTGCCTAGGAGGTCGAGATCTGGGTCTTCCTCTGCAGATATTTCCGCTTTATGGTCTCAGCTAAACTCCAAATTCCAGCTGACAATGGTAAACTGGGTTGTTTCTGGTCATGGGTGGGGCCACAGGAACAATTTAATTTCCAGCCTTAAATTTTCCAGCAGGACACACCCACTGCAGAGAGGAACCTTGGCCAACACCCGTGTATGGGTTCTGTAATGATAAAATACCAGTTTCCCACCCCAGATCCCAAATTGGGCCAGATATCTCTCCAAACCTGGGGGCATTTCCTGGCTCAGAGTGCTGCAGCAATGACTGTGAAGTGCTTTGTCCATTCTCCAGTATAGAATGGGATGGGATGGGGTGGGGTGGAATGGGGTGGGATAGAATAGAATGGTTCAGTTGGAAGAGACCAACAATGACCATCTAGTCCAGCTGCAGTCCTTTCACTCATGTAGCATCTGAGCTGGCAATTACAGCAAGACAAAGCTCTCTTTTCCTCTGAATTCACTGGAGTTGCAAGGAAAACTTTCCAGCAAAAGAGGCATGAAATCCCTGGCACCAGCTAGGACAAGCTGGACATCTCCCTCACTGCCACGGCGCTGCTGAGGAAGTCCCCAAAGCACAGGCAGAGACATTTCCATGTTGGTAGCACCATGCAGGGGGCTGGGAATACTCATGGGAATGGAGGAGTGGAACCAGTGGAGCACAGAGGAGGGGGCTGGGAGAGGAGCCCACCAGCTGGGAAAAGGGAGCCTCATGTTGAAGATCAGTGATCTCAACCATTTGTCATGCCAAAAACCACTATGCCATCAGAGCTAATTACAGTTTAAACCCCAGAATAAGCACATATCCCTCCTCCCATTGGATTTGAATGATAATCCCTCTAGTAGTGCTTATTTATAACATCACTCAGCACCAAACTGAGCAGTGAACACAGCTAAAACCTTGTCTGGGAGACAGGAACCTGTCAGCCAACAAAGCCAGTGAAAGGTGTCCACAGGGAAAACATGGAAAAGACATGCAGGTAATTCCCAGCTGGTTTCCAACAGCCAGGGTGGTTGGAGGGAGAGGTGCACACGAAACTGAATCAGAAAGTTCAGTGACTGAGATACCAAAAGCCACATTGGTCTGGCAGAGGTGAGTTCTCTGCTTATGAGCAGAGGGGATGAAAGAGTTGAATACGTGAAATAATTTATAGGAGGATTAATTCTGTATTTCTTAACCAACTAAGGACCATTGGGAATCAGGGCAGATAAGTTAAAATAAGCTGTGGAATAAAAATTATCCCAGAAACGTGGGAAGGTGAGAGCAGAAGCAATCCTAGTCCAGCTGTCACGGGTAACAGAGCAGCACGAATCAGGCTCTAAAAGAGTGACTTCCTCCAGATCACTAAAATTGCAGCTTCTCTGATTGCCTTGCTGGCTCTGGGATGCTGAGCCCTTCATCCCCAGCCCGTGCTTGTTTTGAAGGTGGACAAATGATCACATTGGGGACAAAGCACGTTAGGGGGGCTGGGTGGGAGCAGCGCGGTGCTCCCGCTCTCCAGGAGGCTTCCAAAGGTGCTCCAAAGAACAGGGGCGCAGATCTGGGAG